>NC_092523.1:59135000-60335000 GCF_037038585.1 Patagioenas fasciata
CCACCTTTTTACTTCTGAACATTATGTTCCCACACCAAGACTTGCGTTGATGCTTTTTGCCATATACCTCTTCTGTTGCAAAGGTCCCGAGGAGCAGCCTGAGACACCTTTGGGTAAGACTCACATGGTTGACATGAGCTGTGGCCATCCTCAATGAATTCAGGTGATGTCTCAGGCTGCTGCAGCTGCACAAATCTCCTCCACAGATGCAAAGTGTTTGCTGAGTGTTGGGGGACCTAGAGAACTGGGACAGCTGGATGAGTCACACCCTCACTGCACCCCTCAGTAGCCCCCTTTTCTCTGAAAGGCAGAAGCAGCTGTGACTCATCCTTCTGCTCTAAAGAGTGGTAGGAAAGGGCACACCAACGTTTTTGGGGCACCAAGAAGGGAGAGGGCCTATTAATTACAGGTTGATTATTTCAGGTCTTGGTTCCTGCTTGTTATGCCAGCTTTCCATAAACAAACTTTTGGGAATCCTTGTTCTAATAGTATCTTTCCATCTTCTTAATGGTTATGTTTTTTCACTCCATATGGCCACTTCATCTGCATTAAGTCGCCTCACTTATAACAAAAAATCCTTCTGTCATTTCTGTGCTTAGCCAGGTCTGTTGCTCAGATGGTGCAAGCACTGAGTGGTTAAGCTGAGTCTGTGTAAAACGTTGTTTCTCTAGCTATAGGCAAAAGGGCAGAAATAAATATCTTTGGTATCATGTCTATTTAACTGAAAATCTAACTAGACCTCCAAATCTGTGTGCTTTGTTGCATATGTTAGAAACAGATCCTCTATGAATTGATTTGTAATAGCCATTCCTATCACCACCTCCTCCTCCTCCTCCTCCCCAGAAGCTTGACTGCTCTTGATTATATCCTGATTGTGCCCAAGGAAAATTGTCTGGATTGAGTGAGACTGAGAGAGAAATTAAATGTTGTTTTAACACCATAACACTTTGGCTGTGCTGAACCAAGATCCCTTGTTTCCAATAACAACTGACAAGGAATGTCAGGAAAACAGACAAGAGCAGAAGAGCAGAGTGAACCTATGATGGTACTTTACCATGCAATCTCCTCTGCTCCAGGTACCTCTGCCCATTCTGAGTCACATACAATGTTCTTGTCCATGGTAGGTCTTTCCTTTCACAAATTTGTCAAACCACCTCTTGAGCATACTGAAATTTTTAGCATCAGCAGCATCCTATGACAAGCATATTTCAGCTATATTTTGCATGAAGAAGTACTTCCTTTTGTTTCTTTTAAACTTGCAGGATGATAATCTTATTGGGCCTACCCTAATTCTTATCATATGCGAACAACGTCCAGTTGTTCCTGATTCACTTTCTCCACTGCCACCATTACTTTCACAGATCTCTACTATGTTTTTCTTTAGGCCTTACTCTACTGAGCTACTTCTTACACGACCTATTCCATGCTTTCTTTTCCTGACTGTTGTTATCCTCTTTCTCTTCTAGTCCTGCTTTATCTTTTTTGAGGGAAGGGTCAGAGCTGCATATGGTACCAAGATCATTAATTTAGACAGTGACAGAAAGATATCTCTCCTCTTCACTTCTTTGTTCCTTTTCTATTAACTCTAAGGTAACTGTGCTCATTAAAGACCTTATTCAAATCACCTTTCGGTCAAGAAAAAGATTCCCATTAACTTTGAACCAAATCAGGCACTGGCTTTCCTACTACCGAAGATGGAAAAACAGGAGTGCCAAAACACATTCTTGTGGCAATCCAGTTGATAAAATCTAGTATCAACTCACTATACTCTTTGTAAAGCTCATTATTAACAACACACAAAGCCCAATATATATATCTAATGAACACTCAAACCTGGCTATTATGATGTTAAGAAGAACCATACCACTGATTTCAGTATGGACAGGCTCTCCCTCCAGGTCTTTATTCCTCTCCAGGAGCCAGCAGAGTCACTGAGTGCTGCAAAAGCACAATGATATACCCAGGACAGCACCCTGGTCACCTCAGTCCTCCACCCCCGTAAAGAAAACCTGAATATTTTCAATTGACTGACATATTAGCTCTGATCAGGCCAAAAATGATGTTGCCATACTTGAAGACCTTTTCTAGTTAAGAGGAGAGGATTTTTTCTTCGAGGTGATCACAACATATTGTTAATACTGCATAATCTTCCTCTTTGTCTTTTTAAACATTGTCTCAAGTCTTTGTTCCATTCAGCTTTCTTTTGCCTGAAGTCATGCTTACTCTAGACACCTATAGTTAGAGTGACCTATGGGACCTTTATTAGAAAAGGAAGCTGATTTAATTTGGGACTGGGATGTTCTGGCAGTAGCTTGGCTGCTTCATGGTCAGAATTCTTCTTTTGGTTTCTGTTGATGCATTATTTTTGAATTTCTCCTTCCATGCTTTCTCATAACAATTCCAACATTTCCTCACATGTTTATTACCTCAGAGCTGTAAACATGTCTCCTACAGCCCCCGTGGCAAGGTGCTGCTGTAAGGAACGATGCCTTTTTTACTGTATCACTAGGTCCATCTTAAAAGTTTGCCTCTCCTTTCTACCCTTGCTGCCATCCTGTTGGGAAACCAGATTTTTCAATCAGAGTATCGGGGCAGCCAGTTCAAATGCAGGCTAATTCTTCAGTAGCACTATAAATAAGCCTGTCTCTCTGTGCGCCTCCAGTTCAGCAGCTCAGGCCTCCTGGTACCATAAAAGTCTCTGTCATTGGAACCTTTGCTCTGTGACTGTACAATTTTGGGCAATAGGGCATGTAACACGCTTTCGAGTCTTCATATGCCAAGATGCAGAAAATCAATTTCAATGTCTTTATAAAAAAGAACGAGTGAAGCAAAAGGCTATCAATACTGCCAGACACCCTCCTGCACTGGAGGGAAGAAGAGAAATGCTACAAAAATAAAAAGAGGTTCAGTGTTGTTTTTCAGCCCATTACTGTTGTGACAGTAATTAGCTGTATAACACAGTGCAAGGGAACAGAAATGGAAAAGTGTCTTCTTTGTAGTTTTCTTAAGAAATGTTTGTTTCGATACAACAAAAAATTGAAAGCTTATCCTTTCTTTGCCTGCTTATTAGTAGACCTTACTCTGTCTGTGTCAGTACCAGATCAGAGATCAAATGAGAACATCGAAAAGTGCTACCTAGAAACATACAATACTTGAAGAAAAAGTGTTGAGGAGAATTTCTGAAGACAGAAGAAATTAAGTAGTAATGGTACTATAAAGATGTCCTTGTAGTTTTAATTAAAATCCCCAATTTGTGTCACTCAGCTATAATTTCCTTTATTGTATCTTGCTACATCTGAGCCACAAACCCATCCATATCTTATTTTTTAAGTCATCATACTAGCTTCAGAATTTATAATGGTTGAACTACACAGATGAGAAAATAGAAAGTGAAAAGAGGAGAGAGAACAAATCAGAACAATCAATTCAAACCAAACTGTTTTTTGAAACACTAGATGTCTTCAGAATGTTTTTTTTTTTCAGGGTTTTGACAGAGTCAAATTCTAAAATCTTGGAATACATGGTAGAAAAGAAGTCAACAGCTTTTGTCAGTTGGGAATTAATTCAATCATATGAGAATCTTAACCTTTGCAACTGTGCCTTTCTAGGGATATTTTGAGTTGTGCATGAACTGACACTCTTTTGTATGCTCACACAAGGCATGTTCTTGTTCTTCCAGTTTTCTTCGCCGTGTCTGCTGCCGCTAACCTCTTCCTTCCCGACCGCATCCTGGAACAATTTCTCAGTGCACGCCAAGCATTGCACATAGCTATCGATGGGTTTTATTGAGCAATAGGGAAGAGCTGTGTTGTGCAAGACTTCTCTATTCATGTACAAATACTGATACTCACACACAAAATATCAGCACAGCATTTTCCACAGTGAAAGTCTTTTCAGGCTGGCTATGTATTACAAATAAGTAGATGTCCAACTTTGTCCACCAAATAGGTGGATTCAGCTGGTGTTTAATTTTCCTCTATGTATCCTGTTAATAACAGCATCATTTAAGCAACTTCCGGAATAATTCTGAGTGCAAAGAGCCAAATAAAGTTGTGAGAAACATGTTCTTACAGCACATTTAAATGTGTACTGGATTACAAACTAGGTGATTCCCTAGAAACACCTACAATAAAAAAAATTTTTTTGTGAATAGCTCTTTCTATTACGAGGCAGTAGTTTGCAGAATTAATCAGGTATCATTGTGCAACCCATTTGAAAAAAAAAAAAAAGCTTGAGAAAGCTTACAAAAGAAAAAGTTTGATGGATTACAGCAGAAAAAAAACACTCAAGCACAAAGAAAATATTGTAAATCCAATGGACAGGGACCTACAGGCACTTAAACACAGTTATTGGATAATAAACATATAGACATGGTATCAGAAGAAGAAGTTAGGCATTTTGAGTGCCGCACATGCTCCAAATACATAACATTGAAAATGGATATTCAATATACAATGCAAAAAAAAAAGTCTGAATTATTGAATCCATGCTGTTTTTCTCTAAGTGATGCTCGCTCACAACAGCTACTTGAATGAAGCTTTCCAAAAATGCCGAAATAATCATAGCTTTTACTAGGTTTTTTATGCTGAAAGAATCACAGTTTAGTGTGTGGCTGTGGCATGTGAAATAATTTTAATATTTGTATCACTGAGAGACATGGTCAGTGCTCTGCTACTAAAAATGGTTATATTTTGTTAGAAATTCACTGGTGATAGGATGATTGGTGGGCTGTGAATGCATGTGTAAATAACGAAATCAGTGCATAGAGCTGATTTCTGGAAATAAAAAAATCACATCCTGATTATTCAACTAAATGAAAGTTTGCACATCACTTCTATCTGGGATAAAGTAGATTTTCACTGTTGTTTTTTTTTTTTTAATTGTAACATATACCTTCAACTGTGAAACACATGGAATATACACTGCAAGAAATTTAAGGTGGTTTGGCAAAGATTATTTTACCCAACTGTGGGAAAAATACATATTCTAAAGATGATGTTTTCATCATGATGATGCCTCTCCGCTTCCCAAAACATCACTGTTTTGAGAAACATGTACTAGTTCCAGTGGAAAGCTGTTTTCTTGTAAAATTCCCAGCCCGGCTGTAATCAGGAGTTATGGCGATTTCCTTCCAGAGCTTGTTTTCTACAAGACAGCACAGCTTGCAGGACTTGTGAGAAACACATTTTTAATGTCGACTGCATGTCAGGCAACTGCTTTTTACCCCTGTGTGCCACAACGTGCAGTGTCAGGTGTTTGTTCTTCTGCTGCTGTGTTTTAAAAGCAAATGTGTGAGCTACTACTGCAAAATACATCCCTGTCAAAAAATAATATAGTAACAATTTAAAAAGTGTTGCTGCCTTTCACATGATATACTCTATCATTATTAGGTTTTGCTCATTAATGGAATCAGACTAGTTTCTCATATAAATCCACAGACTTCCACAGTTTTTTTCACATCAGGAAACAATTAATTTAATGATGTTTATAAACTATTAAAAATAACTATACCTATTTTTCTCTTTCCTACAATCTCAATTTTATGCAGAAGATACCACATGAAAATACAATAGTATAAATCTAAATGAACCTGCAGACACATTTATTCACGATGCATTGTAAGAGCTTAAAGCACAAATGCAATACAGCTCACTAGCTTTCCTCTCAATGGTTCTACAGCATATAGCAGCAGAGTATTATACTGATGAACCACACAGTTTGCTTTTTGCCAGTTCTCAAAAATCAAGAAAGCCTATATAACCAAAATTTAAATGATGACTTTTTGGTTCACTTCTCTTATTTTTCTACTTCCAACATGGATGTACTGCAACGTACTTGCTCTACTTGCTCGGTATTTATCATCACTGTGAATAGTCTTACCAAAGTTGTGTATTAATTTGGGTGACTGGCATAAGTCATACCTGTTCAGTTCAGTTAGAAATTCATCCTGTAGAAATGCCTACCAGCATTAATCTCCCATGGCATATATGTATGATGGGTGTAGGTAGGATTAAGGTTAGCTATTTTTTGACTCCGTGGCATCTGGCAGAGCATTTCTTGCAATTCCAAATATGCCTGCAAGACTATTTAACATGTTACAAGAACTGGTGTGAGTGTGAGATTTTTGTTAGCTTCTAACTTAGTGTCAATTAGATGTTTCCAGAAGCCTAACCAAAGTCAGAACAAACTTACATTTGACATAAATAAAGGGCTGTTCTCTTTCTTTTTTCTTTTTTCTTCTCTGGTAGATCAAATACTGTAATACAACATCAGTAATAAATAGTGCCCATAATGCTGGCCTAAATGAGCAAGGAAAGGATTGCAAGAAGAGAGAAGGAGGAAATTTGGAGAGTGCAGAAGACAACTGAGCCCCATCACAACTAGTGCAGCCTCTGCAAGTGTATGAAGAAGGGAATAGATGGAAAATGGTTTCAATCTCAGCTCCCTTTCCTCCCCACTGGATTTCTTTTCAGTGTAAGAATCAAGAAAGAGGTTGTGGTGCTTCATTCAAAGCTCTTTAAGTCATCGACCAGCTGTTTATTCACCAGGAGCCTCAACGTTCTGACAGAGGACATCAGTGAAAACAGCCATCATCATCCTGTTCCTTTTACAACCTGCATTTGAAAGCATTCCTGATCAGAGGGGAAAAAAATACCCTTTCTAAGTATTCTGAGTCACAACCCTCTATTCAAACGACTCCCTGGAAAGGTGTCGCATCTTTTTATACAGCAAGAGACTTTTTTCATTTGGAAGAAACTACTTGGACTCCAGAAAATAGTACCAAATACTCATCCCACCCTGCTGCCCAAGTGGGAGTGTTTCAGCTCCATGGCCACCATGGATACCACAGGACCTGGGATGCTGTGGGAAAACTGGACAGTAAACATCAGTCCAGTGCAGGACAATTACAGCACCCCTCCCTTCCACCCTCCCATCCAGCATGGATACCTGTGCATCCTGTCCTGTGGCTTAGGAAAATTGAAAAAAAATATCTCTAGATAAGCTGTTATTTAGAGAGACCATCCCTGACTGGGTCTCCCTCCAAATCACTGCCTCATTCCCTTCCCAGCCACTCCTCTTCCCTGCCTGGACACATCCCTTCCCATCCCCACCCACACCCCAAGCCAAGGGCTCGAAGCGAGTGATGGCAGTCAGGATGCCAGCTAAGAGAGGGCCTTGGTCCCCAGGGCCACCACAGGCATCCCAGCACAGGTCCTGGGCTGCCCCAGTGTCCCGAGAGCTTTTGCAGGAGCTTCAGGGCTCCTTGCATGAGCAAGTGGCTATGACATGTTCTCAAGTGTGGTGTCTCCCACGCACTGAAAACAATATTCTTTATCCTGAGAAAAATATGTATTGTTATTCATATAAGCCTTCTTAAACACTTTTATTCGTCTGTTTCCCACCTTACAAAAAGCAAGTGGAATTAAACTCCAACAGGTGTCAATGTGGGAGAGGAAGAGCAAACACTGATTTGTACATACGCACTTCTTAAGGATCTGCCCCTTATTTTACCAAAACCAAGCTTCTTTTATTCAGCCTTAGTAAATCTTGATGAATTAAACCAAAGTTTTTGAGCAATGCACCGCTCCTTCTTCCCTAGGGGGGATGTGAGGAGGGCAGACGCCTTCCATGCAGCCCTAGACCCACAGTTAAGGTTTGTTCATCCTCTCTGACTCAAGCACACAAGGACAAAGCCTAAAAACTTACTACCAGAACACAGACTTTCCCATGGAGTCCACAAGGTGGGAGAGACCTAGCTCAGCACCGGAGGATGAATGCAAAGCAGCACAGGGAAGCACTAAGAACCCCAAGGAAACACCATCCTGCAGAGACGGGACAGAAAATAGCCACTCATGAAGGACACAGCCACTGCGAAGGCACAGGTTGTGCCCAGACATCCTTGTGCCACCACCACAGCTGGTGTGGTGTAGAAGGATTGCGAGCGTTTCCCTGGGAGAGCCTTCCTCAACCACGGCAGCCACCCCAGCAGCACCATGCTGGATGTCTCCTCTTCCTACTGGCCCTTGGTCCAGCGGGCTGTCCATGGGTGTTGGTTTTTACTTCCGAAGTTGAAAGATTTCCTGAAATGTTGTCAAAACTTGTCATCACTAAATAGGCGAGACTGGCTGGAGCACTGCGTAGGCTCCTCCTGAAACGTCATCAACATGCCTTAACCAAAGTAATTTCATTCCTGGTCTTTTTTTGCCATGTCCAAACCCAAGCCACACTGCCAAATAAAAGTTAACTCTGAAACTCACTCTAACTTTTGCCCTAACATGGCTTTGAGCCAAAGGCAAAGAGTTAGTGCTTTAATCCACTTCACCATCTATCCCTCTGGGGGTTCATAACTCAGCCATGAATGTTTGTTTTGAACTGAAACTTGCAGTGCAGGTTCTCCGCCGAAGAGCCGTGGCGGGGTGGAGGACGGCCGCTCTCCAGCAGCCACCGTGGCCCTCGCAGAGCCCTTGGTGGGGAAGCAGTGGGGGACGTGGTGGAGAGGAAGGGCAGAGCCCTCCTGTGGGAGAGAGGTGGGAAACATGGCAAGATGCAGCCTGGAAAGAGAAGGAAGGAGGGAGGGAAAAATTACAAGATGTATATGTGATAACACCTTCCTATTTGGATTGCATATTCTTTCTTTTTTATGGGTTGGCTGTCTTTTCATTCTGCAAGCTCTTTGCACAGAGACTGGGGCTTTCTCCTGGTCCTGACTAGGTAGTGCTGGTGTCAGTATGATGCACTTAATCATCATAATCACAATTATGATAACGTTAGCATGACTGGTTCTTATTTCTAAAACTGACCATTTTTCTATTTGTGAGCATAAACTTCTATATCTTTGCAAGCTTTATGCCAATTTTTATAATGCAGAATAAGATTCAAGAAAACAATGCACTTTATCTGCAGTCCTACCACTGCGATGCCTGCATGTCTCAGGCTTTAGGGTGTGGGGTTTTTATAATGCCCTCATAAAAAGTGGATATGCTATCTCCATTTTACAGGAGAGGAACTGAGGTACAGAGAAGCTAAATGACTTCCCTGATGCCAGGTAGGATGTCTCAAGCAAATGAAAGAATGGAAACATTTCACAGAATCCAGACCACTGAAGTCCTGTGGTAGATTCCCAAATACAAGGGCACCCAAATGTGAACCATGACCTTTACTGGCTAAAAAAATAAAATCTACCAGGCTTACTGACAGTTTTCCTCGGTTTTCATTTCTAGAGTTACATCTTTAATCTCTTTAATGCAAAGCTCGGTGGAATTATATCAATAATGGACCTAATGAAAGATTTTCCATTTCTAAAATCCTTTTTCTGTTCTGACATGCACCTTCGAAACACATCTTATGGAACAGCTCTCTTGTTTTGCTTACATAGCTAGTCCTTTCTTTAGAAATCTTTCCATGGTTAACAATTATTTAATCTGAATTTTGAAACTTCAGTAGAAAAACAATCTTTATAGTCTACTGTCATCTATATATGGGTATACATATCACTATGCAAGATCCACCAAAGATTTTTGCAGCTGTTAGCACATTGAATAACTTTTTATTTAACATGTTTAACATTTATTTAACAGGGACAGTCACTCAAATCATGAATTTTATTACAATTTTTTCATCGATCCAAGCTGTTTGATTTGCAGCAGGAACCAACTTTCAGCACAAAAGTACATGGAAAAACCACATTCTTTATCAACTACTGACGAGTTAGTGTGAAGATAGACATGATTAAGCAAGTGCGTGAACGTGAATAGATGAAAAGTTGAGGTGTTCTTGGAAATTCAGCTCTCAGTGCAAAAAGCTGCACAAAGATCTGCCCACTTAATTCTGTCTGAGAGAGCATTAAATGATCAATCAACAGCTCACCCACACAGACATTTACCTTCGACAGAAAAAAGGGACAGAGCTTGCAAGGGAAGAAGAGCCGCTTATTCAGTTAGGCAGCTACAGAAGCTGGAAAGCTGAAGGATGAACAGTGCTGATGGGAAAAATACATCCCTGTTTCCCGTGGTACCTCAGTATCATCTGCAACAAGTTGTATCAAACAGGATGACTGTCACAGCCTACATAGTTCCGTGCTTCATACAGAAAAATGACCACAAAAAAGGTGTTAAATATACACAACAGCTGTGCTTGGCCACCTGCATGGGTCCTTGCCACAGAACATAGTCACCAGGTTTGCAATCCTCTTTGTGGAAGGTCCACATCACACTCCCATTAGTATGCAAATGGTGACACTTCATATGTGGCTGCACAGATGAGGCAGCTCTCTGGGTCACGCAACTACCTGACTTCCTGACATCAGCAAGCTCACTTTAGCCAAACATGTTGCACAAGAATGGCTTTTGCCAGGTGCCATTTAGCAGATCAAAAACACAAGTGGTCACTCCCACTTCTTGAGTTGCTGAGTCATTAACAGAAAAACTAGACAATGATTCACCATATATGCATGAGATGCATGCATTGCAGTGGCTATGCTGTGCCTTGTAACCAGCTGGTTTGCCACGAAGAAAAATCTTTGCATACTTTCCAAACAGTATTTCAGTGTCTGCTGATGACATAAAAGACTCATTGAGATACCACCATTGATGGCTACAGGTGACCCTCAAGTCTGAGACTCGTGAATCCTTATATATAGGTACTTTGCATGATAGGTACGTGCACCAATACACCATCGGTTAATGTCGATGTGCAACAAAGAGATGTAGGAGGGTCATCTTAGGAAAATCAACTTCTTGAAAGATAATGCTCACATTTCAAGCACATCTGATACCTGTGAATACAAAACTGATTTCTCTTGCACATCTTACTCTGTCCCATTCACGTCATTACAGCAGTGGCTCAGCTTTACTCTCCAATGTGTGTCGCTTCACAACCACTAGTCCAAGTGAGAAACCCAGCCTGCAGGCGAGCAGAATAAGACATCACTGAGGATATCCGTTGAGACAGAAAAATGAACAATCATCAATGCGACATCAAAAGATGCCTCAGCAGAGGTCACACATCTTACTTATCTTCTCATTTCCAAAGCCAAATTAGCACGAACATTCTTTGAAGTACCAGTGTTTATCCAAGAGCTGTTAAATCACTGCTGGGTACTGGTAAAGATCTAATGACTAAACAAAAGCATTTTGCACCTCATTTCAACCATGCACACTGCTTTGAACAGGTGCCTCACAGAGGATCCTCCAGTCTTCTAGCACCCAACTGCAGAAAATTCCTCATGGCACACCGAAGAAAAGCCCATTTTGGGAAAGCCTTCAGGACATAGGATCACACACTGCCAGTGACCAACTGCCCACCGGCACAGGCCATGTGTCACCTACCCCTTCTGTTGCCTGTGTTTATCTGTCAGTCAGGCTGCTTCTTGTGAAATGGCACAGGAGCAACACGAATTGACCTCCTTGCACCCAGTTCCTGGAGTCCTTGGTCTAGTCCTTCTCCACACCTATGTTCTCAGAAAACAGGCAGAAAACCAAAACAAAACAAAACCACCAAACAAACAAAAATCATTGAGAGAGAGAGACAGGGAGACGGTTACTGTTGGGACATCCCAACTCCCAAGAATTGGTATTTCCTCTTCCAAGTGGCTCTTTCTAGACACAGCAGCATTGATTGACATACAGTGGGACTTTGTGCTCTGGCTTTTTTGGTGTTTTTCCTCTTTCCATTGGCTGATTATTAAATGAGAGAGTTTTTTCTCTAATATTTGTCTCTGTGGTCTAGAAATAGCACAGAAATAATATTTCAGCTGAACGAGAATGCACTGACTTCTGATGTTTTCCACAATAGATGGGTTGATGTGAATATGTAAGATGATATAATTGATTTGCTTCATTTTTAGCAGCTTCTGGAGAGTTTAATCTCTCCAGAAAAGAAGTGTCTGTCTGATATTTTTTTCCTGTGTGACTGTCAGTTCATCATTTTGTAAGAAAGAGTTATTCTAAAAACAAAAAAGTAGAATTCATAAGGCAACTTCATCCTATTAGCTTTACGTGTTTTATTTGTAGTCATCTTCTTCTATGAGATCGTTGAGATACATTTAATTGGTCAACTACCATCAAAAAGGTGATACCTGGATTCAGTGCCCAAACTTGGAAAGAAAGGGTTTTTCTGTCTACTTGTCAGTATTTACTGAACTGAAACTATCTGATTTATAAAACTGGCCTAAAGCAGCACATGTTTACTTCATGTTTACTTAAAAATGTACGCTTATTTTGCATACTTCCTAGTATTTATTTTCACTCATTTTATTTCTCAAGGGAAAGAAGAAAAAAAAATGCTTCAAACATCACACAACAACAGAAAGCTTTCTCAGGCCATGTTTTCTTATTTTTATTATTTTTTTTTCAAATCCCCACAGTAGGAAAGCTACACACCGAATATTTTTATCAAGGATGGCCCTGATTCACTCATCTATGGGGATAAGCCTGACCAGCACAGAAAAAGCTGTTAAGATGGTGCAGAACAAAGGGTTCATGCTCGATGATCACCAGCAACTGGATCCTAGAGAGCCACAGCAGCTCCTTACATGCAAGACCCATCCTTTACCTGAGGAGCACCAGGTGCAACCATTGAGCTTTGAGGTTTTCCTCAAAAAAGCAGAATATAAATACAGTTCCTGGTACCTCTAGCTCAGATTCTGGTAAATACGACCTTCCCCTGCTTTTATCAGACACGTAAAGTCCCAAGTGACACAAAAATATGTAAGGACATAAAAGAAATGGATGTTGAGCAAGAGCTTCTGCTTTTCTTTCCTACTCATATAAGGATAAGGTGACATTCAATTACATTAAAAATTGGCAGCTTTGACGAAAAGAGGTCCTCTTTCACATAATTAATGGATGGAAGTCCTGGCCCTGGGATGTCATTGAGAAGATGTGCTGCTCCTTGACTTCGATGAATCTGCAGGGATCTGCACATACTCCAAATCAGGCCCTGGAAATGCAGTCATCTCCCTGGGTTTTCCCAGGATCAACAGCCTGCAAGGTCCAGGGATGACTCTTTGAAGAGATTTTACAGGGAAAGAACCAGAAAAAATGCCTTCTTTGGCATGTCACTAGATGTTTGTTACATATGGCATCTCTACAGCAATTGTGAAGATTTAATTCACCAGCAACAACTGTGTGGTGTTTACTTTGATGACGAAAAATCAGATCTGACACCCGCTTCAGTTAGCAGATTGGCAACATTCATAATAAAATAAACAAACATCTCCTGGCAGGTGGATATTTTTTAAAGAAATACTGAGTATAACTTGTGACAATAGGTAAGTATTTCTGGTTCCTTAGTTACTGGTAAGTTTTGCCATGTTTCTTAAGAAGCATGTTCAGCCACATTTAATTGCATGATAAAAGTAACATTTTCAACAGGTTGGAAGTCACCGGTAAAGCTTTCCAGTTCAGCTCCCCAGAACCCGGAGTGGTGTAAATTAAATATGATCTAGAGTTACACGGATGTCTTTCATTCCAAGTTTTATTTATAACAGAAGGAGGTTTCTCAAAGACATCTAGGTAACTAATGCGGGAAATGCAACAACAGATGGAGCCCAAAATCTGCCCAAATGCAGGACAAGCACACCAGAGTTGTTGACAGGGAGTCCTTTTCAGAGCATACAAAATACCAGAATAGAATTTAATTTTGTAGTTCAAATAACTTGAAAGTAGTGTACAGCGCAGGTTGTTTAAGAAGGGGACCAGATTATGTCAGATACCTGTGCCAGGTGATGCACCTATGAAAATTCAGGCATATGAACAGTTTTAGCAGGTGAGACCAAAGCTACATCTCACCCAATGTTCTGCCTTCAATAACTGCTCCAGCAGATGTCCAGGGAAGAGTAAGACAAGCAACAGCTCAAGTATAAAAGACATGCTAGGTTGACTTGAAAGACCAGCTCCTGAATTTCTGTGTGTCAAAGTGAGTACTGGAGTAGCAAGTTCAAGGGCACTTTTTTTCCTTATAAATATTAATGAGAAGTAGATATACAAGCAGATATGTCATTTTCACGGCTGTAATCCAAGTAATTGAAAATAAGTACAGCTGTATTGTTAGTGGTTGAGGACGATATGTGATTATTAAATAAATAAATAACTAAATCAGCATCACCAAACCATTTATCTTATTTTCTTTGCTTTCAGCAGACAAGATCATGTTGAGGTGATCTCTCCTGCAAAAGTTAGGCAATTGCACCTCCTTGCATGAGGGACTCTTCAAGCTCTTTTGCACAGGAGAGAAAACTGCACTCATCAGAAGACAGGGGCAAGGCACTGCTACCTGCAATGCCAGTGGTGGGCACAGCTGCACAAAGCCACCCGGCAGCCCAAAACACATGTGGTCTTGACAGTGTTTGTCCCAATGGTCAGTGTACTCCAAATACTAACTTCTGCAAGAGCTTTCAATCACAGAATCATGGAATCATAAAATAGTTTGGGTTGGAAGGGACCTTCAAAGCTCATCTAGTCCAACCCCCCTGCCACGAGCAGGGACATCTTCAACCAGATCAGGTTGCTCAGAGCCCTGTCCAGCCTGGCCTGGGATGTCTCCAGGGATGGGGCATCTACCACCTCTCTGGGCAACCTGGGCCAGTGTTTCACCACCCTCGTCGTAATAAATTTCTTCCTCATGTCTCCCCTCTTTTAGTTTAAAACCATTACCCCTTAACCTATTGCAACAGGCCCTGCTAAAAATTCTGCCCCCAATCTTTACAAAAATCTTACGCTTATCAGAAGGGATGGGTGATTTAGGCAGATCAGCTTATTACTATTTTAATTGATATTTGCTAATTCAGCCCAGTGCCTGAAGTGCTAAAATACCAAAACAAAATGCATGTAGCTGACCAAATACACCCAGGTCAAGATAAGCACCTGAAAGTTTGGATTTCCATGTGAATTAAAGCACTTTATCTCCCAAGGTTTGCATCTCACTATTTACAGCACAGCTTGGTGGAGCCAGGTCTTGCAGCCCTTAAGCATATGAATAGTCCCATTCACTAACACCACTCAGGAGAACAAGGTCTGTAACAGCATCTTTCAGTGTCTCTTTCACCATTAGCAACTCCTAGGCTGAGCAGATGCCATTATAACCCACAGCCCCATCTTGATCTCAGCTTACAGTGGCAAATCATGGGTAAATCCACCGTGGTCGCTGGCCTTACGGCAGGACTAAACCAGCTGTGAGCTAAGTGGGATCAGGATCAGATCAAATGCTTACAGCTTCATATGTTTCAAAAACATTCTCTGAAGGGGCTGAAATTTTCTGTGATTGATCTCTGGCCAAAGGCAACTCTTCTTTTTTTTAATGTTTTCTTTAAAGTATAAGCAAACCATCCAATTTTGAGAGGAGAAAAGATGTTGGGAAGAGGGCAGAGAATCCCTGTAAGGAACAGTTCTGTAACCCACAGCCTTTTTGTTTGAGCCTTTACATGCCCGTAGCGCAAAATGTGATTTATTACCATAAGATAGTTAATTGCTAAAAAAGGCCAGAAAAAGAAAAAAAGTGCTACTGGAAAAAAATACTGGTTTTGTCCTGCTTCTGTTCAAACACAATTCCTGCATATATTTTTCCTGCAATAGTATGTATTGTGTAACAGTGAAAATCAGAAAGGAACAGCCATACAGCTGTTTACAGAATGGGAGCTAATAAACCAAATTACAAAGCAAATAAAGCTTTTTATCTGTAGATTCAATAATGCAAAAGCAGCTCTTTACTCTGCAGAGCCAGTACAGGGGCCTAACCCAAAGGTCCCACATCCAGGAGAAAGAGCAAGCTCAAAGCTCCTCATCAGAACAGAACCAAAGAGAGGGCCAGCTCATTTGCAAGTGAACAGTTTACATAAACACACCAAATAGCACAAACCCATTTTTAAAAGGTGCATTACTGTTAAAAATAATGATAATTTTTTTTTAAAAGCTATGAATATACCTTCTAGCATTTGCCACAGACTTTTGGATAAAATATCTCCTCACTAACTCTCGGAGCAGAAGATGGAGAGCCTGCTTTAGTTTCTCCAGGTTTTTGTTTCCAGCTCAGTGGTTTCTGCCTGAGCGCAGCCCAGATTCCCCGCGAGGTCAGCAGCCATTCAAAATCACTCCTGCTCCCAAGGACTAGCCAAGCCTCATTATATTTCTGTGCAAACATCCTCCTGAAATCGCAGCTCCACTGACAAACAGTTTCGCACAGCAGAAAACAACAGGGTAAATCACACCGAGCTACGAGTTGCCACTTTATAGTTTCCAGCAAAGCTATAAAAAAGCATATAACAGCGTAGAGGCACAAAACCTTTAAACATGACAAAAGCAGGCAGCGCCAGCCAGGCCTGTGTGTTGTTCCAAAGAGGTGTTCAGGATTCATACTAGGGTCAATTTGATGAGACAGTCACACATTTAATGATTTTCAAATGCACACGGTGAGGGTCCAGCCCTGGTTCAACAGCAGCATCAGCCATTCAGCAAAAAAGTTGGTCTACCATAGGAATCTAACCCAGAAGGGGGAAAAAACACCCATGCCCCACACTTCCGCTGCCTCCAGCTCTCTGCTGACATATGTGGTCCCTGGGGGGTCACTTCTTCCTGCACTGGGAAGAGGACCAATGGATTTTGTTGGATTTCAATTATTTAGCGTGTGTATACCCAAAGGTAGAAATCGCATTACTTTCATGGCAAATGTTAAGCAGTGTATGGCTTATACCAAGACACAAATATTATAATCTGGGAGATACCAGTGAAGCAGCCTTGAACCTGGCAAGTTACCTTATCAATCACAGACTGCCTGTGAAATCTGGGGCAAATCACTCACTCACAGGACCAAGGAGCAGGACTGCCTTAGGCGCCTGTATCCCACAAACCCTGCCTCACTTAAGTCATCTAAGTCCCAGTTCTGTACAATCCCAGACTTTCAGTAGTGCTGATGTCTCACTCCTAAACGTTGCACAAACTTTTCCTCATCTCCTCCTGACAGCCCAATTACACACATTTCACATCTAAAAAGTTCTCCAAGAAAAGAGATGAAGCAAAACGAGATTTCCTTCCCACCTACGGATGCCATAAACACCAGGCTTCACTGACATTGGACATCTTTGTCTCTGCATTATGTTGCTTCAGCAAAGGCTGTCAGGAATGCAACATCCCCCAGCATCTGCTGCAGCCCCCTACCCAGCAGCCAGCCCCATAAAACATGGGATGCACTGAGCCCAAGCCTTCCTCATCAAGGAGGAGGGACACCCAAGGAGACTGGTTTTCTTCCCTAGCTGTACGGAAAGAGCTGACCTCCAGGTGAAGAGCAGGAGTTGGGACATCTGCTTGCATGGCACTGGGTGGCAAAGGCTGCTGAAGGGCAGGGGTCAGCTGCTTGGCCAAGGTGGCTGAAGGCAGAGGCGTGCTGCAAGACTAGCAAGGGTGATTGTTGCTAGTACTCAGTGGGGACAGCCAGCATGAGTGGGGGAAACAGTGGCCACTGACTCTGGGGGTGCTGGGGAGATTGGGTGCCACTCCTGTGGTGTGGGTTGCTGCTGGAGTCCCAAAATCATGCCCAGCCCTTGCCACAGCAGCAGTGCTGGGCAGTCCTGACTTGTATGACTAATGCCAAGAGAGGGCTTTGGTTTATGATTCTGGATTTCATCAAGAGTCCTTCCTCAAGTCCAAATTTAAGCCTCTGCCTTCTGTCGGCAAGCTGGGGAGGAGCTGCTGCCTCTGCCGCAGGGACTGCGCGTGTGGAGCCAGTTAAGGCGGAGAGGCACAAAAATAGTGTGGCAACGGGTGACCACAGAAGCACCACAGTTAGAGATGGTTTGTTTAGTGCCAGAAGTATGCAAGTCACTTTGCCAGACAAGAATCTTCCTCCCAGAGAGGCTCCCAAAGAGCCTATCATCAGTTTTTTAAAGTGTTTGCAGTTTGCTGGCCGAAGCTTTCCACTGGAGTTGGTCTTGCCTAGGGGCTGTACACTTGCACGGTTGGAAAACACAGTGCTGAAGTATTATTGCCAAATTCAGCTTGTTCCTTGGATTGTTTCCTTTCTCTAATCACTGTTTATCTTTACATGGGCCAGATTGGCCCATTTCTTCCACTCTTTCACTAGTCTCTACAACAGATACATGATCTCTGAAATTCTTCTTCGGCTGACCATGGTTCATTCATCAGGGGCTAAATTTATTCCTTCGTTATGCAATTAGTAACCGCGCAGTGAATTTCCAAAGGCATTTCTAAGATCTCAACCACCTTGGATCTCTAGGTGTCACACAAGCAGTATGCTATGTGCGCCCAGGCTTCTCCCCTTTCAGCAAAGCATCTCCCACCAACAGCCTGCAAAAGAGCTGTACCTTCAGCTCCCGGAAGAGCGAGCTGCTCCACATTCCCTCCGCTTCAGCAGGCAAGGGGAAAAAAAAAAAAAAAAAAAAAAAAAATATATATATATATATATATATATAAAAAAAAGATATCCAAAACCTGGCCTCGGATGTGTTTCTAAGCAGCTATTTTCACTGAGCCAGCTTCATTTGGGATTTCTACTCTCTTTCTCATGATATTTGTTTTGATTCCGTCTATCCCCCTCTGTCTCTTCTATACTCCCAGGCCCATTTGCTTAATGTTCTGTTACCATTACTTACATTTCAGTATATATTCTACTCTGAATAGGTAAAATAGATGAATAAAATATTACCATCCCTTGTTGCAGATAGACAAGTGGGAGAGTGCAAAAATTAGGTTATTCCTTCACAGTCCACAGCACGGTCAAGAGCAGAGCCTCAGTCCCTCGAGTTTGATACCCCAATTCTAACTCCAGAATTTTCCACCTTAACCTGTTCCAGCTGTTACTGATTCCAAAGGGCTGGATGAGCGTGCTTTAGCAGTATCTCTACCAGGGACAGAAAAAGCAATACTTTTACACTGAAGAGTGGGGAACTAACTGGCCACTAAAACATCAGGAGGCAGATGCAGCCCTTACATAAGTGAAAGCAGCTCTGTTTTGCCAACTCTGAATTTGCCTCTGTAGCCATAGCATTGCATTTTTTAAGTTCTTCTGGCTAGAATTAAAAAGGGTTTTGGACACCCAAAGAAACCATAAAGCCCAGCTCTGAACTGGCTACAGCGCAGCCGGCCGCCATTGAGGACAGCTGGAGATGGTTGGGCTGCAGACGCGGTGCCAGCATGCGAATCCATCACCATTGCCCCCCGCCGGGATTTCGCAAGGACCATCGCCAGACTATTCCCATCCCGCAGCCAGCACCGCGGGGCTGAAGCGGCTCCACTGCCGCCTCCTGCTGTGCCGCTTCTGGCCTCCTCCGCCGAGAGCCCGCTCCGCATCGCCCTGCCGGCAGCGGGAGCCGGGCTGAGCGCGGCAGCGATGCACCAGGGCCCGTGGGCTTCGCCGTGGGGATTTTCACACATTAGCCTCTGCAGAACACCCACTCGAAAAAATAAAAATTGCAAGTTTGAGGCAAAAAGTATTTGCCAAGACCCCCTAATTGGATGAGTTTGCATGTGGTTTCCCAGTGGCTGTGTAAATATATTTATATGCAATTTCTAAGTTTTTCCCTCTAAGCACTTATTTAACATTTCGGTGTGCAGGTCCTTCTGAAAGAAAGATGGTACCATTTCATAAAACTCTTGTAAATATTGCCTGTGTAAGACAGCACGCAGGGTGGTGATGTCCAGGCAGCTGGCTTTAATGGATAGATTAATGCCATCTCTGTCAGCAATGAGTTATACTTCATTCAGAATAGTGACATCAGCTCGCAGGCAGTGAAGACAGCAAAGTTTCCTTGGGACATTTGAATGCTGTCTTGAAATCCTTAAGAGAAGATGTGTTACGCTGACCTGTGCTTCTCTCCATGTAAATAAAACAACTAAATCAACCTTTTAAATAATCTTCTTGCTCATTTTAAAATAAAAAAATAGGTGAGCCTGTTCTAAGAGCCTTCATATAGCCCCTTTTCAATTTCCCAAAACACAGCACAAATGCAGCATAAACAAATGTGACAGAACTTACAAAATACAAAGCTCCAGCAAACACAAGACTATATCCAGAATAACTTTGACTCTCTAGGGCAAATGGGAGAAATAAAAAGAGGGATGCTGGGCCCTGGGATGCTGAGGTAACAAAACATCCCTGTTGACCATGAGCAAGAAGCAACAAAACCTCTCCACTGACCTTGAGGGAGATGTCCTTGCCGTCCTCTGCCCTACATCAGCATCAGCCAAAGTCAAAGATACCACAGATGGCAGCATGCCCCTTGACCACAGCTCCTAACCAAAAGACTACACCCTGTGGTCACGCTGTCAGTGGCCAGTGCGATATCTCAATTTAGGCTCCAGAGACCTCATGAAAAGTGCACATGGTGATTGCTGCATGTAGTAGGAGGGTTACTGTGCCCCATTTCCTCACTGAGACACCTGCTCTAGGAAGAACTCTATAGAAGGACACAGTTTTATACAAAACCAAAACAAACACACATGCAAAAAAACCACACACACACAACAAAAAACAAAACCCCAAAATTTTCAATAAATGGTCTCATCACATTCGATTCCTTCAGTGCATGCTGGAATAATCGTGATGAACTCTGTCAGTGTTAATGGGGGTTTTATAAGTGTCTGTGTAGGACTGCCTCTGTAATTCAGCATTAATTAGCTGAATCATTATTTTAGAGTGTTACTGAATTATCTTATAATTACCACCTAACTTGGTGCTTGTAAATGAGGCAACAGAAGGAAATAGCAATTCTTTTAAATGTACTTAAAGTTAAGAAGGCATTATAAACACTCCATTCTGTCCTTTTTAGGAGCTTTTTTATCTTCTGGAAGATATAAGGCTAGTACAACTGCTTTCATCTATGCCTTGTAGATTTATTACAATCATTATAACAAATGGAAATGAATATTATTCAGGTTTATTACCCTATAGTATAGCTTTATGTGCACACAGGAAACCACGTTGCTTCTTTATCCACTGCCTATGAAGAGAAAAAAACGCTTCCTGGGAAAACAGAGTACTGTGATTAAAAAAAGATCATTTGATTCTCCTAATATAACTGTTTTGCTAATAACTTATCTGCTGTGATTCCCAACACAATCAGACCTAATTGTTGCTCACTAAGAAGCCTCATTACGGCTTGACTGGGGAAGTAGTTAGGAAACACCACGTACATTTTGTTGTCACTGATTCTGCTCTGGAAGTGCTAATTTTGCGGTACAAAGTCTATTTCCCCATATCCCCCCTGCCTGAAATGTGCAGAAGCAAGGCAGAAAAAAGGGAATATGTTTGTCACTAGGCAAATCAGAAAAGCTTGTCACACCTGGCTGGTTCAGGTTCAGACTCCTGTGATCAGCTTTGAATGCTGTGGACAAGACACTTTGCTCAGAGACTTGCATGTTCCCAAGAGACTATTCAGTATCATTTCATTTTGCAAGTTTTTTTGACAGCACAGACACATGTTTATAAAATCATAAAGAAGCGCATTAAGCAAATCTCTCCTTATTCTCAGTCTTTTACTGGAAAGAACTTTTCGTAACTTCTCCACTCAGATTAAAAGAGATTGTCCAGGTCAACAGATCTGAGGTCTGCCAGACCAAAGGGGAGTCAATGTTGTGCAACCGGTTGTACTAGCAACCAGACATTTCTTGCGTGCTTTAGTTTTTCAGGGTGTATTCAGAGATTTGCAGCATGCAGCCACAGTCTGCATTCTCTTACTTTTGCCACATACTCCTTATGCAGGAGTCACAACATACCTATACCCTCCATTTTCTTAGTGTTTTGATGGCAGAGCCAGGAACATGTTAGTACTTGACTTCTTCAGCAGCTAAGTGATTCTAAATCTGAAACAAAAATCAATATGTATATATGAGGAATAGAGATACTCAAAAAATCTTCACCACAAAGAGATTTTCAGCCTGGCTATTCTCAAATACATTGCTTCCTCAACACTAAATAATATATGCAGTCTGAAATGACGTATTAGTTTATTGTGGATGATTGCTGGTAGCATATTATTGATACAATGAAGCTATGAAACACTAAATCGCACTCTACTTTTATATCTATGAAAAAAGGTGATTTTCATACCCTGGCATGTTTATTGCTTTGAGACTGAACCTGTTATTTATTAGGGTTCACTCTGTAGTTCTTAGATATGGAGGTGTTTAAGAGGCGTACAGACGAGGTTCTTAGAGACATGGTTTAGTGCTAGAGTTAGGTTAGGGTATGGTTGGACTCAATGATCCTGAGGGTCTCTTCCAGCCGAAATGATATTATGATTCTTTGATTCTATTGTGATTGCTCTTCTTGCTAGAATCACGATGGCATTCACTCTTCAAACAGAGCAGTTAAATAATGAGAAGAATTCACAGAATGGTTAAACAATTTGGTGGCAAACACAGTCCACAAATAACCACAACTTACGTGTAGTATGCTTTTACAGGTGACAGGAGAATGTTTTTCTTTCCTTGAGTTTCTCAACCATCTTAGCCAAGGTCAATTGATTAAAAATGTGTCACAGCTGGTCTTCAAAGGCAACTTTCTAAATAAACAGCAGTAGTGATCCATTATTAGCAAACATAACGGTCCTGAAAGCTAGAATATAAAGCACTTGGAAGTTTATATGATGAAAACATGAACAAGAGAAAAATTTTGGTTGGGAGGGACCTTGGGAACTGATCTAGCCCTACCTCTTTCCCAAAGCAGGACTAACTTCAAAGTTTTATTAGTCACCTCAGGATCTTACATAAGCAAATTTTCCTTACTTCCCAAACTTTCCAAAGCTCCAAATGGCAAAACGCAGCTCTTTTTTCAGCTTACATCCACAATAGCCCCAGTTTGGGTGCATTACAGTTTGTGACTCCTACCTACAATGCCAGCATCAGCACAGGCAGTAGTTTTACATGTAGATCTGACCACTACCTTGAAGAGCCCACTTCCAATTGTGCATAACACTTCAAAACATTTCCATACTGAGTGAATACTTTTATTTGCTTTCATCTTAAAATATGAATTTCAGCTGAATTAGCTCAGGTATTTCTAAGGAGCAGACTCAGGAACAATCTTTCTCCTGAAAAACCTAGTGACCTCTCATAGCTTTGGAGCAAGGACAAGAAGCTGTGTCAAAGAACAGCTTCTCTGTGCCGGTCCACCCAGGTTTGGTTAAAGGATGAGCCTTATAAAAGCTGTGATTGAATCCGCTCAGTGTAGCCTTGCTAGCCTTTAACAGATACAGCCTGCGAGACTGGCAGCCCCATGGAGTATGTCTGAACCTCACTACACTTTTTTGGAGAGCAGGGCCAACACTGAGAGAGGGAACACGAAGACAGCAAGGAGTTATAAAAGACAAGGAAGACAGAGTAATTTGCTCATAAGCTTCTCCATGGTGCTCAATACTACCAGTCATGAGTGCTTTACAAACCTCAATGATTTCATTTCCACAGAACGCTGTGAACTGAGGTGGTATTATTAACACCACTTTAAAATGGCAGTCTAAAACCTAGGGAGATGTAGGACCAAAGTTTCTACTATTCTTGGTGTCTGTTCTGAGTCATGTATTTGTTGTTCTCAGAGCATTTACCACTACATTCAGAGTTCATTAGCTGCTCATATGTCTGAAAACCAGAAGGCACGGATGGTCAAGTGTCTGTAAAATGAGGAACACCCCATTAAGTATAACCTGGAAAAAACTGGTTTAAGCATCTACCCAACATCCTGATGGGAATCTTTGGCAGAGCCTGAATAGGAACCAGTTCCCACACTGCAAAGCTCAGCTGATGCTCCCTGTGCACCAGATGTTCTGTTACACCTTCACTTGCAGCTGGACATCCTAGAAAAATCTGTCAAAGGCTGGTGTAGAAAAACGGAACTTGCCGAGATGGAAGAATAATTTTAAAAGTAAAGAGAAGGATAAAACGGCAGGAAATAGTATTAAAATGTTGATGAATACGCTTCGTTTCCTCCACTGCTACATCATCTCACCCTTCGGGCTGACTGATGCCTCTAACTTAGCCCAGGGCAGGTGTGACCCACAGAGCTCTGAGTTACATCTTCCTTGCTCCCATAAGCGCAGCCATTCAGCTGTCCAGAATAAATCTCCTGGGAGGTGTTTTTCTTCTCTAGCCCACAATTAAATGACTTTTTCTTTACTGCCTCTTCCTGTTTATGCATTCCTCCTCCCCAGTGATGGGGCTGAGTGGCTGAAGCATCACATATTTCTGCATGGGATGGAGCCCTTCCTTCCCGCCCTCTTTAAAGTTGCTCACTCAACTTTTCTTCTTTGTATCTTAATTAGCACATTGCCAGCTTTAGGCACCAGGACACTTTTTCTCACTTAAAGCCTCCTTAAAATATAGTCACATAATTTTGCACATGAAAATATTTGATGATGAAAGCTCTTTCTAAGGTTTATTCTGTTAAACTTGATGAGATTTTCAATAGGCTGCTGCATTAAATCTCTACGTTACATAGACAAATGCAACAAAAGATTTAAGAATGAAATAGTTTAGGCTACACAGTTGGCATCTCAATTTGTCAGATGAGGGGAATGGCCTTGCACCTGCCTTGATTTTAGCAGTGGGAGGTTAACTCCAGTTTTGAGGCATTAGCTTGGGTACAAATAAAATATGTTTACTCAGTCACGTTTGAGCACGTATCATGTCTGTTGCCTGACAGTCTACATGATACCATGACATTTATTAGTTGTGTTGATTCTTACTGCCAGGTTGAACCCTAATACTGTAACTTTGGGGGTATTTTTTGTGTGTAAATGCAAAAAAAGAAAAAAAAAAGGCAAAAGTGTGATATGTTTGAGTTTTTGAGTTCTCTTAGGTTCATCCTGAGCTCAGTTAAAACGATCTTACTCTTGGGTTCCTTATTAAGGATCTCATTTCAGATAACATTTTACATTGATTTCACACTCAGGAACAACACTATTTGCCTCTGCGCTGGTGCCAAATCCACAAAATCTTTAATTTCTGATGATCATTTTGTTGGGATTTACTGACAGCAGCCATCACTCATCTGAGCACCCCGCTTTTGCAGAGCACAGGTGCAATCAACAATTTGTGGCCCCCCAAAAGCAGAGTCCCACAACAAGCTGTGCCTGGTATTCACCACAGCCATGTAGCAAAACCCAAATGATGGTTCCTCTAAAAAAGTTCATCTGACAGATCCAGATATGTCGTTCCTCGGCATCTATCTGTCAAATTATTTGGCAGTTCTCTCCACATGAATTGTAGTAGTTTAGCTGCAATAATTTCCAGATCAAAGCTGTCAATCACTAGGCAATTCCCACAAGGACATGCAAAAGGACCTGACGGGCAAATTATCTAAAGCTGCAATAATCTAGAAAAGGTGGTAAAGAAAAAAAGCAAGACTTCCCAGATTATACAGACTGAAGTTAAACTAGTGTTTGCCTTTCTACAATTTAAGATAGTGAGCTATCACAGCCACTAGATCTAGAGGCAAAATATCTAAGAAGTGAATTGCAATTCATCTATTTCCTTGGCATTCCCTCTCTTTCCAATTAAATATGCTTTTCTTCTCCATTATTCTGAGGAGGCAGTAAACCTCAGTCTAAATGAGCATTTACGTGAAAATCAGAGCTCTCCAAGGCACTGAAACTCTAATACAATATTTGCTTTAATTTGATTTTCCTTCTTGCCTGTGGGAGAGTTTCAATCACATTTGGTATGATTTCTGATTGTACAGCCCCTCCTCCCGCAGAGGTCATTCTCCTTCCTAAAAGTGCATCATTTGAGTAGAAAGAATTCCCTTTACAAGTAGACAGCTCAGCAATCAATATTGTCCACAGATGATAGTGAGCATAGTCCAATTTTTAATAGGGTCTCTCGAATGTCAAAAAACTCACTTTAATCTCCAAGAAGTATAATCTGTTCACATCACCTGCAGCCTCTTGGTTGTCTCCTTCAGAAAGACTGCTTTCTTAGGCACACTGAAAAATCTGCTCTACCTTATCTTATGAAGAATCCAGCTTCATCATACATATTTCAAGCAATCTTTACCTTCCTGAAGACAAGTGAATCATAGAATAATATTCTGTGATTTTCATTTATTTATCTCTCCGCTTTAAAATACAGAATCACGCACAAAGGTTTAGGATGCAAGCATCTTCTTAAAGATATTTAATCCTGCTTTCATGATAACAATCTTACTTGGTTTTATTAAAATAATCTGCCACATGCTGTTGAAACTGTCTCTGAAAAGAAACAAATACTTTCTTTTAAAGAGGGTATATTGGTTAAATGTATTGCTCAAAGTACTAAAAAATAGTATTTAACACTGTATTTATACAGATACACTAAGCCTTTACCAAAGGTGGATTGATGTACAACAAAATAAAAGCTAAATCAGTAGCATAAGAGCAAAATTCTAATAATAATCAAAAGAACTATTTTTTTTGGTGCTAACCTATGCTATGACATGCCCAAGCACTACCACAATTTGTTTATCTACAACACATACACTGGGTCTGATTTTCTGTCCTCATGTTCATCTCCACATGTTACATTGCATGTCTGCAGGTATTACGTAAATATATCACTAATTCATACATATATGCAGTAAAGTAAGCATCTAGCCACAGCTGCAAGCGTACCATCTGCTTAACTATACCTGTGTGGTTGTGTGCTTACTGATCAGCATGAAATCAATAGAAAAATTAGCATCCATATCTTTCAGTCAATATATATCCACAGGATTTTGGGATTTGAATTTCGTAGTTTCCTCTTTCTTGTAATCTGAAGCTCTTAGCAAGTCATTATTTATCACCTAAAGCAACTGATTTCTCCTGTTCACCTATCTCAGCTTCAAGACTTAGAGCTGTGGGAAAAGCCAGGTGACTTCTGCATAGTTACTTGGCTTCTTTGGGGGAACTTTGGGTTTAATTTAGAAATAGTGTGCATTACCCAGCCTCAGGTCGGCTATTCCATCTGCGTTACTGGTTGGCATATAAACATTTCCTTCCCTACATTGCAAATGACAAAAATCTTCCCATTTTTCTTCTCTTCTTGCTCTTAACAGAATATCTTTACAAGAAAGACGACAAACATTGCACGTGCTCATTGTATGATAAAAAGCAGCGCAAACACAGCTAACCTGTCTCCTGAAACCAGGTGAGGGACAAAAAGTGCGGTACCTCTTGAGTTAACATACCGTGTAAAATGAATTGATTTGCATTTCTGTAATGTATGTACTCTAACTTGTTTTACTTGCTTTTATAGTGGCTGTAGTCCATCTGCACACAAAGAATATATATATTTGCACGCAGCTTCCAAGTGCCACGTAGTTTCAGTTGTTTGTATTGTTAAAGACAAGGCAGAAAATCACAAAGAAAGCCTGCCAAGCACCGAGACAGGGTAAGAGTTGTGGTCTCTTGGGCTTAAGAAGCCCACATGAGGGCACATTCTCAAAGATGATGCAAACACATCATCAGTCAAAGATTCTCCTAACCAGAAATCCCCTGCACCAGTCAGGAAATCCTGACAGTCTGCAATAAAACACCCAGAGCTGACGGCAACCTGAAGGGGTGAGCAAGACCACCGCACGCTGTGCCAGAGACACTATCACACCACACAGAACTTGGGGAAAGGCTAAAACTGATGTAGCCCTCTTCCTGGGGCTACAGCTTTTGGCTGGACCACTCTAGCTGACACAACTTAGCAGTCACACTGCAGTGAGAGATGCTGAAATACATCATCTCCAAATGAGAGCTGAGTATCAACCATACCACGATCTGTATGCCACTAAGAAATGAATGCTCACAGTGCCAACTGACTTACACTGATACTGAGAAGGAAACCCAGAGACATGGTGTCTCCGAATTCTCTGGGCTACCCATTTGTCTGGTAACTGCCTGTTCTCATACAGCACCCCAAAACCTATTCCACCAGAGCAGTGGGGTTTACCTTAAAATCTTCCAGTCTAATAGAAAACCAAGCAGTCTTCTCTGTATCACACTGCCAAAATGTTCCTTCATTTTTTTCTCCATCACAATGAAGTGAAACTTTTTGTTTCCCGACGTTCCTTTGCCCTGAAAGCACAAGGCACCCAAACCAGATCAAGGCACAAGCATAGCTGCTCTGTGAGTATGTGTTGTTGCCCTACAGTAACTTCCACTAATTGCCTTTATCAGTGCGTTTGTGGCAGTAAGCTTTTCCTTTGATGAGAAACGTTTTAAACAGTGTTCATTTCATTCTGTAGGCATTAGCTGTGGGATGACTCTCGTTTTTTCGCCTGGAAAACCCATGTCCTTGAAAAGAAGATATCCATTCAGCTGAACCAGGCCTATGTCAGAATATTATTAGCTTTAAATCCAACAAGTAAAAATAGCAGGGATGCACAGCAATAACTGGCATCATATTTAATGTCACATTCTAGCAAGCCTTGAAGCAACATGATTATGTGGCCACTGCTGCATCAAACAAGGAATAACCACTGAACACACCTGAAGGCATATACTGTCATTTAGAGATGTTCTTTGGGTAAGATTTGTAACATGTAAGTCTCCAGTCTTCTTCTTCCAGCTATTACAAAGGTGCAGGGAGCTGGGGAAGCAGAGGCAAAGGAGGACTGGAGAGCCATTTCTCTGGTTTTGGCAGATTCTCTTACCTGTCACCTCAAACTAAAGCTTTTTCAAACTGCTCTCCCTACCGGTCCATAACAAGAGTGGAGTGTCATGTCTTATTCCCTACCAAGGTCACTGGAACGTAGTGTTGGAGAGCCTCAAATCTTGGCTGTGATGGCACCTTATGAGAAACACCTTTCTCATTTCACATGAGCCATACAACCTTTCCATCTGAGGACTGCTATCTCTTTGCCAGTCCTTTCCCACCTTCATGGAAATAAACTTTCAGTGTGAGATTTGTGAATGCTTGCCTCTCTGTAACAATCCCTAGGGTGATTTTCAAAACCTCCTGCCAGTCTTTTTCCACCACACCATACACCTTGCTACCCACTTTAGTAGATACCACCACTAAATCTACCACGAAGACCCAAACAGAAAGGGAAAACGACAAGCTTTTGTTGGTGTGCTTCAAGTCTTCGATATGGCTGGGATGGATGGAGGAGCCTCCCTCTGCACTGCACCACCATTAATGAGGAGATACAACTGTCCTCCACGCCTGCATCCATTGTCTTCTTTATTTTGCCTTTACAGCCTAGATTGTAGCCACCTGGTATGTCATTACTGATACAAAAACCATGCTGTCAAGTTGCATGTACTCTATAAAGGTAATAGACACCCATTAATTTATACCACATCTACTTTTTGTTCTTAATTGTCCAAATACTTTCTGCATGTTTTCTTGGTTATTTAACACCAAATTATTCTTTACTGTGCATCAAAAAGAAATGCTTTCTTCATACCGCCCTGAGCATTTGAAGTTCTCATATAAATCTAGATTACATGCAATCCCTCCCTCTCACACTTCACTTTAGAGATTATCAAACTAGATCTGGCAATTTTGAACTCCGTATCTTTATCATACATAAGGCAGGAGGTTGCATCATCTCTTTTGTGAAGTGTTTCAGTAATATCTGGATTCAGAAATTTCTTGCCCATGTCAATTTGTCTGTTTTTTTATTTTAATCAGAACTGGCATGGATATCAACCTTATGGTGTTTTGACCCATTATACCTTCAGTCCTGCAAATCATCCTTTTGGCACGTTTGATTAGAATGGATCAATTTATGGGGACACTTCACCATTCCATGACATAAACTTCTCACTTTTGGTCCCATCCCCTATTTTAGTTCCCAAGAGTCATGGCACTATTAGAAGATTTTTTTTTTTTTTCTGTAATCAAACTGTGATAATTCTTTTTATAATGGTGCAATTATCTACTCTCTTCTAGTTTCACCTTAGCAACCTCAGTGAGTCATAGACCTTTACATCTACTGCATCTACGCCCACTGACGATCAACAAGGAGCGACAGTCCCTGGGACTCATTTGCTCTCCACAGTGGGTTTACAAGGAAGCACCTGCTTAGAACTAGACACCCTGTAGTATAAGCTTTGAAATAAAAATGCAAACATGGAGTGCACTGCCTAGTTTTCTTATTCATTTGTTTTTGATTCCCAGTAAAAGGTGGTCTAATTCTATCTCTCTTGACAGTGCAAATGATGTTACAATCACTATTACTGCAATTATACAAAAGTAGTATAAATACTGCAAATCCAGCTCAGCATCTCTAGTTCCTTAAACAACCCTGGGCTTGCATTCACTATTTTTATACACTCCTCTTATGGAAAAAAGTAACGCTCAGGACTTGAAAAGTGAAGCTCATCTACAGAACTAACACCACAGCGACAGGTGTCTTTTGCTTTAAACGGAATCAAAGAAACCAGATTTAAAAGATCAGAACCTCATCTTACATTTAGGAGTAGTCATGTCTTCTGTGAAGCTGTTGGAACACAAAAGATTTCTGATAGGCTGAACTTTTCAATTTTAAGTCACGCATAGGGAACATAATTAAATCACATTGAGAGAAATTCTTGTTTGCTGAACCCTCTATCACTCCTGCCCTGGACCAACTTTGACTCTTTAAACAAACGAGATTCCCCTTGAGTCCTGGCTGATCTTCCTTTAGAAATCTTGAGAGGGATATATAATTTCTACTTTGTGACTGTCTAGCCAGAGCTGAGAATGGAATGCAAAATAAATTTTAAAAGAAAAAACATTTGGAATTATTTTCATTTGGCCACGCTCCTGCCTCTTTTGTGTTTGCTTTCCATGTATATACGAAGGAATGAATTTTGTTGTCAGAATTACTCACGAAAAGCAAAGTTCAAAGTGGTGAGTGCATGAACAGCATGCACAGAAGCCAAAATGTAAATGTGCATGTACAAGAATTCATGCCAGAAATTCTTGCACGTTCGTGGAATGTGACTCTTCTGACCAGGTTCAAGCAGGCAAGGTAACATCAATCTTTAGGGGTTGCTGCTAATCCATATGGTAAAAAGCCCTGACAATGTGGGTTTTCGAAATTAATTTCAATAATTAATACATTGAAACAGACCACAACACCTTTTCCTTCCCCAGACAACAACCAAATGTGTTTTAACTATACATCATTCATGCTCATGCAGCAATCTTGGGAAGGCAACAGCTGAAAAGGAAACCTGGTCCTGTGATGAAAGGCAATGAGCTGGGGTTTGGGAAGTACCAAGCTTTGTCATCACCTTCTTAGGTGACTTCAGATAAATCCTGCAATCTCTTCATTCCTCCACTCCTTGCCTCTAAAATAGCAATAATACTTCTTTTCTTTCCAGAGCTCTGAAGAAATATGTCTGCATGTTACTTGGATGCCGCAGTCACCGGGATTGTACAAGCACCAATATACTGACAACATCATTTTTGGAAAACAAGCTGAGCGACTGTCACTTATGCACACACCAGAACAGATCAAACCACAGACACACAACCGGCTTGGTCAGGATATCTGCTCTCACCTGTGAATCACTCTATTTGCGTGTTTGGGGCCATTAGGGACAAACTCATCCAGTGTGTCAAAATTTCTGCCACTCCTGGCTTGTGAGCCAAGTATTGGCAAGCACAAAGAGAAAATTTTGGAATGCATGACCTTTGGTGACCAGATATTTAGTCTAGGCCAGACAAATTCTGGTGTGATCCCCATGTTCAAAGCCAGGACACTCTCTCAGAACACCGAGTTATGGTTCCCTGTGGCAAATACATCCCTTTCTCAACCAAATCTGTGTAAATCAACATGCATCCAACAAGGACCAACTCTTTGTCTCATGCAAGATCAACAGCCCAGCTTGGGCCCAGGTGGTACACTGAATGAGCTCCTCCATCTGGACCACAGTCTACATAGGAAGTATGTATTTAATATACGAAAAAAAAAAAAAAAACAGACTACATCTATTTAAGAAAGCAGTGTAACTTCTACTTCAATAGATGTTCTATTTTCTGTCTTGGCACATGCTAAATTAACACTTTTCTTGAGCAGTCTCTTAACTCAGCTTCATATCATTGCGCTCTCTGGCTCCTCTTCACTGTACATTTTGAGGACACCCAATCAGAAATCTCTCTCTTCTAGGATATAATGCTTTTTAAAAATTTAGAAAACAAAGGTCTTTCAAGTCTCAAAATGAACACTATCATGCAGGTTAATACCAAACCATACCTCATTGCATAATATCTGACAGCAGGTAATTTCAGGATTACAGAAGAATCTGGAAAATTATACAAGAATTGCCCTTTTGCTGTAGGAGCTTTAGAGGTGCACCTTCATTCAATCAAGAGGGTAATTTCCGCTACACAGCAAGTTTCAAATTCTACTTATGACCTTGGTATCATTATGATTTTAGTACTAAACTATTCCACACTAAGTATTGCTACCACAACTGTGAATAATCATCAAAATTAAGTAGCCTATAGAGTGATTAAATAATTTCCTCCAATTTACATTTGATATGTTTATTAAGTGCTGGAGGGTGTTTTTTGCTCTCATAATTTTACTGCTGTTAAACACTATGTCTGGATTTTTTTGCATAGGGACAGTACTACTGTGTTTACTACAAAATTTTAATCAGATTACAGTATGAGTTAATATTTGATACTGTAAAAATCCCAGTAGGTGATAGATAGATAGATAGATAGATAGATAGATAGATAGATAGATATTAAGATACAATTAGATGCCACTACCTTTTATTGTTTGTAATTCATTAATATCGAGGTAAGTCTAAGTCCTGTGGCAATGAAAAATGTTTTTAATGTTCTGGTTTTTACAAATTACATTTTCTTACAAGTAATAGTGTGAGTAGTAAACAAGTAAGAAGTTGACTACAAACAATGTAAATAGATACAGCAATATTAAAGCTACAAAAATTACAAACTACTCTGTTTGCTCTACCATTGTCAACATGACCTATTAGTCAAAACATATAGCTCTTTGTGAGACATTTTTATTTTGGACTGGATGAAATTATCAGTGGTAATGGTCAGCAAAAACTGTGATTTTAAATGTATTGGAAAGCTGTGTTTTCAAATGCATGTCTTGGCCCTTTACACAAGCAAGTAGTTGCTAATGCCAATATGCATTAGCGATGCAATTGTACTATACTTAGATGTGGTTCAACCACAGTTATAACATGGGCCATTAAGGAGCATTAAAAAGAAGAAAAAAAGAAAGAAAAGAAAGAATCCAGGTTAAAAGGGAACATGTTCTGTTGCTCAGCTAAAAGATTTATCTATAATTAGAAGGCAAAATTATTCAAAATTGGACTACATACATAAAATATTGATGTCTCAGAGAACATAAGCATACCATATAGAAAACATGTTTACTTACATTTTCCCAGGGCTTGTAAAGAATTCTAAAGACTTTCAGCATGGCTCAGGAAAGCAGAGCTTGAACACAATTAACTGGTGAGTTGGAGAAGACTGTGGGCTCCTCTCTCGGAAGACTCGCACCTGTTGACCAGGGAAAGTAAACTCTAACCTGCCATGCCCAACATTTTCTCAATGTCTTCCCAAAATGCTGCTCCTCCCGCTCAGCTATAAATCTCACATAATCAAAACCACGTGAGCCAAAAGGCATAACAAAAGTAAATCTAGCATAAATAATATCGCGTAAAGGAACAATAATAATATGTGAGCATGTGATCATATGCTTCCCTAGGCTGGAGCTGGAGGGAAGCGGGAAATGCCCAGCTGCCTTAGTTGGAACCGACTCAAAACTTCATCCGCTTTGGTTCAGTTCTCAAAATAGGGCACATGACCTCTAAGTAAGACAGTACAGTAGGCTGCTTTTACACTGCATCGCCGCTCCTGCAGCCCCTAATACCAATTCGCTCGCTTTACCGAGCATGGGAGGAGGTAAAATTTGACGCTGGCCGAGTTTCAGTGTTATCTTTTGTTTTGTAATGCATTATCCACAGCAAATTTACCGCTATCTTTAGGAACAGAGATGACATCTGCTACAGAGTGGCTTACACTTGTCTGTCTGCTGCTTTCCGTGTCATGTGTCTGACATGAGTTAACCTTGTATAAAATCTAATGCGAGGAAAGAGAGTTGCTCGTCTGAGGTGTCCGTGCTGCTCCTCTTGACCTACTTGGAAAGCTACGACTCGACTCTTTGTGGCTTCCCCCATTGCAACACAGCTGCAGAAGGCAGGAATGGGACCACTTTTAACAGAATTTGAAGTGATCTATATATATTTGTATGTGTTTGAATAGCATTATTTCCAAACCTTGCAAAGCCCATTCGTTATTTTATCAAGCCCACTATAGGTCCTTTTTTTTTCATGGAATTGGCATAATGAGAAAAAGATAGCCTTTTCTCTTCACAGATAAAGATCCAAATTGCGTTTTATAATCTGGCAATTATGTAGTTTGAGTTTTTTAAATAAAACAGACAATCTCCCTTCCCTGTTTGAGACGAGATCTTAGTTGTTAGTGACAGCTGTTAAAATGCTGCTAAAAATAGATATAGTGTCAACCACTAAAAAGCTAAGTGCTCCTGTGAACCACAAGCAGAAAATAAATGAGGTTTGTACTGAATTTGTGGAAAATCTGTGAGCATCTTGCATGCACAGGGAAGGGTGCTTCATTCTTCCAGCAGCCATCTCTGTATGTAACACAATGTGGGAAAAAAAAAAATCAAACATTTGGTATTAAGACAGAGGATAGATATATTCCCTCAATTTTATTTTCTCTCTCCCTTTTGTTCTTAAAAAAAAAACGTGATGCAAGACTAAGACTACCTCCAGGCATTTCAGATGCCTTTTTCATTTACACCTTTGCCCTGCAAAATAAAGAATGGCAGGAAGACTAAGACAAAAAAAGCACAACCAATCAGCCAAACATCATTGCTATAAATTAACATAAAGTAGTTGTGCAGTTTTTGATAGACCAGCCAACATACTTGGGTGCTTTTTGCAAGACTGATTTGTTCGCTTACTTGCAGAGTTTCATGGGACTTTCCTCTGCCTTGGAACTGCAGCTTCCAACCCATCCGTGGTAGCTCTGCTCAACTAATAAATTAGCTGTATTCCAAACCAGATGTATGACATGAAATGAGTAAAAAGAGAACAGAATTGTTCACATTTGATGTTATAATACATCTCAGTAGGTTCCTCCTTTTTAGCTACATTATAGCTAAAAATAGAGCACTAGTGTAGGCACAGTGAAATATGATTTGCTTCCAATAATATAGCAAACTAATTGTGAAATTAAGCAATTGAACGTGCCGTTATCTCCACGTCTGGCCTTACCAGTACTTTATGCTTCTCAGTTAACATCCATCAAGCTACTCACAAACTTTGACAGATGCAAACAACAGCTGATAAAACATTTGCCTTTTCCAAGGCCTGGATCCTACAGAGGCTTCGGCACAGGTAAAACTCCTTCTCTGTAAGCAGTCCTTAGTCCTTTTACATGTTTCAGGACTCCACTGAGTGTATTAAAACAGGGCCAACTTTTCCTTCCCTCCAAAGCCTCATTTTTTTTTTTTTAAGACGTTCAAATGAAGCCCCGAACTTAAAAATAATCAGCTTTAAAAGATCCTAACCACAAGCGCAATATTAATTTTAAACCAGCATCGATGTTAGCGCCGATTTTTTGTTTTAATGTCTGATATCAGGATGGGTTTGCTCTACCGCAGCCGCACGAGTGCCGCGCAGATGCGCCTCCCCCTCCCGGCGTTACCCCGGGACGGCGAGGGCACACCGGGGGTGCAGAGACGGGCTCGGCTCCCCGGCGCCTGGCAGGAGCGGGGAGGGGGGCGTAGCAAGGCGCAGGCTCATCGCGGGGTCGCAGCCTCCTCCTACCGAGATTCCGTCTAGGGGCTCGCCGGTCCCCGCAGCCCGCTCGGGGCCGAGCTGAGCGGTCGGAGGCGGCGGCGGGTGGGGGGGCTCCACCGCCTCCAGGGCCGGGAGAGACGCTCCGCCTGGGGAAGGGCGCGGGGAGACACTCCTCCCCCGCCGCCCGCCCTGCCTCCCTGCCGCCCGCCCTCCTTCCCTTCCTCCGGCGGCTCCGCGAACCAGGAACCGCGGCGGCGGCGGGCTCCGTGCGTGAGAAACCCCGCGGCGCCGCGCCGCCGGGAGCCGCCGGGGCGGGCGGCGCGGGAGGGGGCGGCGGGGGCGGTGCGGCCGCCGGGAGCTGCGAGGGGCCGGGCGGCTCCGGGGAGGGGGGGGCGGCGGAAAAAGTTTACACCCTCGCCACTCTCCTCCCTCCTCTTCCTTGGTGGCGCAGATGGGAGTTTTACCTGGAATGACATAAGTTTTTTTTTTTTCTTTTTCGGGTTTGTTTTTTTTTTTTTCTTAGAGGGTGTCTCCCTTTCTCTCCTCCATCCCTTTCTCCCCGCCCCCCCCCCCCCCCAAAATCACCGCGCTCCCCCCACCGCTGCTGGATCCACCCCCCCTCTCCCCTCCGCCGGCGGGCGAGGGTGTGACCCGCGGGAACACCCACCCACCCACCTAGGCGTCCATGGTGGGAGCTGTCCGCCCAGCCGCGCCGAGCCGAGCGGCGGGCACCCCGCCGCCGCCTGCCGCCGCTGCAGCCCCCTCCACCGACCCGGCCAGCAGCGCCCTGCCCGCTGCCAGACCCGCTCGCACCCTTTCCTCTGCGTACTTTTTTTTTTCCCTTTTTTTTTTTTTTTCGGTGGCGGTGCGGGCTCTCGGATGGTTTGCTGTCAGTAGCCGGGGGCCGTGCCTCCTCCCGCCGCGCCACCATGTCGTAGAGGAGGTGAGTGCATCGCGGACCCTGCGCGGGGCGAGCAGCGACGCGGGGGGTAGCGGGGTATCGGGTCGGGCGGCGGGCGCTGGGCGGGTGCTTGCTACATCAGCCAGCGTATCCAGGTCACGGCCAGTTCCGTCCCCATCAGTGAAAACTTCGCGGGAAGGACACGTCCATTGCTCGGCAGCGCCAGCGCCGCGGGGAAGCGCGGCGGCGGCTGCTGCTGCTGCTCCGCGGGTCGCGCCGCCGGCGCTGGGAGCCGCCGCCTCGGTCCGTGCCCTCCGGGGCCGCGAGTGCGGGTCGATATTTGGCAGCGTATGAACATGAGAGGGGCACGTGACACCCAAAATCCTGAGGATGTTTGCGCTTTCGCTGTGAGTGTTTAATACAAACCCCGCTTTCTGGAGCATACGCGGATCTCTAGGTTCGCGTGCCTGCGTGCGCGCAGGGGGCGATTTCGGGCGAAGGTGCGCGGTGCCCCAACGCGATGCGCGGCGGTGCCACTCCCGGACGGGCTCAGCACCCCTCGGCCCCGCTCCCAGGGACACCGCTGTCAGCCTGCTGGACGCGGGGCCGCCGAGCCGTTCCCGCCGGGCCGGGGGCGCACCTGAGGCGCGGGTCGGGGCCGTTCGGAAGCGTGCGTCAGCGGCTGCTGGGGGCATTATTTACGGAGCGAGTTGGGAGCGCATCGCCTGAAAGTTTGCTCGGCGTCTTTTTTTTTTTTTTTTCTTTCTTTCCTGGGAAAATGGTATTCCTGCAGTCGGGACGCGGGCACTGGGACACACACACACACTCGGGGGAGGCCAGCGGGATGCGCGGCTGCCGCGAAGCGGAGCCAGCCCGGCGGAGAGCAGAGGACGAGTCCTTGAACCCTCCCGCGCTTCGACTCCCGGCGCTCCGCTCCCCCCCCCCCCGCCTTTTTTTTTTCTTTTTAATTTTTCGGTTAAATCACCGCTGCAGCGGTACGGTGTATATTCATGCGCCGCTGAAAGGCGGAAATCCCGGGCCGGTGGAGAGGCGATGCTCGGCCCTCCCGCCGGCGCGGGCACCGGGCGGGGGCAGCCGCGCCCCCGAGCACCTCACCTGCCCGCGGGGGGCCCAGCCTGCCGCCTCTCGACCCTTCTCCGGGGGCGCCTCCGGGCGGGGCGGCAGGTGGGGGACCCCGGCTGGGCTGCGCGGGGGCTGCGCGGAAGCTGCGCGGCCGCGGCGGCCCCTGCGGCTTTAAGGAGATGCGTTTTCCAGCCTGTGTCGCAGCAACTTTGTATCAGTCATGTCGCCCGGCGGGTGACTGACGGCGCGCCCCAGCCAATGGGACGGCGGGCTGGCCCCAGCCGCGCGGCGCTCGGCCTCCCGCCCGCCAATGAGAGCAGGCGGCGAGCGGGACGTAAACTTGAACTTTATCTGGGCATGTGACATGTTTTTAAAGGACTTGGCACCTTTTCCCGTCCCCTCCCGGGTGCCGCTCCGTGTCACCGGGCGGCGCGGCGCAGCGCGCCTGGGGCGGGCGGGCAGACGGGGGAGGGGAGGGTGAGCACCGCCCGCCCCGCCGCTCCGCGCCGCCCTCCGCGCCGGCGGGAGCTCGGAGGCGCGCCCCGCCGCAACAGGTACCGCGGGGCTGGGGCCGAGGCGGGGGGCGGCGGCGGGACCTGGGGGTGCCGCTCCTCCCCAACCCGCTCCGGGAGTTGGGGTCGCCGTGGCGGGGGAAAACATTGAAGGGCTCGGCGCCGGGGGGCGGGGGAGTGCTCCCCTGCGTGCCCTCTGTGGGAGGGGTGTCAGAGTGATAACCCCGACCCTTTCCGCCGTGAGTGGTGGGGAACGGCGTTTGCGCGGAAAAAAGAAAAAAAAAAAAAAAAAGCGCCTTTCTGCTTCGCTTGGGGATCCGGACGGCAGGAGGGAGCAGGTTTGGGCTTTCGGGACCACCCCCCCACACACCTCCCCTCCACCTCCCCTCCCCGGGAAGCGTCTGCGAGAGAAGGAGCTCGCTCGCTTGCGGGCACTGTTGGGTTCCTCCGCGCGTGACAATCCGGATTGTGCATGCAGGAAAGCGGGGCGGGGAGGCTGTTGGGGGTGCAAGTCGGTGCCTTCAGCCTGGGAGCTGCGGCGATGCTCCCCATCGCCTGGGGCGGGTGGGGAAATAAGAGTGCGCGCAGACTGCGTGATTGTTAACACGCGTGTGCGTGTCCCCGGCTCCGCGCTCGGGGTGCGTGGGTGGCGGTGCCGGCAGCCGACCTGCCTGTGGTGCTCCGCGGAGAAAGTCGGGAAAATCCGAAAACTCTGGTCCCTTGGGCATTTCTGTGTCGGCGAGGCGGCTCGCAGGCAGTGAAACTTACCGACAATTGTGTTTACAAACACCGAGGAATACGAAGTGGGTGGTCGCTTGAGCCATCATTTTGTTTTTTATGAAACTGAATTTATTTCAGATCGTCCTATATCTAGGTGACCTTTTGGTTGCAGGGATACTAGGTACCATTTGATTTTTTTATTTGACCGTTGCTGTGAAACTGGTTTCATGCCTGATTGATTGGAGACTTGTGCTACAGAGAACTGTGTTTGTTGATATGTTTGGGGGAGAAATACATAACTCACAGTGTCTGATCACTTCTGGTGTGTGTGTGGGTCTGAGTAAACTGCTGTGTTTGTAAAGATAAGCTTGCTTCTGCAAAATATCCGATGTAGATGGTCTTGGTTCTGATACATAACATAGACTTGGTTTCTGTTGTCGTCTGTGTATGTTTTAGTCCACAGTCAAATTCATTTAGTGGAAGTAAAAAAGCATGTCTGTGCAGTAGGTAAAGTGTGGATACCGTGGGTAAACATGCTAGCCAAGTTGTAATAATTTCTGCTTAGAAGAGCAAAACCAAACCCTTACGCTGTCAGCAGCCTGTGAGATGATTATTCAGTTCTAGTATCCACCGAGGCACTTAGAAGCGAGAGAAACCAATGCTCCTAAAAAAATCCCTTTTCCTGAAGCATCCTTCCCAATTTATATTTATCATTTTAAACTGAACTCGTGTCAGTCCACAAATAATCTCTCTGCTGTTTTTTGATCCTCTCGGATATATTTACCAGACAGTGCCTCTCTCTCCGGAACTGCAGGACCAGGGTATTTTAATTTATTTTTTTCCTTTGTGTGACCCAAATTTTTATTTGCTGAAGTTTTAAAATATGTTTGCCTATTGATTATGTAGGAAGTTGGAAATTTACTGCTGTGGAAGAGGTCGCTACAGAGCTCATGCACTGGTGTAATGTTAGGCCTATAACTGAAATTTCCTGGTACGTAGTGGTTCTGAGGGTTAAAATTCACTTGCATCCTAATTTGAAGCCTTGACTGAGTTTCCTGGTTTTCAGAAATGCTGGTCACTCACAGCTGCAATTGATTTCTCTAGGAATTAGGCTTGCTCAGCACTGAAGTTGGGCAGGTGATTATCAGGGAATGACTTCATGTGAAAATAGGCACATCTGTCTAAAAATTTTAGGCTGTAGGAATGTGATTTGATACATATGATGATGTTCTAATACAATTTGTGCTTGAGAGGAATGTAGGCGTAGGACCATAGTTTTGCATAAGGGCAAAGAAGTATTTGAGTCGTTCATTTAAAGATTTTTGTTTTTATAATTTTACTTAAAACAGCATTTTTAGGTAGTGTTAAATAAAGGGTTTAAACACTAAATTAAATATTGAAAAATTAATACATTCTGAAAGAAAGTATTTGCACAATATTGATATTGTAACTATTGGCACTAGAGTTTCTACAGTTCTAATGATACTGTGAGCCAGTTCCTTAAAAAATATATATATGTATGACAAGTGCTGTTACTTATATGTAATTTTCAGAATAATTGAGGCTAGGTCATGCATTTTGATCTCTGCGTTGAGAGAGTGGCGTACAGGATGGGAAGGATTTTTTAGGGTCTGTTTTGGAACAAGGTTTACTTTTTTGTACGTATTCCTCTTGCTGGCTGCCACGGAGGTTTGCAGAATTACGGATCCATGCATCCCTGCCTCACCTGATGCCCCTCTGTGCACTCAACTTTTGCACTACTTCTCTCCCCACCCAGCCCACCTTTTGTGTCTCCTCAGGTGATTTTACAAGCAGTTTGTACAGCCATGAAGGGGCAAGTCAGCTGGCACCAGCCATGGGGCAGCAACTGGCGAGAGTGGGTGGTGGTTGTGCTAACGTTGCCAAGTGGTTCTTTTTGAGGCAGGGAGCAATAATTGGGGTCTTTTCTAACTGCTGATCTGTTTTCTCTCGGAACCCTTAGGGCTGTCATATCCATGAGACCTTTTCCCTTGGTTTGATTGAAATTGGACAAATGGTTGAGAGATGATGGATGGGACAGGGAAACCAGGCTCGCAGGCAGACAGGAGGATAGACAGAGTGAGCGGATACGCCTTGTTTCCTTAGGAAATTAGGAAATTTCCTTAGGAAGCCACACTGTCCTGTCATTTATTAATTTCACTTTTTTTTTTTTTTGTATGTCTTTGCTAGTTATGGAGACAAAAGGATACCACAGCTACCCAGAAGGCTTAGATATGGAGAGACGGTGGGGTCAAGTTTCTCAGTCTGTGGAGTGTTCCTCTATAGGTGCTGGAGAGCAGACCAGTGACAGTAACTATATGGAGATTGTAAGCTGCGCTACTGGTGCTTTTGCGAACAGTGGTGCTCAAGGAAACAACAAAGAAAAACCTGAGCTGCTCTCCTGCCTGCAGCAAGACAGTGCTCAGCCTGGTGGTCTTTTGCCCTCTGACATCAAAACCGAAACGGAATCGAAGGAGCTGTCGGCAACGGTGGCTGAATCCATGGGTTTGTATATGGATTCGATACGAGATGCTGATTACCCCTATGATCAGCAGAACCAGGGGAGCCCAGGAAAGATCTACCAGAATGTAGAGCAGCTGGTGAAGCTCTACAAAGAGAACGGCCATTGCTCTTCTCCCCTTCACGGCACCAGCAGGCCCTTGAGGTCTTTGATGTCGGACTCTGGGAGCACGGTGAATGGTGGTGCCATGCACGCTGTTGTCAAAAGCCCTATCGTGTGTCAAGAGAAAAGCCCTTCGGGCTGCAGCCCTCAGAACATGGCTTCCTCGGTGTGTAGTCCTGCTGGAGTTAACTCTGTGTCCTCAACTACTGCTAACTTTGGGAACTTTGCCGTGCACAGCCCTGTTGGCCAGGGAACCCCTTTGTCACGCTCGCCCAACGTTGAAAACCGGGGGTCTATGTTGCACAGTCCCGCGCACGTTAGCAGTGTCGGGTCTCCACTTTCTAGCCCTATAAGTAGCATGAAATCACCAATTTCTAGTCCTCCCAGTCACTGCAGCGTGAAATCTCCCGTCTCAAGTCCTAATAATATCCCTATGCGATCTTCTGTGTCCAGTCCTGCGAACCTGAACTCGAGGAGCTCCATTGCCAGCCCTTCAAATGCCAATAATAGGTCCACTCGTTCTAGTCCAGCAGTCAGCACTGTGGGATCCTCCATCTGTAGCCCTGTAAACAACTCTCTAGGCTTCCCAGCTTCTGGCACGCCGGTGGGACCTAGCAGAAACCAAGATACCGTTCCCAGTCCAGAAACAAAAGACAAGAGTGCTCAAGACCTCACCTTCCCAAAAATGGAGGAAATGGAGAATGCCATCTCCAACAACAGCCAGATGAACCTCGTGCAGTTCATCAAACCCGAGCCAGATGGGTCATTCGGCAGCGCGTGCATTGGAGACAGCAGCAAAATAAATTCCGATTCCCCCTTTTCAGTACCAGTGAAGCAAGAGTCGGCCAAGCATCCTTGTTCTGGTGCCCCTTTCAAAGGGAATCAAACAGTAAACCCTTTCCCATTTACAGATGGCTCATATTTTTCTTTTATGGATGACAAAGACTATTACTCTCTTTCTGGGATTTTAGGACCACCTGTTTCTTCATTTGATGGAAGTTGTGAGGGTAGCGGTTTTCCAAATCCAGGCCTACCTGTGGGAATTAAGCAGGAGCCTGACGATGGCAGCTATTACCAAGAAAACAGTATCCCATCCTCTGCCATCGTGGGTGTAAATTCAGGTGGACAGTCATTTCACTACAGGATCGGTGCCCAAGGCACGATATCCTTGTCGCGGCCGGTGGCTCGAGAGCAGGCGTTCCAGCACTTGGGCACCTTCCCTCCCGTCAGCACATTAGTGGAGACCTGGAAGTCGCATTCGGAGTTGACATCCAGAAGAAGCGATGGGTATCCAGTTCTAGAGTACATTCCAGAAAACATGTCCAGGTGAGCAGGCAAATTGCTTTATTTTTTCTTTCCCCCATCCCCTTCTTCCCCTTCATTAAGCAAGAAAGACATGAATTAAAATCAGAACAGGGGTAGTATTTTTCAAGCTGATGCCAAATTCTTTGTTTGTGTTTCAATTCTTATCATTAGATTTGCTGGTTTTTTGCTGTATTTTACTTTGCCTTTAATAAAAATGAAGTGCTGGCTTTAATATTTAAAAATAACATATTCTATTGTTGTTATATTTGAAAGTGTAACTTCAATATGTTTATGAGCTCTCGCTACTATAAATGTTGTTTTCCCCATAATGAAAGCTTAGTAAAATTGCTCTCATGTGTCCTATAATGGTTATTCCTTTTTAGCTGCTGCTCGAATGTGTTGTACCTCAGATGAAATGTTGAGATGAGAATAAGAAAATGATAATGCAAGGAAACTGTTTTTCTGAAGATGCATGGTTGTAAATTTGCACTGGACTTTTGCTGGTTAAGTTTAAAAACTAAACCTTACAAGCCTGTGGCAGCACATTATTTCTGTATTTTTACTGTAGGAACATTTGGTTTGTATATATAGAAAAATGCCTCCAGAAGGCGGAGGGCTGTTAAAACTTGACGCATTCAAAAGAGATAAATGGATACACTGATCTCCTCACTTTTGGTGGAAGAGAACTGTGTAAGTGTCATTTGAATTTGTGTTTCTTGGCTGACTGGTGGAAGCATGTACTTCTTCAGCAAACAGGTGTTAATGTGTCTCATAAAGGACTCTTACTTTCATAAAGCTAGCTAGTTTCCTAGTCAATATTACAAGTTATTAAGCACATTTGACAGCATGACAGAGCTACAGCAGTTTGTGGTTCTGTGTGTCAAGCAGGCTCACCAGAGGTTTTGCCAAAGCTCAGTGAAACAGGCAATAACAGAATTTGCATTTACCTTTCTCCAGTTTTTTTTTTCTCACCATGAGATATGCAGCTGCCCTCAGTGAATAAAATGCCTGCTTTATTCTTGGAGTGGGGTGAAGAGAATGTATGATGTTTTCCGTATTTATATGATACTAAATATTTCTGAAAAACCAGTGTTGCAGTGAAAAACATAATACCTAAAAAATAATGGTGCTTTGGAGGAGGGAAAACAAGTGAATCTACCTGGGAGGAAAAAAATACATTATGTATTTCCATTTTATTCTGAGACCTGTCCAGTACCCTTACAATATCCTTAACATTTTGCAAGCCATACTTCACTTTTTCTTTGGCTATTTCAAATATGGTCTCTAAAGAATGCACTTTTACATATATCTTTCTCAACTTGAAAGGGCTATATCCCACCTTCATGCTGAACTTTGCATGTAGCTGGATATTTTTTGTCATCCAGGCTTGGCTTAAATGTGACTTCTTGGATCAAGGAAGATGAAGTCACTGTTTCTTTTTCTAGTTATTTTAACTGTTGAAATTGTCATAAATCGCATTATTTGCGTAGTGATAAAAGTTCGTCAGAAGACTAATGGAATGCCTGAAGCTAAAGACCAAATATTTTACTGCCTTTGTGGTTGAGCACTGTTATTTGGGCAAGTAGCTCCTGTCACCCATAAGAGCTCTTGAGTAAGTGCTGCTTGTGCTAACTCAAGGCTGTCATCCCTTTCAGGGACGAGCACAATAAACGGGGAAATACTGGTAGTAGCGTGGTTGTCATCAATAATTGTGTTTTGAATGGCAGTTTCTCGTAAGGCTTTTGAAGGAGTCTTCTGATCTGACATGAGTCCATGGTAGTTCTCATCTCTTTACCTCTAGAGCAGTCGGTGGATAATCTGTGTCAGCAGGCTTGATGATGACACAGGCTTCATATACTTTTCTGTCTTTGTTCTTTAGATGATATCTCAGTAAGACATACAGGTGAGCATAGGTGTTACTTCACACAATTGAAATCCTGAAGTTTTTAGCGCTCAGAGCTATTACTGTGCGTGTGGAATTCTGCTCGGGTGACAGAGATCTGCAGGGTTGCAACACTTCAGACATCCTGATCTGTATTTCAGATAAGGACGTGTGTCATCATTTCTAATCTCTAACTCAGCCCCATTATTTAACTAAATGTTGCTCTTAATCTGCTTGGAAGTGGCTTCATGCTGACAGGTACAGCTGGGGACCTGTACAAAGCCCTTACAAGTTCCAGGGTACGTTGATGTAGAGGTCACTTTAGCAGCAGATTTGAATGACTAGGTGCCTGCTCAGGTACTTGTCTGCTGAGGAGACAAGTCATAAAGACTCAACATGGGATGTCACACATGTAAGAGTGGACTCTGCATCCAAACCAGATCTGTGTTACTTCCACTCAGTTGTTAATTTTTTTTCATGACATATCATCATATTATTTGCAGACTTCTACAGCAAGTGATTGACCCTTCAAATTCTGCAGTACAGAGTTTCTGGTATCCTAAGTCTTCATCTTCTTTCAGGTATACTTATCCTGCAATATAAATTGCCCCAAGCAAAGACTAAAGGGAAAAAAGTAGGCTACGTTGTTCTCTAAAGCCGATAGACAACCAGCATTTAGTGTATCTACTTTTGGCAGCATTATTTTCTGAATCTAAACAGCGTACCCTGTTTAGACTGCTTCTGACTTGCAGCTTAAATGGTGAAAAGGAGTGGGTGACCCAAGAATCAAGGAGACTTTTCACATTGAGAATGAAGCTTTAGAATATTACTGTCAAAAATGTACTCGTCTGTTAGAACATCATCTTCCTTGAGTCAATTATACTTGCTGATAGTGTCCAATAAACATAGTTTAGGCATTAAAATGCCTTGCTACCTTACTGCTTTTGCCAAGTACCCACTGTCAACTTTTTCTCCTTTAGCTACTTTCTTTAGATGTCCACAGTTATGGTTCTTTTTAAGTTAATTGGTGGTGACTTTCTTTAGATTATTGCGACTTGTGGTGTTTGGGGAGCAAAAGCCTCTTAAGCAAAAACAAGTTGCCTTCTTCTATTTTAAATATTTTTTTCTTCAGCTAATATGCATGCAGAGCACATCTTTATCTTTGAAAGATTTTTACATGTTTAGTTTTTGACAGAATGAATCATACCTGTGTGTCTGTGTGTATAGATTCCTCCCCACCCTGCATGACATTTCTAAGAAATAATGGTTTCTAAACTAAATAATAGCAAAGTGGGCTTGAAAAATAAGGTATGCATGATAGTGTGATGGAAACCTGCACTAAGAATCTAGATAAGGTTTCACTTTAAGGTGATAGCTCATCTGAATCAGGGTGCCAGCCTAAGCCTCATAATTGTGCCAACTACGTAATTTTCAAAATGGCCTAGGAAAAATGTCATGGTTGCTTGAAACAACAGTAAAAATTCAGGAGGATGACCTTTCTACTGCGTTAGCTCTTGCCTAAAGCTTCTACTGCAAATGTGCCTTTTACCTCTCATTTCCATATGAACTCATGTATGTACACATACATACTCCCTTTTCTCTGCAGTTGTGGCAGAAACAAAGGGCTGATACTCCTATTGTTGTTTCTTCCTGGCAGTTTCACTGGTGTAATGCAGTGCGAGATGAATTCACAAAGTTATCATGTGTTATTGTTAAAAAAAAAAAAAAAGTTTACTATTTTAACATAAATTACATGTGTTTATTAATAATTATGTTTCAGTAGTTGTCATCCAGACAAGGACATTTCAAAACATTATTTCATTGTATTCTAGGCTCTAACTTATCTCTGCTGAGCTCAGTTGAAAGACTGTCGTTGACTTCTTAGGGTTTTTAATGATAAAATCTTTGATCAAACATTGATGGTATTTTAGGGACTTTTTATACTTAGCTGTTCCTGAACCATTCCCATGGCTCAGGATTTTTTTTCATAGACCTTGCTTGTAGCAGTCCAGAAAAACCCACCCAACCTGAAACAAGAAAACAACCCAACAACGTGGTCTTCATTTGCGTGTAACCTTTGCTGGCTTGAATGTGTGATTCTGGTTAAAATCTGATTTCAGACTATTGCAAGTATTTTTGTAAATAAACTTCTATGTTAAATATTATCTAGAATAGTCTTTATCAGAATTATACCTGCCAGAGAGATAAAGGTCTGGTAAATATTATTTTTAGAATTTATGAATGGCCTTGACCTCTTGTTTGTTTGCTGATGGACTTTATGGGAAAAAGACTGAGCTGTTAAAATATTCTCCGTGCTTGGCAGGACTGTTTTCCCCTTTAGCTTCCCACAAATTTACTGTGCAAACTTTTTTCACCAGTGATTCTTTCATATTGTAGACTGTAGCCTTAAATCGGTACTTTTTTTAAAATTCCAATTTGAAAAGTTAGACTTGTTTTTTGTAGTTTATTGTATAATTTTGTGTAATTTTTAACAGTTCTGGGTCTAATCGTGATACAACAGGGACCTCTACATATGTAAGTCCTTATTTGTCATTAAAGACATTAGGAGTGTGTATTAATATGTGAGACCAGGAGGTCTAAAGGTTTGTTAGAGTACCAGCATGCATTTAACAGCCTCGTACTTTCCATGGGTTTCCTTGTTGTTACTGTGTTGAGGGTGCTCCTGTTTTGTGGCTTTGCTTTTGTTATTGAGGAATTCAAAATCTATGTAAAGTATCTTTTGAAAATATGACTGCTAATGATGCCTTATTTTCCCTTAAAATTATACGTATGAATTGACTCCTGTGCTGTGACAGGGAGAAGTTCACATTGCTGAAAGATTATGTTCCATAAATAGGTGGATCTTCCAGTCTGGGGTAATAAGAGCTCTGTTGTCAATCCATATACGAATATCTAGAGGTTGGTTGTTTCTTTGTGTGTGGGTGTGAGTAATGTTGTGTATTACTAAAACATTTCTATTGTCAGTCAATACTGCAGAACTTTGCAGTACTTGGCTGTTGGAAATCATTTTCCCATAGTTTATTCTGATAATAGTTAATAAACATTTCCTAGCTTTTTTATCACTTTTGATGATACACAGTGTCACTGTGGTATATTCTTTTGACCATTTCCTGAAAGACGATAAGATAAGATAACCTTTGTGCACATATTTTTAGCAAGCAGAAGAAATCTTGGTTCTCCATATTCTGACAGTATGGATCAGTTCATTTTAATGAAGACTGGAAGACAGTGATGTCTGAAATATGTAGTGTATAAAAACATTCCCATCCTATTTTATGGGATATCTGTTGCAAATACACAGGTAGGTGTGTGGAGGGGTTGTTGCAGCGGTATTAATACTCACGCAGTACTCATCTCTGAAGGGAGTAAATTGTTAAGCTGTGATTGAGAAACCTGACCTTATTCAACCAACACTTGGCATTAATGGAACTTAAACCTGCTGTGAAGTGCTCTGCTCAGTTGAATTGGATTTCTAGATAGATGTTGGTGCTTCGCTGATCCCAGGCTTGAGAAGAGATTGGTGTTGGGTGGTGTTTGTAGCTGAACGTTGTGGTGTTTGCAGTAGTGAAATACACTGTTTGGCTGGTTTTGCTCTTTGTTTGTGGGTGTTGTATGTGAGAGGCTGGTTGGGTTCCTGGTTCAGTTCACTCTGAAGCATTAAAACTAAGGACTGATGGATCGGCACAGCTTGGAGGGCAGCGTGATGTCACATGGGTACAAGAACAAAGTGAAGGGACAGAGAGGGAAAGGAGCCTATGAAATATCTGAAGTGCGTGCCTCTGCTGAAAGGGAATGTGTTGTTGAGCCGTAGTCTCTGCATTTGCATTTTCAGAGTATGCTTTCAAAAGACACTTTCTGTTTTTTATCTGTATGTATTAGGCCTTCTAACAAGGTTGTAGGACCTGGAGTTAATAATGGATTGATTCCAATCAAAACTTCTTGGAGTACTGCGACTTCAGATTTAAACTATCAGAGGTCAGAAAATACTGCAGTTTAGCATGAATATGGAACCATAACTTGTTCTTGGCGAATGTGTCTTACAGTATGGCTGTATAAGAGTGATAAAAATGGTCTAATGAGGAAACTAAAAACTTTTATCAGTTTTCACAGTGCTTGGTGCTCAGCAGGCAAATTACTTCAGCAACAGTCTCCTCCAAGTGAGGGAGATCTGTGGTGAAAAAGTGAGGAGTGTATCTGTTGTGTGCGATTTTCCAAGCCATTCAGCATTATTGGACATGTTTGAATGCACCTTAAATAAACCATTGCATGATTTGACTGCTTGCTGCCCTGCCTTACTAGTGCAGACCGCAGCAGAAAGTCACCGTCTGTCGAGTCCTTGACAAAGCCACCTCCTGCCCTCTCCTGTTGGAGCAGACAGGCTGACCTTGGAGGAAGGCACACTTTTTTAATTTATACTTCAGGATCATAGGTCAGGAAGTCCCTGTTGATCCATGCCAGCAGTTCCCAACGTAGCCGGCTCCAGCACCGCTGCTGGCAGCAGCTCTTGGCTCTGTGCCGGGCTGGAGATGTGCTTTTGGGAGGGGGCACCCCCTTGTCACACTTTGGAGCAAAGTGCATGTGCATCCTTAGCAATGTGCATCCTTTTGGTCAGGAAACCCGCAGTTTTACAAAACCTTGAGAGCTCATTTTCATTCAGGACGTTTTCAAATAGACTGTCTCTTTAAATGGGAAGCTTTGACCTTGTGGGGTTTTTTTGGTTTTGTTTTTGTTTTGTAACAGATTTATTAACATGGTTGACTAGTACTTAATGATGCGTTTTGTGGAAGGATGTGATCTAGGTGGTTGTCTTTCTCTGCTTTACTGAAATCAATGCTGAAGGGTTTTTTTTTTTTTAAAAAGGTTTTTTTTTTAAAAAAAAAACCCAAATCAAAACCAACCAACCAAAAAAAAACCCACAACCAAAACCAAACAAAAACACCCCTCAAAAGACAACAAAAAACTCCAATAACAAAAAACAGAAGAATAACCCACACAAAACAAAACAAACCTCCCCTCCCTTATCCCCTAACCCCCAGAAACCCCGCTCTATTCCCCCCCAAAAAAACCAAACCTTCAGAAAACCAAAACCAAGCTGTTGATAATTCTAGATTCTTAAAAGCATAACTAACATTGCTTGTATCTATTCAGTATGTGAACAAGTATTTTTGCAAGACACTGTTTTGTTACTGAGTTGTGTTATAGCAGAAGTTCCCAGATTGTTGGTAGGTCACAAAAAGATAACTTCAAGTTTAATTTTATTTCTTCAAATGTGAATTAAGATTCTGCACTACCATTAGAGTGCGTTGTTAGCTGGTTGCTAAAGTGAATTTCTATAAATCTACAATCTAAACTGCATGTTTTCTTAATGAAAAAAATTAGTAGCTTAAATTTCATATTTGGAGGTGGGGTAACTTAGGGTTAATATATATTGAGGTGTTTCTTTAAAAAGAAAAAAGTAAACTTTGGTTGGAACATCTGAGCAGAAACAGAATCCAATATTTGTGGATAATATGTAAAATGGCTTATAGGAACTTGTATGCTCTCCTAAGATGCATGGATACGCTGCTGATTGTGGTTAGTGATAATTAATAATAGATCAAAGAATTACAGCCCTGAGGTTAAAAAGCAAATTGTTAGAAACATTCAGCAATTAGCCTGAAATTTTTATATTGCTTCACTCATTTGTATTCTCTCATCTTAACAATACTTCCTACTTGCATCTGGAGGTGAAATACCTTTTTGAATGGGTTTTCAGGCTAAAATTTGAACTGGGTGCATGAGTCTATTCTGTTTCGCTTTTCTTTCTTTGTCTGCTTTCGAGAGGCGCTATCCCAAGTTTCTAAAAGTGGTGCCTTTCTAAAACCAATGCCCTAGCAATTAGGTTTCTGAAAAAGATATTTAAAAAAACCCCAAACAACACCTGCTATTTTTAATTATGTTTTCTGATTCTTTTGGATTCAGGAAAATATCTTACTTCCGTTTATGTGTCTGTGTGACCCTTTCAGGTTGGTATTCCATCTGAAGTCTACAAAATAAACATGTATTTTAGAGGTTTATTTTTGGGCAGTGTAATCTCTCAGTGGTCTGAGAGTTTTTAATCACAGGTCAGAATTGGCAAGTAAGCAACTACATTTGTCCCGACTGGGATTTCAGCTGTTGCAGCTGCCAAACTATAGGGTCTTGCAAGCATTTTTGACAATGTTTTTTCAAAATACTACATTGTGCTAATGTGATGCCGCAGTTCTGCGAAACCTGTAGCTACAGGACTTAATTTCTGTCAATTTTTTTTCTGCTCCTAACTCCTGAGGATTCAGGGTGGAGGATGCACCGAAACAGTCCCGGTCTCGGCTTTGACATCCCCGGGGACTTTGGAGCAGTTCTCTAGGCGGAGCAGTGTTCTGCTCCATTAGTTTTTAGGTCATGCTTTGCTTCTCAATGGCAGATTCAGGCCATTATAGGAAAAGGGGCAGCCACTGAGTCTCCCCAATACGTGGCCGGGCTGACAGGATGCAGTACCCTGCTCTGTCAGGCAGCCGCCTTGCGCAAGGCGGCCATGTCCATGTACCTGCCTGAGTGCGTCACCCTGGACTGTCCTTACTGGACCTGGGCTCTTGCAGCCCTTTAGGAACATGGGTTTCACAACTGGAAAAAATCAATCTTGTTTGTATATTTAGCTCTTTGCTGCTGCAGGTAAGGGAGCGGGGAGGGGGCTCTTCCGTATTGCCTGTTCCAACATGGCGTCTTGTCTGAAGCAAAGAGGGAGGTGACACCCGGCCTCTGAGATAAGTTTTGTGCTTTTGCCCTCAAATTAAGAGCAGGAAAGGGATGGCTTCTGGAAGCTTTAAGGTTGGGGCATCAGGACAGGAGCCTTTATTTTTTACCTCAGGAGGGCTGAGATCAAATACGAACTGCTCCAGAAGGCTGGAGAGCTGACTTGTAGCATTGCTGAAGGCTTGTCTCTAGAAACCTGTCATGCACTTCAGCAGTTTTGAAGACTGGAGTGCCAGGCACCTTGCAAATTAAGGTGGGTGGGAAATTTGCACTGTTTCCAGGCAGACTATCTGAGCTGTCAGCTTCATTATTTTAAAGTAAATTAAATTTGTGCTAGAGAGTGCAATATGCTTAGAGCAGTTAGGGAGCTCTTCCTCTCATGGTGGGTTCAGATCTACTTTGCTAGATGTAACTTTCTTAACTTCCGAACTTGTTTGGATAGATTAAAACCAACCAATCCACACGAAAACCAAACAAAAACAAACGCAACAGAAACAAACCAAAACAAAACAGAGCTTTGCACAGGTGTTGATCTTGGGATGTATGAAAACTTTCTGGCAACTGGAGTCTCATTTGAAGATCATAGAGTATCGTAGTAGCCATGTCTAAGAATCAAGGTTAATTTTTTTTTAATCCTTTAATAGAAAATTGGGATTGCCCCCCAGCTGGTATCCTGTTTGCTTGATGGGTTGCGTTTGGGTTGGTTTGTTTGTTTTCATTTTAAATTACTTTGTTTATTTTTGAGCACTAAGGCTTTCCTAAGTTAATGATTGAAAACCAATGTTGGCTAATAAAGTTTCCTTAAGGATTGGAAAAAGTTACTGAATTTGACTGGCTCATCAAAATTCTGCATTGAACCTTTGTCTCCGACTGCCCCACTGTAAAATACGTCAAGTAAAACCACATTGCTGCAGGATTAGCTCTACAAACCCCGTACAGCTTAACCATGCTCTTTCTTCACACACACAGTGGCAAAATGGAATAATTTCAGTGGGTTTGATTAGGATGTTTAAATGCTTATTTTAATCTGAATCCGTGTAAACTAGCTGGAAGATGAACAAAGTGGGGGGGTTAGACGTGTCAGCTTCTACTCAGCGTATGGAAGTAAATATTGGAAACGATCCAGAGCTTTATGACTACTGCCAACTAATGACATAAGATAATGTTGCAGTGAAACAATGCACTTGATTTGCGCTTGTTTCCCAACTAACCTTTCTGTTTCTTGAGACCACTTGGAATTTATGTTTTTGAAGATTTGACAGTAAAAAAGCAGATTAGGCATTGAAATTTTTGGCTGATGAAATATGTGGTAATGACAAACTGTACAAGCAGATAATGGGATAAAGGGCTGCTACTCATTTTATATTAAACCCATTTGGTGGGAGAAGCAAGGAGGATGTGTGTTTGGGGTGGACATGTTATTTTAAAAGGGAAGAAAAAGATCAGAGCAGCTGATTTATGGAGAAATACAAGTGAAAAGAGTGAGTTGCTGATTTACTTTTTTTTTTTCCTTGGGACTAAAACTGCAGCCATTGTGGGTCTGAATATTATCTTGCATTTCTTTCCTCACATAAACAAGAGTCAGCTGTATGCAGGAGGCTACTAAAAGACTTGGTAGGGTTGCGTCAGCATTTTTATTTGGATCAGAAATGTGCTTTTCAAGTGAACCTTCTGGGTTGCCCCCATTTTCTGTGCTGTGGTTCACATAGTAGGGCAGCTGAGCAGTGGAAAACCAGATGCTTCTTAGCTCGAAGTGAATGAAAAAAAAGTGCTCCAGGAACCACCTGAGGCACTTCAGCCCCCAATGGTTTCTGTCCATGGGACCCCACTGGAGCTGGCCTGAAGCACAACTCTTGCAACCCTGTGGAGTGGATAGTGGATCCCCAGGACTGACCACTCCTCTCTGTAGATCTACTTGTATTGCACCACACTGCCTATATTATAGATGCTGCCTGTGTCCTAATTGCATTTTCACCTGTTAACTCAAGCATTTGTAATTGAAAAAGGATTCGGGGTTACAGGCAGAGGAAATTATTCCACAGAAAAATGGGAGGCACTGTTTTCAGCAGATGTATTTATAAGTCGTGTCCAGAATCAGCAGAGTATTCACTTTTCCTTAACTCTAAATACCTCACAACCAACTGAATAAAATCCTGGAAGTAGGAAATGAAACTGAAGTGACAAATAGGGAGTATCCTGTTTTTTTCGTTAGTGAATTTCACTTCTTTTGAACTGAGCTTGTTGAAAGATCTAGGTACAGTTTGCAGATCTTCTCATATTTGTTATAATATTATATCTGTAAAGGGAAACATAATTGTTTTTATTGTAGGCAGTTTCATAGAAGTATTTACAAGCAGCTAGAACTTATACAAACAAATTAAAAACCAACATTTTCTCAGGAAAAAAATACTTTGTGGGTCAATAAATTTTTGTAAACCCTATTGATTTGCATATAATATGCTGCATGTGTCTGATAAATTAATTTTAATATGAGGCTGAAGTGAATAGGTGATATATGAGTGACTTGTAAGTAACTTACAGCCATTCAGTGTATTTAGATAGGTTTATAACCTTTTTTTTTTCCTATATCTGTTTTAATTTCTACTGAATCAGCACTGTAATACCAGGATCCAGATGAATTTTGAGCTCATTTACTACCTTCTAATGAGGAGCTTTATGCTTTTCTTACTTTCATACCCTCCATACTGTGATGAACAAGATACTGCCATGTCCTCCACCATTGTTCTCTGTCCTTTTACCTGTATTACCCATTTCCATGATCTCAAGATGCTTCAGGTTCTACTTGCTTTAGCACAAACACCTGATATTGTGCTTATTAAAAGAAAGTCTTACTGAGGTTATAGCAGTGATCCTGGGGACTCCTCTACACCAGTGCCGGCAGCATGTGGGTTTGTAGTTCTTTCCAGATTCTCAGACTAACTGAGGCTTTTTGCTTGCGCTGGGTCTGACGCCACAGGAAGAGTTACTGCTGATTGGGATGTGTATTGGCTTTTTCCTGTCATGTGGTGTACCCCAAACTCAGGCAATACTGATACTGGTGTGGCAGAAATCAGTAAGTTAATAGAAATAAATGCAATATTCATGCTGAGCATAAAAATATTTGGAACCAAATAGGAATGAGCTTGAGATCAGGAATGCAGAAGAATAAGAAATATTTAAATTTAATGAAAAAGGATTATAGGAGGAAGGAAAATAGGAAGTATTGTCACAAGAGGATATAGATCCTAGGAAAACTTGTCTTTGTCTGACATGACTCAAAATTGAGAACATTCAATATCTGATAAGTTACGCTTACAAGATACAGCTTTGACTGATGTTTATAGATGTATTTCATGTAATCAGTTTGAAAGACAGCAGTAAATACACAGATGTTTCCCATTTACTGTTTTTGGTACAATCTAGTTATTTGTCGTGTGATTTACACGGGCAGGTTAAGGTGCTGTGTACCTCTGTACTAGGCATGAGAGATGATCACTGAACATGTTAAATTGTCCACTGTTCAGAGGGCAGAAATGTAAAAATCATTTGCCATTTGTAGAAGACCGTGTGTTAATGTTGTGGCTCTTTTTTTTTTTTTTTTTTTAAGAATACATAAAACCAAGCAAAAGAGCAGAACTTTTTGTTTGTCTCAGTTAGTTTGTGCTGCCCTCAATGTCCAGTATACCAGTGCTGTTGCGAATGTTAGATAACTATGTATCCAACTCTTAATTAAATTTTGTGTTACGTCAGGTCTGTGGATTAGGAAAGTGAGATGTCAAGAGTAAATTTAGGCTGAGGCTTCTCGGCCAAGTCCTCAATGCTCCCACCAGTAGCTTAGTATGAATAAGTCTGTTTCTTTAAAGGCTGAAAGTAAATATTGAATAGGGTTTCCTAGCAACATTTGTAAGGTTAAGTAAAAATCAGATCTGCCAGGTATTGCTTCCAGAGCACACTAGTCTGTTTCAAAATTTATGCTTTTGATACATTATCTGCAGTAGGAAATGCTCAATAGAATCTGATAGTTTTGTAAATAAATAATTTTAGAGAGTCCTATGTCTGAGGATGAGTCAGCTGAAATATTGTTCTTACTTTGGGACACAGGTTTTCTTTTGCTATGTATTTGTACTGTGCCTAGATTAATGGGGACTAAACTTATTTGACTTCTCCAAGTATTAGTTGTGTGCCTATGTATATGTATATAAAAACTACAACAAAAATAAAACCAATAGATATGTTCCACTGTTTAAACTTGCTAAAAAAAGTTCTTATTTCTTGTTGGTTTTGTCAAAGTAAAAAAATAAATCATTTGCATGTCCAAACTGGTCTCTTGAGTTTGCAGTTGTCTAAGACAAAAGTGGTAGAATTTCTTACAGAAATCTTGATTTTTCTTGAACTTTGATTTGTAGTGACAGGAGAGAAGATCAGCATGCATATTTTCTACAGTGACATAAAAACAGTGAACTCATATTCTTTTAGCCTGTTCAGTAAATTGCATGCAAGTGTCTCCGCAGGCACTTTGGATGCATAGGAGGTGTGTATGCCTAAGGTCTGCCTGTTCTGGGTAGGATAGTTCCCCCTCGAGAAACATAACAGCCAAGGCTGGAATTTAGGTTAGCCTAGGACAGATAGACAGATAGTGGAGGGGAGCAAGGAATGGAAAAATTCGGTTGGCTGCTTTCAGTCCTAAGTTTTTGAGTCTATAAATAGAGTCTATCAGAATATTTCTAGTTCTGGGGAAAGTCAGCTGCTGTGCTGGGGATTGGCTGTGCTCCCAGAATGAGGAGGGGAAGGGAAAAAAAAAGATGTATGATAGGAGGCCTATTGAAAATCCACCAACTGACACCAGTGAAATCAAGAAATTGGAAGATCCTGTATTTGGGCTTCAATTTATTTTTCTGCAGCCTGTGTCAGTACTGGATATTCTGCAGAGTGACTCTGTCTGTAGCCTAGTACGAGCTTCTAAGTTAACTGGGCGCAGGAGGTAGGTCCACATGCAGCACTGGGCAGGGTTCATAGTTCAAAAGCCAGGACTAAAGCCTGATGTCAAGAAAGCAGCATATTATCCTCATTTCATGCTGCAGTGGTTAGCCTGGACACACTGCCCTCTCTTTGGGTTAGATGGATTATATAAAGGGAGATGGAGAAATAAAAACAAAAGGTAAATTTGAAGATAACTTAATTATATTATCAGGTAAACTATGACTTGTAAAAATAAAAATAGAAGGGTCTCGCTGGTAATTTAATATGTAAACTAGTTGAAATATGTTATGATACCAGAACTAGAAATTTAAGGGAATCTTGATGAGCGTTGCAAACAGTTAAGATGCTTTCTAGGAAATACATGCTTGAAAAATATTCTGAGTTGAGATTTAAACACAGTGTACAACTACAGTATAAATAACTAGTAAGTTTAAAAATTATAGTATTTTTAGAAAGTTCTTACAGTAAAATATAATCTTTCAGCAAAATTTCTTAGCCCCCGTGTAACTACAGAAGGATGATCTTTCACACTGTAAGTGGAAGAAGTAGCTTTGGACAAATGAATAGCTTTATGCATGTAAGCTGAGCCAGACTACTCAGATGAGCATTTATTCACATGTCAGAGTTCACAGGAGCTGAAATTATCTGAACAGCAAATGAGCTTTTTCAGCATTGAACTAATCCCAGAAAAATCTGTACCTACGTTGAAAATAAGTGTTCCTGATGATGTTCTGCTGCTCAGGCTTTGCTGCCAGCTCGTTTCGTTTTGTTTTGCTTTAATTTATTATTTTTCAGATATTAGGAAAAGTGGTTATATTGAATGTTTAAGGCAGAAGATGAAGGGATAAGAGTAGCATCAGTGCTTCTAAGAGTTGCACGCTGCCTTTTGATGCCTGCTGCCGTCAGGGACCAGTAAGATGCTTAACTTGCTGCTTCTAGATTTCCATTAACATTGGGTAGTTAAAACACTGATGTGATTTTTTTGTTGTTGTTGTTGTTGTTTGGATTTTTTTACCTTTTAAAAAATAAATTTAATAATGTTTGTTCATGTTTGTGTTTTTAATAAACTGTGAAGTGTGAAACTTATAAGGCATTTTTAACTCTATTGCATCAGTAAGTACTTCAGTTTGTCTTTCTTCATTGGGATAAAATCTCGCACTAAGTGGTATCCTTGGCTGTCTTATTAAACTTTGTTATTTAAATATTAATAAGAGAGAACAATTTTAGACATACTTGAGTGATTTTAAATGGGCAGGCATAGGTAAAATTTTCTTCAGACACTCAGCAAAAGGCAAGCATTTTGTTTTTGAGGAATAGAGGTTAATAGATACTTTGTTTTTGACGCTTGAAGAAAATCTAGCAAGATGGTAAAAAGCTAATATTTTATCTCATTCAGATCTGGGAAAAGAGCTCCTTGAAAAAAAACTGGCTACTATTTGAATAAACGAGGAAAATCTGTCAGAGGGTTGAGATCTGCCCTTGTGAGAGTTGATGACCGTTCCTGTTGGCTTTCCATAGGGCTAATATTTCACCCAGCATATTGCCAGAGGATGGCTGTGGTAGTTAAAACTCAAATTCATTGTGACCATGTTAGTGTTGTGGAGAAATGCTGAGAAACAGCTCATTGCTGGAGAGAGGGGAGCAGAATCAACCTATGTATGGCCAAGGTAGATTTAACTTGGAATAATGCACTAAGAGAACACTCAGTATCAGCTATCTCTGTTGGAAAGGCTTCAGGAATATTTAGCTTACAATTCATTTGTCAAAAACTGAGAAATTGGAAGCAGAAGATAAACAACTTATTAATATTTTATTTCTTTTTTTCAGATAATTTTCTGTCATGTGTTTGGAAACTTTACTGAAAGATTGGTCTCATTTGAGGAAGCAGCCGAAAATTCATGTTAACTATTCATTGTGCTACTTGATAGTTTAGAAACCAGTGTGATAAATTGATCTTGAATTAGACCGGAAGAGAGTTCTAAAATGATGCTTGTAAATAGGTTTCATGACAGTGGATGCTTTACTTCTTTCCAGAGCAGTACGTTTAAGATGTGTGTCACATTCCCCCCGAAAAAAAAAAAACCAAAACAAAACACTTAAGCAAACCCCTGAAAACCCTCAAACCAGCTCTGGGTTTAACAGTGGTTTATAATCTCCATTTTCTGAAATATTGTCTGCTCCAGGTTTTAGAAGCAGGCAGAATTGTGTCTTTAGAGAGAGGATTTGATCTCGCATCAGTCTGAGTCCTGGCGGCTCCTCCGTTGCTGGATGCCTGATGTGGCAGCAAGTCTCCTGCATGGAGCTTTTCATTGGCACTGGTGGCCCTGTTCAGATCAGTGGGACTGGCCGTATACAAAGGCTTTGATTAAGGCACTGCAGGTTGGAAGTTTCCAATGTTTCTAACTTACATTAACTGGTTTATATTATGCTTTTTTTCCTGAGTTCTTCTGGCACTTTGATTCTTGTCATGCACAGCATGCGTCTTTTCACACTCGCTGTGCCTGACTGTGGTGGCTTGAATCCTTCACTGTTTTGTGATTAATTGTAGAGATACAAACATTATCAAAACAAAATCCCCGAAAGGCCTCTTGTGAAAGATCTGCCTGGCTTTTTGATTTAGCTGCCCCACAAATTACTTATCTGGTGGCTGTGTGGTTTTCAACATCCTGCTAAATTTGGACCAAGTCCAGGAAATACTTTCTGCAGTATCTGGGGAATAGAAAAACTTAATAAGTTATTTTGTCCATTGCTTGGGTCAAGCCTTTCAAGAGATGGCGGCGCTGAGTGTTGAATCTGTTAAGTACAAATTGGTGGGTGTGCAGGATCATGGCTTGTATTGTCAGTTACTGTATTAGGGTGTTCAGTACAGATTTTCAGGTGTTAGAGGTCCAATTTTTGTTTTTTAGATATGTGTAAACTCAAACTATAATTGTAGCTATAGAGGAGAAAATTGTGAGGCAGGTGAGAAGTAACATGGCAAGGAAAGTGCTCTGCATTAGCTCTTTCATGCATTGCTACATGTGGTGGCTTTTTTAAACAGACTTTATCCCTTGGGATCTAATAAAAGGCTAGAGAGTTACTTGGTTTATAAACCTGTTTGCTGTATTATTTAGAGATTCAAAGGGAAAAGGTCAAAGAATGTCTCCTATGTTATCAATTCCTCAATGGGAAACCATATTAAAAACTAGAAAATATAATACTATATGATTTAGAAACACAATATGTAATGTGGGTTGAGAGACAATTACTCCGCTTTATTTCTCTGTATTTTCCATTTTACTGAATGCTTTTCAGCAACAATTGGGTTTTGGCTGTAATGCTATTTGTAGCAGTTTTGTGAAACTGCACAGCACATTACTGTGGTGTACCAGATAAAATCAACTCCTCACTACATTCGTAGAAGTCATATTACAAAAAACTCTTGCTATTGGTTTATGTAGGTAACAGTGGTTTTTGTGTGTATTTATGCCATTTTGTGAAACCCCCATGATAAGTTTTAAAGAGGTTTTAAGGTGAATGTATTTTACATACCTTGTCTGTCATTTTTCCATTATTAATTTTAAACTGTCAGATTTTATTGATGTACAGTTACACAGAACATGTCTGTTTCTCACGAAATCTCGTTGCCTGGGATGCAAATATTGAAGAAACTGGTCTCATATATCTAAGTCTTCAGCAACTAAGCTTGGCAAGAAATTAAAGGTGTATTGGTTGTAAGCGTTTAACAACAGAAACATGTTTATTGTCAGTATCTTTCTTGGCATTAGTGTACTCATGTACCTAAGTTGGTCTTAGAAAACTTTGGCAGATTGGGTTAAAGAGGAAGTTTGTGTTGCTATCAGGTGGTGGTTTATCCCAGGAACTTGGGATACGTGTGCTGAAGAACTGATGTACCACTTACATGTGATTTGGGACAAAATGGATGGCAGAAGAGGGACTGAGAGACTTGTGTTAAGATTGACTATTAGTAGAAAGGATTAAGGTTTACTTCCAACAAAAAAGTCAAATGGATATGTTTGGAGTAAGTGGGTAGACGTCTTAAAAACATATTGTAACGTGTGGCAGTTTTCTGCCTCCGTTTGGCTACTGCTTAATGCTGTTGCAAGAAAATCAGAAGTAAATTGTTTTTCCTTCCTGGAAGGTTCATTCCAGGCATTCCCAGTGATGTGCTGAGGGTACTTGAGAAGTAATCACGACCAGCCCTCCTCATCCTCAACATCATGAGAACGCACGTCCTGCTGATGGGCTTGATTTTGCCGCTGGTGCTACTAACTTCTAGAAAGTTAGAATGAGAAGGGTTCTGCTCTGTCCTTTGGAGTCACTTAGAAACCTCTAGGAAGGCTGGAGGTGTTTCTGGTGCTCCCTTCTGGGGGAGGCAGAAGTTTTAGAGACAAAGAGCATGTGTGAGAGGTAGGATGCAGTTTTGGCATGGAAGAGGTTGTTTAAATCTGGACAAGAGCCCTGTGATTTTTTTTATGATGGACTTGTGCATGTTTTGACTGAAGTGGGCAAACCAAATAAAGAAGGTTGCTTATGACTGCGAGTACCTTGGGGTAAACAGTGCTGAAATGGAGTCCGTATATATTCTGAGATTTGCATCCCAGAAATTTATCCTTTGGTCCTGTCTGTTTGTATGGATTTCCCACTTTCTCCTTCTCCTCGTTCACTGGCGGCTGAGAGTTGCTGTCAGGAGGAGCTCATATCTTCCACCATCTGATGGAGGAATATAAGGGGTCTCTTGGCCGAATACGACCTTTGTGAATGGTGTCCCTTTGTCATCATCTTCAGTTACGGCTGTGTATGTTCCCACACATGTTCCTTCAGGTTTCACTACTGGATTAATGTCCTGATGGTCTTTTAATCAGACCAACAAGAACAGGTCTGTCCAGATTTTCTGGTCTCATCAGGAAGGCTTTAAAGGACTTCGCAGCAAAAGCAAGCCTGGGTGCGCTTACTTGCCTTAGCAGCAGCAAGGGCAGGGCATGCTGATCCAACTGTACAGGCTCCTCTGCATTTTCAAGGTGTCCTATCTACTGTCCTCCTTCAGAAAGGAGGATGGGAAGTGATGAAGTAGTTTTGGTGTGATCTAGCTGTTGGGAATTTTCATGTGTGCTGGGTCTGAAGCGCACTGCAGGTGTCTTCCCTACCAGTAAAGCAAAATAGATGCCCAGAAGTCTCCTGCTAGTCTTAGGTCTCATGCTTCTCTGTAATCAACTGGAAATTTTGGATACAAAAAATTGTTACCATATATTATACCAAGAGATTCTGCGTTGATGTGTTGGTATATATTTAAAAGATACTCCTATCTGTTTTTCTGGCAGGGGTGGGATGAGGGCGCAACCCCTCCGTGCCACATTCTGCACAAGAGCTCCTTGTCACCACACCCTGTTTCTGCCACTTCACTTTCCTGAGCTTGACAATGAAACTTTAAGGCAGCTTCTATACATCTTCTGTTTTCCACTTAAACCAAACTTTGTGAGATCCCCAAATCAGAATTTATCAGATCTTGGGAATTAGTTTTAATTTAGAATGGTTTGAGGCTGGTTTTGCTGCCACCTTTATTTGTATACAACTAATATAGTAATGCTTGTAAATAATTTTCCCCTCTATGTAAACAATTCACTTTCCTGGTGATACTGACAGTGTCACAAAGCCAAGCCTGAGTGGTTGAAGAAGGTTTCTCTTTCATAACAGATTTTGATATATTTTCATTTTTACCAAGCAGTAATAGAGAGCAGCATTGTTTTGTTTCTTTTAGGAGCTACTGGGTTTAATTAAGCCAAATCAATACTGAGAGCGTTATATAGAGCTTGCTTATTCACTGCTCATTTTGATTCTGCTTCAGGTTACTGTATGTATCATGACATTCAGAGTACCTTAAAATTAGTATGTATTTTTGTTACATAGCCTTTATTGTCTTACTGTTCTTTCTTTCCCATAAAGGCGGGTTTTTTGCAATTTTTATAAAACTTGGCTTCATAGATTTTACATTTTCTTTTGTAAGTGAAGTTCAGGAAGTGGGTATATTTCTACAAGAAGGAGGAGAAAGATGAAAAAATGGTTAACATCCATTTTCACGATGCCTTCCATTTTTTATGCTACCAAAATAGTTTTATATAGAGCTCATCTTAAACAATTTCAGATCTGTTGTTCTGTTCTATTTTATTCCCTTTCTTTCCTCTTGCACTCGTTCAGTACAATACACATACATATTTCTGCTAATGAAATTTTAAATGTGAAACCTATCTCAAGTTGTTGACCACAAAGTAGTAAATGGGCTTTTCCTCTCTTACCTCAAAAAACTATTCTAGCTAATTTCCCCTGTGTTCCTTGTGAATCCTCAGCAGGGCATGAATGTATATGACCTCACTGAAGGATAAAATAAGAACTGCAGATAATACCTATCTAAGCCTGCCCTATTCTTGTGGCCTTTTATTTCTCCAGCAAACCTCAAGAAAGATTTTATTTACTTGCTAGGAAATTCAGGAAGTGTAATTAAATGGCAATTAAAGCATAAAAGTTATTTCATGGCACCATCGCCTTGTCTGAACTCAGTGAGTTTCTTTAAGAAAATACTGCGCTCGAGTGAGCTGCTACTGCAAATGAGACAGGAATAAAAATTACTCGGGCTGGCCAAGGAAGGAATGCAGTTGGTTGAAAACTTGTGCGTTTTTGTAGGAATACTGGGGCAGATGAATGCAGACACTCAAAATATTGTTGGAGAGATGGTGTGTAGGGTCCCAGGTTGAAGCTGTTGTGACCAGAAATAGAAATAGCAAGTATGACAGACCCATTCGTTTGTAAAGGTAATTTATGTTTTGGAAAATAAAAACAAAAGCTAAAGTTTAAGTGAGATTTGTCCTTGAATTGGTAATAGCATTCAAATGGAAATCTTAGCAATGTGAGGTTGCTCTGTGGAGCATAAGAGGAGCTCCAATGAATAATTAAACAAGTGATAGCTAATAAAATATACAGCACATTGCTTCAAACTTAGAAATCTTAACTCTGCCTAAGGGATGAATGTTTTTCATTACTTTTTAATTGTTGCCAGTGTTGACCTTCAAGGTCTTTTTCTGGCAGATAATTTGTTATGGTAAGGATGAGATCATTAAGTATTTTAGCACAAGCCGCGTGATGCAAATAGTTTCCTAATATTATAGAATGCTGATGTGGTAAGGGTTTGTTTTCTTAGGAATTTGTTCTCCATATTTAGTGATTTTTCGGATCATATCTTAAAAGAGCAAGTCTACTATAGTCCTGCAGGACAGTGGTTGCAGGTAGTATAGTAGCGAATGTCAGCAGTTTCTGCTCACGCGACTTTTGTAGCGGGTTTTGAATTGTAATAAAAAGGTATTACTGTGAAGTCTTTGTATGATTTTTGGCTGCTAATGATATTTGTATATGCTTATATCAAGAATGAATAATGACTTTTCTCCTTTCCTTGGTTCATGAAAGCATCTACATAGGAGCCTACAGGTTTTCCCCATGCTGAAGTGAACCTCTGTGGCATCTGAGGCTCCAGGACCTGTATGCAAGGAGTGAAGTGTTGCTAAATTTTGCTGGTTTTATACTGTAACTCTGTTTTTACTATTTTAGTGTTTGCATAGGTAGGAACTAAAAATATGCATAAAGTAAATGCCAAAAGCTGTGAGGATTTATGTTTACAAATCTGTGTTTAAATTCTCTACAAGTAAATGTTTTATTATTCAACTTCTTGTCAGACAGCAGAGATGGCTGCTTGGAGAGAAATGGCGGTGGGGAGGAGCAAGCCAGCGTATAATCTCTTTAAGTTTATTTGCCATTATTATTTGTCTAACCTAAGATGCTCGGAACAAAGTGGATCAGTTGTTTGCTCAGATGTTTGTTGATAGAAACATTTATTGCTTGCATTGTCGCTGACGGAAGATGAACAGAGCTATTGTCTTGTGTTCATCGATGCTATAGGCAGACAGTTGCAGGAAGTCTATAAATAATTCTTAGGGTAAAATTTACCTTGCTACTGCTCATAATCTGAAGAGAGAAGCCTGCAGATGCGTGGGGTTGGGGGCGATGGCCAGGGGCTGCGGGGCAGGGTCTGAGTTGCTGCTGTGCCTGGCTGGAGGAGCAGAAAGGTCCCCGGCAGTGCTGTGCAGGGGAGTGGTGTTGGTCTGAGCAGCCATCACGGAGAGAGGAATAAATTGCACAGATGGAGCCCATGCCCCCTCAGCTCCTTCCCAGCACCCACCTTGTGCCAGGGATTCCCTGGGAAGAGGGCCGTGCAGCTGGCTGGGCACACCTCTCCACCAGAAATGGGGGGGAAGAGGGGTACCAGCTGCGTGCTCAGGTGGAAACTGAGCATCTTGCAGGTGCAGCCGCATGTTATTCCAGTCTCAGGCATGGTGTCCTCCGGTTTTCCTGAAGCAAATGCACTGCATTTTGATGTGGTTCGTCTCAGTGAGCCTTCTCCTGAGCCTGCATTAGGGTTTTGGCTGTTGTAAATTGAGGAAGAGCCCCAGCAAGGAACAAGTGGAATGGTTTGGTTCATCCCAATTTCTGTTTTTCTCAGGTGTGCCCCCTTAATGACTTGCATGAATAGCTCTGTTTTGTGGAAATGACTTGAGTTTTTTCAGTCTGCTGCATCCTATAGATTATAGGAGAAAAAAAAAAGTAACTATTGTGAATTATATTCATTTGTCCTTTGCTAATCTGCAGACCCAATAATTTTCACATAAAAATATTTTTCTTCTACTCTTCGATGATTGAAAATTCAGCATGTCATTTTCTGTCTTCTTGCAAAGAGATACCAGAATCAGATCTGTCATTCATGCTCGTGAGTAAGCCCCACGCTCTGTAGGGAGCTCCATGTTCCCAGATCAATAAGGTTGGAATGTTTTTCCCCAAATACTAATTCGGGAGAATATTCCAAATAATGGAAGTGGAAACGGAAGCCTTTTGATGGTAACCCTTTAACGCTTTAGTGTTATTGTTCAAAAGATAATGAGCTAACCATAGTGTCTGAGGTGGCTCAGGAAGGGAGGGATGCAGCTGGGGTGGTGTGGTGGTCTCTGGGGGGACCTGCGGTGGTCGTTGTTGCGGCTGTGACACACATAAATACGTACGTCTTGCATTGAGTGATGCGAATGCAGAGAACTGAAGCAGCTAAACTGGTCGGTGATTTCCCCAGCAGTGTGGACCTCTTTGCTCCCCCAAGGTTTGCAATAACAACTCCTGGTCCTGCCCTTTTTTTGTATCCTCAGGGTGAAGGGTGTGTTGGTGGACACAGAGGGTGTGGGGTGCAGGTGGGAAGTGAAGCTGGAGTTTTCCAGTGCTCAGAGGTGTACAGTGATGAATTAAGTTGATTTGAACGTGTAAATTCTGTTGTTTAGTTACTTTCAGCTTCCTTTCAGTGATTTCTCTCTTATCTGTATCTCAGAAAGGTTAAATATGTATTTATGTAATTTCTTCATGATCATAAGGAAGACTAGAATCTGTAGGATCCTCAAAGTTACTGACAGCATTAGAAGAGGTGGTAGTGCTGATGAAAATGAGCCCAATTAATTACAGAGCTCTTTGGCAAAGGAGAAATTAACACTTGCAGTGATATCGATATGTCTTGTCTGTTGAGAAAGAAAGGCAGTTTAGTCCTGGATGCACATTGTGTGTAGTGGAGGCTGTGCAGTCTACCTGTTCCTCTAAAGGCATCCCGTCTCCCCAGGGTGTGGAGGCGGGACAGCCTGAGTGAGTAGGCTACCTCTGCAGTCCAGGCTCTCTCCCTGAAGGCTGGCTGGAAATGAAACCAGCCTGAAGGGTTGGAGTGTACTGGCTGTTCCTGCTGGACCTTTTCTAGGGCTATCAGCACTGCAGTCAGTGAAAAAGCTGAGATGCAGAGTGGTGATGAGATAGCGCCAATAGCTGGCTTTGGCTTGGGGCTGCAAGGAGTTCAGCAGACCACCCATCTGCCCTTGTGTGTTTTTGACTTAGGAAGTGGCTGCAGTAGAGCACCAGAGCAAGAACTGGGAAGTAACAAGGTCTCTCTGAAGATTTACGTTGCCATTTGTCTGGGTACCTTACTTGCCATACCATCTGAGGGTTTTGTTGTTTTTTGTCTTCAGCAGGTTTGCGTTTCTGATCTGAATGTGACATGTATCGTTAAATTCAAACAAGGATGTCTGAGTCCACCAGAAAATGTGGTTTTTTGGAATATTCACCTCAGGAGAAGCCAAATGCTGGCTTTAAAGAAACCTATGAATTTGAACCCAAATTAATTAAGTATTTGAATAACATATTCTGGAAACATACTTTCTCAAGTCAGCTAAAAAAGGTGCTATGTGGTGCAGCACGCCTAATGGTGATGAACCAAAGCAGCTATCAGGAACACAGTCTAAGAGTAGGAGCAAAACTAAGCACTGTGTAACCATGTTATACACCCTGCAAAACCGTAGATTAGAAGTAAAGATAGTTATTATCAAAACCATCATTGTCTTAAAAATAGTAGTAACTCCTTAAGAGGAAACACTATTAATCGACTTGTACTAGAACAGAGTATTAAAAAACACTGGCAGGTATTTTATTACTTGCAGGAAAAACAGTATTGCAAAAATCCAGAAGCATAAAGACAATAATTTGTTACAGATTCTCATGTGGTAGAGAATTTGGAGCCTCTATTTGTTGGTTGACTTGCAGCACAATTCATAGTGATGAAATTCCATGTTGTTGCTGAATTTATGCGGAGGTGAAATTAAAAAGCACTAAAAAAAAATCAAACCCAAAATACCGTAAATGGCACCTGAGTTCTGAGACACCTTCAGAAAATAGTCAGAAGTTGTAAAAATGTCCCATTTACATGTAAAATACCCCCTTTACTTGAAAAATTGTTCAGAGCTATTCCATTGACATTCCCTTATCTTTTCACATTCATTTCTCAAATGCTGCAAGGAATGTTGCTAAATCAGAACTGTGATTTAGCACACTACAATTAATTTGCATTATGGTATTCATGTAAAGAGAAGAAATTGCCAATTATGTATTTACTAGGCCTGTTAAACAGTATCTGGTTTACTAAATACAGTTTTCTCTGCCTGTGGCATTGCGGAAGAGTTATTCCTCGTATTTTTCTTGTGCCCTTGGTGTCTCCCTACCCCTCACCCTTGTATTTCTGTCTCCCATGTTCTTTTAATGATGAACCAACTTAATTTGTAGCTGCAGTCTAACAAGAGACTAGAAATGTGTTAGAGAGGCTATAATGATGATCACCTTTGGTCAATTTTTTCAAACAGTTTATTATTTGTACCTGTAAAGTGAAACTGAATACCCTAATATTTACTTACACACATCTATACATATATATCCAATGTCTTTGTGTGCATACATATGTACTGTACCATTCAGAATTTTTTTCAATAGCTATAATTGCGCGCCCTTGTTCCCTAGTTGTATAATCTGATAGCTCTTTCTTCTAATAAATCATAGGCAAAATGCTGCGTGACAAGGGTGGAAACTCTTTGGAGAGCATAGTGTATGTGCTTGAATTCCTTCAGCATCAGAGTAGCCCGTACAGCCAAGTCTTCACAATGTCCCCAGTTCTCAGCTGAAGTGCTTTCTGCTTTCCCCTTATTTTGATCCTCAAGTGTTTGCACAATATGAATGCTTTGTTTTCCTGCCTGTGTTTATATCTGTAAAGTGGGTGTAGGGAGAACAACTGCCCAAAGTATCAGGAACTGAAACGGGATGTCTTAAGGTTGGCTTAAGGCCAAGATGAAATACATCTCTCTTGACAGCAGGAGTGCTTGAGACAGCCCTGTGATACCAGATATATATGTATTTTTTTTTTCAGTCGGTTAGGCTCATCCCTACCTCAGATGACCTACTTTGTCAGGGCCTCGAGTGTCCCTCCTGGTGTGAGGGCAGGAGAAGAAGAGGTGAGTGGAGGAGCAATGCTGTCGGTGTGTTTGAATTATGTCCATCATTTGGTCAGGAGATTGCCCGTGCCTGGAGAAGAGTGCATCACTCTGCTGATGTCCCCCTGTGCCACCGCACTGCCCTCGCCTGCGTCCCCCGTTGGGCACCGCTAAGCCCTGTGCCCAGCTGGCTCGGGTGTTTCGGTGTCAGTGACAGGTAGCAGCTGTCAGGGTGTCTCACCCCTCCTTCGGACGAGCGTCCGCTCTACTTGGTCCGGAATGCGTTTAGAACATGTTTTGCTTTCTGTGCCAGAGACAATCAGTGAAGAATATGGTTCAGGTCAGTATTTTCTTAGGGGCTTTTCCAGAGAAATATAACATATGGCGGCTGGCCCAGAGGAGCTGTGCAGCTGTGGGGAGCCATGTCAGACCCAGGAAGATGCTTTGCTGAAAATTTTGATCGGACAGAAAGGAGAAGCAAGGATTAGTGTCAATAAGTGGCTGCAAAACATTTTTCTATGATTTTTTTTTTGTTTGTTTCCCACAGCAGTAATGCTGAGTGTCTGGCTTGTGTGCTTGGCACCCTTCCTCTCCAAGCTGTGGAAATTTTGCTGGAAGTTAGTGCTTCCACTGCTGCTTTCCTTTTTCTTTCTTTTTTTTTTTTTTCTTTCCTTTTCCTGCCTCTTCTGTTTTCTCACTCTGCATATGGATTGTGGCAGGGAGTTGAGCTTCAGGTGAGAGCCGGAAAATGTTGCAGAAAAATTGCTCATCGAGCCATCTTTCCTAGAGGGAGAAGAGGTGCTGTGTGCTGAGGTGCCTGGGAATGCAGTACGGTCCTGGTCTGCAGCAAATCCAGAGGTTCTGGCAGCTGCCTGCTTCTGTACTCATTGCTTGGTGACAGGGACTGATAATCCAGCCCTTACTTACTGCGTGAGTTTTACCTTTCAGTTTTGAAGGGGCAGACAACTTAATTTATGGTTTTAATGACAAAAAGGTGTGGGTCAATCGAAGTATTAATCAGCTATTTCATTAAAATGTTGATGACTTACTGATTTTTTTAAATGACTTTTTAAATACTTCAGAATAGTAGCTGCGGGTGCTATACAACCGTCATGCATGTGATAGAACAAATTAGGTAGAGAACCCAGTGAGTATATTTGACTAAAAATTTGGATATTTTTACTTACAGCAGTTCATTGCCTAGGGTGAAATCAATGGCATCTCATAAATTACATAATGAACTGAAATAATTAATAGTGAATTTATAAGCTTCAGTGTTTTTAAAAACTATTCTCTTTGGTCTGTAATGGTGCATGCAGAATAATACTAAAACTACTGCATAATAGCAAAATGCATATAATTGTAGAACATGTATAATTGTGTAATATAATAATGTGCAAGATGCATCATTGTTTAATTTTTTCTAGCTCCTCTTTTTAAGAATTAACTCTAGCGTTTCTATGTTTACAGAATTCTGCAAACAAAGATTAACAGATTGGAGCAACTTCTTATTTTAAATAGAACTTCTTTTAAAAAGTTTTGCAAACGGACATGAGTGTAAATAAACTATTTCATGTTTCAGACACAGTATAGATAGAAAGTTTCTAACATGTAAAAGCTTGCTTTCATAGGGAACACTGAGTACTTGAAATTTGACAGAAAAACCAAACAAAGCAAAACCACTCTGGTGTATTGTAGTTTAAAATAATGTTTCACTTTCCTGTAATTGAAAGAAGGCTCAGGTGAAAGGCTTAACCTGTCACAGGATGATGAAAATTGCATGCTGGCAAGATGAAGTGTGTATTGTGTAGGTCATTTGTGTAAACAAGAATGTGTTATTATAGCTAATGGCATTGTAAAGAATCTTAAACCTTGAAAAGACCACCAAGAGTAAAAAAAAAAAAAAACAAAACAAAACAACAAACCCTTGATTCCATGCATTTCTATGAATTAACGTACAGGTCCTTCCTCGAGTCTCCCTGGGTCAGTTCTCTGACAGCCTGAAGGGATTCGTGCTGAAGCTCACTGGACATAGGCTCCAGTGAATTCCTTTGTTCTGTAGAAGACGCTTCAGCACTGTGTCAGAAAAATTAAAAACCAGCAGAGCAACTCCTCACAAGGTTAATTTTATTTTTGTTTTAAGCAGTAAGTGAAATTTGTAATTGGACACGGTTATCAAAATATGTAAAAATGGTGCCTAAAATGTGTTCTTATCTCACGTAATTGCTTTATAATTGTTGGGGAGGAGAATCGGATTAGGGAGGGTAAATATTTCCAATGCTGAAGTTAATACATTTTTGTAAATCCGGACTATAAGTCTGCATTCCTTGAAATCAGTGGGAATTCTGGGGTTTTGCAGAATTGGAGCTGGTATTTGCAAATTTCCAGCTTGACGTAAGCAAGTTGGTGGTGGTTCCGATAGTGTTTTCTTTTTTGTTGTTGGGTTTTTTGGTTTCTGTTTTTTAAAGGAATAATCAGGACTTGTAATCAAAGCTTTCTTTTATGTGTTGAATATTTTTTAAAGTGGAAGTATTAATCTTGAAGGTATGACTTTTTTTTCTTGACTTCTCTTTCTCTCCTGCTCTCCATTATCTTGTTCTAAAACAAAATACAGGAACACTTCCGTGAAGATTAAAAATTGGTGACTGTTTTTCATGCATACATTGAAAACAGATATTTTTTTTTTTTTGGTATGTGGTTACTCACCGGGGCTTGCTGCGTTTTGTACCTGAAGGTAAAATATTTGTGTGAGAGATTAGGCAAGCATCAAGCAGTTCAAGTGATTTTTTTTTTTCTTCCCCCCCCCCCCCCCCCCCCCGTACCTTATAAACTAAAATTTTGTGTACATAAAGTTACAGTTTTGGTGTCAATAAATTAATTTGGGAGACTAAATAATTCTTTAATGTCAGTAACTTTCCTAAACTCTTCCAAATAACAGCTGCAGCAGTTATACACGTAGTCGATGCTGTGTCTATGAAAGCAATACCAGCCCTAGAAACAAAATAGTAATGCCCAATTCCTACAAAGTCTACTCTAAAAGTCCATGAGAGATCTTGAACAAAGGGAAATCTTCCCAGTTCTATGAACACAGAAGGAGAGACGTGTTTAGGAGAATGTGGCACTCAGACTTCTTTATCCCTGTTGAGATATTGTTTGTTCTGGAGCATTTCTGTGTTTTTGTTGTCTGCTTGTGCGGTCTGGGAGGGAATTGGCCACATGATATGCAGATTATGTGCTCTGTATCAAAGCAGTTTTACTGTTAGTGTCTTAGATTTTTGTTGTGACAAGAAAGCGTACTTATCCTGTACATTAGGCTTGCCAGAATCAAATGTCTGGTAAAGCAATATGCATGCCAAACAGTGATTTTCATATCTTTACAACCTTTACTGGTATGTTTCAAAACTGGATTCTAACATGAAGTGGTTAGTAAGATGCAAAGGTCATTTAAACAAGGCTGTTGCTGACTTGCAGTAGTTACTCTGGGCAATTTTACTTCCTTAGCTGAGGGGGAGGGGGAAATAGACTGTCAAGAATTGAAAATCAGTGTTTCCAGCCCTTCCAGAACAGGAAGCAAAAGCTGCCTGTTTGCTGGAAATCTAGGCATCCCTCCATTTTCTTCCATATAAGTTGAAAATCTATTTTTTTAGACTATAGAGGCTGCAAGATATCAAAGTTCAAAGGTTTGAATACTAATAATTGCAGAGTTTAAAAAAGCATTTAATCTTTGGATAGTTGGCATGGAAGTCAAAAGAATTAGATAAGGATGTTGCTGTTTAGGTAAAATAAAATCTTTTCTGAAAGTAGGATTTTTTGGGAAGATGTCACGAAGCTTCTGAGGCTATTTCATATGTCTCCAGACATAAAATGGGCAGGGTGCAAGAAGAAATCAGCAGTTCACAAAAAGTTTCAAGGCCACATAGTAAAACAAAAGCTTGTCACATGGATGTTCACTTCATGTAGGTGGGATCAGTGTTCCTTTTATTTTTGTTTAACACTGGTAGGAACACTCAGGCTGTATTTATTTATAATCATTGATCCCTAACTCCCGTCCATATTCTTTGTATTTACACATGTTCGTTTTCATAATGCAGCCTAACTATTTTCTTTGTCCTTCAACAACTTGTTTCCTCTTCAGTCATGCTTTCATTCACTTCCTTTTGGCTCTTTCTATTAACTCCAGCCTATTCTTATTTCCTCTTGTTGCTGCTTTTTGCTGTCTTTCCTTTCTTCATGGCCCTTAATCCCTCCAGTCTTACTCTCCCTCCTTCCATCCTGCCTCCGACCACTGAGTTTTGAGTGTGGGAATTTTGCATGACACGTCTGTTTAGTGGAATAGAGCAGCACACAAAGGAATTTGTCCTCAGAAGTCAGTACAAATTTCAGATTTCCTTGTTGCAGCTTGCCGGCAACCAGCTACCTTTACAGACTAGTAAGCCTTAGAAATAAGCCCTCGCAAGATGGGCTGCGGTACAGCCCTGTTGGAGTCCTCCCGTAGAGAGGGTGCTGGCACCTCTACAGCTCTAGAGGGCATGAAGCAGGAGAGCTTGTGCACTCATCCTGGAGAAACAGAAATATGAACCAAACTACTTAACCCAGTACCTCATATTTCTGCTGGAGTAACTTGATTTAATAAGTTAAAATGTCAGTGCTGTGACTCTAACACTTCCTTTTCCTTTCTTTGCTTTCTTTACAACGACACTCAAGGGGTTTTGCAAACATACACCAAAAAAAAAGAAAGATCGTGAAAAACACACTCTTAATTGCACGCGGTTTTAATATTCCTAGGATCTGTTTTGAAGGGTACATTTGACAGAGAGAAAACCCGCAGCCCCACACTGAATCCTTTGTCCTTCCTGCGGGGTGAAACAGTAGATAGCTTACTGTAAGTGTGGCTGCCTGCCAACCCGTGGCGCAGATTCTTTTTTTAATACTGTAAACTGGCAAGAAATCAAGAATTGCTGTTCTTCCTTTTATTTACTTTCCCTTCTGTATTAAAGAGCTCGGTAAATAAGAGAAAGTTAAATGTTGAGTGAAGGTTTTGTACTTATTAATCATTGCACAGTGAGGAGTTACCAGTTTGGCGTTTTTTACCCCCTTTTTGCCGTTTCTTTTTGGTAGAAACTGGAAATATCAGTTGCTTCATCTGGAATAGATTATTGCAGGGAAAACTCTGTGCAGAGTCTGAAATGAGGACAGAACAAAATGCATCCATCATGCATAGTCTAAAATAATCTGCAAGACTGCTTCTGATTTGATCCCGAGATGTACTTCCTCCCAGTTTTCTTCCAAACTTGTGTTAATAATGAGTACTCTGTCTCTAGAAAATGCCTTTTTGTAAAGTGTACCCCCAGCCTCTGCTTGTAAGTATTTTCTTTTTTGTACAACTGAGCTTCCTGAAATAGCTGCTGAGTTTTTTGTTTTGCTGTTAATATATAAAAGTGGTGGAGGGGTGTGGAGTTCCTTCTGCTGCTTCTCAAATCCAAGGCATGCCTTACAAGTGACTTGGCTTTCTCGCTTGAAAGGGAATCGGCATTACCGCTTTTCTGACGATTTTATCACTAATTATTGGCAAAATTATCCCTGAGGAAAATAACTATGTTGATATTGATATTGTCCACATCTTAGTGATTTATAGGGAGAGAAATACATTTCTACATGAATGTTACAGGAGGTCAAATTAAACGTAAGAATTTCTGTTGCTGTTTCGTACAGACTTAATGTGAAAAATTAGCCCACAACAGATTGTTTTAAATCTCAAAGTGTATTGTGGTTTATTCAGAGGACCATCCATCTTACTTAAAACATTAAATATTTAGTGATATCGATGTGTTTCTGTTGCTGACTGGATGAACCTACCATATAGGTCGTGTATGTACAGCTCAATTAAAGGCATTATAGAAAGAAAACATGGGGGTTTGTTTGGTTTCTTTTATACTTCTTGGCTAATTCGAAGTTAAGGTTTCTGGAAAAATTAAGGAATATTTTTGTTTTTAAAGCAGTGGACTGTGACAGAAGAAATCTGGACTTGATCTGCCAAATTTCTTGAAATAACTTGGTCAAATCATCGTTATTTTTTTCCCCGAGATCTTCATCTGTAAAATCGAGATATTCTTGTTCCTTACCAGACAGCAGTATGGTAAAGATAAATTAATGAATGTTTGTGCGACAATGCAGTAGTACTTGATGGGCTCGACGTAAGTATTCACATTAATGATTCATGTTACAGAATGATTGGAAAACTGCATTAACTTGAAAGTTTGGAGTATGTTCTCTCAGAAGCAGAGGATGGCTGAGGTTTAGTTTCCAATCTGCAATGCCCAAATGAGAGATACAAAAAATATTTATGCAGGAAATTTAGTAGTTTGCAAGTTTCCTTCCTTTGGTTCCTTCCTTCCTTTAGTTAGAAAGAATTTTTTTTTCAGACTCTGCTGAACGAGTCTGGATTTCTGAAGTAAATTATTTTCAAATATAAAAAGGAATAGCCACATTTTTGTGGACTTGGAACAAAAATTAATGAGCAAATAAAATATTTCAATATGATTAAATATGAGAGATGATCCAACTAATTGAGAGTAACTTTTCTAAGGAATAATTTAAAAAAAACCCTCTGCAAAAGCATGAATCAGAAAATATCCCCCGTCTCAATGATAGCCGTCAGAAATCTTCCCCTCATTCTCCCTTTTGTCTTGAAACTGTATCTCCGGCTCATTCAAGATACGTTGGGAAGATTTCTTGAAAAATTACAGGTAAAACTGTCACAAACTTGTTACCGTTTTAAGGGTGCTGGATAAGACGCATAATTATCTTGAATACAGTTTCGGTTTTGCTGCCTTTTCAGTATAACACGCCACAGGGAAAGCTCTTTTTCATTCTTCAAGCCCCTCTGATGTTAAGGGAGAAATAAATAGGCAACAACTCTGTTTTCACTTCTCTTTTGCAGTCTTTATTTTTGGTAAATGTGGTTGTTTATTTTAAGGGAAGGTGGTGTTGGTTTCATCCTTGATTATCACCCATATTATCAGATAATAAATATCTGCATAGAGTTTAAGTTATAATGTGGCCGTGTGACTTTAGTCTATGTGTTTCTCTTTTGATACTGTGATCAGATTATCTCAAATAGCTAGTAGATTTCAGTATATATATTTTTTAAAGGTAGTAGTAAGTGCTTGATATAAATATTACTGTGACTTTGTTTAACAAAGGACAGTGTATTGCAGTAGCATTTCAGAATGACTCTTGCCATGTTCAGACAGTTCTCTTGTGGATCTCAAGAGCTAGATTTTTCTGTTCCTTTAGATATATATTGGGAAGAAATAGAAAAAGGTTTTATCACTTGCTTCCTACTGACATCCTCAGTTCTTACAGTAACAATTTTCCTTGGCTGCTGCGACGTGTGCCAGGAGATTGCAGATCCCATGTCTGTACATAGACCTAATACCTCAGGAACTATCTTTTATCCTATATGCCTATAAGGCAATTGTCATGAGTCAGATGAACCCTCCACCCAGGTGCCTTGTTGTGGGTCAGGGCAGAGCAGGACCTTCTCTGGTGAGGGAGCCAGTCTGTGAATTAATGTCAGGGAGAATTACGGGTAAAATGCCCAGCCATGGCTGGTGTCCAAAAATGGGCGATTTAAATGTCTGCCCCTCTGGACAAAAATGAGCTGCTTGCATCTCGCTTGTCCTCTTTTCCTAATGAGGGTCATTTCTGATTTGTCCAAGTAAAACCAAGCAAATAAGTTGAACAAGGAGGAAACAACATCTCTCTCTCCATCTCTTCGGTAAGGTCATGTTTTTCCTCACCAGTAGGCCATCCACTTTTGTACCTCTGTTCCTTAGATCAGAGGAGGGGTGTCCCACTAATTGCCTCTCTCAGCAGGTCACAGCAGGAGCCACTGTCTGTTTTATCCCCCTGGTGAGGCCAGATACTACTCACTGCATTCGCTCTTTGCCTTCCTTTGGCAGATCACTTCTCATTTACTCCTTTCCAACATGGCTTAGACCAACCACTGTCCCTGCCAGCCCCTTACTCCCTTTCCAGAGCCAGGAGCTGCCGGGCAGAGTGATGCTGGTGGCCCCAGGAGCTCACTCACATCCCTGGCCGCCTCCTCTCCATTGCGCATCCGCAGCAGTATCAGCCACAAAGGGATTTTCTTTATTGCATTAAGCATGTGAGAGAAGATTTAGTAGGTGTGTTGCAGTGCCATTAGCCTCCCGTGACCCAGTGTCTCAGCAAATCCTTTTGTGGCTGTGATGAATTTGTTTGGGTTCGATCAAATTCGTCTTGAAGTATTAAAGCCATCTTGGGGAAAACTGTTCTCTCTACCCACAGTGCTATCTTCTTAATTCTGGGTAGCTGGACCTCCTGGTGGTATTTGAATCATTACCCCAGTCTTGCATAATAGCCCATCTGGCTATGGGAAATTTAAAAATACAATTAATTAACTTTTCCTTAAATCATATGGTGGTGAAATCTTTTCTCACAAACTTTACACAGAAACAGAAATTTTATGTTTGTGGTAATGTTCATAAAAAATGTTTTAGTACTGTACTTACTGCAGAGTCACATTTCAACCTTTGGAGAACAATCACAAAACCTATTTTAAAAAAATAAAGGAAAAAACATGTTGCAAGGTACAAAGACAAAAGAAATCTATCAGAGTTTGATGTTTGTCTATGGTGCAAACCAGTTAACAAGTTCCCTCCTTACGTGAACAAGCAGCATGTTGTTGCAACAGCTTGAAATCGTTAAATAACTTAAAAGTTCTTTTCTTTGTTGTGAAGTTCACTTTTTGACACCTAGATGACAGTGATGTTAGTTAATTATTATCTTTATTATAGGTGTGGCCTTGTTTAAATATCTCATCTGTGGGACGCTGATGCTGCTTGGGCACATGTATCAGTTGTACGTGAACTGCCTTTACATTGGGCGGGCTCATAATGAGTAACAGAAAATGTTCTACCATCCTTCAGATCCTAAGTAGAGCTGTGCTGAAATGCCATTCTAAAAGATTGAAGAGCCTGAGCCTAACTTGGAAAAAACTAAACAAAATGGGATTTTTAGGTGAGACGCAGGTAGGATTTGACCACACAAGTACAAAAATGAGATCCAAACCAGCAGGTTAGCCTCCTACCAAATTCCAGGTGACACCATGTCTAGAAGTGGCTTGGTCTGCAGGTTTTTTGGTATATAAATATTTTGGTATATAAAAATTTTGGTATATATATATATAAATATATATAAAATTTTTTTCCTTGGAATTGTTCAGCCATCATACCCATGAGATTGGAGTCCACACCAATGTACAGGAGAGATTTCTAGTTTTTTAGGAAAAATCATCGGAAGAAGGGATATTGGTGTCTCTGTTAGATGGATCCACTGCAGTAGGACCTGTTGCCCAGTATTTGGGATCTGACATCCAGTTACTGCCTTTGCTTCAGGGTGTTCAAACATTTTTTCACAGGTGAGCATCTGGGGACTGGAGTCAATCCCAGAGCAGGTGCACGCTCACTCCACCTGACTGGAAAGCATCCCTTTTGACCCAGTAAATCTTTATTTCTCTCGGGCAGAGACTGAGGCTTGCTCTGGCCACGCGATGAGGAAGGTGACTCATACATTTCGACATCTATTCCAAAGACCTTTTGTAGACTTGACATGCATGGGCTATTGGATAAAATGCGGACCCTAAATGGAAGGATGTTCTGCTGAGATCGCAGAATCATAGAATGGTTAGGGTTGGAAGGGACCTCTGGAGATCATCTAGTCCAGCCTACAAAGATGAGCTCTCGTTGCCAGATATGGGAAGGATTTAAGACACTTTCTCAGCATTTTTGCCTTCTAGCAGATGTAAAAAGCTTTCCACTTAGTGTGATAATTTTGGAGGATCTTACTTTGAAGTTTTTGTCCTCCTTGTATTTTGCCTAGGAGGAATAAGCATGTAACTTTTAGCTCTGGATGATCATTGGTGGAATTTAGTGTTGTTTAATTATGATAATCAAAGGGTCAAATAATTCCGTGTGTTGCTAACTATCGTTTCATCTTTAGTACAGTGAATATGGTCCCTGGGGTTGAAGAACAGTGATTCTTTTACCATCTGGCACTGTGACAAAAATACCCTGTCTTATGTTGCTCTAGCATGATGAAAAAATAGATAAATAAATAGGATTTATGAGTTTTCTTTACAAGGCTTTTCCACAGGGCAATTGATTTTATTTTAGTCTGTACAAGACAGACCAAGATAAGAAAAAAAAAATTGTATTTCTCTCTCACTTTCCTAGATCCAGTGTAAATGAAACAAGACTGATATGTACTTAAAGATCTTTAAAATACCTTAACAGTTTTTATTTGGCTTTCTGAATGTAAAGTTCTGGTCCTGTATTTCCAGTTACTTCTGCAGAAGAAATCAGGGATTTTTTGCAATCATTTTGAATGCCCCCTCACACAGAACTTTATAATACTTCATCATAAGCACTCTGCACAAGTCTTTTTGGGGGGGGAACCTTTCTTTTTAATTAGATTGCAGATAAAGCAAAGGTTCAGCTTGTCATGTTAATATCTTAAAATTTTCTGCAGTGACTTTTCCCATCAATTGCGTAGTCTCTGTCAAGGTCAAAAGTATCACTGTTCTTCAAAAATGAACACATAACCTTTTGTTTAAGGAAGTAGTAGTCTGCTTTGGAAAAGACTTATACAAAGGATTAAATTGGTACACTCAAGAATTCGGTGTAAATCAGAAAGCTTTTTATGCATGTGAAAAAGTTCCATTTAATAGTCAGCTGAGGTTTGCCACATTACCTGATTAGACAAATGCAGAATTAAATAACAGAAGTCAGGATCAGATGCATTTTGAGGCTGGTTTTTTTTTTTGTTTTTAAAGTCTATTGTTCTTTTTAGGAGAATATACTTCGACTAAATAGCAGGTCTGGCTGTTAACTGCAAAAGTGGCTTGTCATCTTACTTCAAAGTTGCCTTCATATCAAAGACAATATAATATTGAAGTAGTGATTGCCATGAAGACAAATGCAATGTAATGCTAAAAAAGGAAGAAAGTCTCCAATGTAAAAATATCTTTTGCGAGTATGAAACTTTCTTCAACATGTATCACTTGGACTTATATAGTGGTTGTCCTCGTGGAAGGAGACACGGATGTCTTTTATGATTTTCAAAGTATGAATAAAGTTATAAGTTTCTCATTATGAGAAAGTTGACAGTTATATTTTTTTAGTGTATAGATGGCTAAAGGCTTGTGCCAGTATATTAGTCATTACAGATCAGCCTTTATCTATATTTCTGAGGTGAAAAGTAGCTGTTTACTGTATTAAAACTACTAAATTTAAAAAACTGCTTACAAACATGCAATAGAAAATTTCCTCATGTCTCTATTTTTACGCTCAAGGCCTAATTCTGTGGTTGTACCCAGAGAACATGAGCAGAATGAGATGTAGCCAGGAAGATGGTACAGGACCAGCCCTGCAGTGGGACACGGTTCAGCCTTGGTCACCCTTTGGGGCATGGCAGGTTCTGAAGAGCATCTGCTGGGTTCAGGAGGGTCGTTGGCCCAGGAGGGTGGTCATTCTTTCCGGGCAAGCTCTTGTTTAGCTGGGCACAGGTGTATCTGCAGGAACGTTTTGGTGTGGGTCAGGCGTGCACTTCTGAAGCAAGTCCGCTCATTGTCCCGGCTTCCTGCAGACGTGCGCGCGTTACCGAACGGGCTCAGACGGGTTTCTTTTTGGGTGCCGCTCAGCCAAAAGGTGTTTTCAACTTGGTAATACCTGTTCAGCCAGCGGAACCAGACTGACTCTAGCTGAAAGTGAAGTCATCCTAATGAAATGTAGACACCAGGTCCTCTGTGTCATTATGTGTTGCCCTGTAGATTGACTCCTGTGGAGCTGCAGTACTGGCTGTTGTCATCTCCTGTCCTGTCTCTGCCAGTGACCGATAGCAGATGCCTAGGGAAGACGGTAAAAGGCAAGCACGTAGTAGTGCTTTCCCAGTATATTTTCCCAGCTTTCAGCAATCTGCATCTCACAAACTTCCTGAAACAGAGATGGTATCTTGAGTTTAATAGCTCTTGATAGATTTTTCTTCCATTAGTTTGTCTGATTGTTTTTAAAACTGTGTGCATTTTTATCATCCACAATACCCTGTGCAGTGAGTTCCACAATGTATGTATTAAGAAGTACCTTATTTTGTTTGTTTTGAATTTGCTACCTGATAATTTCATTTGATGCTCCTTTGTTCTTATCTTATAAGAGACAAATGATTCCTTATCCTCTGCCTTTATGCTGCTCCATTTATCACAGATCTCTTTGATACCACCTTGATCATTTGTCTTCCAGGCTGGAAAATCCATGTCTATTTAGTTCCTCGTACGGAACCCATTTCATACCTTTGATCATCCTTGTTCTTCTCTCTGCCTTTCCTCGTTCTGTTACGTCTTTTTTTTGAGACTGAAGGACTGCATGCTAGCTAGATGACATATTCGGTGTGCAGTGTCTGTCGTTTAAATGCTGGCATAATGCTGTGTTCTGTGATGGTCTATATCCTGATAATTTTTAACAGTATTTGATTTTTTTTTTCCCACTGCTGCTGAAACTGAAGCTTTACTTTTTAAATATGTCTGTAGTGATGACAGCTCACCCAGAGCCCATATTGTGTACGTAGTGTTGGAGTTGTTTTCCTCCCCACCCGTCCTCACCTCCCTACAATTCTTTATGCCTCTCACTATTGAGTTTTGTCTTCCATTTTACTGTCTAGTCCTTTGCTATGTGGGATTATTTACAATTAGTCAGCCTTTGTTTGCATTGCTTTAAGTGAATTAGTATCAATGGGCTGCTTTTCCTGCACACCGTTCTTGACCCTTTTCCAGCCCGTTTATTCAGGTCTGCCCTATGAAACTCCTGTGAAACACTGATACTGACCTATTTACATAAAGATGTTTAATATCATCTTTTATTTCTCATCTTTTAACAAGTTACTTATTTGTTTGGAGATCAAACTAGTTGATTGATCCGATTATGTTTGTCATCACATACATTGATTCTCTAGCAATGCTAATAGATTTATGAGGCAGTTGTGCAAATGCTATGTTGACTCTTCCCCAGAATGCTGGATCTAGCTTTCTGCTTAGAGACTTCTGTTCTTTGTAACAGTTCCTATCAATTTGCTCAATGTGTGTACATCAAATTAATTGTTTTGTATTTTTCTGGATCCTCTTGAGTGCCTTGTTAGGAGACTGGCATGTATTTGCTATCTCACATTTTTGTGGTGTGGAGATGGTTTTAAATAAGATTACCGTGAGCAGTAATAGCTCAGCTATGCGGATGTGAAGTTCCTGCAGAAGTTGAGGAACGTTGTCTCATGTTTGTGATTGGTTACAGCTCGTTTTGCCCATATTTATCCTCTGACATTTTTAACGGTGATGCTTAAATTTCATACTGATTCTCAACTTATATATCAAAGAAATCCAGTTAGGGGGTGATGTACCTAACTTCTTCCGCAGAAGCAAAAAAAAATGTTTCGCTTTGTTGCCGTTTGGGGTTTTCTAGATTGGTTACTTTTCCTCTCCAGCCTCTCTGCTCTGTGCAAATTCAGATGCAGATCCATGCGAGGGTTACTTCTCAGACAGAGGTAGATTAGATTATCTAGAGGCAGAATGGATCCAGAGAGAGAATGAATGGACTTTGTTCCTTTGGGACAGTCCATCAGCCTTCTGATCCCTTTAACCCCAGGCAGCAAGAAGGGACCAGAGCAGAGCTCAAAGTCTGTGGGTGAACCTCCTTCCAGAATGCATTGGTGAGTTGAAGGAACTTAAAAAAACCACTTCTGAGTAGTGTAGGCTTGTTTGGCGTGTTTTTTTTTTTGTTGTTGTTTTGTTTTTGTGGGTGTGTGGTTTTTTGTTTTTTTAAATTCTATTTAATATTTCCTTGAAAGACAACTAGGAAACTAAACATGGCAGTTATCTTAGTGTAACATTAGGATTTCATAATTAAAGTCACAATGGCAGGAAATGCAGAAGTTTAGGTTTCGGTAGCAATATTAACTACATATAGACTGTTTTCACTTCCTGCTTTTCATAATCAATTCTTCTTTAAGTAGTTTGTGACCGATATTAATATCTCAGCATTTGGCAAGATGTGATGATTTTTATCCTAATGCTTTTCCTGGGAAGTGTGTGTGTAGGGAAATCAATTTTTTGGTTGAAGAAAGGAGCAGCAGAGGACCTCTCCTGAAGTGAAGGACTGCTGGGGAAAATACGCACCGAGCTTAGTCACCCAGGTTAAAATGAGGACTGGACATGAGAGGCAAGAATTTGAGAAGCTGAAGCTACAGGTTTTAGACCTGGGGTCTTGCAGATCCTTGTAAGGATCGGTGTTTGTTCACAAGCCTTGACAAGAGAAATGCTGGTCCTTCAGGGAGGTGCTTGCAGATCTGCACAGCTGTTTGAAGTCTCAGAGACTAATGGAACATTTTAATTTTTGTTTTGTTAGTAGGTATTTGTAATTTCTGCACTGTATCAATGTTGATGGTTAATTACTCATACATTTCATTAGGAAAGTAAAATGGGACTGCTCCTGCAAGGTCCTTGGCATGTTCTCGCTGGTGCTGGCTATCGTGCTGTGCAAAGTCGGTATTGCTCTTGAAAAAAACAGACATTAAATGAAGCTGAAGCAGACAAGAGTCCTGGACTTTGAGTGATTCTGACCAGTTTCAAGCTAACTTTGCCCTCTTCTCTCTTAATATAGTGTAAATTCTGTATGTAGTTCTATTGTGGCTGCAATATTTGAATTGCTATGTTTTGGTTTTTTTTTACAGTTGTCAAATATTAGTAATTCAGTAGTGAGTAAATGGTCTGTAGAGCCATTCTTTTTCTCTCTTCTGTCATTTTAAAGCAATGTCAAGTGTGACTCCTTTATAATATGAATGGTATGTATTTCCAGTTGTGATTTAGTGGTTCGGATAGTGGCTAAGGTAATGAGCTGAAGGACTCAAGGTGATGATCTCATCTTTCAGCCCACCAGCCTGTCTGAAATTCTTAGTTAATCACTGCTCACAGACACTCTCTTACCTAGAATATTTCTTGGTACTTCAACATTTTTTCATATCATAGAAACATGGTATAAATTTAATAATGGATCAAATTGGACTTTCTCTTATTTGAAAGAATTTGCTTTTTTGTTTTTAAGATAAATGAATTCTTTAATTTTTCACTGTACCGATACCTCCCTTGTTCAGTTTGTAACTTCAGAGAATTTTTGAGCAGTGAAGATCAGGCATAGCATTTGAAAATAAAGTTAGGTTATGAGCAAAGTTCACATCTGATTAGGCAGAGCTTCTCAGTGCACTGAAACTGTTGTATGGCATGTTTCATAAAAGTGCTGTTTTGGTAGAGGAGGATCTTGCGTGACACTGCTTTTCATCATTGTTGAGAGACAGTGATGTTTCTCTTTGGGTGTCAGCCACAGCCCACGGATTTGTGGAATGCAGTTTATAAACTCAGAAGAGTTAAACCTGGCAATAGGGGTCAAGGACAACAGAAAGAGCTTTTTCAAATGCATGGCAGGTAAAACTAACACTAGAGGCAATACAGGCCCACTGATGAATGGGGTGGGTGCCCTGGTGACAGAAGATACAGAGAAGGCAGAGTTACTGAATGCTGCCTTTGTCTCTGTCTACTCTGCTGGAGGCTGTCCTGAGGAGCCCTGTACCCCTGAGGCCCCAGAGGAAGTCAGGACATTGGAGGTCCCAGAGGAAGTCAGGACATTGCCTTGGTTGATGAGGACTGGATTAGGGACCAGTTAGGCATCTGGACATCCATAAATCCATGGTCCAGATGGGATGCACCCGCGGGTGCTGAGGGAGCTGGCTGAGGTCATTGCTGGACCGCTCTCCATCGTCTTTGCCAAGTCTTGGGAAATGGGAGAGGTCCTTGAGGACTGGAGGAAAGCAAATGTCACTCCAGTCCTCAAAAAGGGCAAGAAGGAGGACCTGGGTAACTACAGACGAGTCAGCCTCGCCTCCATCCCTGTGAGAGTGATGGAACAACTTATCCTTGGTGCCGTCTCAAGGCATATCAAGAATAAGAGGGTCATTAGGGTCAGTCAGCATGGCTTCACCAAGGTGAAGTCGTGCTTGACCAACCTTACAGCCTTTTACGAGGACATAACGAGGTGGATAGATGATGGCAGAGCAGTGGACGTGGTCTATCTTGATTTCAGTAAAGCATTCGACACAGTCTCCCACAGCATCCTTACAGCTAAGGGTGGACTAGATGATCTACAGGATTGGACTAGATGATTTTTTCAGGTCCCTTCCAATCCCTAGCATTCTATGATTCGGTGAAGAATTTTCAGGTACTTGTGGGTTTTATTGTTCTTGCTTATTTTTCCAGAGTTAACTGAGCTGAATTGATTTACCTCTGCTTATAACAGATGGATGTTTTGTTAGATATATTAAGGGTCTGCATTCGTCCCATGAATGGATTTTTGGATTAAACTCAGGCATCCAAGTTAGCAGTGCAGCTCCTGTGTCCTCTCTCTGTGATCTGTAGCAGCAGAGAGGTTCTGCCAGAGGGTAATTTTCAGGTGCCTTTATTTCTGTTCTCAGTGCACAGATAATGAAGTAAAGAGCAGATCCCTTCCCTTCTTTTTTAATTCCAAAGTACTGACATCTTTTCAGCAACGGGGTTTGACATCCTACCTCCGGAGAAGTTTGCTCAGTCACAGCCTAGTCTGTGTAGGTTGCTGCTCTCATACTGTTGTTTTTTCTTGTTAGGGCTTAGATAGCGTGACTGTCAGGTTGGCATCTCACTCTGTTTCGTATCTACAACCAGCAGAGCTTCACTTTTGCATCCCTGTCATGTACTAATGAACTGAGTCTTGAATTCTGCTGTTGCTCCTTGAAAACTAAGTGCCAAATTTGTTTCCACACAAAGCTCCTTCACTCAAGATGTGAAGTAGGTTCAGATGTGCTGGCGTATATACTTGAAAAGTTTCTCTTCCGCTACTTTCTGGCTACTGATGGAAAGATTTGATTGCAGTCCATTTTCTGGCTTTGCAGTCTTCCCTACAGAGGTTTATAAGAGCAATAGACTGGATTTATCACCACTAAATATTCTCAGTAGCATAAAATACGTGTAAAGTTTAAACACTAATAAAATACAAACTTTAGAATGATAGCAATATAAAGAATGATGTTAACTTCCAAATAATTTTGCACTTATTTTAGTTCAGAAATAGTCATTTTCAGGAGCAGTGTCTCTACTAATTGTATGTTATGAATTGCTTTATTTGCAGTATGCTTTATTAACCTGACCTTCTGACATTTGTAATATGACTGGACTTGTAAACTTTTGGTGCTCTTTCTAAAAGGGAACTCTGAAAGCACATTATTGCAGTTTGCAAATAGCCTTGCTGTTATCGAGTGATAAGTCCAGTGGCAGTCTGTGATAAGGATGAGCCTTGTATGATGCTTTTAAAGCTAGCTGTGGAGGGAGTGACATTAGGAGATGATGTTAAGATAAATGATGTTCGGAGAGCTGAGCTACACAGCATGGAAAGATTTTAGAGAGTTGGGCAGTTGAAGATCCATTTCAGGGGCTACATCATCAATACTGCTTCCATACTTAATCCTTCTGGATCTAGCAGATGGCCAACCCTCCCCCACCCTTTTTTTTTGTTTGTTTCTTACACATACAGGATTTTTAGTTTTAGCTAAATTAGCAGGTGGGTGTAGCCAGCCCTTCATAGTCACCCGCCACTAGACATACTTTCTCTTAATGGAGAAATGCAAGTGTAGAGTAATGCTCTCCTTTTGCTGCTCGTGTTATTTATGATAGCAAACCTTAGTCCTCAGGTTTCTATCTGAGTTTCTGTAATCATTTACAATTTTATCAAAATGAAACAGTATGAGAGCACTAGTTTCAGGTAATGTAGTCAGTCCATTGGACAAAGGAACCTACTGTAAGGCAAATTATGGGCAGTGTCTGTTGGCTTGTAGCTGATGGGGTATTAATGTAGTCCTTTGATAGGCAGAGGGGCAGACAGCTTTATAATTTTGAAGATGGGACTTTAATAAATTTTTCTAAAAGGGATGACAAGGCAGGGTTACCTCTAGTAGGAGAGGGCTGGGCTTGATTACCTGAAGGGTCCCACTTGGTCTTGTGTTTTGTGTTCCTAGCTAGAGGAGAAAGGAGGTTTGTATTGTCAACAGAGAGTCATGGATTATTGATAACATTATTAATAACTGGGAGAGCGCACAAGAGGAGGGCTTTTTTGGGGAAGAAAAGGGGAAGTTTTTTCACAATTCCCCATCTGTTCCATATCAATGTGCACTTGATATTAGTAAAATAATTTGCATTATTTGATGGGGAAAAACGATTTTTCCGAATATACAGAAAAGGCGTATTTTGTTTATTTATCCAGATATTCTGCCCATATTAGTTTGTAGCTCACTGTCACAGTGAATACCAACTTGCCAATGGAGAGAAGGAGCACCTTAGGAGACTAAAAAAGAAACCTCAACAAGGTAATAGCCAGTAGAAATAAAGCTTAACTGCACCTTACTTTACATAATTGAGAGTTTGAGGCCTTTAAAATATATTTTTAATCTTGTTTAATTTCCTGGTAATTATATTTTCTTTTGCATTTTACACTTCTATAGATCAGTGAAACGTGGTGAACTTCGAAAGTTCATTAGAAACCTTATTAGGTTTGCTATACTTTATTCAGATGTAAATCTCAAGGGAAAAAACGTTGGTTACACTGTCATAGTGCTATTCCCCACAAATGAAAGGATTTTTACTGACCTTAAGGGGCTTTGCTTTTATTTATTAGCTTATCATTCTTCATACATTTTTCATTTTATTTGCAGGGACCAGTTAGGAGCTGAATTTTGCCTTGAAATAATGATTTTTTGAATGCTGTAGTTTGGAGTTTGTTTGGACTTTTTTGTATTATGTGTATCCTTATGTATGCATACATATTTTATAGTAATTTTTATAATTTATACAATAAGACATAAACCCACGCATTTCACATGATACAAGACAGTTAATGCATTTAAGACTAATGAATAAACAGTCTGTGTTCATCAAGTAAAGGGGGGAATATATGATGTGATACTGCTGTGTATGTAAAAGATCTTAAAACTTCTAAGCAGTTTTTGCACTATTTTGATTTCAGTGGAGTGTCAATTTCTAAAAGAAAAAGTCCATAGTATTTACCAAAATGTTGACCTTAATAATGTTGATCTTAATAATATTCATGTAGTTTGTAATACCTATTGTTTATCCCATTGAAAATTATATATTGAAAAGTATAAAATACAAATGCAAAAAATACAGTGCACAATCAAAACAGAAGGAAATACTGCTGTTCTGGGTAAACTAAGAAAATATTCCCATTCTCCAGTTGCCAGCCATCACCCTTTTATCAAAAAATATGAAAAATATTACTTGAGTCATTGTACTTCAGCCGCTAATCTAACATTTTGAGTTAAAATAAAAATGTGTAACAGCGTTCTGTGATTCTGTGAATATAAGAACTTTGAAAGTTTTTCCCAAGGAAAGGAAAGTCATGTAATGATTAATAAGATTAGATAAAATGCTAGCTCATAGTGTTATTTGTATAATGTGATCTTAGATATCTTTTGAGGTGAGGGGAAAAAAAATCAAACAAAAAATCCCAAACAAAACAAAAAACAAACTATGAGAACAAACAAACAAAAAGCCCCAAACAAACAAAAACAAACAAAAAAAACCACACCAAAACCAACAAAAGGGCAATCTTGAACTTCTGTTGAATGAAGATACAGCTCTGTTCCTTATTACTAAAGTAAAAGCTTTTTAACAGAGTCTAACTTTTTGTCTTCACATAGCAGAAGGAGTTTAGGATGTACTTGGAGCCTATTTCATTTTTCATGGCAAAAGCTAAAGTTGAAATAAATATTTTGAAAAATAAGGAACTAACCACTGTTCTTGGGTTATGTATGAGTTATTTCAGGGTACATTAGTTTATTCATAGTTCAGGTTTTGCTGTGTAGTTGAGTCTTGTCTCTTCTAAATCATGTTCACTCTTACTTACTAGCTGTGATGAAAGCCATAAAAGCTCTATATACCTTCACATGAGAACTTACTGGCAAAGTAATAGTGGACTTTGGCTGAAGTCTGAGTCCCAGCCGTTAAGTCATATTTAAACTCATCAGAAGAAAAACTGGAGGTCAGTCATCAAAATACGAACCACCCATATGTTAGCTTGTTAGTTACTTGTCTCTTAATCTTTTGAGGTAGATTCGTATTTTTTGAAGGGTTGTCGTCCGAGGGTCTGATCTTAAAACTTATTTAACAACAGAGAGATGTAGAAAGACACTTGGCACGTTTTGTTTTATTGCTGAAAAAGAAAATCATGGAGATAACATACCAACTCATGTAACATTTTCACATCATTCGGTCCCCATATGTGTGTTAGGCATACAGATGCTGCTGGTTTTATGTCTAATATTTCCAATTTGCTTTTGAAAATGTAATTTAAATACTCCTGGAGTATTTTCATTTTTCATGCTGTTTCCTCTGTCTAATCCCGTGGAATACGATTTAGAACTGCTAGTAAAGTTTGTTTGTTTTTGTAGGCTTGGGGGGTGGAGAGGTAGGTGGGGGTTAGTTGCATTTCCTTAGGCATTGTTAACTATGTGTTTAAATGTTGAAAGTGGGCCAAGAAGTTCCACCTCATAATTACATTTGTGGTTTAGTGGCAGAACATAATACCACTGCCTTTAATAGCAGATACGGGAGAACGCGCAAAGAAAAATTTCTAGTAAGTCTGTAAAGCACAGACCTCAGGGATAAAACTCTGGTTTTGAATATGAAAATCACATTCCTAAATTTATTTTCGGTGCTAAAGGGTGTTAATAGAACAAATGGCTGACTGTTAAAGTAATTCTATGAAAGATTGTTTGAAATATCTTAATTCTGAATTACAAATACATTAGATTAATGATAATGAAAAGGAGGACTTATTACAGTAGGTCAAGTTATTGACTTTCAGATTAGTTCATTTTTATTCGGACAAAGAAATAGCATCATTACAAATACTGGAATATGTGTGTTCAGAGCAGTAGTCTTGAAGTCCTAATACTACGTATTGAAACAAGGATTATTTTCTCTTTATTTCTTTGTATTTAATTTCTGGACATTGTAGTCCATTACATTCTGCATCTCTAACACAGCGGCCATCAGGCACACAGAACGGCAAGTTGTCAAAAGGAGTTCTCCTGTATTTCATGTGTGAGCGGCTGCCATCAGGAGGAGCCCCCTGACTTTGAAATGAAGGGCTGGAGTCTGGGACTGGCAGCAGCTGTCAGGAGGGCACTGTACTGGAGGAAGAGCTCCCCAAAATGATGTGATTGGACTCACCTGAGCATCAGAATTCTTCCCTGGTGTTTTCTGGGGCCAGCAAAGATAATACATGTATACTAAAATACCGAGGGCTGAACAAAAGCAAGAACTTCGTATTTTAGTAGATGTTGTTATTTGCACGAGTCACCTAGTTGTGGACAGAGCAGCTCCTCAGCAGCTGGATGAGGGAATAAGTAACCACTCCATTCCTAATTCTACAGACCAAAACCAGAGGTGCTCTACCTACAAACAAGAAGGGTCTTTTTGTCCCAGCATGTTCCTGTGCCAAGAGTCTGAGATGCAGCAGGAACCCAGTGTTCGTGGGAGGAGCAGACAATTAGTTACGTTCACAGTTTTATTTTACTGGACCTGTCTGGTGAGTCCATCTCAGGTGGGACAGTTTCCTCTTCTGTATTGTGTGTTAGAAAGTATTGATTAGGTAATCTTTATGTATCGATTAGAAAACAAATTTTGATGTGCCTGTGCTAATATTATTTCTATTAACAAGCGAGTAATGGAATAATACTTCACATAAGTCTGCAGATGATAACAATCTCCTCATCAAATTCATTTAAAGTATATAAGCAGAGTAGATGGTCTCAGTAGTGGTTAGGCATCTAGCCCACTTAGACTTTTTTATTCCCTTTATTTGCGTTTTAAAGTATTGAAAAAACCTGAAAATTCAGCTGTAGTGGCCCTATAGAAGCACATTAAACTTTCTAACCGATGTTTGTTACGTACTTCACTTTTCATAAGGCGCAGCATCGATCTTTGTACCTCCCAACATATGGGGCCCTGTTTTGGGAGATGGGCTGGATTAATCTCTCTCCATATGAAATGGATGTTTTAATATCAATGTGAATTTTGTTGGGAAAGCACAAGCTGCTGTTGAATTGGAGGCACAGTTTACCCCAGTCTGGGCTTAATTCAGCATGTAATTAAACACATTTATAACTTTAAACATATTAGTAGTTCTAATTAAATTAATGGGTCTCAGTGCAGTTGCTTGATTTTTGCCTGCCTGAAATGGACTGTGGGATTAGGACCTTAATTTAAATGTTGTGCTTCATAGAATGCCTGAATTTGTCCCTGTTCTTATTAGAAACGTTCACCTACAGTAACATCTTAGAATCGATAAATATTCATGCTATAAAAAAAAGATAAATGACAGTTTCTTGTAGCTTTTCTGAAGACTTGTACCTATTTCTTTATACAAAGGGTTAGGAAAACAGCACTGATGAGTAATAACGAATGTATTTTTGTGGTTTCAAGTCTGCCACATCAGTGTTCTCCAAATGAATTTGGTTTGCAGTACACACAGCATATTGTAAACTTTTTGTGAGGCAATATTTAAATGCACTTCCCTGGCAGCGTGGAAATATAAATAAACATGCAGTGTTAACTTTTAGTAGTATTAATCTGACTGAACTTCAAAAGTAGCTTAAAAAAACTGTAGAGTTATTTTTGTTGGATTTCAAAGTAGATGTGCTGTACAGATAGCAATGTTTTATCAATCACACAACAAAAATAAAAGTAAGAAACGGTGTTTGTGAAAAGCCTTGTAGAGTTTCTTAGTGATGTGCTAATCCATTCAAATTTTATTGTTAACATCCATACTGAGTGATTGGAAGACTTTGTATTATACATTAGAGACCCTCGAGATAAGTGTTATTTACATTTGTGTAAATGAATTTGATAAGTACATTTTAGAATGTAGGGAATTGGGCACTTAAGCTACTAATAAAAGTAAAATAATATTGAATGTGAGAAAATGATATTAGTGCTAATTATTATGATTATTAAGATAATATTCCAGATAAACATCACCATGTTGTTTAGCTAGACCTTCTGTATTTATTAAATGATAATCATATATGTAAAGAGCAAGGAAGAGTACATTATAAACTAATTAGCTGATTATGACCTTCCTCCATTTGAACCAGCTGCTTAAAATCACTAGTGACATCTCCAAAGGCCATATCTTTGCTTCTGATACCGTTTTCCTGGTGCATCAAAGAGCTTGTGGCAAACTCTTTCAGCGGGATTTCCCTACACAGGGTGGCAGTGTGCAGGATCTCATCACACAGGAACAATACTTGCTCTGTTTGCTTTTTGTTCGATAAGCCACAGTATAAATAATTGGTCTTTTTTTGTTGTTGTTTTGGGGTTGGGGTGTTTGTGGTCATGCTGGCAGATGAATAAGTTGACTATTGTCTGAGTGTATTTGTAGCATGCAAATATAACTCTACTGTCACACTTAATAGAGGTTATTTGTATAATGTATCATTGTGATACTTCATGTCAGCAGTGTTACCTGGCCAAGTAAGTTAGGCTTGAAGTGATGAACTTTATAAACATTTCAAGTGTGTGTGTATGTGTTAATGACAAATGGATGCAATCCTTGAGTCTCTTTAGAAATTACACAATTCTGAAAAACACACATACTGGGGAGAATGCAGAATTTCAACACTCTTGCTTTGCAGATATGGCATTGGGTTGATGACATTTGCAGTGCTTTAAAAAAAACCAAAAGTGTTTAACTGAATGAAATGAATTATAAAAGCTGTCAAAACTCTTTTTTCTACTGAGACCAAATACTTTTCTGTCTTTCTCTTTTCTCTGCTTTTGACTGTCTAAAAGACCTACCTTACTGACATTTTAAAATAAAGCAAAAGTACTCAGCTAGTGGAGAAAATGGTGACTTACACTACACATGCTTTATATAGAAAATGTTGTCTCTTTCAAAAGATTACATTTACTAAAATCCTTAAGACTTCGAGATTTGTTTTATTACTGGTCAGGGTGAGGAGACCCCAGAGAGGGGCGTGTGTTCGGGAATGTGCCGCGTCAGGCGGCGCAGAGGCAACGGGACCTGCATCCCCATCGGTCTCCCTGCTCAGAAAGCAGTGGCTGCCCAGAAACACTCACCTATAACACAACAGCAAGTGATCCAAAAACTGGATGGGTTTCATAAACAGTTCTAACAGTTACAGCAGTGTTTTTGCATTTTTTTTCCTATTTCTGAAGGTCTAGCAGTGGATACATATTTACAAAATAAGCTCTTTAAAGAGAAAATGATGATGGCAACAATTAAAACCCTAAAGGCTTGTACTGTGATGTAAGCTCAGCCTTCTGATTTCAGCTGACCCCTCCCTCTGACTGATATATTCTAACAAGAGCTATTCAGCCAAGAAATGTTGTGGTCTTTGCATTATGATGTGATTTTTATTAAATATCTTTTTAAGAGAAAAATGAATCTGTTTGTGCATATCTTTATATAAGGAGGAACGTGTTCCTTTTCTCAGAAGTCTTCACTGTGGCATTGTGAGATGGGTGTCTGCATCACACTGGAATACAGAAATAAAATGTCGTAACAGTGGAGTTTGGTCTCGGTGAGAATATCCAGAGAGCAGTCGTGTTAGCGGTCTACACTGTATTTCCTGTGGTCTTTCGTTGTTAAATTGTGATCTCTGTCACGTCATCTGGAAGTACCAGTTGCTTTCATGTGGTAATAAAAAAAAGAATGATCGTTAAATAAAATGCCTGTTTGGCACTTTTGGAAATACATAATTGTGTCATTCCTGTGGAAGTTTGAGATGTGTTCTTAAGTATTTTAGTTTATCTCCTTTTCTGCACTGTTGAACATCTCAGTCACTTAGCGCTCTCACACCCTTTCAGCCCAATAAGCCTGTAGATCCTTCCTCACTGCACATAATCCTTGTGTTTCAGGCTACTGAATAACTGGTTGTTGTGCAAGTGTTTTTGCTTCCCATTCTCTTTTTAAGAGTCTTTCAGGCAGAAGTTGGGACAGAAGAGCCCCAGTTTCCAGAGAAACATAGGGAACCTGGCCTTTTCTGGCTTATCCCCAGCAGACTGGAGAAATGGGCTTGCAGAAAGGTTGAGGAGGAGCTTGGTGATCTGAACTTCTCCATCCCTACTTTCTTAAAAATGCTTTTTTTTTTTTTTTTTTTTTTAACCTCTGGACTTCTCTTCGATCTGTGCTAACTGGCTGTGTAGCAGTGGTAGTTCATCTTGAAGATAAAACATCCTGAAAGTAGAGCATACCTTGCTTCTGGACAGAACTCTTTGTGTATGTGAAGGAATAGTGTAAGTAAATCCCACTCTGGGGTTCAGTATTGGGAATCACTGAAATAGCCAATACAAACTTTGAGCATGAATCTGTATCCTAGGAATTTTAGCTGTAGAAGTTCATCAGCCTACTGGTCTTGCCTACTGCTGCTGTCTTTTAAATTGTTAGCCCCAAGATCCAATGTTTTTGTTGTACCGTGGAAAACTATTTTGTAAGCGTTTGATTATTCTCTTCAGAGAGATTGCATACTTTTTCCGTGGTTGACCAGATACAAATAACAGGTAGGTAGTAGCCTAAAAGCTTACAGGTGGTTTAATAAAATACTGAAAATTCAACAGCAAAATAAACAACTGGAAACATTACACTTTGCACCTGTTTTATTTGAGCATACAGTTACTGTTTTGAAGACTTTATGTCTTTAATTTTAATGACAATATGTAAAACTGTTTTCTGTTAAAAACTGTACATTGTCCCAAATTGGACACATTACACTAGAACTTTGAATAAGCCGTAATTCACAGATACCATCAAACACTCTGTTGTAAATACATATCCTCCAAAAGTTTCATTTGGCAAGCAGAAATAGCTCAGCTACATTGAAATTTGTTTCTAAGTTGTTACTAAAATGTATGTGTATGCCTGTGTGTTTGTAGCATATGCTGTAGTTCAGCTGTATTTTTAATAGCCACGTAACTGTTTTTCTCTGTACTTTGCCAGCTGACTTATTTTCTGTTTGAAAACTGTTATACTTGCGTTCATCCCAAGAAATGAATTATTTTGGGAAGGTTGAGGAAAAAATATGTTTAAGCATTCTGTGGAAAACAAAATAATCAATTTGAATTCTTAATGGTGTAATTGGAAGTTTCAAGGAAAAAAAAAAGAACAAAGTCTCTGTCTCTCCTGGGATGGGAGGACAGGAGTTGAAGCACAGCTCTGTGTGCAGCAGAGCTTCATTCCAGGATGAGGGAAGCTCTCGGATGCTCCTGTATGGTGGTCGCTCACCACGGCAATCCTGATTTCCAGTCCTCAGAACAGGCCAGCACTGGTAATAGTGTTTTACTTGCATGGTCTTACCCCACCTTCTTTTGGGCTGAGAGTTGTGAGGAGAGACCCCTTCGCCACAAGTATTTCTTGTTCGGTGTGCTGCTGCACAAGGATCTAGGAAAAAACCTTCAAGAATCCAAGGAAAATGTGGCGGTTCAGTGATCATGAATAATTAAATCTACAGCTTTCTGAACCACCTCTAGGTTTCTTAAATTTTTTTTCTTGCCTCCTTTTTTTTTTTTTTAATATTCTAAGGACCTTCTTTTAAGACTCTCTGCAATCAGGAAAAGTGATGTCAATTTCTGTGGGATTCATGTGCCTCATCCCTGTAGGTTCCTCTGAAAATTGGTGTCCTTCACATCACCCCTGGGCACTGCTGAGCTGCATCGGTGCCATGAACATTGGATGGGAAAAGACTATGTGGTGTGGTTTGGCCATGGCGTTAATTAGGCTTAAGCAGAAAAGCCTGTGATGAATATACAGATGAAAGGACTTGTGATGGCTTTAGATCAGGTCTGCTGTCAGTCTGTTTCTATTTGATGCTTTCAGTGTATTTTGACAGGGGGGTCAGGGGGAAGAAGTGTGGCTAACTCAAAACAGGCTGCATAGGGGCGACACTATATTGCAGGATTGATTGCTTTCTAAATAAAGAATTTCCATATCTCCTGAGAAAAATTAGGAAAAGGACCATAAAGTTTCTGTTGGTCAGCAGAAGAGAACCATCTGCTGGAGTTATGAACAGTTGGCTGCATTTAACAGCCAGTGGTTGATGGTCTCTGTTCTAACCAGGAGGAATTAGTTTATTCAATGCAGGTGATTGAACATAAAGAATAACATGCCAGAGTTAAGGAAGGGAAAAAAAGAAAAGTGGAAAAAAGCTGTTTAAAAACAAAGTTATGGTTCCACAAGGACAGTATTTTTCTATTTCAGTTTTTTTATCATAAATTTCTCAAACCGTTAAAAGGCACTTGCACATGCTCTGTCATGATGTTGGTGAATCATTAGCTTAATCTGTAGAGAGAAATATAACATTTTGGCACTTCCGTTTCTTTTTTCTTTCTTTCTTTGTGGTTTTCCATTTCTCTCCTGCAAACAGTTAGGATGAACTAAAGCATCCTCTGTTTTCCATTAGGTCTCATTTGCTACAGCTTTCTGCCTTTAAATTACTTCTGAACCACAGAATCTGGCAGAGCTCGTTGGAAGGCATTTGAGGACAACTACTTGATCTGGAGTACAGCCATGTACGGTACTTGAAGGCATAGAACAAAGCGGTATAAATTGAGATTATTTTACTAAATGTTTATGACTCTTCCAGGGCAGCCAGTGGAATTACAGAAAAAAAGAAATCTTAATTAGGACATAGTATGTAAATACTCACTTTTTATTGCATCAAGGAATGCTTTTACCTTCTCTGTCTTAAAACAAAGGGCTGTTTAATGTTTTTTTTTCCTTAGTAGTGTCCCTGATCTAACATTTCTCAGCTAATTGTTGGAGATCAAGTACACGTAAAGAATTGCTAACATCAGAGTATTGAATAAATGATTTCAGGAGGACTGGCTAGGTTAGAAGATTAATCGTGCTTCCACAACTTTGCAGCCCAGTTTAAACCCCATACTAGAGAAAAGAAAAATGCGAATTTTAATAATATCTCCTAGGAGCCAGTTTAATCATTTTGGACCAGTTCTCTCCTTGTACACGCCCACACAACCTCCCCAGATCCTGTGAACTCCTGTCACACGCTGCAAGTACGTGTATGCGAAACTGGAGACCTCCAGTCCACTTGTTTTCCTCTGAAAAGGAAGTAGCTTAGTAGAAGTAGTGATGCCTTAAGCATTCTAGCAATATAATAGTCAGCATCAGAAAAGAGAATAGTTTACAATGTGTTACAAAGGAGTGCTGTCACTAGAATAAATGTGGCAGTGGGAAGGGAGAAGTGACGTGCTCAAAGTTGCAAGGGGGGCTGGAGTGAGGAGACGTGAGGAGACCAGCTCCTGCCTATTCCTCTAGACCATTTATCCTTCCCAACCACTGGAGCAGTCACTCCTGGAGATGCTGTGTTTGATGTAATTCTGGATATGTGGCTGAGGAAGGGAGTGCAGTACGTAGCACAGCATAATGAAAAATAACATTCCTGCTAACTTGTTTACTTATTATGCAAGAGAGGAATTCAAGCCATGTAAAGTGTTTTGCAAGGTGCTAGGTCATATTTTTTTTCCTCTTGCCCATTACGGTTTATGTACTTCCTGCAACAAGCTCTATGTGTATTCAAAAACTTTAAATATATAGAAGCATGTTTTCAAAACTTGACCAGTTACTTGAATGCAAATGAGGGTGATCAAGGTCTTTTGTACAGTTTTCCACTAGCAAAACGGAGTGCCCATGCAAATTATTTAGATCTGGTTATTCCTAGGTGGGTTCTAGTTTCCTTGCGTGTTACAGGTCAAAAATCATGAACGCAGATGGAGATTGGCTTGAACTCTTGAGGAACTCTGATAAATAGAAAGTGCTGGATTTCCTGTGTGTATGTGTTGTTTCTCGTAATAAAAGGAATAAATACAAAATTAAGTACATTTAGATGGATGAAACATTTTTCATTTTAGTATTAAGACATATTTGTTTCTGAGAAGTGTATGTTTGTATTTAAAGCACCTTTTTTAGGTCTGAACAAGAAGTGAAGTTATGTAGTGTTTCAAATTAATGATACTTTATAATTTTGTGACTGCCTTGCTGTTGATAATAATACAGTAATAAAAATGATATGCAGTACTTGAAAGGTTAATGTTACCAGTTTGATTAAAATACAACGATTACACCTTAGAGATGGATGCTGGTCATTTATTTTCTCTGCTTGCTTTGTCAAGTTTACAGTCCTTCAGCTAAGGAAATTCTGGCTTGCGAAGTGTGCCATCAGTACCCAAATGTCCCACCCTTCTAGTCTCACAGTATCTTGCAACCTGATCGTTTTGTACATCTGCTCCAAATTTAATCAAATGGATTTTTCAGGATCTGAAAAATTGTGACTTTAGTACAGGCAAAACAATACTCAGGACATCAAAGAAGTACCCTAAGGACTCCCAGGATCATGCTCAGATTGTAAGTGTGTATTTTGAAGAACATTGTCTGTGAAATCATGAAGACACTTCTCATATATCCCTGTAGTGATGCTTTCATTTGAAGAAGGCCATTAATGAATGTTTTTTCTTTTGTTTGCTTTACATTGTGAGTCTCTGGCAAAGGCAGATGCTGCCCTAATGGGAAACGCTAATGAAAAAAGTATATAGACATATTGCTGATTTCAATGCACAGCCATGCTTTTCTACTTTAATATTGGCATGTCATGTAACTCTGTTTCTCTTACACGTCTTGTTAATGAAGAGAATATTCCATGGAGAAGCAGGCTTTAGTTATCTGGTAGCTAATTAGGCAAAAAATTACTGTTATGTCAGTATTATTTGAAATATAGCAATGGGTCACAGGGAAGGGAATCTGGTTTTACTTTACTAAAATCTAGAATGCTGTTTTTCTTACTCTCCAAGAATGGGTTGACATCTTGCATGTCTTACTTCATTGGGCCAAATGTGGAATTTATTTAGATCTCAGTCAGATACAGTAGTAACACATTCAGCAGTATGAAATTTCCCAGACTACTTTAAGTGATGCCAATTAAGCTCACAGCTACATGAGTCACCTAGAATAAAAAGAGAGGAAAGTGACCAAAAAAGCACATAGCCACCTTTGCATGCCAAAGTTTTAGGAGGTATGTCTGAATAAAAGAAAAAAGTGCAGAATTTTTTAATTTTATACTCTGAATTGCCACTTAAATTCATGCAAATGAAAAGCTGCTTGATTTTAAAAGGTTTTATGTTCTTTAAAAGGTAAATAGCAAATGCAGCTGTATTCTACCAATATTAGAGAGGACACCTAATGTGCACCGGACTTGGTTTTATGAAACAGAAGACAAACCAGCTGAAATGCGAAGTTTTCCAGAGTTGTTCCTTCTTTTGTATGTGCGATCTAATGAGCTATATGTAAAAAGAATTCATAAGAAGCATAGAAGTTGCCAGGGAAGGTTCTCCTCTCAGCACAAGCACTCTGGAAAAGGTTGTAAATGTTACATTATGAGCAAGTTTAGCATAAAGAAGAAAGGTTTAACAAAAAAACCCTCTTCCTTTCTGTTCAAAATTTGTCTGTGCCACTGGGACTGACTATGAGCTTTTCTTCATTCAGCTTCATGTCTAACTGCCCCCTTCTGCTTAGCATGGCATCTTGGTACTTCAGAGAAAGTAATTCTGTTTGGGGAGTCAGGGGGAAAACTTGAAGGTGATTTCTACAAAACCTTTCGATTTTTTTTGTAAAAGCAGAGAGCTGTTTAAGTAGCGAGGAAAAAACTTGGCAGTGTTCAGTCTGTTCCTCATTTCACCTTAGCTGCAGAAGAATGAGAGGGAGATTGGAGCAATATGGCAGTATTATTAAAGATATTACTGTCCTGCCTCGGTGTATGACTCAGTGTTGCAGGAATATGGTTGAAATTACTGTATTTGGTGTCATATACATCTTCCTAAGGTGTAGGCACACATTTATGTATACTGACAAAGTGTGGACTTGGGTATGTAACTGTAAAGCTGCAAAGAAATTTGCGACAGCTACCTTGCAGGCAAAAAGGGAACAAAATACATTAGGAATGGAATTAAATAGAAATGAAACCTGAAAGTGAAAAAAGGCCCAAGTATTGATGATGTCTGTGACGATCTCAGTGAGAGCAGGATAAAAACAGCCCTCACGGAGGTATAAAAGGGCCACGGGACGTAGGGGCAAATGTAAATTAATGCATACGTAGCCCTGTAAAGGTGAGAACCGAGACGAGGAATTGGGCTGGAGAGAGGGAATTCCAGAGCGATGAGGCAGCGAGGGCTGAAGGGCAACCCCAGCTGCGTGGTCACGAGGACGGGACGGGCAGGAATGCGTGAGTGGGCAGGAACAGGGGGACGGACACGAGATTGGAGAGGCAGGGTGGAGCCGGGCCAAGAAGAGGTCTGGAAAAAAGCTGGATGCTGAGTATAAATAGGATTCAGACGCTAACTGTGTCACAGTGACATAATTACAGCTGTTATATTGTTTTAGTCCCTGGAAGGACACAACCTCAGTCCTTAAGGTTTTAAGTTACAGGGACTGAGGGACAAAGTTAAAAGAAATAAATAGTATGAATGGAGGTGGGAAATTACTAAACCGTGAGAGGAGACATAGATGGAGCAGGTTGCTAATGAATTAAGTAGATAATTCCATCTCTATTTATTTAGTTGTTTAAATTTAGAATAATTTGGAAAAATACCAGAAGAAATTTTTAAGCTTTTTAAAAAAATAAAGCCAGAAATGTTGTTTGCTGTGTGGTTTGTTTTTTTTTTTCAGTTCTCTGTACTCACTTGCGTATTTTCAACATATCTGCTGAATTAAATATGTTATCTCGAAGTCTACTAATTCATATAAAAAACCCTGTTGTTCAGATTCTGTGATGTGAATGTGTTTTAATTCCCCAGATAGGTTTGTTAGGACAAATTGCATTTAAAATCTTGGACAATCATTATCTTGTATTTATTCATTGGAGGAGAAAAAAAAAAAATAGTGTTGAAACAGCAGATTACTGCTGGTTGAAAAAGGTACTATCTAATTTTCAGGTAGTAAAAATCTACTCATAATTGAATTTAAACCTGCTTTAGGCTCTTACTGTGTTACTGACTTTTTCATCCACAGAAAATTGTGTAATGAAATCACTTATCTCTAATATTTTGTAATTATAGCCTACATTCGGCTTCAAATTGTGGTGTGGTGGTGTTTTGTGGCATTTTTTTTTGACCAATTTCACAGGTGTCTTACATTTCTCTGCTTGCTCTCTGCAGCTGGCTTTTTTAAAAAAAAAAACCAAAAGAAAACCAAAACCACTTTTGCTTTTTACTGGTGGTAGTGCAGGCAGTTTTCTAAATCCTAGGCAGCTGTGCGAGGCTGCTTTTTCCCAGAGTGAGGTGGGCTCTGGAGAGGTGGGCTGGCTCTGCTGTGTGACCGGCTCCAGATGGAGCTTGTAAGGGGGTGGGTGAGATCAGTGCCCACAGCTGTGGGATGCAGAGCACCAGTGAGGAGCAAGGGAGGGCTCCTGCAGTCTCCTTCTGATGTGGACTGTGGGATGGGGAGCAGGAGGGGTGCTGGTGGTGTCCCTGTGCTGTGGAGGTCAGGTTAGTAAATCTGCTCTTTGCAGGAGGGCTTGGGAATGGTTTTTGGCAGTGTCCTGCTGGGTCTCGCTGGGCTGCAGCAGGTGTCTGCTGAGCACTCGTTTGATGAAGTGGTCAGTGCAGCATGGTGCAGGGCTGGGCTCATTCAGGTAACTGGGTGCTGAAACAAACATCCTAGATTTTGGGGTTTGGGAATTACCCCTTTTCTTTGTACTGAGGCTGCAGATACACTTGCATCTCTTGTGGGTGGTCAATGCATGCTACCTGTGTACTTCCACCCTCTGATGGTCTCTTCCCACTGCCCTTCCCCTCTGTCTGGTGAGTAACGTACAAAGTCAGGAGGATGGTGGGTTTTTTCATCAGCTCGTGGTACATTTGGTACCTGCAGCACCATGTCAGTGTATGGGGGAGCAGCTCCTGAGCTGGGGGAGCGATCCCCTCTCCGAGGCAGCTGCTGTGGTCATTTCCCTCCCTGTAAGATGGCAGAACCCTTGTGGTCGCAATCAGAATAAAACTTTCAGCACTATATTGCCAGGTTTGTTTGAGTGATTAAAAATTAGTGTATTGATACATTTCGTTGACTCGGCAAATGCTGCCGAAAACTAAAGAGAAGGTGAAGAGAAATTATACCTGAGAGTACAGCATTGGATCATGATATGAGGATTGCTCTTGGTCTTGCTGAGCTGTGTTAGAATTCTTTACTCTCTCTTATGTGAACATCGTATTTTTTTTTGGTAGTTTACAATAGAGAATGTGTGGGGTTCTCTTTTTATAAGCTCCTAGATAGAAAAACAAAATCAAATGTGACATAATATAGCACTGGGTTCACTGGGGGCCTCAGGCTCTACTGTATTATAAATAATACTTGAAAGTCAGTGTATTCTGGTAGCCTCACAAAAAACTTGATTATTTTCTACCAGCCTTTCCACTAGCAGAATTCTTAACTTGTATTTTTGGTTTAGAGGTTTTCTATTAATCTTCTGAAAACTTAAACTGTTAAGAGATAATTAAACTTGATTATGTGCACTGAACTTGTTTTTTGTTTAAAAGAGATGCTTTCACCTGCCTATTTAAAACTTTCCCAAATCACTTCAGGTTTTTTTGGACTCTGATTAAATAACCAGAACAACTACAGAAGTTCTATCTTGTCTTTGATTGGGGTGGTTATTATATTTTACTTTGTTATTTATCCCATTCTGTTTTAATGCCACCACTATTTAATGTCTCAGCTGTGTGAGGGTTGAGTCAAAATGGCGCAGAATCAGGTGGGAGGCTGTGTCCTGTGAGAGGAATGGGAGAAGATCGTTGTAATTGATGTTACAGAAGAAGTGGGTTGTGGGTTTGTTTTGGTTTTTAATTACTTTGCTGGGGTCTGTACTGGATGTCCATGAAAATGCTCTTTCCCTTGCCTCTGGGTACTTTGCAGCTCAGTTTGGTCCATTCTCCGTGTTATGTCCCAGCAGTTGGTGTCTCTGCAGCGACTGGCCAGCCCTGCACCCCATTGCAGTTCTGTAGCCTTTTTTTCAGTGAGTGGCTTGGTTAATACCAGGTTACCTAGAGCTTTTGTAAGCTGAGGTGCTGTTGCTGTCTGCTATCTTACTTTATTTCTACTGCCTTAAGGTAGGTATTTAAGCAGCAAAAGGGTGGTTTAGCTGGTGCAGATAACAGAAGTAGCAAATATGCAGGGACAAGGGAGGATCAGGCTGGCGCCTTGGATGCCAGTGCCCCGGGATCTTGGGGTACGTGTCCTGGCTGCCAGCCCTAGACGCTGCGTCCTCCCTACAGCTGGTGATCCCTGTGGAGTCATTTCAGGTCTCGCTTCCTTGTATAGACACACTCCAAGTATTGGTCTGCTGCTCCTTTAAGACCAGTTTTTACTGAAGCCCATATTGCATTGCTGGTTTGCAAACCAACCTTGATTTTTTTTCTTTCCATCACTGATGCCAGTTTGGAGATGCTATTTGATTCATATTTCTACTGTGTGATGTACATCATTAAACACATGGAAATGCATCTTAATACATTGCACACATTGCTCAGTCTACTTGTATCATCTCTGTTTAGCATCTCTTCTACAGTGTCACTTCTTCTGTCACAAAGGCAACTGTAACTTACATCTGTTAATTGTTTTTCTGTACTCTAAAATGTTGAAAGAAGGGAGACTGAAAACCCAGAAGCTGCTAAAATGGACATGAATGAGAACATCTACTCTGTACATTCGCACTTTAAATTGAAACAAATAGAAACAGACTCTTTGGGATGTTATCTGCCTCTCGTTGTATTTCTTGTTCGTGTACTGAGGCACCTGATGGCATGCTTTGAAAAGTGAGAATGTGTAACTTTCTGTAAATCACTGTGGCTTGACATGGGAGACTACTGATGTCTTTTGGTTTGTGAATATGAGTTACATTATGTTGTGAAGGATCTTAAAAATCCCCTAAGCCAAAAATGAACAAACCATTGGCATCTGCATTTTTTTGGCTCATCACTGTACCTAATAATACTCAGAGTTTGGAATATTATGTTAATGGTTTCATATGTATGAAATGCCAGTAAAATCACTGTATGGCTAGTGTGAAAGACCTCAAGATTGGGAAGTTGATTAATGGGATTTTCTAGTCTGAAGAGTGGTACTCTTTCTTCTGGGTGGAAATTCATCTGTTTGTTTCCCTACAGCTTCTCAATCCATCAATAAGTTGCGGCTGGCTGATAACAGACAGCAAAGTGAGGGGGTCACTGCACTAAAGTGCTCTCTGTGAGCCCACCTCGCACGGTTACTGCCAAGTCTTTCAGTAGATGGTCTTGAGCTGGAGTCATGAACTAAAAGTTACCTCTTGACACAGTTAGTTATAATGGGCTTAAATGTATGTGACACCTGTTCGGAGCTTAAAATCACTGCAAATACTTCCAAAGGCAAGTTGTTGAGGGCTGCTTGTTATTGCATATGATGTGCCTTATGTCTGGGTGAGTGTTTAGTCCTGTCCTGGCTGGACATCAGTTCTTCAAATGGCAAAAGTTTTTTTTATTTTGCTCTGCAGTATTTTTAGAATTAGTAGTGGAAAAACCATGCATAAACGCACAGGAGTACTTTTGGAACTATTGGCATGTATAACTTGTAGGATCTCATTGCTTCAGCCTGTATTTGCAGAATACATTCAGGCAGCTTCTTTAGGATGAGTTGCACTTTCGGGCTGCTTGGCTTGTGTGGTGGGGTGAGAGCTAGCCATGTCTGCTGTGGCTCCTTGGTGGTGCTTTTGGGCTTTTCTCTGAGTGATGGAGCACGTGGAGATAACGTAGGTCACAGGGCATAATCACTGCTGCCCAAGAATGGGGAAAAAACAAGTGGGTATGTATGACTAGGCAGGGTTGAAAAAGTTATTAATGTGCCCGAGTATGTAATTCTGCATATGATAGGATTTCCAGAAACACTCACTGTTTCAGATGCACAAACAAGTTACAGTTCATCAGCTATTTATGGTAATTGTATGTGCATTATTAGCCCCCGGCAAAAGCAGGGTCACTTGAGTTAAAGAGCCTGCATGTGCAATTACTGTGTTCATCAGTGATTCACAGTAACTTGTTACCACACAGTTGTTTTATTTATAGATATATATGTATACACATTTCTTTTGGTCTTTCCCGACTTTCAGCAGAGGCAGTGGTATTTTAAAATTACACATTCTGCATCTTTAGACACCTGTAAGCTTTTGAGAACTTGGCCCAAAGTGGGTGCCGTACCGGGTGGCTTTCCCCTGTGGGGATGGGCAGCCTCCCTGGCTGGGAGCTGCAGCTGTGTCTGCTGTGCCAGGCATCACTCGTGTCCCACCCAAATGATTTTTAGCAGGAAAGTCCATAATGCTGCAAACAAAGTGAGAACTTTGGCTAAGCCAGATTAGGTTACCGTGTCTTTTTTTTGATCTACTGGAAACAACGCTCAGACATCAAAATAAACGTTGATGTCTTGTGACATTGAGCTGCTGCGTTTCTGTGGGCGGGGTTTGTGGATGCTGGAGGGGTAAGAGAGCAGGACATGATCCACTTTGCTCTGGGAAACCATCTGGGATGAGGCCATCTTTCATATGTGTGCGTGCATCAGAATCAGAAGCCTCCTTTATCATTTTCTTTTGGAAAATGGAGCTGTTTGTGTCTGAAGAAATATCTCTGGTCCAGGATGTCTAATTCAGAGCTGCTGAGCTTCTGGGTTACTTTCTGGTTTACACATGGTGTTTTAAACACAACTTCAGAAAGAATAGAAAAAGCAGCTACAGTGCAAGTAAGTTAAACTTTATTTGCAATACTAAGGCTTGTACTTTTTATTTAGATTTGGGTCGTTGATTTAAGTGGATGTTACAGTGCCAGAGTAGTCAGGGTAGTGTTGTCAATGGTTTGCCTTTGGTGGAGGTGAGCACCATCAGCAACAGGTTGTGGGGAGGAGCAGATGTGAACTTGCTTTTTCCTTCCTTGTACTGAAGGAAAACCGGGAAGGTTTTTGCTCCTGAAGGGGGGTATCTGGGTGGGGGTTTTGGTTTGGTTTTATTGGTGTATATTGTGTCAAGAGAGGAGATTTCCTTGTTAATCCCAAATTAAAAAAGGGAAGAGAAGGTCATATTTACAAACAAATGTGTACTTTACAACTCAAATATGTGCTGGGTCATTTATTAATTAGTCACTGTTATTTTTTATGTCTTTAGAAAGTGTTTACTCTTTGGACTTGTTACTCCTGTACTTACTCTCTTTCAGTTATTGATGTCCATGTTCTTGTTATATATTTAAATTAGTTTGATTCTGATCTGAGGTCTTTCCTTTGCATATCCCAGTCTGTTCGGCAGTTTCACTCTGCAAATTAATGGAGAGCACAGATAAAGGGATCTTAAAATGCTCAGCAGCCCGTGAAAGAGCAGAGTTTGTACAATCCTTTAAAAGGCAGTAAGGAGTGGTCTTCATCAGGTGGTCACTGGATTTCTTGACTTACTCCCCTTCAAAAATAATTACCTGGGCAAAATGTGAGGCAAGGAAAAGAGGTCGAAACTCAGCAATTCCAGTTTTTTCATGGTGGTCTCTGGAAACTAATCCCCAACCCAAGTGAATCTGGAAAGTTGGATGGCAGTACAAATACTACGAAAATACCTTTAAAGCACTGATGTTTCTGTTGTGTGTATGCTCTTGTCATCTACATTATAGAAACCGTTCATCAGAAGGAATCAAGTCAAGAAATGCCATCTGGCAATGTGACCAATAGGATTGTGATGACAAAGAGGGGGATGTGGAGACACCTGGCTTTGGACACTGTTGGCTTGTTGGTGGTTTTTTTGTTTGTTTGTTTTTTTTTTTTTTTTAAGAGATATTCAGTGTTAGAAGTTGTTACCTAATCAGAAAGAGGGATTCTGTCACTTTTTAAATTTGTGTTTTCTTGTCTCCCTTCTCAGTCTAAATAAGACATCTGTTTGGTTTTTGTTAGTAAAATAATATTTTGGTAGCAGAAGGTGTCCTTCTGGCTATGTCTTAATTTGTAGGGGCTAGTTTGAAGCCATCCTCTGGCTGAGGATGTTTACAGAGAACATTTCAAGGCCTGAACACAACAAATTTGGGATTTGGGTCATATTTGAGTTGTAAAAATTTTTTTTTTTTTTGGAATGATGCTGTTCTGATAGGGTTTGTGTATCCAGTGTATCCAGAGTAGCGAGAGCTGGATATTTGAAGAATTCTGTTCTTATCTGTTCTGTTTTCATGATGGTTTTATGAAATATACTTGCATGAATGTTCTTGCAGATCTGTGCACTGTTGCTATGCATTTGATTGTGCAAGTACAATAGCATCTTTTCAATAACCATGTTCAACAGTATCCCATCTTTTCTTTTTTTTTCCCCCTTCTCTAGAACTGCAATAAAGTATGTTTTTTAGCTAAATGTTACAGGAACTTTTTGCAACTCTGATACTTTGGATCAAGATTATAGGCATGCAGCAGGCTGACTGCAGAACTCCCTCTCTGTGGTTGCTGTAACTTCAAGACTTCCAGAAACAGAAAAGTTTTTTTTTATGTCAAGTCTGGAGGAATTGGTAATTTCTTACTTGATAGAGCCACTCATATAATTTGAGATCAGAATAGATCAAAAATCTCTTGTCTGGTATGTGGAGTTTCCCACATGCATCCTTAGTGTTTCAGTTATACTCTAAAAGTATATCAGAAAAGTGTTTTCTTGAAATAATAATGTCAATAGGTTTCTATAGCACCTGTGTTTGGCGTCTGTGAAATTGTAATTATTTTGACATTCTAGTTTAGTTTTACTTCCACCTTGAAATGAAACTCTGAAAAGGTTGAGTAGTCTTCACTGTGTACTGTTCACTCTGTATGGGGGGAGGAAAAAGTGAAATCAATACCATTAACCTCTGGCAATAGTTTTCAAGATGCCTTAAAAGTACTTAGAACTCCTTTTCCAAGATATCTTTTAGTGTTGGAAAAATGATATAGACAGTATTGCTTCAACTGTTACTGGTATACCTAGAATGCATGTTTTGTATGTGTTAAGAACAATTCTGTTATTTCCTGAGATCTTTAACTCCAGAATATGCATAATGAGGAAACATAATAGAATAACAGTCTGAGGGGGTTCTATTATACTGCTTAGATGCACTGACAAGGTATAATTTGCTACTATTTATGTTGGTATTTAGTCACACTTTTGGAGCTCAAAAAGTGCAGGAGAAAGACAGACATATACTTATCCACCAGGTAGCAAGCATAGAGTTGGAAAACCAGAATATTCAAGCAGTTGCAGAGGGTCTCATTTACTTTGTTTTAACCCCCATGCAGTAATTTGGTATACAGGTTCCTCAAGTGTCTTTTGAATTTTGCAGTGTAATTTCTGCCTTATTTCTGACTGTTTGGTCTTTTCAGTTTGTCTTGGCTTCTCTCCTATCAGTTTTGGTTTTGAGTGTTTAATCTTCTTGCTTAAAAGTCACCATTTTACCACTTGAAAATCACAAGTTATTTGGAATCCAGAATTCCATTTTGTGCTTTGTTTAGTCTCCAAACCCCCTCTTCCAAGCTGTTAGGTTTGGGACTTTTTAATTGAGAAGGAAAGCAGGAAAGGCTTACAGCTGAATGAAGAAATTTGGTCTCTGATTCCAAATGACATAAGGAAGGGAGGGAGGTCTATCAAATCATTGCAAAAGCAAGACCTTGGGATGGTGCCTGTTACTGTATCAAACTAAACTCTAAGTAACCTTTATCCTTTAGGAAAGTTACTTCTCAGTTAAGTAGATGTGGAAAAAGTGCAAGACAAGATGCACAAAGATGGAAGCTATTGTTTGTTTTTTTTTTAATTCTGATGAGTCTACTAGGTATTTAATATATAATTCAGTCAGTATTTTCTTTTGATATATGTTTAGAGGATATTGTGAGAATGAGAATGGAAATTACATGAGGTTACAGAAGCAAAACTGAATTGTTCTCATCTTCTGTTTTCAGCGGTTTTTTTGTTTTTTGTTTTTTTTTTTTTTTTAAATTGAGTTGTCTAGGCAAATGCTTAGCTACCACACAGTCCCTTAAAATACTGGGGATATATACAGAAAATCCACAAAAGCAAAGGGAAAGCTGCTGAAGCTGTTCTCCAGTGGGTTACGATCTGTGCCAGCGTGTGCGAAGCAACTTTTTGTAAGCTTGCTAAAAGAAAGCAAAACATGCCTTAATTTTACTCTGACTTTTGTTTCCACCTTCCAAACACTAGGTTATTATTATGCTTGTAAAAGCAGACATCTCTGTAATCAAACTTTTGCTCCTCACATGGATGCTTAAAGGCTGGTGAAGCTTCTCCGGGCTGGGTGAGTCTCCCTCCTGTGGTGTCAGTGCCCAGCTGTGCAGCGGCCCTGCTGAAGCCCAGCGCCACCTCGGAGCTGGTCTCTTTTATTTAGCTGGGTTTTCAGGCTTACCCATCGCCTCTCCGTCTGCCTCCCAGTCTGCTTTACTGTTTGCCAGTGCTTTTTTTAATCTTACTAGTTTCTTAATCAAGATGTTGTGCGGAACTGAGTCAAGTTCCGTGCAGAAGTAGCGTATCTCATCAACGCTTGTCTTTGCAGCTAAAAACAAGTCAAAACCTAAAGTTCTGTCAAAAAAAATTAATTAGTTTGACAGGACTTACTTTCCATGAGCTTGTTTGATATTAATTGCTTTAATTACTTGATGCTTATTAATTAAAGTCTTTATTAATAAAATCCTAAATCAGACTTCTCATTATTTTGGATGGGCTCAGTATCCGGATGACAGGCTATCAAAAAGTTAATCTCCCCAGTTACACAGGCTTTTGGAACTTCCCTGGTGCTCAGGACTTTCTGAGAAGGAGTGTTAATAACTTAAATCTCTTTGGTGTTTTTTGTTACTTTGAATATAAGTTATTTGGACCTTTTGATCTCAAATAGTTAAATGTTAATAGCTGTGTATAACTTTGTTTAACTCTTCAGATACAGAACAAAAATATCTGTTGTATGTCTTTGCTGCCTTTTTTTTCTTTGAAATTTTTAGCAGCAGTTCCACAATTTTATAATAAAGGTAATAAAGGTATTGGTATCTCTTTTAGCCTGTTCCACTGAAGTTAAACAAGCCTTTTATTCATGGTAATGATGATTCAGACTCTGCCTTTCTTATCTTTTAACACTTCTAATTAATGAAACTTTGTTGGCTTCAATTTTTTTGCATATATACCTGGGTCAGAAGCATATTTGGGAGCTGCATTTCCTGCTATGCTTGCTTAACTAAGCTGCTTTTCTTGCTAATGTTTCAGTGCAATATATAGGATTCTTAGAAGTTCCGAGTTACCATTTGCATCTCTAATTATTTCTTCAATAGTTTTGTCTCAGAACTGCTCCAGTTTTTGTAGAACTGTGGCTGGATCACAGAACCGGACTTGATTTCCTTGCTCATATGACCACTAATTATTATACTGTGAGAATTGGTGTCTTAACCAGGGTGGTGCCTGAAACAATTTTTCTGCATATTGAGCATTATCTTTATTGAGTTAGAAAGTGGATTCCCAAATATATAGGGGTGTCAAGTAGCACTCTTGCTCATAACACTTACATTCCAATTAGTAAGTTACTATGTGAAAAGTTAAAACAGCAGCTTGACCTTTCCTCCATAACATGTGGTAACTTGGATCTGAAGGAGGTGGTCATACAGGACTATTATTGTGGATTTTGGGAAGATGGGGGTGGAGGATGTTTGTGACCTGTATCAAATGCAACTAATATTTGTCTTGATTGCTTAGATTGTGCTAAGCAATGAAATCCTATAAAGACCCCACACCATCTGCTGCTTTTCTGTGCATCATCTCCTAAGCAATTTACAGCTGTTCCTCCTTCCTGTTCTGGTTGTGCTGTCCTGTACAATATATAAGGACATCCCAGCAGTTTTTCCTGTGCCCTGTGCCATGTTAAGGATTAGACCTTTGGGTGGAAAGCAAGGACACAGTGCTGAAGGATGGGGATTAGGAGAGGGTCATGGGAGCTGACTGGATCTCCTAGCCGTGAAGGACTTTCAGTTGCATTGGCTTGCCTTTTTTCTATGAGGCGTATTTGTATGCTGGTGTTTGTCTTTTTCATGAGTTTACAGATAGGGTTTTTTTTTTTTTTTTATTTATAACAAGCAGTAAATCCACAGGAAATATTTTTAGAGAGATTATTGTTTATTTGTGTGTGGAAACAGACACTTAATCCATATAGTGCTCAAGACTTTAAAAGTTGTATACCGCAAGCAAAGCAAAGCTTTGGAAATAGACCAAAAGTGTATTTTGGTTTTATTTTATTTTTTTTATGAGGTTTACCTAATGGAAGAGTTAATGCCACGGAAGTATACGAGTGTTTTTCCCATGTGTGTTGGCTACCATTCCTCGCAGAGTGAGACCACGGTCTGGATTTTCACAAACCCTTGCAAGCTGCTGCAATTCTGCAACTAAAACTGTGACAGAAACCTAAGAGGATGCTGCAAAGCGAAAGCTGATGTTTGTGCAATGTATTGCTTCACCATCCATTATTTGCAAGGTCTCCCTTCTGAAATCTGGAACAGGTTTTTGCATATAAAACACCTGCTTGGCTCAAAATTGGTGCTTTACCACTGGCATTGAAGGGCTTTTCAAGGACCAGGTGTTCTGGGGATAGGCTTGGAGCACTGAGGAATGTGAACTGAACGGTGCTGTAGGAAATGTCTGTTCCAACTTAGGTTTATGCTATTCTTAAGTGTATTAATGGGGTAGAGAATGTATTAATTAACGTAGCTGACGGTGGGGACTTGTTTCCTGTACCTGACTGATACTGGAGCTGTGTAACCACCTTGCTAAGGTAGGGTGTGTGCAGAAAATATGTAATGGGGAGCTACTACTCCTGCATTTCAGGGCAGTGTTTTGGGATGTGCCTGGATCTGCTTAACATGCATCTCTGAAGCACAGTTGCTGGCACAGCAACACTTAAACTTGTGTTACTTAAAAGATTTTTTTATAGCTCTGAAGAGAGCACCCCCGCTGTCCTGTGACTTACCAGCTTCCCAGGGCATTTCTAGAAATTGATCTCATGTAGCTACTGCTCACCTCTTACTTGATTTTGGGTGTGACTGACTGATGTCAGTCAATAGGCAAAATATCTGTCAGTTGGATTTCTCTTAAACATGCAAATGTATATCCACAGTAAATGTTCAAGGCTGTTCATATTGTGCAGTAAGGAATAGTTTACATTGAGGCAAGAAAAATTTTTGTCTAGATCACAACAGGAGGATTAGACTAAGTTACTTACCGTATATTCCAAAATAATAATTCTCATTTAATGACTGATGTCCTTAAATGTTCTTACATTTTTTATATTCTTTCTCATTGTTCTGATCTTTTCTACAGTAAGTCCTCCTTAAGCCATTGAAGTATATGTCAGTGATCTATATTTATCTCTGTTCCTAAATTTAATGGCTGAAGAAGGCAAATAAAAAGGTACAATCTGTAATTTTTCTTAAATTAAAAAAGTTGAATACTAGAATGCCTACTCTATTGAATACTACCTTAAAATGAATTCTCCAAACTAAAACCATCTTACAAAGGCTTATATCTTTTTTTTTTTTCCTAAAAAAAAGGCAAGCACACATTCAGGCTTATTTTTTCTGCTGCTGCCATCACCTGAGGTGACCTGTCAGCATCACGACTCAGCTCAATGGGGATGCAGCTTGTAGATTATTGAGGAGAGATGTAATTTAATGTGAAGAGCAAGGATTTCTGTTCCTTCAGACCATAGCTTTTGCATTTTAAATTCATGGGGCTGTTCTCTTCTGCACCCCAAAGGGCTGAAGGTGTGGCTGTTGCCCCCCTTGGCCCATGACATGAGGGCCTTTTCAGTAGCAATTGTTGTCAGGCCCCGGTGGCAGAGCTGTGGGGCTGGGTTATGCTCCCCTCTGCTGAGGGGAAGGAGGGCGTTGCAGGAGGCGGGCGTGTATGAGCGTGTCGTCTTTCCCGATTTCATGAAATGCATCCTAAATTTCCACCTCCACTGTGGAACTGACGTTTTGCAAAACCGATGGGCAAAGGAAGGTTTCAGAATTAGGTAGTTTGTGGTGTGTACACTTCTGGTGAAGGAAGCGACACAAGCTCAAGCTGTAGATCATGCTCCGTGTGCTAAAAATGCTTTGCTGTTAGATTCCAGGCTACCTTTAATACTTAAGTGTTTTTTTTTTTTCAGGCTCACTCTTACTTTATAAATACATGTAAATACTGTGAAAATTGAATACAATTCTGCTTTAGTGTCCTTAAAAAGGATGCTATGTTAGTTGTTTCTTTTGTTTGAGATCCTATTGCATCAGCTAGTTGGGAGATGGTTTTGCTGCCATCTGATTCTGAGGTCAAAAAGTCAAGTTTCCTTCCTGCAATTGGTGCTTCTTTATCAGGAATACAAATTTGGTAGATGAGCCTTGTCCTGAGTCATATCTGGTCAGCCCTCTGCTCTTTGTATTACGCTGACCGAGACCCACTGTGCAACCCTGGTGACTTTGATATAGATGCATTTGAGCAGGGAGCTATGACCAGATTGACAGGTGTCTTGATGAGAAAAGGAGTATTTCATTTATCACAGTGGTGCTCGTCTGTAAGAATAGAAGGGGAGGTGTTTTGGGGCTTAATACATGTATGTATTTTAGTCTACTTATGAGTGATGTTATTTTTAGTGCCCACAAGAAGCAGAAGTTTTAGTTCAAGGTGTTGGGCTTTTTTCCTAAGTGAGACTTTTGAGGTTCTACTACACTTGATGCATATGTGCTTATCTAATGCATATAGATGTGCTTTATTTTGAGAAAGTGTTAGTTTTAAATTAAAGATTAGCAGTTAAATATTCCTTCTACAGTGACAAATAGGCACTGGCTGCAAGTTTTACTTGCTGATGCTCTAACACCAGCAGATCTCAGCCGTGCAGCAGAGGGTTTCAACCCACTGGAGCTTGCAGGAGCTACTGGCAGGCTGAGGAAGAAAAGGTTGCTGGTTATTGGCAAGACATCAGTTTTTTGTGAAAAGCTTGTGGACTCTTAGTTACAGATCTGTCTGTAATGGTTTAATATTTGTATATTGATCCCATTCACTGAAAAGATGTTTACCTAGGGGTGATGGGCATGACTGCAAGCTGGTAGTTGTTTAGAGCAAGGCTGTACGAAATGTAGTTGTTCAGCATCAAGTGCTATAGCACTTCCATGAAGCATTTTTTTATTCAAACAGCTTCCTCTGTGTGACTGTGCCTTACATCTCTGAAACATCAGGGGAACCACAAAAAAGGAGGAGGAGATAATACAGTGGGGATTTTTTAACATATAATTGAGTATAGATCGTACGTCAGATATTAGAGAAGGGAGACACAGGGACACTTAGGTAAGTTGCTTGGAAGTCCCAACAAGGAGGCTTTTGAGGAAATCTAACTTGAAGTGTTTATAGGACCTTTCTGTTGTAAATTGTGTTGGAGATAGCCAGACATAATTTCCTACTTAGCTGGATAGAAAAATAATATTGTCCCTTTAAATAAATGAGTACAAGAACCGTTTCTGCTTCTGGTCCTATAAAACTATTTTGTTTTGAATAGAGGATTTGCCACAGTGTTGCCAACAATGAAGATTTCACTAGTGGGAAAGGGTTTTGGTATACCTTACGCTTTTCTTTAGCATTGTGAAACAAACTCATTTCTAGCAAGTTTCTTAATGCTATCTAAGAAAAGCTGAGTAATAATGAAAGTTGAGGAAGGTTTTTGGTTTGGTTTCGTTTTGTGTTTTTGTTGATAGTGGGGTTTGTGTGGTTTTTTTTGTTGTTGTTTTTTGTTTTGTTTTATATAAAATTAGTCGAGGCATACAGCTTAAACCATAAAAAGCTGTTGCCTCCATGATGTCAGCAGATTAAGGTGTAATAACTGAGGTGGTGTTCTAACACCTTAAACAAGGCTGTGAGTCCAGCAGAAGTCAGCCTTCTGAAGGGAAATGATGCACTCAGAAGCTTTGGCTGCTGGCAGGTTTGGGAGCCCGGTGGTAGATGTTCCCTTCCCAGCCGCTGAATTTCAGCCTGCGGTCTCCACTGCTTCACTGAACTCAGCACCATGTGCTTAACTAAAGCACAACTTCCTTACCTGAGGTATCTCCCAAGTGAGACTGTATGTCTTTTTTGAAGTATAATAAAAAATTGAGGATTAACAGCTTCCCTTCCCAGCTTCTGTGGTTTATTACCCTGCCTGTTAAAAACTTTTTCTCCTGATTCAGTCACAGATGTTTGTTTAAAAGTCCTTCAAAAGTCCTTTTAGTATGCATAGTCTGTTTTAAGAAAAGCAAAGTGACCTATTTTAAAATTTTCTATTATCTTCAGTCTTCAAATTGTTCTTTACATCACCTCTGCCACAATGTTTGTGTTGTGTATTGCCTGTTAGTTTGCTTTCACTCGTTTCATAATTCAGTTCTCCAAACAAATCCTCTAAAGATTACTGTGGTCTGTTTTACTCCAGTAGTTCATGGTGAGCTCCTGCTGGGTTGCATATGTGCTCTGACCTGTTTTAGCCACCCTAAAAAAGACAGCAGCAAAAAGGAGAGGCAGGCTGCCGGCACTCCTTGCTAGATGGGTATCAAAATGCAAAATTTTAAAAAAGTATTTGTTGAATGGATTTACGAGTCCACAGCACTGCCATATTAATGCTTCGTCCTCTGCAAGTGTTTGAATTCATTGCTAATCAAATTTCCAGAAAAATAGTAGTGATTTGAGAGCAAGTACAGTGTGGCTGGGCCTGGACCCAGCTCCTGCGGAGGCAGTGGCGTGTGGTGCCGCTCCTTCCCCTGCAGCTGCTTGGGGAAGTGGCAGCCTGTTATTAATCTGTTCTCTTATGTGTACTTTCTCCCGTTTGTACACTGATACTCTTAAATACCTTGTAGAATAAGATAATATATTTTGCAGAAATCTCAAGTCCATATTTACACATCAACTTTTGTCAGTTAAACTCAGCCTACATCAGTATTGGATTGTTTGTAGGCATTTTGAAGCTTTTCTTCCCAACAGCCTGAAAACTTTTAATTGCCTTTTTTTTTTCTTTACTTTTCAAAACAAATCCTCAAAAATCGTGTACTTTGGGGAGGATCCCTAATTCAGTCAAACTCTGAATATAGGCCTGTTACAATCTAATCTAAATATGCATATCCCTAACAGATGTAAATTAAGAGGATGTCTAAACAACCAATGGGCTGGAAATTATTAATTGCCCTCCCATGATGCAGGCCTCTCATTCTGGATCTTAAGTAATGTGCTGCTTTCTGTTTGGCGTGGCTGTCCTCTGTGTAACCGCTGACAAAGTTACCTAGCAATGGGTCTGTCCTTTTTGGGATTTCTTGGGCTTTATATTTTTGTTGTCATTTTTATTCATAAACTGTGTCATTTGGGGAAAATTGGGCAATGTCTTCGTTTTTCCTAATGAATTTCCTATGCTTTTTTTGTTCTGTCATTTGCCGCTCAGTATTCTTCATTTTTCAGTGTGCCCTCTCATTTATTACCAAGCTAGGCTGGAATTTTACCCAAAATCTGGGGCATTATTTTGCAAATCAAGGTGCAGATTGGAGTCCCTGTGCAGGTGATTCAGAGCTGTTTCCCGTCTGTTATGGTTTGACTGTTGACAATATGGATGCTGTGCTTGCTGGAATTAGTCCTGCTGATTCTGAAGAGAATTCCTAGGTTGGATATGACCCTCCATTAAGCATTTGGGCTTCCTGATTGGATTTGGATGACAGACTAAGAAGCTTGGGTTTGTCTGGACATTAATAGCTGCAGAAATTTGAGTGCTGGGGACATGTAATTAATCACCGGTGGGCTTACTGGCACCTGTGAAGATTGTTCACTTTTCCCTTAGTGTTTTATTTTAGACAGGGAGCAACAAAGATGGCAGTTTAGCTGAGTATCATCTTGTGCATGTGTGACCAGGTGGTGGTGGTGATTCTCTATAGACAGTTGCTGGTTACTGGGGCAGTAGCTTAGTTGCTTAGCTTTTGCATTGGAAAGCAACCCATGCGTTTGGAAACTCAGGTGACTTGTTAAAGGCTGTGGGAGGTCTAGAGCCATGTATCTTCAAATCTGAAGACTTCTGTTTCTACAGCATATTTATTTTCATGTCTTTGATAGCTGTTTAGTTGATAACATCCATTCTCTAACGCAATTTGATCATAGACTTCTGTCAGTACCCCCTGTGCAAGAGTCAGCGTGCAGACCTGAGTGCAAGATCATACAAGTAACTGAGTCACCCGCATATGTAAAACAGAAAATCGGGTTTAATGTAAAATGTCATACGTGTCTTATAACCTGTTTAGGAAGGGTAGAAATTGTAGTTTTAATATTTGGAGCATGTGGATTATCCCATCCTTTTTCAGTAGTGCTGTTCGTATCAAAACTTCTTCTCTAAAACCAGAATTTTCGTTACATTTTCCTTTGTAGCCGAACTCCTGATGTTGATGTATAAACAACAGGGGAAAGGATGGGGACAAGGATGGTATTTTCATCAGTGTTGTGCTGTGTGTCACAAAAGTTGTTTGTTGTACCATGGTGTCCCTCTGACTCGTCAACTTAATCCTCAGCTGGAGAACATAGTGGTGCTGGAGGTGCAACCAGAAAGTGTGTGCCATACTCATTTCAGTGCAAAATGGTTAACTATGGATTTCAGTCAAGAAAAACAACAGACCTGACTTCTTCTCTGTGAAGTATGGGTGGTTGCATTTGCATTGCTCCTTTCTGTGCCTAAAGAAGTTATTTAGTATCCTTGGTTGCAGTTTTCTTTTTTAATTTTAAACAGGAAACATTTTAATTCCACACGTGTGCTAACTTGAAAGGGTAAAATTATTGCATCATCATTTTATAGCACTTGGCAGAGATACTGTTCTTGCTAATTTTATTCCAAACCATATCGACTTGAAGCACTTTTCATGCAATCTTCATTTTTCAGTACGTGTTTTATACTTGACGCACAATTTATATGCTCTTCATAAAGATTCAGAAATCTAAATGACCTTGTCCCTGTTTGGATGCCCTTCATTTTATCTGGTACAGATTGTCAAATGTAATGTGGTGGCTCTTGTGATAGAGTAGTCCCAAAAGTGATGGTTCTGTGAGAAAAATACATCAGGGTGATAGTGGTCTATGACAGAGAGAAGGAGCTGATTATAATATTTTGTACTAAAAAAATGCCAAATGGCCCAATTACAAACCTGGCTGTAAAAAAAAAATATATATAGTTGGGGGAGGGGGAACATGCGTCTCCAGGAATTGTTTGGTATTCATGAATTCAGTTTTGATTTGCTTCTCTTTCTATTTCCTAAATATTGCGGAAACTTGCCCAAGGAAACATAAATATTTGCTTTGAATAGTTCAGAAAGTAGCTACTGGTTTGTAGGAAGTGGGACATAACATTTCCCTGCTTGCCTGCCTGTAATAAAACCCTGATGCTTTCAAGGTACAGAGGTCATACATATATATATATTTAAATATAAAATCAGTCTCTTCTGTATGGAGTTTTTGTTGGCCTTGAAATTTACCATGAGCCATTGTCTGTTCCCTTTCTTGGAAAGAAACTTCCTTAATGTTATTTACTTAGAAGCAGCCATGACAGTGGAGCAGTCTGTATCCCGTGCTGTTTGGACTGCGTGTTGCGCAGCTAGACCTGCCTGGTTTCTGTCCAAGCAAAAAATGATGAAAATCCGAAGCTGAAGCTCACTAAGTTTGCAAAGCTGAGAAATTTGCTTTCTCTCAAATTTATTCTTGACTTCTTTGCTTCTGAGTGAGGTAATGCAGCTTTTTATGCATATCGAATTTACAAGTTTTCTTGGTTTTGATAGAGAAATTAATGACTTTGAAGAAGTTTTGCAGCGTTATTAGTGCTTCAGCAGTATCTTCCTAGTCAGATGTTGTATTCCTGTTTACTTCTTTCAATGGTTTTATCCAGTTTCAAGTATATTTTAAACACAAATATTTTATCATATGAAGGAGAAAATCCTGTGCCAAAGAGGAAGTGAGAATACTTCAGTTTGAAGTAAAAAGGTGTTTCCACTGGTCAGGTTTCATCCTGCACAGGAAAGTAAATACAGTCATTTTGACCGTTCATATACTGCACCCCAGGTCCTCCCATTGTTAAACTTCAACCGTTAATAGTGTTGAAGAGTGCTTGTAAACACAGCTCAGGCATGAGTTAATTTAGTCAGTAGAATGGTAGAATCTTTCACTGCATCTTTTCCTGAGCATTATGTATATTGCTGCAGATCTCTTAAAAGACATATGAGCACAGCTATTTGTATGAACTAGAAAACCATCTGTTCAGAATTCACTGTCTGAAAACTTGTTTCCTGCAATGGTTTTTCATTCTGATTTCAGACCCTGGTATATTATATATTTGCATCTCTGATGGGGAGACGGAGAAAGAAAGTGTGTCTAACTGGGAAAGTAATTCCTGTGTGCTTCACACAGCTTCCTTCACTGCAGAAAAGAATTTATAAAATGTTGTGTTTCTTGCTCGGGTCAGTAGAAGTTGCAAGTGAAACCACTGCATGTGTATGCATTTAGGTAACCTCCTCCAAAGAAGGTTTTTATTACTCAGTTTCTTTGGAACCAGAAGTTTCAGGGGATGAAGTTTGTTTTTGAAGAGTAATAAAGTATTTGTTTTGGAAATTCCTAGGATTACTCTTCCATTTGCATCCTGATGACATTTTAGGGATCTTGGCTAGCAGAGACATGCATGTTGCACCCAAATCAGAGGACCCCCTTCTTTTCTGATTCAGCCCTGGATTGGAGGTAAAGGTTTCACGTTCCTCTAGAGGCTTGTTTCATTGGCAAACATGAGAAACCTGTACCATGAAATGTTGAACATTGAGAAACAGAATATGTTGATCCACAGAACTGCAAGCCTACAAATCTGAGATCTGCAGTATGCACAACACTAGAATTACATTCATCAGGAAAAGCAGGTAGATGCAAAGCAATTGGAATAAAATGTTTGCCAAAGGTAACTGGGCCAAACTAAGATATTAAATTTCAGTGTGGCCTTTGTTAGAGTGGCAAACAGAAAATATCAGACTTTAAGCTAGAGCAATAAACAAAGAGAGAGGTGTTGGATTAAGACTGTCTCACAGGGATACACAACTGACGTAGATGACAACTGGTCTTTGTCGTCTGTCGTTTTCTCCTGTCCAAGCTTATGGCAAAAACTAAAAGTCAGGAATAACTAAATGCATGAGCTTGCTTTTCCTACATTTGAACATTGTCCCACTTCTATAATTAGTTTTCAGTGCCTATACACGATTCTGATCCTTTTCTGTGGCAATGATAATTGTCAACATTGCGCTAAAGGAGCATGTTTTAGTAAGCAGTACTATTTTTATCAAAATGTGAAGAAGACAGACTTGGGACACCATTAGACCATATACAAGTAATATTCTGAAAATAAATAAGAAGATGCATACAGTAGGGATTCTATAATGTTTAGTAAGAGTGTTCAGTGCTCTAGAGAGCTCATCCTGCTTGCAAGCTCAGGAGTAGAGCAGCCCCCATATAACTTGAGACTAGTAAAGTGGGTAATAGCTATCTGAGGGAAAGGAAGGCTGAGAGAATGTATGGTTGTGGGGGGTGTTGTTTTGTTTTTAAGTAATGTTTTTAGAGAGAGTGAGGACTGTTCAGAAAAGTGTTGGGGTTTCTTTAATTATCTTTTTAAGGTGAAGAAGAATATCACTGGGACGAGTGTGAGTGTACGTAGCTTGTATAGAGTGAATTTAAGCTGGAGATTAAAAGACTACTAGTTATCAGGAGGGGCGAAATTCAGAAGCAGCTCTTTGAACAGGAGTGAAAAAAAAGTCAAAATATCTGATTAGCTGTGAAATAGGATGTGTCTGTTTATGAAAGGGAATGCCTTGTAAGGTGGAGGACTGCTCAAACTGTGAAGTCTCAGCCAGTTTCCTAGTTAGTATTGCTGAGCATGGAAAAACTTCAGTGCTATGACAGAAAGATAATGTCTGCTGGTTTCTTTTATTCTTTTACTGGTTGGGAAAAGGTTAAGTTCAGACTTGTCATTCATTACAATTCAGCGAGAAAAATACCTGTTTAACTTATTAAGAAAATGCCTTGGGGGAAAAAACAAAGCTACTCTGTCACAGTTTGGACAATTCAGTTATGGTCAAAAAGATGAGGGTGTGTTTGTATTCCAATTTGTCTAAATACAACCTGCAAATGAAGTAATGGAACAGTTCAGACAGTCACGCTGGATGACCTTACAGCCCTCTCAAATGAGTTTAAATAGAATTTCAGAATAGGTTTGAGATTGTTCTATTTTTTTTTTCCTAACATCCTACCTAAGATTAATCTTTTTAATCCCAGACTGAACAAGGTAATTTCTGTATCATTTTATAATTGCTTCTAATTTTACAAAGACTGTGTGTGAGGCACTTCTTATGCATTGCAGTAGCATAGCTGAATCTAGTGCTTCAGTTTTGATTTCAGGAGATTTCTTTTCCTGGATTACTGCAATGACCCAGTAGAGAATGGAGGAAAAAATGATAGATTCTTTTCATTCATTTGACTTCTGTGTTTTCTGTGGCAGTAAAGCCTGTGGTTTTGGCTCAGTGTGAAACATGCAGAATTGTATTTCTGGGTGGATTATCAACTTATTTTTTTCCAGTAGCAACTTGAATTATAAAGAGGAAACTTTTAAAGACATTTGAGGAGCAAGGTTGAATGTGTATGTATGAGTCTTATTTTTCTGCAATGCAGTTAGAGGGCTGTGCAGAGAATGTGGAAAACCTTTGGCAGTATTTTCAGAGCAGAGCACTTGTGCTGAATGAAAACTAAGCAGTCAAGAAAAAAAAAAAAAGGAGAACAAGAGAATAAAAAAAAAATTGCCTTCCAAATAGAGTCTGGAAAGCTAATGAGCACATGACATCATTTAACTAGTTACAGAAAGATTACAGCTCCTCTGGTCCAAGAAGCAGCCCCTCAGATTTTCAGATGTTCCCTAGATGAAGGGGGTGTCGCGTTGCACGGCTGCAGTTTGTCTTTGGCAGCCGCAGGGCAGAGCGCAGGGGCGCAGCCTGCGCCTCCCTCAGCCGGCAGCTCCTAGGCCAGGGCGGATTTGTTCCCTCTGAAACCCAGAGGGCCACCAAGAAGACCTTATCCACGTTGTCACAGTGAGGGAGGCACGTCCTCGAGACCATAGGTGAAAAGTAATTTCACTTGTGTTCTCACAGTGTTTCGGATGAAGGCCGAAGCTGTGGTTTTGCACAGTTGCCACCTCTTGATACGACCCATCTTTCTCTCTCGTGGTGGCACTCTGCCGCCTGCCTTGCCTTCCTGCTTCCCCAAAGCAGCTTTCTTGCAAAGGCCTCCGTGTTTCAGCCTAAGAGCTAGTAAAAACCATGGAAACATCATTTTAATTTTTCAGCCTTAATAATTATATTTGAAACTAAGGATGTATTTTTAGGAGGGGAAAAAAAAAAGTAGTTATGTAACTCTTGATTTATTGCATTGGCTTAAAGAACCAACAAACCTGGGATATTCCTCTTGCATTGCTTTGCTGTAAGCGTTTCCCTTTATGGCAGCAGGGAGACTGGCATCTGACTCTTCACAAGGGCAATTCAAACTTTTTCATAAATCTGCCAAATGTATTTCTTTCCATCATACCTAGATTGTATAGCAGGTATCAGCAGCTGTGTAAGAGTGAATCTTGGGATGGAGATGTACCTTGGCTTTGGTGAGAACCGTGAAAGACGGGAAAAGCATCTCAGTCCTCTCTCTGTGGGTGGAGGTAGTTTCAAGGCAGTAGGTAGATTTGTTTCAAATTAGAGTATTTTGAAATTACTTATATAGGAACAGGGCACTTATCTTTAATGTGCATATGAAGATAATTAGGAATAACTCTGCGGAGGAATCCTGAAAGTTGGAAAATATGGTAGAGCCAAGAGTGAGAGAAGTGAATTATGATTCTGCAAAACAAAAATTACCAGTTAGGAAGTGTGTGTATGACTTGTTGGGAATAATGTGCCTAATAAAAAAAAAACTTGAGAAAGGCAGCATAGAAGTTAACATGTATTTTGCCTGCTTCATCTGAGCTTTGCTTTTATTCTTGTCCAGCAGCTAGAAATCAGAGAGAAAACTTTCAGTGCTCAGAGAAGGGACATGGGGGGAAGCAAAACTACAAAAGACAAATAAGTACTGGATATAATTCAGAAAAGACACGCAATCAAACTGAACAGATTGCTCAGGAAAAGATCTATTCTGTTACTGAAATCCAAGAAAATGGGGGAAAAACAGGAAATAGTGAAATCTGTTATCGACCATCTGGTAAGCCTAGGAACTTGAAAACCATTCCCATGACAAAAATGCTAGATTGTGAACTTAATTTTATATTTCATTATACTTGAAGTACAGACACAGAAGTCCAATGTAGAGTCCAGTATTACTAAATGTTTAAAAGATACTTAAAATTCTGCATATAAATCCAAACATTAACAGGTTCGAATCTTTTTTCCGAGATCTTTATTGATGGATTTAACAGATTGTGCCTTCTTCAGGACAAGGCAGCCTTTTGAAACTTTCAAGAGGAGAGGGAAAGTGAGTGAGCCGAATTTTCTTTGGAAGAAGGCAGCGACCTTTCTCCTCCAACTCTCATCATCTTCCCTCTCCGCTTCTTCCTCGTGAGTGTTGCCACATCTGTGGAAATGAAGCGAGGACCTGGTAATGGTTCCCATCTGACAGCGGCTCACGTGGGCATGCAGCGGGAACTGTTCGTGCGCTTTGATGTTCAGGAGCCGCGCGCTTCCCTTCCCCGGCACCCCCTCCTTGGTAGATGGGGTGTTTGTTCTGGCCTGCTTTCCCTTTCCATCTCCGTTTACGTACATGTAAGAGCCGGAGAAAACATGGTCCAAAATAATTCATACAGTTTGGGGTGCCATAAGTGAGCTGTAAATCCTTCTGGGCTCTCTGCATTTACAATTACCCACATGCATTAAGGTGTAAATACTGTTTTTTGAAAGCATTTTCTAACAGTGTAATGGTGTCTAATTGCAGTGCGAATGAACTCACTGCTAGCTTTTTGGAGGTTTTTTTATGGTTCAAAGATAAAAGTGAGAGAAATCTTTGGGAAAGGCATGTGTTTGTATGAAAAGTATCTATTACATAGCATGTGGAAAAGTTAGGATAAATTCATTTCTTTATAGTGACATTGTACTTCCTTAACTCAGATCAGTCTTTTTCTGTCAAAACTTTCCAGTATTGTTCAGGTTCCTCCCTAATGATAAGTTTTTCTATTATACAATATAGCTGAATTTGCTCCTCCAAATTTGCTGTCCACATACTGGTTCAGTCATCCAGTTCACAAAGCAGGGTTGTAGGAGATAAGGCTGCATACAGTCACAAAGCTATACAGTCACAAGTACTGCTGGAAACTCTTAAGAAAGCTGACAGAAATACATTCAATTTCATGGAACAGTGATGGCATCTGTGTGATTTGTAGAACCTTTAAAATGGACCTTGCTGTAGAAAGAGGCCGTAAGTAGTAAGGCACAGGGAGCTGTTAGTGATGTCCTGGAGTCTTCACCTCTCTGCCTAATCCCAGGGTTTAGTTTAAATAACCTTGTATTTCCACCCACATTGCTGCAGAGCTTTAGCTGCTCTTCCCAATGGTCTGGCTCTTCCTTTCTTCTGCTGCTGTTTTCCCTCTTGACTGTCATGTTCTCACCTTGCCCTTTTTGTAATATTGCATTTACATCCACTTGTTGCATCTCAGCAGCCTTGAGTAAACATCATTGCCTGTCCTGGTCCCTTTTTGTTCAGATTGGGACCTTCCCTTCATTTCCCATCAGTGTAGCACAACATATCTGCTGAGATGAGGTGGCATTAGGTGTCCTTCATCTCAATTCAGGTGCAGGAGTTCACAGCAGCAAGAATGAACATCTGTATGGAGGGAGGGAGGGAGGAAGGGAAAAGAATGAACTTTGTTTAGCCCTCAGCCATAGCTTGCTCAGTGTAGATAAAATGTGGAGGGAACACTGCTGCAAATACTGCAAATGGCGACGGGGCGCATGTAAACACTGCTTGTAGGGGATGGGTTTGAGTGGATTTTCCCCAGGCTGGAAAGAGCACCACCTCTGGCTGCCCAAGGTCAACTCAAAGTCTGTACACTAAAACATGAAAATGCTGGTTTTCCAAAGGGAAGGAGATTTGAAAACTGTCAGAACAGTGTTTCCCTCTCGCTTTGGTTTTTCAGAAACAGCTTTAGCCTTTTTCCTGACATGCAAATTCTTTCAGCCTGAAACACACCGGTGCCTGAAAACGTTAATGCTTAGTTTTAAACAAACAAAAACTTTTCTCCACTTGCTGATAGAAAGAGAAATGCTGGCCAATTTCTTTTGGAGCTGCTGTTCCACGAATGTTACTTAACTTTGCCACAAAATTTAAAAATGCAAAACAGGTTTCAGGACCAATTAAAATATTATCCTTAACGTTTTATGGCAGTTTGCAGTTGTAGCTGTATAACCTGTAGTTTTCCTGAGTGTGTACCAGATGCTAGTTTTCATGAGGATTTGAGTGTTTTGGGTTTGGGTTTTTTTGTTTGTTTTTGTTTTCCTTCAAAATCTCTCAGCTGACCCTAATGTATCGTACACTATCCACAGGCAGGCACGCAGGCAGCTGCATAGTGGTGGTGATAGGGATTGCCTGTTCAGTAAGGGTGAGTAATGTGAACACTGTATGGAGAGCTTTATGTACTGGCATTACACAGTTTAGGTGCAGCAGGGCCCCCATGCAGCTCCCACATCTTGGCAGGTTGTGATCAGAGTTTACATCCCGATGCCATTTAGCTTCTGGCTCGCAGCAATGACAGCCTCTGCATTCCATGGAGGAATACACTCTGCAGACAATGTATTTGGTGACGTAGCTGTACATACGTATACCCACATACAGTTTTAAAAAAGGCTGCGACGCAGTTCACGTGCGAGCTTTGTCACGCTGCGAGCGCTGCCTTGCTGCTGTCCTCTGCGAGCTGCCATGTCCTTGAGGAGCGGGAAAGAGATGGAATAAAACATCCTCTGGCCTTTATTCTCTGCCACTTCAGCCCGCTGCCCAGATGCACGGTTACTGCAGGTCCCTCTGCATACAGTAAATTATAATCGCTGCTCCCTAACTTTGAGTTACACTGAATTGTGTGTTTTAAAGAAACCTGTATCCAGAACCAATTTCATTTTTGTGCGTGTGTGTGTTGTTTTTTTTTTTCAACTTTTTTTTTTCATTCTCCACCTCTAAACCAGGAAAGACTGCAGTATGAAAGAGGGAATACAACTGACATTTCATTTAAAAAAAAAAAAAAACAATACTAAGCTTTTTTCTACTTCATTGATCTTGAAGGTGGGGGGGAAGTGTTTGTAGTTTCCTGATACTGTATATGTTAAACCTAATTTTACTGGTCTCTCCTCAGTTACAAAAAAGTGCTCTTTTGTAAAGATAAAATTTCTGTCAGGAGTATGTGTGCCTCCTGGCTGCTTGCTTGAATGTTGCTCAAGTTTTTGCTCTGGCTTTGTGGATAAAACTTTCTGTGAGCTGGTTTAAGGGAAGGACTTCTTTATAACACAGCTCAGTAGCTGGTCTGGCAGACTGTGTGAGTCACGACGTGAATTTCTGGCCAACGTTAAATTCAGTAGAAGTTTTATCATGGATCTCAGTGAAACTCAGATCTTACTCAAGATAGTGACACCAAGATTTAAATAAATGCTGTCAACTTCTTGAATTCAGTTAAATCGATTCTTTGTATTTCAATTGTGCTTTTTTTTTTTAGGTTGTATTCTTTTTTCTTCTTATATCAGAAGTTTTTTGTGTTTTTTCCCTTCTCATCACATTCTGACTTCATAGTCTGTTATGAACCCTAATAGGCTGAGAAGTGTACTCTCTGGATTTGAGTGGATCTAATACTCTATAAATACTGTTGTGCAAGCCTCTGAATTTAAGCGCTTGTGTGTTGTGGTTTGGTGTTTTGGTTGTATGGGGGGTTTGTGTGTGTGGTGGTGTTTGTGTTTTATCAGCCCCCCTACTTCTTGCTTCTTTTAGTTGATGATTGTTAAACTGGTCTCATGTTTCACTGGCTGCAGCCTAACTCTGCTGGAGAGGTTTTCCTCTTGTGATCTTCAGAGTTTGGGTATTCAGCTAATAATAGGAACTTGGGCCTCAGTCTGAACTCGGACATTTTCCTACCCATTGAGCTGTTGGATGATATATCTGAGATTATACATGAACCATGGATGGGCTCACCTCTGTGATGCTGTGGCCGGACGGCTCCTGTGAGAGCAGCGGTTGATCCCACACGTGAGAGTGGCTGCAGAGGCAGAGCCCTGAGTTTGCTTGTGCTACCAGTTCCCGTAGAAGTAAAATATTCAGTGTTTAAATCTAAATTGAATATTCAATTTGGTTATAATCAATAACTGTTCAATTCTGAGGCTCAAAAACTGGTGAGTACCACAAGTAGACACAGGGCAAATTCATATCACCATAAGCCAGAAATGGAAATGTCCCTGGAGGTTTTAGTAAAAAGAGCTTGAAACCTATCTGTCAGCTTCTTTAGCTGCTCAATAGAAATAAGAATCCTTGCAGAAAATGTCTAATATGGCTGTAGAATGGATGACTTGGGACTCTGTTTCTATTCTTACTGAAACCAATGGCTTATTCCATCTCAGAAGACCAATAACAGAAATCACGTCTGTTTGGCACGGAGGAATATCGTTCCTTCAGAATTCACAAGGGAAAACTGTTTCCCGACTCACAGTTTATTTGGCTTTCTGGTCTTTCTGTCTGTCCAGGAATATGTCAGTGGGGGGTGGCAAGTGAGATGACTTTCTACAGCATCTGGGTTGTATTTGTCATTGAATGCAATCTTTGTTTTATACAAAAAATACATGGAGACAGAATAATAAGTGATGAAGGAATAAGTATATGTTCTCAGCATTTATTGTTTGTTGGTTTTTGTTTTGTTTGGGTCAGTCCTGAGAGTTGAGGACTGATGCTGCAGTATCTCCTGAAGAGGAAGTTCTCTCTGGTTAATGTTTCTCTTTACACCATTTTCATTGAAATGGCCAGTATGGGACCCTTTCCTTGATACCTAAATGTTGGTTTGTTGTGTGGTGGGTTTTTTTGTTGTTATTTGTTTCTTTTTCAGTTATTTAATTATTTATTACCTGTTGAGGTGGGAGCACCTCACTGTCAGGATAGCTGGTAGTTATCACCTGCTTTGGGAGGATGGATTCTTCTGGGCATGATTGTTTTCAGGTCAATAGAAGTTCCCTGTGATATTTCGTTGTTACTAACAAAAAAGACTCCATATTTCATAGCCACTTAATTTGATAGTTGATTTTACAACAAAATGGCAGAATTAAGTTTATAAATAGTGTAAAATCAGATTAAGTGTTTGTTTCCACCGGTGATATTAATCTTCAAGGAAGCCAGTACTAGAAAGGAAATATTGCTGTGTCCTACCTGTCTCTGGAATTTTTTTGTATTATATTTTTCTAGCTCTCTTGACACCTAGAAGCAAACTGGTAATGTACAGTTAAAAACAAACAAACTCCACAACTGTATAATACTTTATATATGTACATACATATTGTTATAATAATATATACAACTAAATTTATTATGTCTAGGCATGATCGTTGAACCCGTGACACTGAGGCACAGCAGCCTTAGTGTGCGTACAATAGCTTGGTCATGTAGATCCATTTTACAAGCCCATGTGGCCGTTGGCACCAAGGGATCCTGGTGATGCTCCATCCATCCTGGGCTCCTTAACTTCTGGACTGGCCTGTTGCCATAAGTTACAGCAGGCTTGAGGTGATTTTAATTTGTGATTACAGATGGTAAAAATTACCTTGCTTCCCTCATTGTACAGAAAATGTGTTCTGACTTGACTGTGTTATGGGGTGATCTGAGTGCTGTACCTCATAAGCTGTATGTTAGCATGGCTAACTGCAAAGTTTTTGTGATGACATCAAACCTGATTTTGGTGTGTTTTGAATCTTCAATTACTACTTTCTAGTAAGCGCGTATACAGAGTTTTGACCTTGATTTGTGTCAGAGAAGTGAGCAGCCAGTCTTCACTTCTAAACAAAAGTGTGTCTGACTATCCAAGCTAGATTTTTGAGTTATAAATACATCAGTGTAAGTAGTGCATTTGCATTTATCACCTTAATGTGAATTGTGAAGAACTGACACTGTGTTGAATATTGCAAATTGATGGAAGTACTTCATAGCTGCTTTCAATGTAGCTGCATGAAAAGCAAAACCCTCCACGGTGAGCAGATTAGTTTTATATGTACTGTATTGGGAACTGAAGAAATGCTTAGAGAGGTAAACAATGGTGGCAGGGTGGGAGCTCTCTTTTTAACAGAACCAGTATCTTAACTTTACTAAATGTATCTTTTAATATTTAATTTCTTTTAACTGTTTAACATCTTCCCTGGGGATTGTCCTATTTAGACTAGATATAAGGAAGAATTTTTTTTTTTTACACTGAAGGGTGGTGAAACACTGGCCCAGGTTGCCCAGAGAGGTGGTGGGTGCCCCATCCCTGGAGACATCCCAGGCCAGGCTGGACAGGGCTCTGAGCAACCTGATCTGGTTGAAGATGTTGCTGCTCATGGCAGGGGCTTGGACTAGATGAGCTTTGAAGGTCCCTTCCAACCCAAACTGTTCTACGGTTCTATTTGTTATCCTTGTTTTGAAAGTAAAAATATTAGCATAATTTACTGAACCCTGTCTCAGCTTGATCAGTGTAGCATTTGCTAGTACAGGATATTTTTGCTGGCTTCAGCTCCAAAGGGTTTTCTTTACTTAAGTATCAAGTTGTTAATAAAAACCCAACAGGTGCTGCTTCTGAATTATGGATGATTATGCAGTCACTTTCATTTGAATAAAGGTCTGGGATAAAATGCTTTGGGTTATTCAGAGAAATAAGCTTCAGCAGATAACAAAAAATACCGAAGACAGTATTTTTACTTTAGTGCAAGCATTGCACTGAGATGGGAAGAGGAAAAAAATAGCTCCAAGTTTGTATTTTGGTGAAGAAATTCAGAAGAAACCTGGGGAATTCTATAGAAAAACATACGGGCATATAGTGCAGTACATTCAAACTTCATGACAACACACTTAAGCAAAAAAAAAAAAAAAAAGGCAGCAATGAATACATTTCCTATTTTCCTATTTCACCATAGCCAAGATTATCAAGATGATATTCGTGATAGAATAGAGTAAAACTCGAAGGCAAGTTCCTGCCTCAAATACACTTATCTTTGGAACAGCCTAATGTGTATTAAAGGAAAAATAGTTTACATACCTGACATCTGAGCCCTTTAAATCCTACCCAAGATGTGTTTAGCATGCAGAAGAGTGGAAGAACATGTCTGAATCTTAAGATAAAAGCTTGAGGACATAAGGAAGGGAATACAAACTAAGGCAGTCACAAGAGAAAAACTCTTGAAGTGAAAGCTTAGAAGTGAAAAATATATGTAACCCTTCTAATCTCTTTAACATACTCAAGTCTAACGCTTGAATTATGGTATGATGGCTGCAGAAGGGATAGTTCAATATAAAGCAATTAACCAATAATGACGAAAGACTAGAAAGGAGAAGGTTTGAAAGATTATTTTGTATTAGTCCTTAGCTGTAATAGGGAAGGCGAAGAATTGTGTGAAATCTCCTTAAATAATTTCTAAATTAGCTATTAAAGGAAGAAACATCTAGTGACAGGAATGGCTTCCTTACGTGTTTCAATTCACACATAAATTTACAGCAGAAGCTGCACAGTATTACAGTTAGCGCTTGTAATTTTTGCGTGAGACATTTGGTATCCTCACTTGAGTGGACTCATTCAACTTCTAGCACTTGTAGAAGTATTCTGCTTATCAAGGTAGCATCCTTGTCGATTTATACACCGGAGTTTTCAGTGAGCAAACGAATGATATCTCTCTTTTGTGGTAAACGAGCAAGTCCCATTTGTGTGTGTGTTGATGGACTTGTTTGGAATTTCACCAAATATATTTAATCCAGACTGGATGGGAGTTTTGCCATAGACTGTCATGAACTTTTACAGATCCGGTATGTAACATCTTTTCAGATCTGTGAATCTTGCTGTTGGAGAGGGGGGAAAAAAAAAAAGGAAAAAAAAAAAAAACACACAAATTTCATGAAGTATACATTGTCTGAAGGATAGATGATGATAAGCATATGGTACCTTTCCATGAACAGACTTGCATATGCGTAAAACTTTATTTAGAAGTAGCCTTGGAAGCAAGTAGATCTTCTGATATATCCTTGAGACCATTAAATTAGACTTTCTCCTTTTCCCCTATCCCCTCCATGTTACTGTAACATAACAAGGGATAGTAGTAAATATACTTAAGTCCTTTCTTCCCTATCTTTTCCCTCCCTTGTCCCAAGAGATTTCAGGGGATCGTTGTTAAACATTGATACTCATTCTGGCTCTGTGATGCATTAAATGTAAAGAGATTGCCTTCAGCTGAAAGGCAAAAAGCTAGGTTATTGGAAAATACTCTCTAAATAAACGATATGGTTGTACATTAAGGAGTTTATCATGCATCTCAACACTAATTTTGTCTTACTGAGAAAACCAGGAGAGAGCGATTTTTCTTTCATTGGGTACCTGTATGACCTATTCTGTATTTCATATACACTCCTTGTAGTAAATCCTCCCCCACCACAAACCTCCTTAATTATCCTTCTTCATGCACCTCACTTGTCCTCTGCTCGGTTAGCTCTGCTCTGCAGGCTGACAGCAAACTGTAACAAAACTCTGGAGGGGCTCAGAATTGCACTTCCCTGTCTACTCTGAGAGGGTTTTTGCAGTGCATCACATTGGCCCTAGCAGGACTGGAGTGAGCAGCATACGGCAGCTAAAAGCATCACGCTTCGTCTCTGTTGCTGGGCTAAGTCTCAGTATTGCCCCTTGTTATTCTTGCATACCATTTTAATTTTAGGTGGCATTGTCTGTGAGGGCATTGAGAAGAAGGGTGGGAGACAGGGAAAGAAAGGTTGTTGGACTGATTACCTTAATATGCAGAAGTAAGCTGGTGAAGAGTTGGATCACTAGAGTCATCTTCCAAGATCTGGACGCATGAGTGGGTAAACAGCAAGATCAAGTATGAGCGAAAAGTTCATGTCAGAGTATTAGCAATTTATAACAAGGTTTTGCCTTTATTACAGTCTCAGGTAGTGTGTCCTCATGTAGATTATGATTAATAATGTGCTCTGTTGCATGAAAATATTGTTCTGATTAACTCGCAGCAAAATAAAGTGGGGGCTTGAGACAGGTAAATGTGCCAGACGGTATTTCAGATGGGCTCCTCCATGTTATCTTACAGGAACAAATGTGTGGGATGCAGGAGTATTTTCAGGAGCAAGCTCATTTGGACTATCATAACAATATGGGTTTGAAACAACTGAGTAGACAGTAATTTAGAAGGTGCAGTTCAGTAACAATTTGACAGGTATTGCTTTAATGTCACTCATCAATCTGGTAATTTAGTTAGAAATATTTCTGCATTTTGTCCAAAATCTCTCTGCCTGGTGGAGCGTCAGATGGGATTGTTTCTTGGGTACTTCTAATGAGGAAATTGCGGAAAACTGGGAATGAAGGACGCAGCTTTGAGCAGTAGGGATTGTGAATTTCTTGATACACTTGAGGACTACAGTAATACAAAAGCGATGTATATAACCTTTCTGTACTATCAGTAATAACCAGAACACCTCAGAGTGTTGTCAAGGATTTAGCAACTCAATGTCTGGTTAAGTTAAACCAGGGCAAGTTTGCCATCCCCCTTTTTCTTTTCCATTCTTCTCTGCCTAGTGTAATCAGAAGAGAATAATTTTGTCACTTCTTCACTTAAATAATGTAAATTTTGCCCCATTTGGGAGGGAACTAATTCCAGATTTGCAAACAGAGATATTATTCCTGGTAGTGTTTTGGATTTAAAGGGAAGCTGGAGCAGAGATTCTCTCTTGCAGGAGGAACCACCTGGAAAAGCAGCACCTGCTCCCTCTTCCCTGCCAGTCCTCGAGCTGCACCCGCTTGTGTGCAGAGGCACAGGGGAGGGTGTGCGTACCTGGAGTAACAGGTCACAAGAAAGAGGTGGAAAAGATCCGCGAGACTGTCTTAACTACATTGCTGTCAATGAGACGTTGTTTCCTAGAATATTAATTTTGAATCCTTTCTTCATTAAAATTTTAAACCACCCAGCTCGAGAGTAAAGCGCTTCTGTTCCTTTTCTCCTTAAAAATAATGCATGGATGTCTACTGAAATTGCATTGTTATATTTAAAAATACCGTAACAGGTTGATTTCTAATGAGCTGTTCTTTTCTGATAGCGGTGCACTTTTTCTGGAGCAGTGGAACAGCTCATAAATAGTTAATTGGAGCGATAGCCATGCTTGTGCACTTGGGTAACAGGCTTGGTGGATAACTTCTCCATCATGCAAACACAGGCACTGCAGCCTTTCCAGGAACAGCAATAATATGTCAAATTTTTAAGAGGAATACGAGTCACCCACAAACTTTCCCATCTAATTCTAATTAAGTATAAGGCTGACGTGTATTTGCTTAAGACAACAGTATCCAAAATAATCCAGATTTTTTTTCTATAAACATTTTTTTTTTAGGGCATGATACCCATTAAAATAAATTTGGACTTAAAACAAGGGCTTCAACATTTTACATTGTATAAAAGATTGTGTTTCTTTTACATTGTCTGGATCTCAGCTATTCTGTATATAGTTTATTTCTGTTATCTCTTTCACAGTACTGGAATTTAAATATGTATATCATGTTTTGTTAATAATATGACAGCAAATTGAATTATTGTATTTTTAATGAAAGCACTTTAGGTTTAATGAGTAAAGAAATAATGTAAAATATAATAACCCTTGCCTTAATATTTTCTTGATCACAAGTCAAGCCTTCTATATAATTTATTAAAGTAGCATGATGTCCTTAAATTTGAGGTCAAGATTTCGCAGGCTTAGCAGAGATTTTTATGCATAAGGGAAAGATGAAACTTTAAAAATATTATTTCAGCAGTTTCATAATTTAGGATTGTGACCTCATGCTCTAAGAATAATAATGGCACATCATGATCAGCAGTTTATCAATATTCATTCATTGTCTTCTTAGACTCTCTTCATATCATTTTTTGTGGTTTTGTTGTTGTTTTGGATTATTTTGTTGCATGTGTGTGTTTGTTTTTGTTTTCTGAAAGAAGCACAGCCAGTTGCATTACTTATTTTGGGGGGTTCTAACCAGTATCTAAGCATTTATGGAAGCCCTTTTTATTTTGTTCTTTTCCTGTATTTTTATTTAGTTGGTGTACCTTTTGCTGCCGCTTGGGATCAGTGTTTTTTAGGAGCTGTCACCGTGGCCGCCAGCAGCCCATAGGGCCGTATTTGTGGCTGCTGGTGAAAGCTCATCAGTTGTGCTTTGGCAGTGGCCACCATGAATGTGTTGTGGCTGCACAGGTGGTTTCTGCAAAAACCTGCGAGTTGCCATCGGTTTAGCCTATAAGAGCAGAAAAGGCATGAGAACTTAAGTGAGTTTTTGTGGCTGCTTTAAAACTAGTCTATGGCTGTAAATTTGGTGGTGTTGCATTGGTCTGTAGTGAAGATGGTCAAACACTGAGCACCAGCTACAAGGAAATCCTGAATCAGAGGCATGACCACTTTGGCAGTTTATTAAAATGCACATCTGCATCTCTGACAAAGCATTAAATGAAGTTCTCCAGCTTGCCCACCCAAGAGCAGCTGGCAGCAAAATAGCACAAACTCTTGTATCTATCCTGTAGATACTGCAGAGAAGGGTAGCAGGTGCTCATGGTGCTTCTGCTGGAGGATTTGGTCAAAGGTAGCCACCTGGCCTGGCCACGGCACAACTGTTTACAGCCATCAGGGACAAGATGATGATTCCTCAGAAGTTCAAGGGTGCAGAGATTAAACTCTACAAAAGATTAGAACTCATGCTGTGTAATGTCTCAGTTCTTGAAAGAAAAAGAAACCTCTACATTTGCTGGAACAATGGTGAGCAGATCTGGAACTTTGGTTTGGTGCAGGAACAGTTAATGCAATTTTGTTGACAAGGAAATCTCAAAAAGCTGAGAATAAAGGGCCTGTGTATCGTCTTTGTCAAGTAAACCAAAGCCTGTAATACCATTAATCTCAAGAGTTTCTTAAAGCTTCAGCAAAATTCAGCTGTTCAGGCAAGTTCTTGAATTGGCAGCTCTGGTGAGTGTTCTCAATCAAGGCAGAACATCGCAGCTTCCCGTGTCCAGAAGGATGTGAAGCAAAGCTTCATCCCCACCCTGATCTGCCCTGGTATCTTGTAGACAGAGCTGCTTCCTGACATGTTTGCAGGCTGCAATGGGGAAGCTGCATGCCGTGTTACGGGACTGGGGAATTTTCAACTTCCAGTGATGACTCTTTTAAAAAGTAAAACCCAAGGTCCCACAGCTGATAACCTGCAGCCTGCTCTCTGCCAGCAACTGCAGTTGGTTCCCAAATGCGGGGAGCCAGGAGGGGCTGACTCTTCACATTGTTCTGCCAAACAGCCTTTCCCTGAGCACTTCTGTGAGCAAAACTCCAGTCCTGCCTCAGCCTTGCGCCACTAGAAAACGTGCACGTTAGCAGCGCAGGCTTGACATTTGTAGGCAATTTCTGCTACTTCTGCAGCAAGTTGCTTGAGCCCTGTGCTTGACAACAGAGTCACGGAAGAGGATAACAAAAGGCAGAGCAGCATTTGTGAGATTAAAGCAGCGTTTCTGGAATGAAAGAAGCGCTGAACTTCAAACAAGTGCTTGGTATGCATTTACTTTTATTAACATTCCTTTGTATGACTGTGAAATATGGATAACAGCCTCATTTCTTCCAAGCATTAACCGGTTCCTCTTAAATGGTCTTTGAGTCCTTGCTGGTGTAAAAGGCCTGGAAAAGGTTTTAGGTGTCAAGTTCTTACAAGTGTTTTCAAATACTCAGCTTATAAACAATGTTTCTGTAGATACAGGAGCACAGATGTAGATTTTCAAAGAGAAGGATGGACTGTGTGCTGCCTGAAGCTGCTATGGACTCATTAAAATAAGAATGGCTCTGAGGTAAGTCCAAGAAATATTGGGAGGACATGTCCAAGGAAGGTCCTCATTTGGAGTCCAAAAACTGCACAAAAGAAACAGCACTATCCACTGTGGACCACTGGCAGGTGAAAGGGAGAGAGGTGGCAACGTGGGAGAACAAGGAGGGTCAGAAGGGTTTGTGTTGGCTCACGGGGTGTGTTTGGACACGCTCAGTGGGATGGAGGGCAGGCTCTCCTGAGGGCCTTGTGAGCCTTAATTAAGCAGATGATGCTTTTTGAAGTATATAAGTAAGTATGAGGGTCCAGAGCTTTAAAGCGATGATAGCTTTTTGAGCACTTTTTCCTTATCAAGTTATAGGTTATGGTAGCAAGTCTGGCAGAACCTTAAACAGAGCCTAAGGAGATTAAATTTTATGTAACTAAGCTGTCTATGTGTTCCTGCCTAAAGTTTTGAGTGTCAGCCAACTTCAACTAAATTTGACAGTGGGTAGCTATTACCTCTTTCAATTTTAGCTGTTATCTCTATCTGGTTCCATTAAGTGACTAGATGGAAGAGAGGCACTCAATTAGTGTCCCCACTAGAGGAATGGTGATGGTTTACATATTTCTCCTACTAAACGTTGCATCCTGCTCCTGAATAACAACTAATAGTTTAAAAAAAAAAAAAAAGTAAAGCTGTTTTCATATGCTTTGGAGCCGGGCACTTGGCTTTATTTCATATATGTTATCTGGGAATACGTGGTGGGCTCCCATGTCAGGAGCTCCATGGAGTGAAGTGGTCTGAAGCCTGAAGGGGGGAAAGTGGGGGCTTTTTAGATCCCCCAGCCACATAATAAAGTTACACTGAGATTGCTGTAATGTTCAAACCCATGAGTCCTCAAAACTTACTCTTTGTTGAGTTGTCGTCTTTCTTCCCTAAGTGCTTATTCTGCATATTGCACACCTGTTTATAGCAGAAATAATTTCAGTGGCTGCAGGAGGGGAAAAAAAAAGGCAGATTGTCTTAGAATAGGCAGAAATTGCTTAATGGAGCAAAGAATGTGTGTCGTCAGGTTCTTTCTGTTTGGTTTTAATTGCATTCTGTGTGGGACCTGTTGTGTCAGTGAGTGATACTGTGGCTTAACAGTGAACGTAAATATCGTGGTCCTTGCTATAGAAAATTGAAAGCCTGCATCACAGACAGGCCCCATAAATGAAATCTGGGGGGTGATGTCTTAGTGAGCAATAATGTTTGTTCACTCTGCTGTACACCTTGATTACTATGTAAATTGTGTAAATTTATGCATAAGCACCTAATTATGCGCACTCAGCTGTCAGTTTGCTTCCACAGTAATGTGCCTTTGTGCATAAACGGTTAAACAGCCTTTTCCTGAAATGGGAGGGATGGTGATATTTTAATTATTGTACTGGCTCTTATTCCCACTGAAGTTAAATGCAAGCTGCCTTTCAAAATCAAGGCCTGCTATACGTTGCAGGAGTTTTGACAGGATTCAGCAGAGGATTTAGTAGAGGAACTAGGGCTGCCTTAGTTGCAGAATGTAACTTCCTTGGTCTGTGTTTTGCTTAATTCTCCCATTTTCTTTTAGTCTTTGCTATATGGGTTTCAGCTATTCAGCCAGAGAGAGTGGTAGGTACAGTACTGTGTATCATTAGTATGTGAGATGTAGAGTGAATTTCAGCTGAATAAAAATGAATTCTTTGACTTGCAATTGTGAACATTTCTAGTTTGCCTTGACAATCCTGTCAAGACAAATTTGAACTTTGTCAGCAATTGTGACTGCTTGTGGGAGAATTACCAAAAGCCTCTGCTCTAGGTATCAGTCAGTGATTGCAGCCCTCATCTGCTATTTGACCAAAATTTTCCATGGCACTCAGCAGGCTATTACTTGTCACTCTGACATATAATAGAGGGATATTTTAATTGATTTAAAAGTTAAAATCTATAGCTATTTAATACAGCATAACTGTATTACGTGTCAGCAGTTACACTTGCTGTGAAAATAGGGAAAAAGGAGTTGGGTTTTGGAATACTTTAAAAATACACATGCAATTGATTTGATCTTCTGGTGGCTATCAATGGAATTTGTACTTAGTCAAAGGGGTGTGGAGGTTTTCTACTATGTAATTATTGTTCATTTTAATAGGGATTCTTAAATGTTAACTGCATCTAGTTACTAAAACCCCTGTCTTCCAATGTTTAGTAGTACTTCTGCTCAAAATGCTCAATTCTGTGGTGAGCTCTGAATTACTGTTTTGACTCTGATGCTATTTTGTTTTATGACCTAAACTGTTTCTCTGTCATGATCTCCCAGTGGATAATTTTATCCAAATCCAAGCATATATAAATTAGAAATTGTGAATCACTCTAAAGCTGTACAACCTGAGTACATTTGGCACATTTACACACGTGCACGTTCTGTATACGCTGGAGTATGAGATCAGATGCTCTAGCACTACTGTGTTCCTAATTGCTCTTGCAGATGCAGGTTTGCAGTGTTTTTCAGGCTGGTGATGGTTAGTTCAAAACATTTTTTTCCTCTGTGTCCATTTCAAATGAAACTCTTTGCAAGAGAGAAAATGAACAGGGGAAGGCTCTACAAACGTGAGTGCCTCACATCTTTCTTTCCAAGTTGTTCAACTTACCTGGCTTTCAAGTTAGGAAGAAGGATGAAAATAATATCTGCATTCCTTCTGCAAGAGTAGAATGAGAAATAGGGCTGCAGAGTGCTCATTAATGTATGTCTCTTTTGGCATACAATGCCTGACCCTCCACATAAACTGCAGGTGAGGAAAAGCAGAGGGACTTGAAGTTCACAAATAAATGCGGTGGTCAATGATATCACCACAACCAGGATTGAATGTACTTTATCTTGGTGTAAATATAACAATAGAGATCTCTGAAAATTGTCACTTTGTAACAGAGATGGGACAAGTGAGAAATGATGTCCCTGTCTGAATGGAGCGGCTCCTTGCTGTGTCCCCTGCTGATCACAGTTTTTACAAGTAGATACAAGGCCTGAAAAGGCTGGTTCACCTGTGACAGATTTCACAGGGTTTAACAGAGGAACTTCGCAGTGTGCTGGTGAAGAAACATAAGGTGTGGGTTGTATTTGAGAAACTCTTTTTTCATGGGATTACACACCTAGAACTTAAAGCCTAGTATGTGATGGTGTTGGGTTTCGTTTTGTGTTTCCAAAGCATCAGCTCTTAGTTCCCAGCCTTAGAGTGGCACCTTTATATTGGATCAAACCTTTGAATACATGATGACTAGAGAACTTGCTAAGGTGCGGAGGAAATCCAGTTGCAAACTGTTGGTGAGAATCCAGAGAGTCATAGAGACTGGAAAGGGAGTCCTAGGCCAGATGATGTTTGCAGATAGGCACAGGCAAAGGCCATTGGAGATGTAATTGGCCAAGCAAAGAAGCCACAGTCAGAAAAAGGAGGGAGTTTTGCACACCTTCACCACTCATAGAAATGGTTCATGTGAAAATCTGCCTGAATACCTGTTCCTATCCTGTTTTTGCTTCTCTGCCTTTTCTCCTTCTCCCAGAAGCTGACAGGTGTGAATCCACACCTGTTGGGCCTGTGTTGCCTCCTCAGTGAAGGGGCGGTATGCTCGCCATAAACCTTGCATGTTCCTCAAACATCACAGCTTTGTTTGTGTTTGTTTGCTTGTTTTGGTGTGTGTTATGTTTTTTGATGTTTTGTTTTGTTTGTTTTTTTGTTTGGTAGCGAAATCCTGGGAATGGGACACGGGGGGACAGTGAAGGAGATAGAAGTGGAAATCACTCTGGATTTTCCATGTTCTGTTTTATTGGGGCTGTGGGACCAGGAGGTTGGAAAAGACACAAACTACTCTGTGTAGTTCCCCAACCTAGAGTTGCAAGAGTCTTCTTATTTCTCGTATCAAGTAATAATTGTGTGCAAGGAATAGCTTGAATATCCTAAAATGGAAAAATGTTAGTTAAAATGAAACCTTCATTATTTCTAGTAGTGTTTTTAGAAGTCACAGAAGGTATTTCAAAATAGTATGACTATTTTATAACACCTGTTAATCAGAGATGGTGGTAAAGTTGGAGTTTCCCTTTTACTGTATTGCCTGAAACGAGTGCCAAACTGAAAATTCCAGTAAAACATAAAACACTGTGTCTAACCTTATTAAGGATTATTACCTTTTGATTAGTATAATAAGATCATATTTGGTGGAGTATTTCTTTTTCCAGCCTTCCTTTTACAAGTGCACACAGAACTTTCTGCACATTGCAAGACAGTTAATTCTGTTCATGTCAGGAATGTCTCTGATGCGCTTATGGGCTCGAGTCTTATTACTCAGTTCTGTGTTGTTAACTCATACTAAATAATATTGTGAGCTGTCTGCTGCCTTTCATTTTTCCCTGTTTAGAAGTTTAGATTAGTGTGCAGACTTCCCTACTTCTATTTTCTGTTCCTATGTGGAATTATAGCCTAACATACACTGGTACTGTAATGCTAAGATGCTTTCAACAGTGATACTAATTTTGTCTTGTTGGATGTGGGGGACACAGGAAGTTGAAAGGGCAAACCCCCTTTTTCACCATTATTAGATTCTTTCAGGTCAGGTAATAATTTTGCATGTTGCCTTTTGAAGCCTGTGGGATTGCTCTTACCAGTAAAGGTCTACCATACTGGGGCTTTTATTTGACAAGTTGGAAAATAGCCTTTGTTCCCATGGTAACCTTTTTTTGTGTTTTGGCGCATTTCTTCCTGGTTGCTCTGGAGGTTTTTCTGTTGTGGTATTTTAGTCCCCAGTAGACTGGAGATGGCAGTTCAGTTTACTTTTTGCTGTTCTGAAATATTTCATTTTTTATTTTACTTGATTACAGAACTCTTGTAAACATTTTATATTGTCTGGTTAGGACATTACGGTTATGGTGGCTTTCTCTATAAGCATATCAGCCACTTGGAGGATATAACAAATAGTTTGTAATAGGCAAGTATATACAGCTTGACCAAGCTGCTTCTGTTACAAACCAATATTTTTGATACAGTTTTCTTTCAGGGCTTATGGGGCCAAGCCTGTGCCAGACATATCAGACAGATTTTTGTCTAAGCATCAGAATGACATTTTTTAAGGTTGAAAATGTTGAATACTCTGGTGGTCATCAGTGTCATTTCAGGTTGCTGTAATAAGGGTTTTATAAAACAAAGCTTTCAAGTAAAAGCAGGTATTTTTAGGAGTTGCTTGTTTAGGCACTGAGGGGAGAAATTGAAAAAAAGTAAGTCAGCTTTATTTTGAAAAAGAGGAGGCTTTTTAAAGAGATGTTCTTACTACTTGTAGCATCTCCCTCCATTTGGCTTGTATTTATATTTTTCTTTCTTCCTTGTTTGTTCAGTTTTTCTTAGGAATCCTCAACAGCAGAGCAGAATAGTTCACAGTCTTGTCTAGTCTGCAGTTCCTCATGGCAGTTATTTTCCACTTGTGCACCCATCAGCAGGTGAAACCCAGTTGAACCACTGTACTTTATGCAGTTTTAAAACATTGCTGACAAAGAAGGCAGCAGAGTCTCACCGAGTAAATGTTACTGTGCTCTTGTATGAGAGTGATCAGGATGCGTAATTAGCGTACATATTTTTTCAGTGGCAGAAGATGAGATGGTGCTCTAAAAAAACCTGGATTTTCAAAGCTGTGTCTCTTTTAGTCTCGGCAGGTGAGCAGGAAAATGAAAATAAAAAGTTAAATGAATCCCTTGCGCCTCCCCCAAGAGACTTTCAATAATTAACTAGATAATTTTCCAGATAAACTGTTCCTGCCTTATCTCACTACACAATACATAGCAGCTTATAATCAGCAGGACAAACACCAACATTGCATGCATTTAAACTGTGCTAATTCTATAAGTGGACCAAATATGAAAAGTTAGAGCAAATGTGCTGTGAGGCTTTACTGTTGTTCTCTGGCTTCCAAAGTTGGATGTTTGCTCCCGACAGGCAATTCCCTGTGTGGGTTAACCATTCAATTTCAATAGATAACTACACTTTCATTCTAAAGAACTGCACAATAAGTAAATTTTATTTTCTTGGAGTGGTTGGATCTTGGTACATTGTGACAGCAGTTAGAGGAAGAGTTCACAGCAGAAGAATATTAGGAAGGCATTGTACTTCTCTGATCACTGAGTCAGTGGATTTAAAAAGTAGTTTGGTTTCCCCAGAAGTGCTCCTTGGTTTCAGTCCCCCAGAACACACATTTATTTATGCCTAAGTTTGTATTTTTCTGTACACAGCAGCTTTGGGGGTAAAATTTGGATAGCCAACTACAGTTGCTACTGAAAGATTTCAGTAGGGAAGGTCACGGCAAAGTCAAGGCTTTACAGCTGGATTGAGGGAAATGCTGGGTCCCATCAGCATCCACTGAGGTAAATGGAAATTGAAGGAGCTTAGTACACTTGCTTCATTTCATAAAATCAACATATGCCTTGAGGTTAAACTAAATACAAGAACCTACTCACTGGTGACTACAGCACAGGAGAGCCCATCAGCTTCTGTTTGCAGAATAAACACTGCAATTTAAATGCTTTTTTCAAAATCCTGAGTGAACCTTTTCGAGATGGGAGTGGAGGGGGCATAAGGAAGGGTGGAGACTCTTCTGCTATCAGGGCTCATCAGAGTTTGCTTGTTACCAGAATTAAGATCCAGGTATGAAAATGTGATACATGACTCTTATGGCTAAATAAAGTAACAATGTGAAAGCTGGAGCTGGTGAGGAAAGAAGCTATCTGATTTCTCGGTTTGCTTTCTCTTAACTAAATGTACCTTCCTCTCCAGTTTCCACATTTCATTGTACCAAGCATTTCTTCAGAGAAAAAAAAATGCAGTAAGTTTGTAATCTATACATGTGTATTAGTGCTGTAGTATTTGAAGTTCAGACAGTTGAGTTTTCTGTCTTTCAATAGAATACCTCTGTGCTAAAAAAAAAGAGACTAATCACTAAATTAAATGTATTATAACATCTGCTAAATTTGTTATGTCTGCTGGGGTTTGTTTGTCTGTTTTGGTTTAGAGGTTTTGTTTGTTGAAATTTCTTAAAAATAAAGTCATAGATGGCAAAATAAGTTTATTTTGATGAGATACTGGTCCATTTTCATAAAATTACAGTGAAATAATGGATTGCGTGAGTTCATCATGAGCTGAAACAAAACAGAAGTGAATTAATGGTAATCCAGATAAGACCTTCATGATCCTGAAGTTCAACAAGTTTAAAAAATAATTTTTAGCACAAAAAGATACTATTTTCTAGGCTCTTTTCTTCCTTAATTGAATTTCCTGAACATCTCACATTGAAAATGTATTCTCAGTGGATGCCTTCATTTTATCTTTGTTGTTCCAGTAGAGAGAAGACAGAAGTGGTTAGGGAAATATTTTTTTTTCTTTAATATCACTTATGGACTGATACGATACTCCACATGTCAGAGTAAGCAGGCACTGCTTCCTATGTTACGCTTGTCATCCCTAATACGCACTGAAGTACATGGTTATCTTTCCTAAAGTATTTAGACCTTGTTCAAGATTTCTGAATCTTGAAGTTTGTGGGGGGTTTTTTGTTTGGTTAGTTGGTTTTGGTTGGTTTTGTTTTGTGTGTTGTTTGTTTTTAAGATTTAGTCTTAGAAAAATAGCTAAACAAGCCTTACCTGCAACCTTAGAAAAAAAAAAAAAGCTATAGGAGTTGGTAGCAACCATATGAGTCCTGTTGTTTTATCCAAGGAAACATAACTGTTTGTCACGTCTGTCTTCCTTCCCGCAGAAGCGGGATAATGCCACGAGAAACTCTGCCAGCAGAATTTGCAACTGGGTTATTTGGAAATTTGCATGCCTCTCTGCCAAACTTCAAGAGGGTGAATATTTCCCTGTCTGCGGGCAGGAGCGTTGCTGCTGAGGCTCAGGGCTGGTTTGGTCTCACTGGTCCTTTCCTTGCTCAGAGTTCAGGGGGTCCCATGTGACCGCCTTCTCCTCTGAAAATCTGATCATTTCATCTCTGCACCTTTTCACTTCTCTGTGCTTGCTTGCTCTGCTGACAAGAAAGTTGGTTTATATAGTTTGACATTTTAAGAAATACCATTTTCCCGTGTGCTAATCTGCCTTATGCAAGTAGTTGTAGGAGAGAGCCAGGGAGCCTGCCTGCACTGAAACTTTGTAAGAAATTCAGGCTCCTCAATGAAGAGCTGATACTTGTAAAATATTAGTAGTGACAATTAAAACTATCCGCATGGAGCAAAATCTGGGAGATGGTACCTGCTGCTGGTGAAAGTCATGACCAGCATCGTTGTGTAGTGGTCAAATAATCTACTGGACAACTTCTGAGCAGTGTAATATTTTGTAAATAACTAGTAGAGTTATCTTAGGCAGTGAAATTATTGTTTCTGTGTGAACATGCACAAAAATAGAGGTAATGTGAAGAGAAGGTGGTTATGCTATCTGCTGGGATGGCTGAGCGAGCAATGAGTTAAAGAAAGGAAGATACTGGGAGAGCTGGTAGAGAAGTGGTAAAAGGAAGAACTTAGGGAAGGAAGAACTTAGGGATGTAACATCAAGGTGTAGAAACCAGGAAAAATTCACGAGAATATTTGGAGGGGAAAAGAGGGTAGCGTAAACTTGGTAATCAGCCTCTTGGTTGTAGAGCCAGGTTGTGAGGAGATGGTGGGAGGTTGGTCAGTGTGGGAGGTTCTTGTCTCCCCTGGGTGGCACAGGCTGACCCTGCTACCTTGAGGCAGGTGAGGACCAAGTGTATGGGTGTGCTGCTGCGGTGGCTCCAGCAGCGATGGGGGCTCTGGGGCGGCTCTTGGTCAACTCTTGGCCAACTCTTGGCCACTTCCCGGCTGTCCAGGCTTCCTGGGCTGTGAAAGGTGGGCCAGGCTCTCATCTCCATGCTCAGCCAGACTGTCCACATCATGCTTGTGAAATGCCATTGAAATCAAAGAGTTCTTGTTCTGGGCTGCAGGAGGGTTTCAGTATCTGTGTGTGCAAAGGTAACTGTCATGTTTTCATGTGCCAGTCCTCAGGTGATGTCTCTTGCTGGAAACTGGTCTGGAGGTTACACCCCTTCAGAAGCAGGATGAGAAGGGTAGAAGGAAGCTGCTGGCAATGTCTACATCTTGAATCTCCTGCCCATTCTTCCTCTTAAAGCTTTTTTTGTTTTTGTTTCTTTTGGTGAACACACACTGATTTCAACTTCTTCTTACCTTTGTTTTTACATCACTTTATTTATTGATATGTACTCAGGTTCCTTCTGTTTTGTTTTGCTGCCAGAAAATTTCTATATGAAAAAGTCAATGACGTGGAATTAAGGAGGACTTGTCTAAATCTCATGATAATAAAAGCACTTGGAACAAATGAGTTTGGGATTCACATTGTGGCTTATGCTACTTTGGAATGCCTCATTTTGTCATCAGAGAGGCACCGTTTGTTTAAACTGTGCCCCTGTATGACATCTGGTTTGAAAAGCGTAATAACCTATATAATCAGCTTTTAAAATGCTGGATTATCTGTGGGTTTATTGACTCTTCTTTACAAAATCTGTTATTTCTAATTAATTCTCCATATAACTATTACTAAAGCCAACTTGCAGAGACACAAATGAGCTTGATGGCAATGGCTAGTCAAGGTCAACATTTAGCTGCCAGCACTTGTGCTTTTGAAGATAATAAATCAGGCTTATTCCTAATCACATACCCCACAATGTGACAAATGCTAGTGGAGCCATCTAAGCAACCATTTTACAAATCATTTGAAAGATACATTTGGCATTGTTAAAGTGCTCCATGCTGCCCTTGGCTTTAAAAGCGCTGTGATAAAATATGTATGCTCTGTCAGATCGTCTGTATTTGAATCCTGTGGAGTGTGTCCGTGTGTATGGATAAGTGGGGGAGTGTGTGTGTTTGTTTTTTTTTCTTTGTATTGGAAATACGAGAGAGGCGTGAAAGTAATAATACCCATCGAGCCTATGGAAACCACTGGCTTCTGAACACGGCGATGTGACACTTTTTCATATTTCTTGTGTTTTCAGTTAGAAGTTTATATTGAGTGTAGTTTGCTGCCCACAAGAAATTTTCTGGGTCAACAATAGTGCATTGTGCGACAGTTGGAAAAAAAAAAAGTTAAACATCAGAACAACACTTGTTAGACTGTAATTTGGATTTGGGCAACTGTGCAAACAGTGTTTTCACTTGGTCTAAAGTTTAAGACTCAAGCCTGCTATGGCCCACGTTAGATTTAGAGTGTCATTCAAATAGTTATTTGGCAACAGGATAGTTGCTGCCCAGGGAGTAAATTGTAAAGCTCCTGATTTTTGTTTATGGTTTCTGGTCTTATCTGGACCAACTCTTGTATTTTTTCAAAAGAGAGAAGCATGCGTTACCTAAATTATCTTGATTGTTCTAACTAAACTTCTCATCTGGACTAAAAAAAATGTTAAACTGATCTCCAGAAAAAAAAAAAAAGTAAAATTAAATTAATGTATATGTCTGTTAAAATCAACTGAATTTAACACTTAGTTTTAACTTAAGTGTTCCCTGCCTGTAACTTTTCCAAAATACCAGTTTACATTAAGATTACTTCATACAATTTGTGGGATTTTTCTGTGGAAAATAAATTAAAAGGGAAATATTTAACTTGGAGCATTCATGAAAAGTGAGAGATTTTTAGTGTAGCATTTATCCCTATACATATTATAGGATATAGAGCTATAGTGATTAATTAAATAATCGGTTTAACAGAAGTGAGGAATAAATAAAGTCTGTTTGATTGTCACAAGCGCTGGATATCTGGTCTCGAAATGGGAAGTAGTTTGCTCGCCAGTCAGATCTTCTTCACCACGGTCAGGTCGCTGGGGAACGAGTGACAGCACAAACATAAGAGAGATTCAGGAGGAAAAGGTGGAACCATCCGTGCCTGCCTTGTTGAGAAAGAGTAGCTTCCCTGGAGAGAATGACTTAACCTGAGGTTTAGCAGTATGATTTGAGTTTATTTTTTGAACTCAGCCTTCTATTATTTGCAGGTATGTACAAACACCACTTTAGCTTCTCTATGAGGTAACACTGACAGCACTTTCAATTGGCAAATACTTTGGTGTAGCACGGGTGAACGAGAACATAAGAGTTTTTAAAAACAAGCCAAGTATTGTTCGTTAGAAGACAGTCATAGCTTAAGCTGGCACAAGTTGGAGGACATGTAAGTGTCAACAGGTAATATCAGTGTTTCTTTGCAACAGAGTAATTGAGAATTGCTCCATGTTGGATACTCCTGTTAAGAATGAAAATACCTCATTTGTGTTTTAACCTATTCTGTGTTTAAACTGATTAAAAGGATGTATGGGAGTTAATTGAATTTTATTCCAGAATGTTAAGTTTCTACCTGTGGTGCTGTGGCTGAGTAGTTGAATAAATGCTTTGTTTTCAAGCTGCACCTTCCCCTTTCAGCTATATTCAAGCCCTTTGTTGAGAGAGGCATTGCGTAAAATATGCTGTAGATTGTGTCTTTGGTAGGCATTTAATAATAGTCATGGATCAACTGGTGTCTCAGGGTGTCTTTACTAGCTTCTTTTTAATCCAATAATTCTGCGTAAGCAAAATTTTATAGGGTAGCTTGTATCTAAAAATGAGTCTCTCCCACCTTCTGCAAATCCTACATGACAATTTATTTTCAACTAAAAATATTACATGCTTATACAGTGGAGAGGGGGAGAGTGTGTGTGTGTATAAATTTAAAAAACCCCATGCACACTGTTCTGATACCCTGCAAACCTTTGTTTCTTCACAGGAAGAGCTCTCTAACAGGGTTATCTTAAAAAAAAAAAAAAAAAATACACTGACCTTTTTCAGGGTATAAAGACTAGGAAAATTTTTGCTGGTCTTGGGAAGAAATGGGAGCATGCAGCATCAAAATTACAAATGCCCCAAGGCATTTTGGTGGTACGTCAGACTTGAAATGTTTCCCTTTTCAGACAAAATACCGTGTTTGCAGTAAAAGAAAAAAAAAAAAATCAGGGAGTTAGTTTTCCAGGTTATTGGCATTTTCTCTAGAAAGCAGACGCCTCTTGAGGAATTTTGTTTAGTGAGAGGCTTGATTTTTTGTTTTCATGCAGTATGAAATGTGCTAGAGGGAGAAAGTCCCGTTTGCTGCCTAAACAAATCCAAATGCAGCACTGAATTACCAGTGCAGTCTTGGCTAATCCTGAAGTAGGTACCTTTCCTTAAGGGTAGATTAATGCATAAGGTGTGACAGTGACTTGAGCACACATAACTTATTTTAACACCCATTTGGTGAGGCTTTCCTTTGTCTCTCAAACAGATGAGCTAATGCCATCACCTAGCAATTACCAAGTAGTGTGATGTTATGTAATGAAAGTATAAATAGCATGAGGAATAAAACTCGTAAATGTAACAGACTAAAGAGCAGACGAGCAGAAGCACTGTTTGGAACATTTTGATTAATATCCGAATGCTGTCATTTTAAAAGACATTTAGATTTGATGTTACAGTAAGGCTGCAGGCCAGGAGACTTGCAGTCCTTGATGTGGAGTGACATTCATGCTGTGCCCCTGGATAAATCACTTGGCCTCTGTGTACCTCTTTAAAGGAAGACAGAAAATTGGAAAAGGGCAATGTGTGCATACTTTAAATTTCTTAATCAGGCTGGTTATCTTATGTTTGAATTAAAACTACCTGTGAGCTTCGTTTCCCAGTAACTGGCCAACAAATAACATATGACCTGCAATTTGAACTATCGGGTTATTTCACCACTGGTGTAAAGTCTTTTAGGGTTGTTTTTGTAGTAGTTTGGCAGCATTCAGAGATACCGTGGAAAAATACAAGAAGTCACGTTTACCTGGAGAAGAGAGGCTGTATGGAAGAAAAGACTCTCCTCAGCCCTCCAGAGGCATGGGAGGGATCCGAAGCCTCCATCTCCTTCAGCATCTAGCACTTTTCTCCAAGTGTGCCCATTACACAAGGGTGGCATTTCCAGCTCCTGGTGGAAAAAGGGAGGGTGGAGACTCACTGCATCATGAAATGTGACTTGTTTTTGAAGAACTCTATCTTCTAGAGTTGCCAGTGGAAAATACTTCCTAAAGATATCTTCAGAGAGTGATGGGTTTTAAAACCCAACAACAAAAATGCCCCGTGTTTTAAGAAAGCTAAGCCATTTTAAAATGGCTAAAGCTGGGTTTGCAACATGCATCGGTCTGCAAAAATTTGGGATGGTGTTTGAACCTCCAGTGCTGCTTTTCTGGCACCTGCAGTTGTATGGAAGGATCTTCTGCATTTGCAGAATGTAAAATGGCTTCAAACCTACTTTGGAAGTAAGCTGTCAAATTACAGAAATATTAGATACGCTTCAAGCACTACTGTAGTGGTAAATACAGTAGGAATGTGGGGAGGAGAGGGCATACCAGTTTGTGCTACTTCATCAAATGGCCTTAGTGGTTTTATTGCAGGGATTCCTTGACTGTAAAGGCTTGAAACAAACAGAAAATTTATAGGTCACAGCCAGAGTGGTTGTTTGGTCTGTTTGTTGTTTGTTTTCAGTTTTAATCATCTGCTACCAATAAAATCCACTGCCCTTGTGGTAACTTGTGGCATTAACATTGGTATATTATGAGTGTTTTAAAACAGACAATAAAAATATTGCACTTACTAATTAAAGCAATTTTTGTATTCAGCCAGGCACTACCAGAAAGAGTTGTGGTTTCCTAATTGTTAGCTGCCTTGAGCAATATACCTGTTATAAATTCTTAATTGAACTTTGCATTACGGCCAGTGTGATTTGAAATATTCATAACTCTTCTGCTTCTTTTTTGTTTCCTCCAGCTCTTCATTGAGAAGTGTATCAACTGGATCTTCAAGACCTTCCAAAGTGTGTTTGGTGTGTGGAGATGAGGCATCTGGATGTCATTATGGGGTGGTTACATGTGGCAGCTGTAAAGTCTTCTTCAAGAGAGCAGTGGAAGGTAGGAAAACACAAAACAAAATATAAACAAAAAAGACAAAATACATGAGTTTTTTTTAATATAAATTTATACACACACACGTGTCTTTCTGTGTGTTTTCTGCTGTTGATAAAGTTTTGTGTTGTTAATCTGAAAAAAAAAATGTTGAATGAACTCCAGTTATGGGTGGTGTAATTTCTATAGTATATGCCAGGGTATTTTCCCATGTACATCTTCTAAATGATGCATTGTTTCATACCACTGCTGAATCAGGCTGCTGCTTTTCTACTCCCCCAAGTGGATTTCTGTGATTTTTTTTTTTTTTTTTTTTTTAATGGACACAGCTGCAATTGATGGAAACCTCCTCCTGTTTCTCCTGTACTGGAGGATGAATGTAGTTGTCTCATCAGGCTTTGACAGCCCCATAGGACAGTACAATTCACTCAGGTCAGTTGTGTCCCTGTGGGTACCTCCAGGGCTGTCGACTCAGCAGTGCCTCTGGTTTGTCTTTAGTGATGGAGAAGTGGCTTTAGGGCACTGTGGTAGATTGGCGAGGAAGCAGGAATTGATTATGAGGCATTTCTTAGGAGTCGTTTCCTCAATTAAGGACTAGGACTTTTGTGAGGATTGTATTTTTATAGCTTTGTACTGGAGCGTTTGGCTGACATCTCCCGATTTATGTTAATTATGGTATAGCTAGATTTTCCTGAGTATCTCAACAGAAAGGAATCAGGATATCTCAGTGTGCTGTAGGGCCTCTGGTAGATGTTTCCTCTCTCTGACTTCAGTTGTTAAGGTAATAGAAAATTTTTGTCCTTTACAGACTTCATAAGCAACTGTTGCAAGTGATAAAAATTAACTTCTTAATACCTGATAAAGAATAAGACTTCATGGCATGCACAGGATGTAAATACTGTGTAGGATTTTTGAAGCCTTTGCTGATGAGTAAATGTTCTTAAAGCCACTGATGAAGCAGGTGATATCTACTTACTGTTTTATTTTCATGAAGAAAAACCTAGAAGGAAGAAAATAGGCTCTTAATATGGTGTCCAGCTTATGTACTGAGAAGAGCAGGACTGTGTGATGTGATTAATTTCTTCCGGGGTCGTTAAATGCTGATGGTAATAAGAATTTAGCTCTCTGTTAAGTATACCTGGAGGGCTGGTGTGTCACTGAATTCAAGACGTGTAATATCTCTGTATCTAATCTATTTATCTTTCATCGAAAGTGCCAATCTAATTGAAATGAACTTCCCAAAGTTATAAGGATAGGGAAAAGGTTTCCCCCTTCTGAAAGCATCTTTGACTGTTGTGCAATAGCTGACCTTGATGCCTTCATTCCCTAACTTCTTGAGTTGTCAGTTGCTTAATGTAGCACATGAACTGGAAAACCCTGTTTATTTTCACTGAGTGATTTCCTCCATGTGCCTCAACACCACATCGTGGGTGGATATTCAGACATCTGTGTCTGAGCTGGTCTCTGAATCATGAGGATGTTTTTTGTTGTGGTGGTGAGGTTTTGCATCCACATGCACACACTGTGTGAAGTGACAGCACCTTTTATTTTCCTTTCGCCTTTCCTGCCTTCCAGGAAAGTTTCCATCTCAGTCTTAAGTCACTGTAATTTCAAGGTACTCTGTAGCTATATTTACCACATCTCTCTCTTTTGATGTCCTTTCTGACATAATATGAGGGTTATCCCTATCCTACCCTACCAAGATTTATGAAAAAATTGCCAAGGATTCCCTTTAGGAGTTAACAAAGTAGCAAGCCTACATTTCCAAGCCTCAGAAGCCAGAATTATTAGGAAGGAGTTACTCAGTAATCAGGCATAGAAATACATTTTAAAAATGTAGTTAAAAGTTATCAGTAATTACTGAAAGTTTGAGTTAAGCAGAAAGCTTCAAAAAATTAAAGACAAACCAATCCTGTCTTCCCTAAAGATTGAAGATGCGAGTTTTAAATTAGCTTAGAATATATTTTTTTAGAATTATTATATTACCGTATATGTTCCTACCAGTGGCATGTGAACACTGTCTAGACTTCTGCTTGGTATGCTCATGACTGCGAGCTCTTGATGCTACCAGTAGCGTTGTTGTTATGCAAACATAGAAACTGCAAGCCAATTTTTCAATGTTTACATTTTCATTTAAAAATATACACATATATATATATATGCATAAAACTACAATGTAGAGTATTAGCTAGAAAAAGACATAGCAAAAACATGGTATATATTTTGGCTCCAAACATCCTGAAAGTATCAATGTGAGTAAAAATCTGTGTAGATAGTTTTGTAACAACAAAAATGTTTTGTAGAGTCATCATAAATTTTTCCATTGGATGTATGACCAATAAAACAACCAGTTTTCAGGTTTCCTATTTTAATTAGAATATTTGTAATAATTACTCTTGTGTATCATGTGTTCATGAGGATGTTTTTGAAACTATGATAGTTCAGTGCATGGTCTAAATAAAGAATAAATCAAAGCGGGAAAACTACCTTAACTGTAGATCCTGGGCATACCCGTCTCAGCTCTGAGCTAAGGCTGTGTTCTTTAATTCAGTGCTTGCATCCTTGTCTTTCTTACAAAGAAAACAGTAATACTCCCTTTGTGAACATAAAAAACTATTTTCTGGGGAATTTATAAATACATTGGCTAATTTATTTGAGTAAAAATTAATTGTTCCCTACCTAGAAAAGTACAGTAAAAAATGGGAGATTTCTCAAGTTCTTTCAAAAATAGCCTCTCCTTCCAGTTGTTAAAAATAGTAGCTACAACTGGTGCCATTTTCACAGAACCACAGACTGGAAGGGACTTCTGGAGATCCTCTGGTCCAACCCCCCTGCTCAAGTAGAACCACTCAGAGCCAGACCATGTCCAGGTGGCTTTTGAATATCTTAAACGATGGAGACTTCACAACCTCTCTGGGCAATGTCTGTCAGTGGTTGGTCATCCTCACAGTAACAAAGTGCTTCCTCTTGTTCAGACAGATCCTCCTGTGTTTTGCTTTGTGCCCTCTTTGAACGGAGTGACTCTGCTCCTTCAATGGGGGGAAGAGGCTTTTTGTTATTAGTTTTTACTGATCAAATGAAAGTTCTGTTTGGTTTAATTTTAGAAGTAACTTACTGGTAGTCCTTCAGAAGATATCAAAGGATGGAAGTGGTAGGAGAGGTCAACTGGTATTGAGCTGGAAGGACAAGAACAAGTGGGGAGACAAATTGTGTCAAAAAGCATGGAAATGGAGAAGGGGGATTTGAAGAGAGCACACCACCTAGTTCTTTGGGTCTCAGCTAGAATTGCTAATGTCAGCTTGCACTCCTCTGAAATATTATAGAACCAAGAAACTATAACAGAAAGAACAAGTGTGTTGAGATTTAAAAACTAAACAAGAAGGTCCACAGCAATAGAGACTGAAGCTTGCATTTCCAGTCATGAATCTAGTAATTGTATTCCCAGTGAATCTTACTTTTGGGGACTTGCAAGAAATGTCTAATGAATTTATGAGAAGGAGAGCGGTAGACCAAAAAAGTATTAAAATGGGTTTATTGGTGAAAGTCCCAAAGTAATTTCAGATGGATTTCATTACAGGGATGTAAATTATCGATGTGCTAAGTTTTAGTATCAAGTAAGCATGAACTTTTTACCGACTGACTTGATGAAAAGGAGTCTGGTATGAAGAATGTGATTGTGTCATTAATATAAATTTAATCTGCCTTGCAAACAGTAAAATCCTTTAACTATAAAAATTGTTGGTAAATGGTGCCACTGTAAAAGTTAAATGACATTTGTATTTATAATGCATTTTTACCTAGGATAACTATATGGTATGACTTTCTAAATTACGGATATGGCCAATCATAAAGTTACTTAAACTTTAATTTATGATAACTAATGGAGTCATATGCTGAAAATACACTATATTGGAAAGGAACCTAAAGCACCTGGGCAGTCTTGTCTTATCTTCTTCCAATGAACCAGCTTTAGGGAAAGAGAGTAACAGGCTTGAAGTCAGAAATCACAGCTGTTCTTGCGTATGCTTTGCATTTTTAGTCTTCATTTGTTCAGGTTCCAGACAAGTATGAGGTAATCTGTCCTAAATCAAAATTACATAGCTTCTTTAGATGCTAAAGTTAATCTTTCATTCTTCCTTTGGCTTGAACTTAAGAAAAGTGGAAGGCGTTTTTTTCATCTCCAAATGGTGCTACAGCAAAAATGGCCATGTTTTTCCAGTTATTTTGCATATTTGCTGTGAGATTTTTTTGCTACTTAAAATGGGAGAGCTAAAAAAAAGTATTAGCTATAGGGAAGCTTTAATCATTTAGGTTAGAAAAGACCTTTAAGATCATGGAGTCCAACCATTACTCTCACACTGTCAAGTCCACCTCTAAACTGTGTCCCTAAGCACCGCATCTACATGAAACATTTCATCTGTTAATCCCCTGTATGAAGACCATGTTCTTCAAAGCACAGCACTTGGGAGAAGATACTTGGAAATACAACAAATATAAAAAGATAACCTAGAAATATTACAAGATTACAGTAGTAACTGAAGTATTCTCCCATGCTATTTCAAGCTGGAATACTGAAGATTAAAAACAATTCCCACATTTTAGAACTTTAAAGCCAGTTCTGCTATTTTAAGTCAGAAACATTTTAAGTCTCTTCACCTCTGAGGCAGAAACACAGTCACAGCAACAGAATGTTCTAAGGTTTGCATTTCTTCTTCACCTGAATGTTTGCTATTTTGGTATTTGAAGTAGGGGGAAATTTGGCTGATGGAAATTTTTTAAGAGTCTAATCTGATGGCATCTTATTTAAATGGTCTTCTGAATATAGTAAATGTATTGTGCATCTCAGTGAGCAGTGTAGTAACAACAAAATCCCCCCTTCACTGTGTGGTTTGAACAGCAGATTATCCAGGACTTGGTTGCAGTGGTGGAAGAAATAAGATTTCTTGTGTAGCCACCTGTGGGGGTGCGACATAGCTGTGGGACCCCAGGCTGCCCCAAAGCCAGGGTACGGAAAAGACGTGGTGTTCTTTGTCTGTCTTTGTGCCAGGCTGCTCTGAAAACACAGCAACAAAGCCAACCTGGGCTGCAGGATTGAGGGTCCAACCAACTAGTCACCTGAGGTGACTCCTAATCTGCCATGTGAGGATCCGAGGCTGATCTTTTTTCCATAACCAAAGAGATCCAACAGCCTTCTAGAGACTCATCTTCGCATGAAGGATTGCGTGCTATTGCCAGCCTGAAAATTCAGTGGTAGATAAATTCAGTTCTTTGGCAAGCAAAGGCACCGTGCAGCCATTTAGCAGTGGGCCAGATGCATAATATTCCAGTGATGCTCTTCTTTTTTTGGTTTTGTTTGGAGGTATTCTGCAGTCTCTGTTTCCAGAAGGCCACACAAGAAGGAAAGTAATATGTTACATCTATTTTTTTCAGAAATAGGTTATCTTCCTATGGTTTTCTTATGCACTGAAGCTGAAAGGGCTTCCTAGGGCTCTACACTCCTCAGCGGAAAACGAAGCGAAACTAAAACCTCTGTGTGTGCCTCCTAAATTTTTTCATTTGAATTGAGGTGGAAAAAATACCAAAGTACAAGGTTAAATTCTGGAATATGTAACTCTTGAATAATTTGCTTGATTAGTATAACTTAATTTTTTTTGTCCTGGTGAAAAGGTAAGTTTAGCTTATTGACCATTTAAAGAAGCAGATTTTTTTTTTGCTGGAATTGATACATTTTCCACACCATTTTGCAGTGTGTGCACCCATGAATTTTGCAGGTCTATATTACTAGAATTAATTATACATACAGTTCTTAGCTCTCCACTCTTCTGTTCATTTGCTGTAATGGAGTCAGTCATTTTCCATCACAGGCTGCAATTTTCCTTTTATCCACTTTCATGAGGTCAGTGGCCTCTCTAAATTCGACATCACTCAGTATAGATGTCCATATGTTTTCCTAGAAATTTCTATGTGGGATTTGAAGTTGACTCTGTTCCTGACCTGTTGCAAGAATCTGTTTTACAACCTATCAAACAGAAATATTAGGTGAAGAGCAAGCAGATGGGTGATCTGCTGAGGGCAAGTGAGCTGGTCAAATTCATGTAGCAGCTGCTACTCTTAGTTGATATGCTATGGCTAATAGGTGTCACATAAAATTTAAATAATAAAGTCATCATAGGTTTGAATCTGCCACCAGCCTTCTATGCTTTCATAGATATAAAAAGGACTTTTCCTGGTTTTTGCTCTGGCAGGCAGTATTGCTCAGTGAAACAAAGTTTTTCTTCCTGCTCCTAGTTGGCTTTAGTTACTAAGAACTTGAAATTTAGGAGGCTGATCGGAGGAAGGAGCTAGAAATGTTTCCACTTAGACCCCAAAAATGGGAAAAAAGTAAGCATCAAGAAGCATAAACCACAGAAAGATTAATTAAGGATGGAATATTTATGATGATTGAATATTTGAAAGCTGGAGAGAGGTGGAATGGGAGGAAGAGCTTTCCTTGTGGCTCTTGGAATGTGTGGCCTGCATGACAAACTCTGATGCTCAAGAATAAATGCTGAGTGTATGTTAAACATGGAGTGCAGTGCTAACAGAGTAAGTATATTTTGACAGTATTTCAGAAAGGAGTGGGGGGAGGTTTGGAAACCATCTAGATCACGGGTGTCAAACTCATGTTCACCGGGGGCCACATCAGCCTTGTGGTTGCCTTCAAAGGGTCAAACATAATTTTAGGACTGTGTAAATGTAGGAGTGGCCCCTGGTGAAAATGAGTTTGACACCCCTGATCTAAGTGGTAGAGAATCTTGGTTTTAGAACAAAGAATAAGCAAGTTTAACACCTGCAGTACCATAAGGAACCATAAGATGGTCAATGGCTGGGAGAATGATTTGAAAAAAAAAATATTACATCAAGTAAGCTAAAAATTTGCATTCATTACTTTCCAAGAGTGTTAATGATTTCTTCCATTGCCCAAGACTTTCCAATGTTTGCGAGATTTTGATTGTAACTGTTGTTTACCCAGCAAATGGGTCATACTGTAGAAAGGGAGAGATGAGCAGAAGGTTGAGAATTTAAATCTGGGCGGCTGTGTAGCCTTGCAAAACGCTCACACAATGCTAGGAGGTCTGCATGCAGCTATTCTTCTCTGCATTCTTTTGTTTGTCTTCTTTGTTTTATGAATACTAATTTCTAGACTGGTTCATCTATAAAAATAATATATTCAGTAGGTGATAGCATGCACAAGCAAAATATGCAGTAAACACAACATGTGTGCAATGTTAAGTTTGGTTTATCTTATGTAATGGCGTTCCGTCACTACAGATATAAGCATCACACGGGCTTTCACATGCTTACCTTCTGCATCCTTTTAAGAGGGCAGATTTTGGCATTCTTATGATGTGCCAGGGAACTGAGTTGCAGTAAATTTTTGTTTGTTTGTTTTCTGATATGTCACAGGGTAACACTCTGGTAGATAAGAACCTTCAAAGAGGTGAGTGCATGCTGATTTAAGAAAGCCACAAATATTTTGGCTAACCGAAAGATCGAATGTCACAGCTATTAGTTTAGTGTATCCTTGAATACTTCAGCTGCCTTTTCTTTAAAAAAAGAATGAATTTTTTTCCATATGCCTCATGTAGAAGGTAGAGACGGTGCTTCTTGGAAAACTCATCTTTCAGGTAATGGTTTGAGGATGACTGAGCCATTTGTGTTACATGATTATACAAAATTCATATGTTTAAATGCACCAAGTATGTCAAGCAAATGGGAGTATTCACACCATCATGGTATAAATGATGCTGGCAATGCCTGTCTGGAGTATTGTGTATACTTCTAGTTACTTGCATGTTAAAGGCAGTTAAAGTTGAGTAAACAATTCAGGAGAGCTTCTGAAATGATCTGGGGAATAAAAATTTGTCAGGTGACTAAATGCTTTTAGCTCTTTTTAGCTTACACAAAAAAGATCTGAGTTGGGACATTCTTTCTGTCTATAAATATTTCACAGTTGAGGAATAGACAACTGAGAGGCAAGAAAATTTATCATGAACTAGGAACTGTATGGAAATAAGAGTAAATGGGTAAAAATTACATTAGCTAGTTTGATACTTTGAGAAGGCAGCAAACCACCACAAAGAGGGACCTCTAGGGGTATTTTCCTTAAAGGAGTCAGAGGGTTTAACTATCTACTTTGAAATGGAGTATATGAGAAATAATTGATGTATAATATAATATAATATGGTCTGGTGATTGTAAAGGATAAGCCAGAGAGGTCTCTTTTCATTAAATATTGTGTCCTGATAGGACTGGAGAGTTCATTTGACTCCACGGATTAATTAGGTGGAGTAGTAAAGAAAAAAAAAGGATGAACCAACTAATAGATTTTTAGGATATTCCACATGTAATGATGGCTGATGCCCAGATCCTCCTGGAGGTACAGGACTCAAATTTTTAAAAGCTGATGTCAAGTGCTCAGATCTTGCATGAGGCAGAATTGCTTTGTTGTAGCAAATGAACATCTGTTTCCTGAAATGCCTTTTCTCAGTTTGAGTTCAGAAGAAAGCTCACAGGAGTGAAGTCCTTTTGAAATAACTCCATCCGATCCAGCTAAGCTTCTGCAGGAACCCACAGACCCCATCAGGTGACCTGATCCTCGGTTATATTTGCTGGTAATCCCCTCAAGTGAGAGCCTGGCTGCTGAGAAATCCTCTATCATTGAAATATAATTGCTCTGGTTTCTTGGACATTGCTGCTGGTTTGTTTCTTTTTGGTAATGCCTAGTACAATACAACTGTAAATGAATAAAGCATTCAAATTGGAGTTTACTATTGGACATCAAACAGCATAGAACACTTAAAACGGCATAAACCACTTAAAATATCATAAAACATCCTTAGTTGGGTCCTTTAGCTCCTTACAGCTATGGCAATGCTTCTGAAGAGATTCAACTTTATAAAATGCTGTTATGTACCTGCCTTTGCAGCCTATCGAACCAGTGTTGTAATTTTCACTTTTAGTATCAAATAGCACTTCTCTTCTACAACCCTCACGGTGCAGAAAATTTTTAGAGCCTGAAAAGGCTCTTCCAGTCTCAGGTTAAGTGGATAAGAGCTAAAAGGGGATAATCCTGCAAGGTGCCTTCAGCGAAACAATGTTAGCAATAAGGAATTTTGCACTGTCGTGGCTAAAAAAATTAGATAAAGCATCAAAATAAGTATACAAATACATAAAGTAAGAAACAAACCCATTTTTTTGTACTTCCTAATCCAAATTTAAATAAGAGGGTGGGCAAACAGTTTCCAGACAAAAAAAAAAAAAAAAAGAGTACATATAGATCTGTCTGTTATAGATAGAGGGAACAAGGCATCTGCTAGCATCTCAGATATAAATAGAGTGGGAAAAGGTAGTGGCAAATCTCCCATTGCCTTAAAAGAAGCCAGGATTTCAGCCTTTTTTGCAGCAAAGTTTTAGATTGTTGAAGGTTGGGAGTGCCTCTGTTAGGTTGGAATTGTAGACAGGCAGTTTTGTCAGGATTTTTTTTAGAAACAATAGTGGTCCGTGGTCAACTTTGAAGCCCACAGTTCTTTATTGTTTAAGGAGAAGAAATTCTGTGAGACAGAATTATTACCTAGTTTTAACCTATAAAATTGTTTGGTGCCATCTCTTGTGGCTGAGTTGCCCAGTCCAGGGCACTATGAAAGGGAACGTGCGTCAGTCCGTCCATTCCCACCTATTTCAAGGATGATGATGATGTGGGGCTTTTTTACGCATCCTGTCCATCCTAAGAGCAAGCAGAAAAAAAAGCAAGTTTCTGTTGAGTCTCCTCAGGTGCTGGTTGAGGGGATACCTGGAGCTGCCAACACTGATGGGGAGCTCTGTGCTTGCTGCAAAATTGATGGAGCAGCTCAGGTGGGTCTTGGGGTGGCCAGGACATGAAGGTTCTTGGCAGCATCAGCATCACCTGCAGTTGTGTGATGTAGTTGTAGGTGGAGTCTGAAGTTGGCATTTAGGCTCTGCGCAAAGCAGTTGGAGCATGTTCATGCGGTAAGCTTGGGATTTGTGTGTGCTGTAGTTCCTGCACAGTAAAACCTGCTGATGTCCTGCTGCCTTTCGCAGACAGCATGGCAGACCCTTTTTTCTAACAGTTCGGAGTGGCAGAGCCCTGTGAGGGTGTTTTCTTCTACCCCTTGCTGCATCTCTACGTGGGTTCCGGTATTAGGTGCAATGGTGGATTTGGGGGTTTTTATGCTGCTTGGGTCTTTTTCAGTTTGCTTTTTTTAAAAACGTGTTTTAGGAGGAGAAAAATCAAGTTTGCAAAATCACAGCTGAATGTGAAAGTAATGAATGCTAGTGGCCTGCATGGTCTTTGTTCATTTGTGCCACGTAATGATTTGTAATTCAACCTTAATTACACAATCACATACAACTTTTTCCATTAGACCTCTCCCTTGTTCATTGAGCAGACTGGATAATGTTCAATTAATGAGTAGCTATTCAATATCTTGTATTCTTCTCATTGCTCAATGTATGGTCCTGTGCCTTCACTGCTGATTACTATTCATCCCTTGCTCAGAAGACATAATTACTCATCTTTTACAGAGCTTTTCTGTGGTGCTCATCACTATAATATCAAAGTGCTTCACAAACATTGTTTAATTTATCCTTGCAATACAAGATGAGTGGTTATTACCCCTTTTTTACAGTCGAGGAGTTAAGACACAGATTAAGCTCAGTCCTACCCACTGATTTGGGGTTCATGAGTTGTGATATCTGGGACCTTAGAGGACAGAAGTACTTGGCATTTTATAGCACTTAATATGTCCAAAGTGAAATTTCTGTTTATTTTACTAGCAGCTTTGATTGCTTAAACCACTGCAAATCAGACTCTGGATCTCAAGTTGGATATTCAGGAAACAAGAAGGGCAATTAGTGTTTTTGTTGTGTGTTGTTTTTTTGTTTTTGGTGTGGTTGTTTTTTTTTTTTCCTTATTAAATAAGTCCATGGCAACAGAGATGCAGTCCAGTTCTCCAGGGCACAATTCAACTCCTTCAGGCACTGACTTTCTCCTTCCTCTGTTTCTTCTTTATGTACTTTGTTTTTCGGTAGCAAATGAATGGACTCTGAGGACAAGAGTTCCTTTGATGATGTGGTCCTGATTCATCCTAAATCACCATCCACATGGTGGATGATGGATAAGGTAGAGGTCTGGGAAGGTGGGACTGAAGGTCTAGATGTAAGACATAAATAATGTAGTTAGAGACTTCTTGTGACCTGTTGTGGGGATCAGAATTCAGGTTTCAAGGTGTTGGGAAATCTGAGACTTCTTACCTGCTCAGCCAGCATCAGCCAGAGCAAGATTCCATGGGGGTGGCACCCAGGAAATGTTGATGATGGTGGTGCTTCCTGGGACAGCTCAGTATCAACAAGGTACCTCAGGGTTTTAGGAGCTGTGCCAAAACCAGTTGACTGAAATGCATTTGGGAAGACTCTAATCCAGCTTCTCTACTATATACTGATGCTTGTATTAGAGGGAGTTTATGTTAGGGTTCCTGTGATGAAAATTAGTTAATTTTCTTCATGCAGTCAGAAACCTTTCTTTTTCATAGCTAGCATGCTCATTATTTGGACTTAGTTTGAGAACAAGCAGATAACACCCCAGCACAGAGTTAATGTTTTTAATTGCTCTGGTCTGAGAGCCAAGGACACTCTGAGTGCTCTGCCCGCAGGTGTGAGGCATCAAGGAAGAGGGCATGGATGGGGCAGAGCTTGACTGACATCCAGACTGATCAGTAAGAGTATTCCATCCCATTAGCATCATGCTTTGTATGTTAAGGAGTCAGGGCCTTCCAGCTGGCTCTGCTCTTCCACTAGCATTGGGTGCTTTCTCTTGCATGCCTTTTCTTCTTCTTTGCGCCCCCCCACCCCCCCCTTTTTTTTTTTTGTTGAAACCAGGGGCGTTTTTTGTACAGGACGTTTAGTCCGGCTTTTGCTGTTTTGCAGAGGCCTCTGGGCTTTTCTGCCTTTTTTCTCTCTGGGATCGGCTTTGGGACCAGGTGCTGTTTCCTGGGACTGGCTGCTCAATGTGTTTGTGAGGAATTGCCTTGAGTATATTTTATTTCTATTTAATTTATTTATTTATTTTACTAGTAGTGTGTTAGTGTTTTGTTATTTTATTAAACTGTGTTTATCTCAATCCATATTTCTCCCTTCCCTTTTGATTTTTCTCCCCGATTTGGGGGGTGGGGGAGAGGATGAGTGAGTGGCTACCATGGTTGTATTGCTAGCTTGGGTTAAACCATGACAGTTCCTCAAATTCTTCCTTACCTTTATTCTTACAGTACACCCCAACATGTTCAATATTTTTGAACCTTTAAACTGTGCGAGTTTCCTGCACAACTTACTGAAACACATTATTATGACGTGCTTAAGTTATCATCTTTTCTGAACGTGCTGTAGATGTTTCATGGTATCATTTTTTTTCTTTTTAGAAGCTATACTTCCTGTTGTTTTGTTTCAAGCGTCCTTGTTTAACTCGTCCTCTAAGATTGGGCATAGCATTTCTTTGATATGGAAGATATGCCCTAATCACTTTGTGCATTTTGGAGTACCAAAGGCTGTGCTAGTGTGCATAGGTTTATGAAGGAGCACCATTTTGTGTCAATCAACTTTGTCCAGATGAGAGAACATTATCATATAATTAGAGAATTGCTGAGGGTGGAAGAGACCTCTAGAGATTATCTAGTCCAACCCTCCTGCTCAAAGCAGGTTGCTCAGCATTGTGTTCAGTTGTGTTTTGAGCATCTTGGAGGGCAGTCTCTCCACAGCCCCTTAGGGCAACCTGTTTGATCATCCTCACCATAAAAACAAAGCACACCAAAAAAAACACAACCAAACAAAAAACCCCACACAACCAAAAACTGCCAAATCACAATGTGTTCTTGATCTTCTTGAAGACAAACGTGGTGTTGGCGTCCTTACGGTCCTTGGGAGCATCACTCGATGGCCATGACCTTGCAAAGATAACCAAGGGTGGTCTCTCTGTGACATGAACCAGCTCCCTCATCATTGTTGGTGCAGCCCATGATGCCCCATTTGTTGTGTGCTTCCTAGGCTGATCCTCCTCCTTCCAGGGTAAGTCTGCCTTGCTCCAAGACCTTCCCTCCACTGTATCTTTTCAAAGCAAAAGCATCTGCTTTAAATTTAGTTGGTTCTTATCTAGAAAATGTCTCTGACTGAGGGGCTTGTTTTTTGGTTTGGTTTGGGGTGGTTTTTTTTTGCTCTGCTTTATGCTGATGGGCTTCGCAGTCTGTAAGTGGACAAGTAAACAGCTCAGACCAAAAGAAGTGAGTTCAGGAGAAGAACAGGCAGGAGTGACCTGTTCAAAGCCTGGTCAGCTGCTAGAGGAGCTTCTGTCTGGACATCATGGAGATCCCCAGCTGCCTCACGCTGCTGGTTAAGCTGTGTTTGCAAATGGGAAAGGCAGATTTAAAAACTCTCTCAAGTCAGCGTGATACTCTGCCTCTCAAGATTGACTCTCATGTTTCTTAACACATTATTTTTTCTGATTTATTGTATAATAATAGTAAGTCCATCTACAGATTTTTGTCAGTGGTATGCCAGATGACCAATAATAGGAGCAGAAAGTTGTCATGGAGTTACTGTTTTAGGCAGTAGGTTTTCATGTTTATTGAAACTACTCAATGACTCTTGCCTGGAAAAGGGTACCCGAGGAAATTTAAAAGGACTAAAGAAATGTCTCAGAAAATAAATTTGGAAAGATTAGAAATTTCTGCTACAGATTTAGAATGTAGGCTTATTTTCAAGTCACAGATTGAGAAAAAAATACCAGAAATGGAAATAGACTCTACGATAGAAAGACAGATGCATTATTTTAAAACCCAATATGATGTCCATAAAACAGAAAATCAGTATAACATTGGGTTAAAGCATTTTTTTTTTAACTTTTGTTACTATTCTTGAAAGATGCCAACAAAAGGCATTAGTATTTGTGTTATTGACCATTCTGATGAACAGACTATTTTGAATTCTTGTAATTTAATGTTTCACACCTTTTCCAGAAAAGGTGCTAATTACTATGGGCATTAATGCAGTTGTATCAGATTTCTACATCTTGTCTCATTTGCCTTTAATTCATCTTTATTCTTGCTGAAAACTATATACAGAATATTGAGATTTTCTCCGCTTGTTTCCTGTTAGTAGCATATTGCGTGAATTTGGGCTACTACCAGGTGTAAGAACTAGAACACAGCTTTCTCATTTGCACTCACCTATTTATTTTACCTCACCTGGAAACTGGTTTATGTTGCACTCTAATACGGAAAAGGACTTGATGTTTTGTACTTACTTTTGCAAAGCCCACCCCCTCGTTTCTTTATACATAACAAATAACTAATGCAACTCCGGCACTGGAAGTAGATATATGGCAAACAGTTCTTGCACCGTCAGAACAGAGATGCTTATTACAGAGCAGGGTGATGGATGATATTTAAAAAGATAACGTTACTTTCTTAGAGGAGAGACTGTACAATACTGTGTGTAGGAACAGATCAGAACAACTGAGCTGTAACTTTTTCTAACAGGAAGAATTTAAACTGTGATTTGAAGGCTTACAAAGCTGTTACATGCTCTGCACAAGTGCTCTGCTAAGCCTTTTCTTTATTATGCTGGGACAGTGGGTTTTTTAAGCTAATGCCTTTGGGGAAGAAGTGCAATAGTCCTGAACTTTCAAAACTTGGGCATTTATGCAAGTTTTCTATAAACATTTTAGGAGTCTAACTATATTATTCCATTTCTGAAAGGGCATTTTTTGTCCAGGGTATTTAGCTGTAGATGAGTGTTATTATATGCATTTTCACAGATTTGTGCTCTAATTTTTTTCCTAAGAATAATTATATATTTGGAGCTAACCATTCAATCATTTATTCATCCGCTTTACCACGTGGACTTAGCAAATGGACTTGTGTTAGCCTATACAGCATATCATGCATGCAAATTCCGCTCTTAACAATACTGCATGAAATTATGTAAGTGATAGGTACTAATTTTCTCTGATACAACAATGATAATGATGGACTATTGGGGAAAAAAAAAAGTGCTCCTTAGGTTGTGTGCACTGGCATACTAAACGACTCATTTAAAAAAAAAAAATAAAAAGAGAATAAGAGACACCTATTTAAAAATGATGTCTTTTTAGTAATAAAGGAAGAGGGTATTCCCATGGTGATAGCACTATATTCGTGAATGAAACTGTCCATCAGGTTGTACGTTCACTTGTTTGGGGGAAGGGTGATAGTTAATGACTTCATATGCAATGTCAGGCAGTTGAATTCTAGATATTCAAGTGTTTTGTAGAGCCCTGGGAACTACAAGTGGTATTTCATATTCTCATACTTCTGCAGTGTCATGGTGCAGGTACTCTGTCCTGAATGTAGGGCAGCAGGCAGTCTGAGTACAGTAGATATGTGTGGTACATACAATTGTGTGAAAATTTTAATACACCAGCATTGCTACAGCTTTATAAAATAAAACAGGGTGTTGGAAAATAGTGCAAGCACTTGGGTACAGTGGGTACTGAGCTCCATCTTTTCTTGCTTCATTTCTATTTTGTGAAGGAATCCATGGCCATGTAAGAAGTTTAGAAGGAATACCTACCAATTATTCCATGTTAATTATTCATTCAAAAGTAGGAAGAGGAAATATGACAAAGATGAGATCTTTCACTGAGTGTTTAATAATAAAAGATCATTCGTGGAAAGCTTATGAAAAAGTGAAGGACATAAAAGCACAAGCAGAACATACGTATTAGTACATGCTCAAAGAGTTCTGTGATAAGAGAGAACAGGGTTCAGCAGGAGAGGTTTTCTAAACAGCGTTTCAGTGAATTTGCTTACTTGAGCATCCCTTTTTCCACAGAGTTAGAAAACGTTCCAGAAATAGAGAACTGAAGGACGGTATCATGTTTCTGACTTTCATTTCAACCCTTCCTATTGCACTTCTCACACTTAACTAGATTTTCTATTACCATTCCACTAAGAATGGGAGAAAGTCCTTGTCACTGTCACCCTTCTTTCCGTCCTTGGAGCCTTCAATAACAAGTTCACAATGCAGGAACAATAAGGCACTAAGGAAAAAAAAAAAGTGTGAAGTGCTGCGTGTGCTTCCACAAGCAAAGGTGCCTACGTGGATTCATCAGGTAAAGACAGATCTAAAGTGTTGCCATATAATGCAGGTTGGGGTGATCCAAAATCCATATTCGTGTGCAAACAGAAAACCCACCTGAGGACATGAGAAATTTCTGTGATAATCCAGGTGCTGCCAAAATTCAGCCTGAAGGACATAAGGGGCCATGTGGCAGAGTCTGTAAAGGCATAAAATAGCAAACTTGTCTGCAGAGGAGGAGAGTCAGAAAGGATTTGGGGGACAAAGCTCTAAACAGGGTGATGTGCAGCAGTGCAACAGCTATTCTGTTGCATGTTTTCATAAACTGCTCGTGAACTTGGTGATGGGTGAAGTCAATCTGTTGCTTCCCTTTCGTTAAGTTGTGGACTTTTCCTCTGTTAATACGTGCAATGTGGTTATGTTTACTCACTGTTTGGTCAGATTTATTGTATGTATTCATTTTCATCAGTCAGCCTGTCAGGGTTTGTTTGGTGACGTGTGTTGTTTTTGTTGTTGTTTCGGGTGGGTTTGTTTGTTTGTTTGTTTGTTTTGTGAGTGTTTTTTTAATGTGTGGGTTGATTTATTTTTCATGGTATGCAAACATACTGTTTGCTGGGAACCCTTGACCCTGGCTTCTCAGTGCTCGATTAGCTGGGTTAATTTCATGTTGCACGATAAGTAATGGGCATTTGAAACTGCCAGAAGCCTGCTGTGGGTTTCTCCTCCTGCCTGACCATATTTGTGAGCAGCACATTAATCAGCACTCTCAGTCACGCTTTATTGCTTAACGATGAGGGTTAACTGACCACTTCCTAGTAGTAAGGAAAAACGGAGGTCAACGATCACTGACTGAGCAAAGAGGGGTTCTCTTCTGACTTGCACTTTTACTCCTTCATCCTTCGGCAGAGACAAAAGTGTCTGCTTCACCACTTAAACATAAACACTTACCTTTACAGTTCATCTTCATTATAGATCAGTCCATGTCACATGTTTACCCAGTCGAAACAAGCAAAACCACTGAGCCGGTTACCTAATTTTAAAGTCAATGTAATCATATGTGTGGGAAAACCTTGTTGAATTTAGCAAAGTCTGTTTTAGGAGTGTGTAGTTACAACTGTAGTGTAACGTGTAGATGTGGTACTGGAGCCCCCCAGCCCAAACATTTTTATGATGGTTCCATAATCCATCTCCTTTCCGAGCACTGTAGCTTAATTTCTGCGTGCAGATACAGAAACTGCTGTAGTTCCCCTTACCTCCATGTTTTAATGATAGTGGTTCACAAATTCATCTTGAAAGATACTTTCTTCCCTCCCCCCACCCCGAAGTTTGTAGTTTTACTACTAGTTTTGGTTTATGCAAGCTTCACATGAGTGGGACATTGTGCCAGCTGCCCTACTGGGGTGACCTGGCTGGCTGGAGGGCGCCTATGTGGAGGTGGGCAGAAGTTATTCCTGACGAGAATGGGCTGGGCAGGCAGCACGCACCGAGGGGGCCATCCATCATGTGCCTGCCTCCCACCAGCTGTGGGGTGTCCTTGCCTCTGCAAGAAAAACTGGGAACATAAAAGCCAATCATAGAATCATTTGGGTTGGAAGGGACCTTCAAAGCTCATGTAGTCTAACCCCCCTGCTGTAAGCAGGGACATCTTCAACTAGATCAGGTTGCTCAGAGCCCCATCCAGCTTGGCCTTGAATGTTTCCAGGGATGGGGCATCTCCTGCCCTCTCTGGGCAACCTGGGCCAGTGTTTTACCACCCTCAATGTTGTCATTGTTTTCAAAGGTAAATATTTATTTGAACTTCTGAAGATGAGCTCCAGGTTATGAGGGAGTTTTTGTGGTCCTCTGTACCAGCACGGCACATCAGGTGCAGTGGAGCTTCTGTAATGTCTTCTGCTCTTGAGAGCATGTGGGCCAAGGGAGGGCAGGTGGATACATGTGGGACATCCATCCCCTGGTGCAGCACTCTTCTGCCATAGCAGCACCTGAGGGACCCCTGTAGGCAGTGTAGTTGTCTGGCAGAAGTAACCTGGGGACCAACCGATGTTTTTTCGGGTCTTTCTTGCTTCTGTAAGTCTCTGTGGCTGCTGCCAGCTGTTGCGCCCGTGCCTACAGAGAGCATCAGGGGTGGCACAAGCCTGTTTTGGGCTCGTCCCCTGAGATACACTCAGCAAATGAGGTCCCAGGGGCTGTGAAAGCTTGTGGGCAGAGCTGGAGTTGCCTGCAGCAGAGTTGGGAGCAGCAGCACCCAGCTCCAATGGCTATACCAGCAGCCATTGTGTCTCATGGAGATCAGTACCCCAACCAGGGAGTGGTCAGCCTCCTTGGAAAGCAGTCTCTCAAAAATGCTCAACACTCAGAAAAATCGAGTTGTGGGAATGACAGGTCAGGCTCAGTGCATTAGTACACACTTTTAATATTTTTGGCCTTATTCTGTCTCAGCTTTGGTTTCTTATCTGTAGATATGGCTGCACCATCTTCTACAGGAGCTGAATCTTAGGTTTCCTGCATTTAGCCCTAACTGTGTAGAGATAGATATTCCTTTGATTTTTGTCCCCATATGATTTTCTTTTCTTTATCCAGTTATGACCCGTCTGCATCCCCTGCCCTTTCTCCTTCTGGCCACCACTCACCTCTGGGCCTTTTCCCGTTAGTTATCAGTTTCTGCACTCATCGGTTTCTCTGGATGATTTCCCTGTCTTCTCCAGTACCCACTGCCTACATCTCCTTCCACCCTCCACTGGCTTCGCCTTTTGGGGTACCTTTCTCCTTCCAAGTCTGTTACCTCACCAACCTCATGTCCTCTCTCCTCATAAAGCTCCTGGCAGTTCCGTTTATGCTTGTGACTTGTGCCTCATTCCTCTTCACTCTGAGCTCTCCCCTTGCCATGTCCCGAGAGCATGATGTGGATTTTCTGTGTGGAGTCCCTGTGCCAAAGCATTGCCTGACATGTGGAAGAGATGGCTGGAGCGCAAGCTCAAATGAGACCCTCTGCCCTCATCCATATTCTTTGCAGAAGGAAACTTTGAAGGTTGGCAGCCAACCTCCACCAAAACCTTTGCAAATCGTATCACGTACAAACTGCAACATTTCAGTGTTTTACACTGTGATAATTTTAAGTGATAATGTATGAGATGGCAAAAGGCACATCTGTGGTATCAGAGCAGTGATACTTCAAAGGGTCTGTCTCAAAGTGTGAAGGCTCTTGAGCTTCTCCAATATGTCTGCGAAAAATGTAATGCAGGGAAAAACCAACATGTTTCTCCCTACCCTTATTCACAAACTTACTTTGGGCTAAGCTCAGTATGTCTTGCTGATACTTTCTTACACTAGCAAAATAAAATTCAGCCTCAGGCAGATATCCAGCATGGAAAATTTCAGCTCTAGCTGCTAATGTGTGGTGAAGTTATAAGCAATAGAACACAAGGTCTTAAAATGAGAAATGAGTGTCAGGCAACCTTAACTATATGTAGTCCTACAAGATCCACTGATGATAATCTGTTTTTTGACAGATTTCATCCAATTTGCAGATTCGTTTTGACATATACTATACAAAGAGAGGGAAAATAGAGTCCCTGGAGTAGGACTCAGGCTTATAGATAGCACCTTACAAGTGAAAGCAATGATCAACCATGCAGTCATTTTACCTTCTGCCAAAGCTTTAAAACTGTACTGCATACCGTCCAGAAAAGAAATTGTAATATAAAATCAAGGCACTGATGCACTGAAGCTGAGAACTGTTGACTTTTTGCAAGTTCCTATCTTGTTCTCAGAAATGTAAGTGTAGGTTGCAGGTAAATGTTGAATTACAAAAATATTGCAGGAGTTGTAACATAAATCCTGCATTGCTTGCATAAACAAAAGCCTAGGATAGCATGCTATTTAGATAGGCATATCCAACACAATTTTAGTAATAATTCTTGACTGTCCAGTAAACAGTGCAAACTTCTGTCTTGTTCCAAGTCTCCCCTTCCCATTAGCTGGTTGTTGTGGTTTTGTTTTGGTTTTCCACTTATGAGCTAAGAATCTGTCCAGGGTATTTCTCCAGCATGGAACTGTGAACTTTGGAGCACTGAGAAGTGATTTTAAGCGCAAGCAAGGTGAAGGGGGTTGGAGGCACGCACGGTTACCTTTAAGATAACATTTCTGGGGGAGCTCACCTATTGGCAGAGGAGCTCAGGAATGCTACGTGCCCAAACCTGGCTTTTGGCCTGGAATGTTGTTTGGGGATTATGTAGCAAGCTACATCCCAGCGGGCTTGTTTGCAGGCTGCCTGCAGCTGGGGTTTCCTTTTGGTTTTGTTTGTTTGTTTGCTTTTTCTTTTCAGATTGCGTGCGAAACCTGTGTGAATGGTAATCACCAGTTCCCTAGATCAAACTCTGACAGTGTCTACATGACTTTTAAAGTGTCTTCCAGTACAACCCTGCTGACAGCTCAACAGTTACATAAAATGCTGCCTTCCTAAAAAATCACTTTCCAGCAATGTCAGTGCGTGAGGAGCTAGGAGGATCCAATTGCTTTCCTGCTGAGAAATTTTTCAGAACCGTTCCACCGTGCTTACACAGTCCAAGATAAAAGTCTGTGTAACTTGGTGCTGTATGTTTGTGGCAAAGACTTGTGTATGTGAGTAACACTGCTTATTTTGAATAGTTCTGTTGTCTCACAGAAAATAAAATTTAGATATTAATAACTCTTTCAAATATCAGCAATAAAATGTGAAATTTCAAGCAGTACAATCTCTGTCTTTTATGGTACCTCAGTCGCAATTCATTCCTGGGAGGATTTCACTGCTACGTAGTCTGGATTTTTTTTTCCTTACTTATTCTCATCATCAAACCAAAATCTTTGTGTACTCTTCATTCTTAAAACTAGGCACATGCTTAAGTGCGCAAGGTGAAAGGGCTCAAGGCATATGACTAGAGACCTGAACTGGGCTGTTATCATTTCCCATCTCTAATTATCAGAGAAGTTGCACACGGGTAAAGGGCTACTTTAAATTTTCTTGGTAAATCGCTCCTCCCGGCTTCTAATCATTTCCGTTCCACTTCTCTGGACTTCCTCCAGTTTGTTTATATCTTCCATTAATGAAGTGCCTGAAGTGCATACAATATTCCAGGTGTGGCTGCAGAAGAAATGCATAAAGAGAGCAGTGCTGCTGCCAGCCTGCTCCGCTGTGTAATGCTCCTACAGAAGGAGCCAGAGGTGTTATTGGCTCTTAGTTCTCCTCTGCCCCATTACTACTTATATCCAGATTGTCCTCTTTTCAGTGTCTTTTCAGCATTGGTGCTTTACAAATTTTGCTTTGTTGTTAACTCTTTACTTTAGATTACTCTCTTGGTACACGCAGTAGCACTTTTTCCAACTGTAATTTTATTGCTTGTTTCCTGCATTCTTATTTCTCTACACTCTTTTTGTTTTTTTGGTATTATTTTTCTGTCCACAGTTATACTGACAACTTCTTTTTTTTTCCAGTTCCAGTGAAAAGGCCAAAACAACCAGTAATCCCTCTGATACTCTGCAGTGTATCTTCCCAGTGTGGTAAACTGTGTCTGCATTTGGCAGTTGCTTATCCTCAGTAGGCATTCGCTATAGAAATTCTTAACAGCAGAATTGTTACAGGATCTTCTGATCAAGTAAATCTTGCCAAATAATAACAATGAACTGGATTCTAGATTTTTTTGCCTATTGTACAAACATTTTTTTCAGGTGAGGAATAGAAGAAGAGAGAGTTTAGTGGATGAGAAATGTAGTGGATAAAATGAACTGGGCATTGTGCATCAGTGAATAAATAAAATACATTTCCTGCATGAGTGCATCTCCAACAGTATTTCCATATCTGTGTACTTCTTTAAAGTAGGTATTCCTGATCTGCTGAGTGGCTCAACATCTTCAGGAACCATTACCTTGGAAATAACAGGGGTGAGGACACTCTGAGAAGCAGGAGTGTGCTGTGCCCAGGAGGGAACTGCCAACCAATGCTATTTTTTGCTGCAAAGAAATAGTGGGGTTTTTACACTTACAGCCTGATTTTCTCTTTTGTGTGATGTAGACATCTAAACTTAGTCAAAAATAGAGGTTACTGCCATTCCTATCCTGCAGAGGAATGACAATTCTTTACTTTCTGCCTTGCCAAAAGCACTACTGCCGAACGAAGTGTGGATCTTCAAGCAGTCCCAGAAAGCCCACAGGGATGATGGTGGCCTCTTTCACAGCCCAGAGAACCTTTGCTGAGGAGTTATCTGGTCATAAAATGTCCCCACCATGACCCACGTGCTCCACCCTGCAGCTTTTATTTGTCCTCCTGAAACTCTTTGCCTTCTGTGTCTCCACAGCATTTTGAGTTTTACTATTTTTTGCTGAGTTATGTAGCTGATGGGTAAACTCGAGCAGGGCATAGCTGCTGTCTGGAAAAAAATGAAGTGTCTCCAGGTGCATTAGTGCTGGCTTAGAGAGGTCTTGTGTACCAGCTTCTTCAGGCTTAGCGGGGCTGTAATGGCAGGGGAGGTCAGGCTCCAGTTATATTTTCATAGCATCTATTCTCTTTCAAAAATTAGTTCACTTCCACACTTCGTCTTGTGTTACAACTACTTTAACTTTGGTCTTCTGGCTAACTAGAAGACAGTCGGTCTCTTTGGAAAACCCTGACACCCACCAATGACCAGTCTTTCTACGTAACTTCTTAATTATTTCTACATGTGAGTTTTGGCTGTGTTCCAGCTTTGAAATAATTATGCTGCTTCAGAGTGTAAATAAGTGAGACTGGATTAATAAATTGCTGAAGCATGGTGCCACACTTCATTATAATCCACTTATCAAAGTGGAAAAACCTTTTAGTACATAAAGTGCATCTGCTTTTAATTTTCATTTTGATCTTTTCTTTGTGTGTTCTCAGACACGAGTGTACCTTTTCAGGGAGGCTTTTAATGCTGTTACCTGGCAGTTTCAAAGTTACTTCTGAGGGTGGCAAAACACAGCTAGGAAATCTGGGATGTATTAGGACTGGATTATCCTCTCATAACTAAATTGGGGTACCCTACATCACGCTGAAATCTGGCATAAGAAGGCAGATCAGATTTTCGATGTTAGTGACCTTTTTATAACTCCTGTTTTCTTCAAATTTTATCACTCTTACTTACAAAGCGTGGTTCAGACAAATAGAATTTTGCCTTTAGTCACTATCATTTTTCGAAGATAAAACAATTGCTTTTGATGAAAGTAGTGACACCCACCATTTTATGGCGTACAAAAATACGTTGGCAGCCACGTGGAACTGAGGTTAAGCTTGTACAACCGCTTGACCCCTGAACAACCACCCCCCTCAATCACCCATTTTCTTCACTGACCCCTCTTGCATGCTTCAGATCTGATAGCTATCGCTGAAGAGAGTGGCTTGAGCAATGAGTGACTTCAGTCATACTAATGAGAAAATTGCTGTATTTTATGAAGGTTAACCTGAAGGTTTTTCATCCTATTCATGTTCTTCTAGTAAGCAACGACATTTCAGTTCACGTGAGTTTGTGTTAAATAGCTACTTGCAGGAAACGAAAATTAATTCAGTCTGCTTATTACTACCGGAATTTTAATTATGAAAATTGAATTAGAACTGTAAAAAGTCTGTGTTCGCACGTGCCCCTCATGAGGTTAAATGTGAATAGAGTGTTTTATTTCCTTTTTTTCTATTTTGTTTTGCTTAAATGCATTGAACACAAGATTTGGGGATACATACTATGAAGCTGCCCTAATCCAGGAGTGAATTCTGGATATATGTGATATATTAGCAGTAGTTGCTCTTTAGTTTTAACTGAGCAAAACAAATTTTGCAACGGCAATTGTGACAATTAGGCAGAATGATCTTTGGAAATACAATGGAATTATTCGCTTTATGCCTTGGTGATGTTGTATTTATGGCCTGAGATAACTTTTTTTCTGTTGTCCTATGTCTCTCTTTTTCAGTTGTGTTTTCTGTGGCCACCATCATTTGAATTTAAATCCAATGTGTCTTACTTTTACTGAAATATCTATTACCTACTAGTAAAGAGAAGTTCTGATATGTTCAAGATCCCACTCTGATATGTGAATTATGTGCCTGAAAAATTTGGTATCCTTTAAAAAAAAAAAAAAAACCAAACAAAAAGTCCCAGAACTAATTTTACAGGTGTTAAAAATGCCGGATCCATGGATGCAGATCACATCACCTTTAGTTGCTCAAGACCTGGGATGACTTCAGAGTTGGGGAGAGGGCTGGGACCCGCGGCTCTGCATCCTGGAGATCCTGCACCCAGTTTGGGAGGGGGCTTGGAAAGACCGTGCTCGTGCCTCTAAGTTTGAAAATAACAATCGTAATTGGTGTACTACCCTTTCTGCTACTTAATTTAACTTTTCATTTTAGGTTGGTCTAGTATTTTCACAGTAAACACATTGTGAAACTTCATTATAATAATCAGATCTTCTGCTACCCCTCGTCCTCTTTCTTCTGACTGTTTCTTCAGATTTACATGGAAGACCAGGGACCTGAGGTTTCTGGTAAAAACAAATAAATTGAGAGGAAAAAAAGAAGACAATAAATACCTAATTTCAAAGGGTAAATCAGGGTCCTTTTTAAAAAGCCAGCGAACAATTGCAGAAAACTTTTAAGTTCACTTTGGTGAGCATCTGATGCGACTTTGATCAACATTTCTGTGTTTGGGATCTCAAGAGATTCTGCTAAAAGGCTCTGTTTTGATGGTATTGTTTGCAGCCTTTAAAACAAAATTATTACTGACCAAGGTTGCAGAGGAAAAGACTTGTCAATATATGTGCTGACAATATTTTAAATTGCCACTGTTTTTCATAATAATACTCATTATTATTAATTTGGCATATTTACAGTCTGAGCTGTAGTAAACTGCACATGAAAAATGCAGGAGAAAAATATGCTTTGAAGATAATGTGTCATTCACACATAATAAAATTTATTATTTGCTTGGCATGCTAGATGGAAGAGCATAACTGACTTGAACTTCAAAATGTTTGCAGAAACCAAAAGGTAGTTACTTAAAAAAAAAAATGTTTACAGAACTTTTTCACTGAGATCAAGAGTTGGGAAAAGTTTTACCTTGTCAAACAAACTGCCATTTCTCTAGTAATGTCTTACATAAATAGCATGAATCTCATTAGTGGAGTCAGCCTGGAATTGCAAATTATAAGATGGAGTTGAAAAACACAGTATTATTGCTGTATGCCTTGGTTCTTCTGTCTGTTCTATAGGAATAGGTGTTTTTAGTTTGTGTGTTTCATGTGATTACTGCAAAGACAGTTTGATACGTGTCTGATTATATCAGTAGGATAGTGGGGCAGACTAAGTGGTTTGAAATACTGAATAGAGCCTAACAACTTTCAGCTGTAGATACACTTCACAGAATCACAGAATGTTAGGGATTGGAAGGGACCTCAAAAGACCATCCAGTCCAATCCCCCTGCCAGAGCAGGAACACTTAGATGAGGTTACACAGAAATGTGTCCAGGCGGGTTTTGAATGTCTCCAGAGGAGACTCCACAACCTCCCTGGGCAGCCTGTTCCAGTGCTCTGGCACCCTTACTGAGGAGAAGTTTCTTCTCATATTCAAGTGGAACCTCTCGTGTTCCGATTTGAACCCATTACCCTTTGTTCTACTGTTGATTGTCACTGAGAAGAGCCTGGCTCCATCCTTGTGGCACTCACCCTTTATATATTTGTAAACATTAATAAGGTCACCCCTCAGTCTCCTCTTCCCCAAGCTAAAGAGTCCCAGCTCCCTCAGCCTTTCCTCATAAGGGAGATGCTCCACTCCCTTAACCATCTTTGTTGCCCTGCGCTGGACCCTCTCCAGCAGTTCCCTGTCCTTCTTGAACTGAGGGGCCCAGAACTGGACACAATATTCCAGGTGTGGTCTCATCAAGGCAGAGGAGAGGGAGAGGAGAACCTCTCTCAACCTACTAACCACCCCCCTTCTAATACACTTACAAATGGAAACTTTTTACGGAGGTGAATATTTCCAGTATTCACTGAAGGAGTATGGCTTAGGGAGCCATATAGTCAGACAGAATTCCTAACATTACCAGTTAGTGCTCCATATTCCAGAATACATCCCCTACACCCTGTCAAACATTCCCTTAAATGAACCTGATATTTCACATGAATCTTATTTTACACCGTAACTTCCTGAAATCCAGTGGTAACAGTGAGCTAGTTGTAGAGCAGGATACTACACCACCTATGTCAGTGCAGCAGAGCGGTTGACCACTTTTATCAGCAAAAATGGAGGGGCGTTTCAGTTCCAGTTTAAGATAGTTGTATGATGCTTATTTAAAAAGTCTTTCTAGTCCTTCTAGACCATTTCTTACGTGTTGAAATTTTCCTATGAAGTGCATTGAGATTTGTAGTGTGTCAAGAATGCCTTACCGGATTTTTAGCATGGGAAAGCAGGAGTAGGCATCATGCATGCAACACGCTATCTTGTAAATCTGTCATACTTACTGCTCTGCAGATAGCAGCATCTAGAGACTTCAAAATTAGTCTTCAGTTAAAATATAAACCAAAATGAAAATCTGGAAACTTACTCTGAAAGAAAAATGCTGTACAATATTAGATGTCTGATTTTGTCAAAACAACATCCTCTGAAGCTCTAATTCTCCCTCTTTGTATTACTGTATCCAGTATAATCTAAAATCAAAGGTAACTGAAATGAAAACTAGTTTCAAAACAGAAACAAAAATGATTTTGTTTGATAATAGGATTATTTTGGTGTTTGTAGACATTTTTTCCTCAGTTTTCCTCCTAGACAGATTTCCAGTGCTGTGTGATGTCACTGAATCTGAAATGCTTTGCAAAGATCAGATGCTTTTCCTGTTTCTTTTCCATGCTATCTAGTACCAATCAACATATCTTTAACTACATGAAAAGGGAATTACCGTGTAGTCAGCCATGTGACCATGTTTAGGCTTCCAACAGGCTGATCCAAAGGCTTTCTTAGCTCATCTGGATCTCAGGAGGGCACATCTGTGCCCTCCCTGACCCACTGTTGATGTGGCTGGTTGATACAAGCTCTGTTGCAGAACAGAATGTGGGAGCACCAGGGATGGTTTCAGTACCAGTTCGGTGTGTCTCTTGTGCCAGTGGGTCAGTCCATCTCAATCACGGGGTGGCTGGAGCATCAGGCATGGGCTTGGAGAGGCTTTCAAGGTTGTGCAGCATGTTTTGAGAAAATGTGCACCTGTATCTCAAATACAAGGTATTGGCGTATGTTTTGTTGGGTGCTTGCCTCAGTGTTGTTAGGAGGTTTCATCCCTGCTGGATGGTTTCTCCTGCAGAAAATAAGTAGCTTCTTTTGGGCTGCATCCCGGGCTCCCTTGCCAAATATCATCTCTCTCCATGATCCCTCTCATCGGTGCCCTTTCAGTCTGCTTAAAATAGTGAGTGAGAACTGTTCTTATAACTCCTCATCTACTTTGCCAAGATCACCAGACCCTACCAATTGTTTTTGTTAACGTGGCCTCAGCCCAGTATGAAAGCAGGTTTCCTGGGAAGGTAGAGGAGCTGGAGACATTCTCCACATCAAAATGGGCAGAGCACTGGGTTCTGCTCTCTCAGATGTGTATAGGGAGTAACAGTGGCAATGTGAAAACTTTCACAAAGAAAACAGTAGAGGACACGACCCTCTCAGCTTCACTTAAGAAAGAAAGGAGGATCAACTTTATCTATCTGTATTCACCGTTGGAGGAAACACTGGTAGTTGATCTGTGCTTTCCAGTTTTGGCTTTCTGGAGGAAACAAGTTTGGTAATTAATGTGCAGAGTATAAAGTCATTGTTCATGATGTAATTGCCACCCAAAGACAATGTGCGGTTCTTTCTCCGGGATTCTGAGTAAGAACTGATAGCGTGTTTCAGATTAGGAAGAGGAAGAAGATCAAGTTCTCACAGACCAACACATCAGATTTGAGAATGTTTTTGTCAACACCGTTTAGTTATAGCATGTTATAATTAAACAGCACTTAAACACAAGGTTTAAAGCATATAGAAAATTTAGACAAATACTGTGTTGTACTAGTTGGTAGATTGTCCTCGCTATTTGAGCATTAAGTAACTGCTGTGCCTCTGCTCTTAAAAGAGCCCTAGCTGGATTTTGTAGACCCTGCAGAAAATGATGCTGTTGAGGTGATGTTCTTATCCATGTCCCAGGTCGTTTTTTAATATACTTTTCTTGGGTGTATGAAGTGAGCTGTAGCCATTCCATGGACTGCACTGTAAATGTGCCCTTTGAAACACGCAGTTACTGACTGAATGGAGCAAGTAATACATTTGGAAGGAAATGAGAAGACTGAAGAAAGAGTTGTGGAATGGGAGAGCAGTAGGAGATGGAATGTAAAATTAGGTAACAGAGAAGGTTAGAAAATATATTTTATTGAACAAAAGAGAAAGGGGGGGAGTAGAAGGAAAGGCGACTTTAAAAACATATCGTATAAAACAGTAGATAAATTAATCCGGTAATATGAAAGGGTAAAAAAAATCTGAAAGATGTCTTGGGATCTAAAAGTAGCAGAAGGTAATTGAGAATGAGAAGCAAGCAGGAAGTATCCCAAATGTGGTGAATATTTTGCCAAAATCAAAACGAGTTTTAGTTAAGTCTCTAATTTATCATAAAGGAGGGAAAGCTCTAAATTCTTGCTTCAGAGGAGGATTTAGAATATAGCTATGCTATAAGTGTACTCTGTAATAATGTTAATAATAGGTCGATACTGTTGTCTTGAGTGATTGGCAGATACAGCCTTTGTCTGCAGCCAAAAAGCATATTGTCTGAGAGTGATACGGTCTGATGAGTAGGGCTGTGGGGTAATAAGAGAGACCCTGAAGGCAGACTAAATTTTGGGAAACACTGAGATTCAACAACTAAACTATAAACCCTGTGTAAAACACAGCAACAATATTCAAATCTAAGTTCTGTACCTGTGACTTTCATAAGCTTATTCTGCCTTACTCATAAATCTCAGTATGCGGAATCAAGTTTATTAGTTTACTATGGTCAGACTGGACTGGTTTAAACAGAGCTGAGGAAGTTAATTACCCAGTGTCTCAGGTGGATCTGGTAATAAGTAACTAGTTATGGAGCGAGGGACCGGCCGTGGCCGCGGCCTCTGGAGCTGCAGCGGGGGGACAGGTCCTGCGTGGGGGTGGCCACTGGGAGGGACCCGCCACTGCCCTAATCTGTTTCCCAGGTTGTTCAAACCAGTTCAAGAGCAGTAAAACAAGGTTATGTAATTGCCATGTGATGTAGCCGAAAATAGTGACTGCAAACATAGGCTGCTGTTGCTGGGCAGTTGTCAACTGCTTAAAAAAAAAAAAAAAAGCAGCCCTCACCTCTGTAACAAATGGACCTTTTAAATGAAAACGCAGTTCTGATTTCCACCGAAGAGCAGGCATTTTCCTTTCTTCTTTTTTTTTTTTTCTTAATTGTAAGAATTAGAGGCTCTGTGAAAACTGAAATTTGTAAAGATATTCATCATCTTACTTATCGTACTGATTTTTTTTGAGAGTACCTACCTACTGCAGATGGTGAAATGAAAACCTCAGGTATAGGCAGTTTGTTTCTTGAAAGTGTGATACAGTTCTTGTCAAACAGAAAAGCCTTTCTTGTATATGGAAAATCATTGTGACAAGTCTTAGCAGCAATTTTATTTACATACTGGCTGCTAAAAATAGAAATAGTTTGGTTTTGTTAATTAAAAGAGCTTAGATGGATTACAGTGATAACATCAGTTTCACAAAAATCTGTGGATGTTTCGGAGCTGGATGTGAGGAGCACATCACCTAGCTCAGCGAGCACAAACGGGAGGTTAGGATGTGCAAATGATGTGATTTCTTGCTGTAGGAGGCAAAGCCCTTCATTAGGGCTTTACCAGAAAGCAGAAAAACCTGGTCCTAAGTTCTGTTTGCTGGCCAGATATTCTTGATTTGAGAGGGCCTCCCTTAGAAAATCCTGATGATTTCCTGCAGGTGTTCTCTTTGTCTTTCCTTCAGCAGGGAAGGTCTGCAGCCCCGGTCAGAAGGGTTGCAGGGGCTTGTGCTATCTGATGGGCTGGTGGTTAAAGGGAAGGGACAGAGTTGAGTGGTAAACAACACGTATGGAATGGAGGGAAGCTTACTGTACGGTCATTCAATCCAGATTTTTGTTCTCCCCCTCATTGATTAGTGTAATCAGGAGAAACTTCACTAAAATGGGTGGTTGTGCTGGTAAATAATGATAGGAAGAGCAAGAGGATCTTTGGAGGAGTTCCCTGCTGTAAGAATGCCTATTTAACACCGCAACGCTCCTGCTCAAGCACGTGCCAATAGCTCCTCAAAGCCATAAGGCTTTTGCACATATCATTGTTATTGTGGAGATAATCTTCCCACTTGGAACATATGGAGAAATTGAAGCCCTTATTCTACCTCAGAAACTGGAAAAGGGATCCTAACTCTGATGTGCAAGGCAGGGCTGGAGGTGGCTTCCAGCTCCTCTCTCCTCAGACCCTGGGAAAAGGCTTGGCCATTCTGGCAGCTTTCAGGGAGAAGACAACTTTGCCTGCAATTTTATGGGTTAAAGTATTAATTCGCATTGTCGAGGAAGAAGGAAAGTTTGTGAATTTTACGTGCATTTTAATGTGCTTAAGTGAGATTCTGTTTTAAAAGCTGAGGGTTTTTTCAAGCTTTTTCTGCTTTATTTAGTCCTTCACTGCTGCTCCCATTTTCTCACTTTCTTGTCCTTTTTGTGAGGCTTCCTCAATCACGTCTTTGTCTTGGGACCCAAAGCATGCTCCGGTTTCAGATGACGTACCCAGAGTGGCTTTTGGACTTTTCCCTTGCTTTCCCCAGGGGATGCTGCAGTGGGTGTGTAGCTCTAGCAGAGGAAAAAGAAGAGTTGGCTGCCCCCAGGTAGAAGCGGGGGGAAAAGCCTGGAAGCAGGAAAAGAGCCGGGCATTAGTGGTACACAAGCGATCGTGAGTCAGCAGCCTAATGCCATTGCCAAAGCTACGTCTGGTCCAGGATTACATTAGCAGGGCTGTTTGTGTGCAGGATGCGGGAACTAACCATGTTATTGGGCTTAGTGATGGTGAAATTCAGCAAGATAAATGCACCCAGGTTTGGGTGCTCCATTTTCTGAAAGGAGCAGGAGAATAAGAGGAATGACAGCAGATTTAGGAACCATGACCTATGAGGAAAGATTGAGAGGACTGGATTTGTTTAGGGAACATAAATCTTTTGATAGGCATGAGATTGTTATAAAGAAGCTGGCGATCTACTACTCTGTCTTAGGGGAAGCGCTATCATCTATTTCAGTTGCAAAAATACTCCCATTTAGGTTAAATGCAAAGGGAAAAAATACAACTTAAAGGTTAGTTGTATGTGTCATTCTGTGACGTAGTGACACACTAACCTGGGAAGTGCAAACTTAAGTATTCCTCTAGCTCTACTGTGAATAGGATGGATCTCTATGTCTTCTTGGTATGTAACTGTGTAGTACCTATTAATTATTAATTTAGAACAGGAAATCTTCCTGATGTCTGTTGTAACTCTGTATTTTACATGGAACAGGAATTAACTCGTGTAAGTGCACTTAATGATGGCATATGTAAAAATTACTTTCATCTTAATGCATTAGCACATGGGAGATGATCATTTGATATCTGCCACTTTACAGCCCACTTGTGGGTGATTAAACTGGATAAAAAGAACTGGATTAAGCTAAACACAAACTACACAAGCAGATTGAAATGTGTCTTGAAAGAGTTAGAGATCTAGCATCACAACATCAGCCTCTTTGTGGGATGGTCTCCATCACTTTGTTGAGATCCTGAAGAGCCCTGGAGGTCTAGAGAGCCACATCCATTTCAGATGTGTAGGTTTTTGGTTTTGTTCTGAAGTTAAGGGGCATGAGTGAGGCTCATGCTAAACAAATGGAAGATACTGATTCATTATTAGTGTCTTTGCTTTATGAAGTTATTTTACAAAATTGGCTTCATTTGAAACGTACCATATTTGCATGGAAAGCTGAAGCATTTTGTTATCATATATGATAAAATAAATTTTTTAACTGAAAAACTGTTCTTTGGTATTTCATAGCTGTACTCTGCCTAGAGAGCTTGCCTGAATGGTGATCTGTTCTGTGTTTTAAGGTTTTTCAAATTACTTGCACTACTGTAAGCTTTAAGATGACCCTGGTTATTTAATTTTTTAGAAATGAAATAGACGACAAGACATTTACTCTTTAGAAAAACTTTTGCCTTGCTTACTAGAAAAACTGCTTACAGATTCTGTGTCATACATTAGTATTAAGAGACGTATGATTCAAAAATTAATGAACTTTTACTAAGTTCCGTTTTCTGAAATTATTTATCTAGAATAGGTAATAATAGGCTAGAAGGTAATAACTGCTGACTACCTAAACCATCCGAAGGGTGACTTACGGAAGTATTCTGCTGTAGTGGGAATATTTCTTAGGAAGTCAGTGTGACAGTGATGGAATCAGGTAAACATTTCCACAATATTTAAGAATGTAACCAAAGTAATTATCCGAGAGTACAGAAATGTTAACCTCTTTTTATTAAACCCATTAGCTTTAGAAAGCAGTAGTGAAAAATGTTGACTTAAGAGGTGTACAGTTTCACGGAGCAAACTGCCTCCAGGGTAATCCTGCAGTGGGGTTCATTTTGCAGCATTAGAGCTGACTTGTCGTATTAATAGCCTGCACCCGCCTGTGGAAGCCTAAAAATGGGATTGCAGTAGTCTGTGATGTACGAAGGACATGTGAGCACTGAGCGATTGTACTTACTTTCCTAGGAGAAAAGAATTTTCCCCCTCTCTCCACAGAAGGGTAGAATACCAGTACTTGTAATGGCATATAAACCATCTTTTTACTGTACAGTATGTTTTTTTAAACACTTTTGTTTTCTACTTAAATTTTACTCCCGTGCTGTCTGCATGACCTTTCTTAAGGAGATGTCTTCAAGTCAGTACAGATTAAAAATGTAAAGAGGAATTAAGTTGACTTTTCTCTTTTGTATCAGGTTTTTTGTGTAGATCATATCATGAACATTGTGTTTTAATTTTGTGATCAGCTGAGAATTTTATCTTTTCATGATATAGCAGCCCTACTTAATGACCAGCTGATAGATACCCATGCTGTCACTATATTGTACAACTTGATTTTATGTCTGACCTAATTATTGAGCTCATATTCATGAATTATTTTGGTTAAGTTTTATTAGTTTTCATCTGTGTCACAGTGCTAAGTAAGGTCCCTTAAAAAAAAAAAAACACCAAACTTATTTGTGCATCTGTTTGTTGTTTAAACATCCAAAGCATTACCTAGATGATGATATCTTTGTGATGTTACAGTAACACTTCGCTTACTCAAATGAGATCGGTTCTCTTTGTGCGAGATGCTCAGTGAAGAGATGCAAGGAACAGCATGAACTTCAGTTCACTGTCTAAATAGATAATGTTGGGTAAGGGTGAAAGGAGGTCAGATGCAGAGCTAGAAAATGACTTTTTTGAAATTTTAAGGCAAATTCCTGAAAGTCCCCAAAATAGAAGCCAGGTCTCCAGTGTCCCATGAATATTAACTTTTTGTTTCCTCAAGGAAGCATGTGTGTATTGTGGAAGATATCTTGGTAAACGTATATTATACCTCTGTCCTCTCACCAAACTTGTGTCTTTGCTCCCGCTCCCCTCACACGCCACTTTCCCACGTGTTTCGGTGCAGCTCTGCTGCTCAGCCGTGCTGCGGCTGCCCCTCCGCACCCACAGCTGGTGCTCCTTTTGGTTTTTGGCATCAACATTAGTGTTATTTGTACAACTCTGGAGTTTCCACACATCTTGCTTGCTTTGTTTATGACCTGCTTTGGAGTCTTCCTACTTAGTTGCCAGTTGGTCTTACTGCGTTTGCAATCTGAACTATTTTCCTCTACCTTGCATTTCAGACATCTTTGTTACAAACTTGTGTTTAGTTTATGGAGTAACGAGTTTCTTTCTTTACTTCTAAAATGCCCACCCCTGAGACTCTGTAGTTCTTGCAGCACGTTCTACGTGCTATTGCATTTTACATGGGACTGTTTTATTGAACTTAGCACACTGGCAAATCCTACGGCTTGTCTTACAGTTTGTTGTGCTTCTGTGCGCTGTGTCCTTTCCTTTCATCCATCCTCCGGAAACCTTCTGCATCGCTTTATGTCACATCAGCTCCAAAATCTGTTTGTTCTGGCTGCCCTAGGCCCCAATGTGCCACCTCAGGATGGAGGCAGCTAAAATAATCTTCTGTCACTTTTTCTGTCATGCTGCACCAACCCCTCGTGGTTTCCTTTATTCTTCCACATCAAATTCAAGCACCTTACTTTGAAAAGTCTGCGTGGTAATGCCCTCATCTGATACACTGCATCCGTTTGCTGTACCTACGTTCTTCCCACAAAGCAAAACGCCTTTTGAGTCTTCAAGTTGTCAAATGCCAGCCTATTTCTCTGGTTGCCATGTATTTCCTTTCTGCTAAATGTTGTATGTTAAATACCTGCTGTCTCCTCAGGAGTGCTTCTGTGGGGCTTTACAGACTGAAGTAATGTGGTTTTGGTTTAAGCCTGTTTTAGTAAACCCTTCAGAAACCTTATGCTGTGTAGAAGTAACTGATGAGATCAGAAATCAAGCATTTTGAACTGATTGAAGAGTGGAGTACATTGGGAAAGTTAACCTCTACTCTGCTTTAGGTTGTGAACTTCTGTAGCATGAGAATGGCCCTTGGTTTTGTACTAAAACTAAGAGTTATTAGACTGTTTTGTGACACAGAACATGTAAGAAGATTTGAAAAAGCTCAAACCAATAGTTTGTTTTATGCAAAAAGAAAAATTCCAGTCCTGCTTAGAAAAAAAGTAATGAGATCTCTCTTGTGAGTGACACACCAAAGCTCTTGCCCAAATGAAACGTACGAGAGGATCATTGGAAGGCCCATGACAAGACACTGAGATGATTGAGAAGGCTAAGCATGGGATTGGGAATGTCTGCATTAATAAGAAACTCAAAATGCCTGCAAAACAGCAAAGATGATGAAATTGGAATTATTTTAATACATCCTCTAATAATGTGTTTTGGTTTTGATTCATTCAGGACAGCACAATTACTTGTGTGCGGGAAGGAATGACTGCATAATTGATAAGATTCGGAGGAAGAACTGCCCAGCCTGTCGATTACAGAAATGTCTGCAAGCTGGAATGAATTTAGGAGGTAAGCAGAATATTAATAGCTTGGTCTCTTAATTTGATTAGGCAAAAACATTGGGAATGTGCAGCCTTTTTATAGATCTGGCAGCTGCATAATCTCAAAAGTTGAAGGTGGAATTATCCTGAAGAAGTGCTTAATAGCTAATAAACTCTATTGTCATTCTAAATCAGGTTTTGGAGATAGGTATTTTATGGCTCAGAAAAAAGAAAAGTGGGTGTTTTATGATGACAGTAATTTTAGTGGAATCTCATACAGCTAAAAGTGTTAAGGTTTCAAGTGTTGCATGCTTTTTTTCTGGGTGATGAGCATTCTCCTGAATACCCAAAAATATTTTACACCATCATGAAAGCAAATTCACACATAGTGAAATCTCTCAACCTGTTTTGTTGTTTATTTGACTTTTATATTGATTTATTTTTGCAACTGTTTAGATATGCAATAACTTTGATCATGTTACTCCGTTATTACTACACTAATAAGAAAAGGTCAAACCTTTTTCTTAATAATTATAAAAATATTTTGAAAACAGCATGACAACAAAACTTACAATAGTTTCTTTTTGTTGTTCTAATTCTTCAGTTGCAACGTCCACGCAATTCTGGCTGTGCTTCAATAGGCGTCTTGTTTCAAGTCATCTCCTGAGCAAATCATGTTACAAATAACTTTTTCCCACCTCTCTTAGGTTTATTATGTTGTCTGTGAATGGCGATTTAGATACTCCTGTGGGTCCTTTCCCTGATGCACAGAGTGACCCTTGCCCTCGACTGTTTTCACTGTTCCAGAAAATTATAATATAGTCATGTTAATTCCTCCAAATAATTTCTTATCTCGTGATTTGCTTTTTATCCTCTGGGACCTATTCTCCTAGTAGCTTAGTTTGGTTTTACAGACAGATTTAGCTGCTCGTCTTTCACGGGTTATATGCAAAATCCTGGTTCCTGCCTGATACCTTTTCTGACTCCCAGACTTCTTTTTCTGTCTTCTGTCCTGGCAGAAATACTCAAGCAAGCCACTCCTTACTTTTTCTTTGTAGAGAATAGCCCTGTTAAGACCTCTTTCACCCCCTTTCTCAATTTCAAGATGTTGCATTGCCCCTTAGGCCCCTTCTTTCAGCTTACCAAAAGAAAATGGGGCCAGATTGTATCATGCAGGGAGCTCACAGCTTTCTCTTGATTTTGCTCTATGCTGTTGCGTCTAGCAAGGGCAGCAGAATGGCAGCTTGCTTTGATGAAATGGGAGCTCCACAGTAGTAGTTCCTTCTTCCCAAAGAAAGGTGCTGAAAACATGCGAGGAGCAGGAAGCCCATTTCCCCGGTGCGCTGGCAGTTTTGCAGCTGGTGCATCCTCAGCCACTGTGCCCAGTGCAGCGCTGGCAGGGCTCCGGCAAACCTGCCTTCCCGGGCAGGCATGTGTGCTTAGCACCCCTGCAAAATACAGGGCTGCCATCCAACTTGATGACCTGTAAGAACAGCAACACGTGACACTTTGTCTGCAATGTCATGGGTTCATCACTGTGCTCTCCTGGTGCATTTCAGTGGATGTGTTCACACAGAGTCGTCTACAAAAAAACAGGGGAGGTGGTAAACTTTGCTTGAGGGAATTGCCGTTTTGTTTGGTTGGTTTTGTTTTTAGTTGCTCAGAATGCTGTAAATGAGGAATGAATTGAAAAATCTTCCCTTGTGTTGGAGCTTGGTAGTCTGCTGCAAATTGTAATTAGTGATCTGCATTTAATGACCTAGAAGGCCAAGTCTGTCTCAGCAGTGTACCACTGATGTGCGGTTGAGCTTTGTGGTTTAGCCGTTCTGGTGACTTTCTTCACAAAGAGAAACTAAGATGAAATTCTTGTTTCTGATTTGATCCATTTGTGCCACCTAAAGGAGCTAAAGTGGCATAAAAAGGTCCTTCCATCATTACCATGAAGGAGATGGCAGGGGAACATCTCTGGATGTCAGTGCAAGACAGTGACTTGTGTGGTTCAGGAGAGAACAGCCAGGTTGGAGACAGCAGGCAGGACCGCTGGAGAGGGGTAAAGCACCTGCAGCCCAGAGACAGAATTCCTATTTAAAGTGCCACAGGGGCTGCCAAATTAAACTGATGGACATTCCAGCCCTTGAGCCAGCCCAGGTCTGGCAGGAAGTTTTGGTAACTTAAAGCCATTTGCTGCTGAGTCCGCCCTTCTTCCCCAGTGGTGAGCTGTGCATTGGGCATCCAAGGAGGAGCAGCACAGCGTCTCAGACTTAATTTTGGGAAGTTCTGTGTGCTGTTGCAGGGGATTTCTGACATGGTGGAGATGATCACAAAGAAGGAGGTGGAAATGACAAGAAGAGATGTTAATGTGTATTTGAAAACAGTCATTTTATCTTTGTATATGTTTCCAGGATTTGATATTAAATAATATTTTTTCATAATTAGCTTGAATGAGTTGAGCATGTTCAATTTATTAGGAAGATACATTGTATCTTATAGTTTCATGTGATCGGACTAGTTTTGCCAAGAATACACATTACTCCAAGAAAAATGGACTTTTATGAATTTCTAATTTGGACTTCTAGGCAAAATGTGCAAGTATTTTGTTAGGCACTGTAATCAGTAAAGAGCTGGTGGAAATTGAATTTATAAATGCGATTTAGTTTAAATCCTATTTGCAGCATAGTACTCTCCATAGCCAAGTCACACTGCACAGTGCTGTGCTCTTTGTGCAGTAGATCTAATTTAAGCTCTCACCATCCAAATGGAAGCAAAGGTAAACACAGAAAACAAACTGCACCAGAGATGTCTGATGTGTTTGGTTTGTGAGAAATCGAGTAAGATGATGTGCAAAAGAGTCATAAGCGTAAGTCTGGGCTGAAGTGTGTGCAAGTTCCTGAACCCGTGGACAGTTCTTTTCCACTTGCACATAATTGTGATGTTTTAGCCCCTTATTAAAAAACAAACAAAAAAACACACAAAACACCCTGCAGTTGATCTCGGATAAATGTTACCACAGGGAACAAGGTTCTGTCTCTTAGGAGCTGGAAAATAACTTTACTTGTTTGCAGCTTTCCCAGTCTGCAGATGGGAGTGAAAGACCCCAGGCTGCCCCCCAGGTCCTCCCGGTTACTGCAACAGGGCATTTATAAAGCAAAGAGAAAACACGTTGTAATTTTAAAGTTTGTGATCATTTTCCTACTGTTACTGAAGATATTGATCTCCGTAGTGGAAAACTGGAATTCAGAAAGTAAGTTTTTGTGTTCCCTGCAGCACATTTTTATACAATCTGATTAATCTACTGGATCTCTTTTGTTTTTTTTTTTTTTGTTTGTTTTGTTTTATTTTTCTTTTGGTTGCACTCTTTCTCAGTATTTTTAAAATGTTCTTTTTATTTGTTTAATGTGTCAAAGTGTTACAGGTTTGTTTTGATTGCATATCTTCTACTTCCCAGCATGCTAACATTTTTTTCCCCAAAAAATAATATTTTGATGTGTGGCAGCCTGCCATACTTTAAGCACCTTTAAAAAAAATATGTGTAATTCAGTGATACAAAATACACCTTTTTAGGAATGCTCAACCGAATTAATTTGGCAGTTTTATTGCTTACCTCCTCCTTTTGCTTGTTGGAAAACTGGAGCATTTTCCAAGCTCTTATATCCTCTAATAATCTTTAAAAAATTATTCATCAAGTCAGCAAATAATTTACCTAATTATGTTCTTTTCTCAGTTTTTGTTTTGATTTTGTAAGACGCATCTGCAGCCTGTAATTTCTGCAAAGCTGAAGTTGCCAAATGTCACATTAATTCATCCCCCTCACTTCTAGAAAGTTATGTGTGCACTGCAGAGAGACGTATCCCTTCGGCAAATAGGACTCCGAAACTTTTTTGGGAATCATAGTTTGTTTGTTGTTTTGGTTTTTTTAAAAACTCCAGTTCCATATGCTAGACTTAATTATTGGAAGAGATTCAGAGTGAGCAACTGTACTATGAAGGTATGCTGGCCCATTTTTGGTTTATGCTCTTTTCAAGATTCTGTAATTAATTTTCAGTTAATTATGGACCAGAACGACTGCATGATTCGTGAAGTTTTTCTCAGCATACGCTGTGATAGGATTTGTCGAGTCTCTCACTTCTGCACGAGACATTTTCATTTAACTCCCACCTAATGCTGCTTGTTCCCGAGTTGTGTCTGTCCCCATGGCAGCACCAGTGAGGGTGAGGGACCAGGGCAGTGATTGTCCCCCTCTACTTGGCACTGATGAGGCCGCATCTCAAATCCTGTGTTCAGTTTTGGGCCCCGTCACTATAAGAAACACATTGAGGTGCTCGAGAGAGTTCAGAGGAGGGTGACGAAGCTGGTGAGGGGCACAAGTCTTACAAGAGGCAACCGAGGGAACTCGGGCTGTTTAGCCTGGAGAAAAGGAGGCTGAGGGGAGACCTTATCAGTGTCTACAACCACCTGAAAGGAGGTTGTAATGTGGAGGGGGTTGGTCTCTTCTCCCATGTGAAAAGCAATAGGACAAGAGGAAATGGCCTCAAGTTGTGCCAGGGGAGGTTTAGGTTGCATATTACGAAAAAATTCTTCATGGAAAGGGTTGTCAGGTGTTGGAACAGGCTGCCCAGGGAAGTGGTGGAATCGCCATCACTGGAGGGATTTAAAAGACGTGTAGACAAGGTTCTTAGGGACATGGTTTGGTGCCAGAGTTAAGTTATGGTTGGATTCGATGATCTTGAGGATCTTTTCCAGTCAAAAGGCTTCTGTGATTCTAGTGACCAGGCATCCCTCCCTCTTTTGCTGTGTGATCAGAGAAGGTCCCTCTTCTGCATTGTGATGTGACATAGTGCTTAAGGGACAAAAAGGTGTCGAGAGGTCTGTACCATGTAGGGCTGCAATCCTTTCCTGCCTCAGCTCCCATATAAAACACTGGTGGGACTTCCCAGTACTCATCTCCCGCAGCAGTGAGATGCAGGTTGCTGAAATACCCTTCAGATATCGAAGGGAAATAAAACAGATTTAACCTTGCAAATGACATAGTTCATCACTCTGTCTGCAGAGACTGCCTGTGATATTCGAGTCTTGGTTTTGCATACATTTACATATGTAAGATGTTTCATGCACAAGATGTGATTTGTAGGCTTCACTTGCAGTTATCCTTATTTTTAATACATTAAAATAGTTCAATAATCTGAAAAATAGATTAAATGAGAGAATCAGTAATAAGATACAGCACTTCACCTTTTTGCCCAGCTTTGCATTTTCTGTTTAATAACTAACACTAGTATGTATTTAAAACTGTGGTATTATTTTCAGTTACTGCAGCTTGTGTGGTTTCTATTATCATTGTTCCTATCTCCTTGAGAAAAAAGAAAGTGATAGAAAAGGAAGAGAAAAAAAAAAAACCAGAAGTATTACAAAACTGAAAACTAAAAAAACTTAAAACCAGCAAAAATGTATCCTCTTGGTTTTCTTTAAAAATTACTAACAATTTTTTACTCCTAAAGATTTCATAAATTGGAAAAGGAATAAAAAAAAAGAACCTGTGTCTAAGAACCAAAAACAACTTGGGATACGTGTATGGCTTTTATTTTTTATTTCAACTGCAAAATATTTTGAAATGCCTATTAACTGTATTTTTATTTACATTTATTATGTAGCATTTTCTTCTGAGGGAATCTAATAAGTTTCTTCTTTCTTAACTTGAACATTCAGCTGGGTCTGTGTCGTTTCTTCCAACAGACAGTGTATTAAAGTTATTTATGGGTTTTGTGAAGCGAAACCTCATGTTGTCATTTTATTTTTCACGTTTTAGCTGGACAACTTAGTTGTGGTGCCTACAAATGTCTAGGTTATCATCAGTATAACTTAAAAAATCATTCTTATTTTTCTAGGTGTGATGGTTTCAGAAAACATTTGTGTGAGATAGAAATCCATCAAGTTATGAGATTGTGTTAGAACCTATGCTTTCTTTTAGCAGAGAAGTCAACCATTGATTTACCTGCTTTTATTTGTATGCATGATGTATTGATCCTAAGTGAGCAACGTAACATTAAGATGTAGCCTGCAACCACGCTACCTTGTGCTGTGATTTTGTTAGGTCTCCCAAATTGTCAGGTGGGTGTACTCATAAGAGGGATCAGCAGGGAAATTCACGTTGCTGCATGGTGTTCGTGTCGGTGACTCTTCAGAAGGGAACATCCCGCTGCCTCAGTAAGGGCCAGCTGTGTTTAAGGTCCTGCTGTTGCTGCACCACTGCCCCACACCTTGTGAATATATATTAAAAAAAAAAAAAAAAAAAAAAAGGAAAAGTCAGTCCTGCTGTTTGGGATCTTTTAGGAACCAGTTTGTTCAACAGTTAACTTTCCCTACTTTTGCATCTGTCTTCCTCAATGTTACAAGATACTGCTCTTGATGTGACCCTCTAACTTTTCAAGTTATCCTCAAGAGTATTGTAGGTAACTATCAGAACAATCATTTACCACAAAGATGAGGAGTCTCTTTCGGAATGATGATTAAAAATGCAGAATTTTGAAGAGGGCTGGTAATACTAGAGTAATCTCTCAGACATCAATTCAAAAACAGTACTGAAAGTGTCTTCTTGTACTTTGTATTTAGCTGTTTTTGTTTCATATGTGACAGCAGCTCACAAAGGTACACTGCTGTAGTCCAAAACCACACAGCTCTCTTGCAACAATCCTCAATCAAACTTCTGTTCAGGTTCCTGTTCTCAGCCCTCCTTTGTTTTGTTTTGTTTTGTTTTTGTGTTTTGCTGGTTTCTCCCTTGTGCTCAGCTGCCAGCAATGTTTGTGTTTCCTCCAGGAACAGCCTTTCAGGCTTTCGGCAAGGGTCCGCCCAACTCCAGACTTCCCTGTTGATCTGCTTGGATGCTCCATTGTACCATTCACGGTGTAACCCCCTCAGCTGCCAGCTTTGCAAAGGAGCTGAGACTTTCCTGGGCTCCTGCTGGGAGTATGTGTCCCAGCCTGCCCCATCTCACGTGGCACCACCGTGTGTGCAGGCTCGGGGGGGGTAATTGTCAGGTTTGGGCTGCTGTTAGGTGATACCACAGAAGCATGGGAGTGGCTCTTGCGTGGATGCTTTCTGGCAGGCATTGGCTGGCTGGCTTGTGTGGATCCCCTGTGCAGTGCCCACGAGTTTTTAAGTTTTTCTGTCTCTTATTACGGCTCCATCTTTCACCTCCAGGATGCTCCCAGGGTGTAGATGGTGTTTGTGACCTCTTGACATCCCAGGACCAAGGGTGTGACCCTCCTTTTTCCTTAGTGTCCTAGTACAGCACTTCTCTGTCTTGTACAGCATTTACAGTTAACAACATATTTTCCTGAGGATATTGAAATGAGTTGCTGTTTATCTTTGTTACTCTTAAAGATTCATAAAAAGTAAGCAAACCCTTAACACCTCTGTTCATTATTTTGAGTCATTATACTGAAGCAGACCAGGGTGCTTCTGCATTTCCAAAATTCATTATGTGCAGCTCTTGGTGATTTTTTTTCTGAATCAATCATGCTTCCTTCCACAGTGTTGTAGGTCTGTATCCTTTTTAATCTTCCCAGCAGTGAAAGATAGTCCCTGCCATGAAAGCTTGTCTGTGTCTCCCAATCCTCTTTCCAGAGCTGCTGGTTATCATCGGAGCCCTTGGGAAGTCTGCCCCTGTGGTCTGTCATGCATTTCCATTGCTCACCTCCCCACCACCACAAGAAGCTGTAGAAGCAGGAAGAACTTGTCCTTTTAGCTTCTGGTGAGCCCTTGCTTCAGAGAGTTTCCACCTGAGCGAGAGGATGTGAAGATTTTACTTGCCATGTCTGACACAACCTTGGCCAAAGCATGAGGGGTTCACTGTGCAAAATAGTGGTTTTTATTAAAACCCTCATTAGTTAGACAATTAGCGTTGCTTCAGCAACAAGCATCGGTAAAGAGAAAAAGGTGATCTGCTTTCTATGTCTGAAAAACAGGACAAGAAGTAATGAGCAACAAGTGATGAAGTGGAAAAGTATAATATCTGTTAACGTAAGGCCAGGGAAGCACTCAGATAATCTGGGGAAGATGGGGGTCTGTCATTGGACATCTTAAATATCAGAAAAGACAAATATTTGTCAGAAGTGATGAGGGTACAATTGGTTCTAGTCTGTGCAAGAGAGTGGATCATGCAACTGTCTTAGGTCTCTTGCAGACTATGATTAATATTAGGCAAGTGGAGTTATGCTGGATAATTTGTGTGCAAATCAAAAAACGATGAAAATTTTATTTCCATGTACAAAAATACTTTTTACATTTGGCATCACTGATCTTCATTGAATGAGCTATTCTGGATCTCTGTCCTCTGTGTGACAGTATGTCTTGAAGAAGCAGTGATGCTAAGAGTATGCAAGTCATGTGCTTTTTCTTCTGACATTGTGTTGCTTTTTTGAAGTCTGCTACTTTGGCATTTCACAGGTTTTAAATTGACTCTAGAGCTGTGGTTTACTCTAGTAATGTCAAAAGGAAATTTTAGTCGATCACAGATTGTGCCTTAGTACACAGAACTGTTCTTTCCCCTTGTCCTCACATATGTACTTTGCTTCAGAACTACCTTAGTAACTTGTATTTTGTTTTGAATTTTGTTTCTTCCTTTTTTTCCCCACCAATTCCCAAGTGCATTCATTTCCATTTTTAGTATGTTTTGGTCAAACAGGTATAAAAAGTGGCAAGGATACCTGGCCCAATAAGCAGACTTTGGAGTTCGATGTTAGTAGAAGGAACAATCCATGGCAGGTTATGAGGGAAATGTTGAGCGCATTTAAGCCTTAGCAATACACAACAGGCAAGAAGGTGATGTTTAACCAAGAGGAGGGCAGGGTGAAGGCACCTGGTGGAGCATTCCTGAGCCACTCAGTATACGTACACCTTCCTGCAAAGCGGTAGTGGTGATCTGAGTGCTTTTGTGATTCTTTGCCATCAGTTATCCCACTTTCCTCCAGTGCTGTAATGTTTTAGGAATGGAAGTTTTCTCACCTGCCTAATAGCCCTGCAGAAGGTGCAAGAGGAGGAAGACTGTAGAACATACGCTCACCTGACCAGTCCACCCCAAATGGACAGTAAAAGGATTTGTCAGCAGGGAGCAGGGGAGATACTGATGAGGAGCAACTCTCCTGCCTTCAGAACCATGTGGTTGTCAGACTGGGAAGAGCGAGCTGAGGAAACTCTTGTGTGGCTTCTGCGTCTGTACATGGACCAAGTGCAGTCATGCATGCCATTTAGACACCCTCATAGAGAGGCATGTGTCAATTTTGGTCATTGCTGGCATTTCACTCAACAATTTCAATTTCGTGAGAATTTAGAAATGTGCCACACTGTCAGTTGCAAAGAGATAGTCAGTCTCTTGATTCAGATCGTAACGTGGGTAATATTGCAGAGTTGCCTTTTCCCTGGAAAAGTGGTTAATATCACATACAGGGTGTTTGACTAATGTTCAGCGTGATTTATTAAAGCAGGCCATTAACATAGTTGTTTTTTTTTTTTAATGACTAATAAACTGGATGATGAAAAATACGGCTGAGGTGACTGCAGAAGATGAGTGGCCAGCTTGTAGTTCACAGATAGTACTGCTGTTCTATGAAGTGGGCTAGTTTATTTCTAGAAGGTGAGGGACAGACCAGCAGCTTTAAATGTATTAGAAATAAGATAATTTGAAAGAAATATGAGTTATTAAAAACTAGGAATATGGAAATTATACAGGTGAGGAGATAAAGTATCTCAAAATTTTTGTTACTTGAGGGGAATACAAGTGCAAATTTGATGCATTGAATGACGTTAACCAGAAAGACTGGAGAGGGAAGTCCGGCAGCTACCAAGCTGAGTTCTAGTAATAGTAGTGCAGGAAGAAAATAAAGCATTTCAAGCGTGGCAGGCTCTTTAACGTTGAGTGGAAGCATGAGCACTCAAGATACAGAATAAGAGGTACTGCGGCAGAGTTTGCTTATTGATGCTTTTGAAAAACTCTGAAAAGCTTGTTGAGTACTTGTGTCTCCAATGTAAATGCAAAGAGGAAATTTCACACGCAGTAGATGTCTATAAGACGGTATCAGGGGCAATTGAGATGGCTTAGTTTTATGATGAAGATGAAGGGCATGTAAATCACGGAACAGGCTTAGCATTGGGTATCAACCCAAATAAAAGCAGGAGAGAAGGCTTGGATGAGGAATGCCTGCAGAAGGTTGGACGGGAATGGATGTCTTGGGAGGAAGGTTGTCACTTGGCACAAGGCAGAAACCAGTGATCGTAGCCAAGAGCATTCAGTCTGGTACAGTGGAAAATTTCAAAATCTGTTCTCCAAAGTTTCCCTAACTTTGTTTTTACCCAAATTATTACCAGTGATAACAGCTCAAGCTTCTGATGTTTCATTGCTTCAGGTGTGTTAGCATTGTAGCAGACAAATCTGGAACTGTAGGTGACCTAATCTTTGCATTTGTTGTTTTACTGCTAGTCTTTAAATCTATTTGATGAATAGTCAAAACTACTGATGCATTTAGTAGACAACGCTTAGCTCAAAAATCATTGAATTTGCCCTGCATTTGAAGAATGAATAAATAATCAGTAAAATGTGAGTTTTGGGAGCATCTGAAAAGGACTGATTAAGATTGGCTTTCATCAACATTATAATTTTCTTTTGTAAGCTTTTTTTAAGGCTTTGTTTATGTAATGATTTAAATATTTAGTAAATACATTTCTTTTGAAATTAATGAAGAAGCACAAGAGGGAGTTTTATATACCAAAAATGTTAGCTGCAAGACTGTATTATGTTAGTTTGGGATTTTATATGAAATAAACTTTAGCCATTTCTCATTAAAAAGCTCTATCAAAAACAGCTTGATTTGATTCTAACAGGAAACCACTAATTGGCGTTTGGTAAAAGTTGTTCCCACACAGGGAGGAGTACCCCTATGAAACTGTTATTTTTCAATTAATTATCACTTTGAGGATTGCTGAGAAACAAGCAAATGTGTTAGACATTTTCCCTGACAACCTAAATATTCCTGTAAAAATGCACTTTATAACTCAGCTTTCTTTTGTCACTTTTGTCCATTAGCACAGCTAGAAAAGGGATTAATTCCTCCTGTCTCTTACCCAAACCCTCCCCAGTTCCTTTTTTGACTGCTGTGACCATCACCATCCTACTCATCAGACAAGTAGGTAACCTAAGCTTCATCATTGAGTTAGACCTCAAAATATGCAAGATTTGATCTGGAACTTCACCTTAATTTTTCTGAGAGGCAATTGTGATGGCTTCTGTGCCATTTTTGTGAGGTTGCTGCTTGTATTTGTGCTGCAAAGGCCATGCCTGTGAGCAGACCCCATGACGTGGATCCACAGTCCTGGATCCTGCGTGCAAAAGCCGCGCACTGCAGAGGAACCAGCTCTAGTCCACGAGATGAGTGCGAGCGCTCTCGCGAGGTGCCAGCTCCCTGTAGGTGTTTGTATTTCACTGCTCGGTTTCTCCAGCCGTAGCTGTAATCAGAAGGAAATGCAGAGTTCTCCTGAAAATATGATAAAATTGAGTGGGTGTGTAATTACTTGAAGACAGCCTTCTCCAAAAGTAGCTGTTAGTGGTTTGTTGTCGTGCTGGAAAGTCATCTTAAGTAGTGTCATCCTGAGGGTCAGTTCTGTGCCTACAGTTTCACTGATTATTTGTATGACAGAATAGAGAGTAAATATACAAATCCGCAGATTTGGAAATGCTCCTCTGTGGCGAGAATCGGAATTCAAAAGCATCTTCAACTCTAGTGTCTGAAACCAACATGATGACAGATTCAGTGGAATGCAGAGGGTTACGCTGAGAAAGGAGGTGGGCAAGAATGAAAAACCTGAGAGCAGATGTTCAGAGATGGCGATGAAGAAAGAGGCACAGTGGCATGATGATGGTGTATTAAATTCAGAGTCAGCAACATAAAATTTTTGCAAAAGTAAGCAAGTCTTGTTGGATACTAAGGCATTATTCTGTTCTTGTCTGAACTGGCAGGTGAGGATCTGATGACTGTGTCTGGTTATCAGCACTGTTGGTCAGGGTGATGGGGATGGGGCAACCTCATGAAATTGTCACCTGCATTCCTGTGCCAGTTGGTAGGATTTAGTGGTACCTCTGTCCTTCCTGATGGGCACATCTCCCATCTCTTCTTGAAGGTCTCCAATGTGGAAGTCTCTGCTGTGTCCCTTGGAGAATCTATTCCAGTTTTTCACAGACCTTTACATTTAGAAAAGGTTTCCGTAGCACCTGAACTGAACTTTCCTTCCTGAAATTCCTTTTTGTGTGCCTGAAGAAAGGTGAATACAGACTAGAGACTTCCCAAGGAAGAACAGGAATAAGAAGCAGCCTAGGAAAAAAACAAACCAAAACAACAACAACAAAAAACCACCACCACAAAAACCAAAACATAAATCTGTAAGGAAGAGTCGCAGAAACTCAATTTGTTTCCATGGAGAAGAAAGAACCGTATTAAGGAGGATATGATAACAGTTTTTCAATACAAAAAGTGGGGACAGGAATCACAGGTTGTTCTTTATGGCCACTGGGGGAATGATGAAGAGAGATCATTTTTTCTGCAGTAAAGTTGATGTGACATGGGAGAAGTTGGGAGAAAACTGACTGGTTAGATGTTGGAGAAAGATGGGGGATAGTGCAAAATTCCGTTTATTGGAAATTAATAGCATATTAATTTGGGCAAAGAGGATAAACCGCTTCACATATATTCTTTCTGTTCTTCACAATGTTGTACTGGAGCAGCGTTGCACTACACTGTGTTTTAGAATCTGTTCCAAACAAAACAAAATGCAAACATTTCTGAAATTGTCATATAAGCAAGCAAATAAGAAGGAAATATTTATGTAGTAACAGTCAGTTTTATTAGTAGTTTAAATCCAACTAGAGTAAAGAACCAAAATATGTTTAAATTAACACAATGAAAACAGTGTAAAATTTTGTAGATTAAAATGTACTTTAGAAGCTCTTTCTTTCATCTGTGCTGTACCTTCCTTTTTGATATACTGAATGTGAACGAAGAGCAAGAATTATGTTTTGGGATGTGTCTGGATCTTTGCAGGGTCTGGCTGAAGACAAATAAAATGTGACATACCCATAGATCAGGTTTTGTGTGCGTTTATTCCTTGTCTTTAAGCTATCCAATCCTGTCAGATTGAAGTGTAACTTATTAATTATTAAGCAATTGTGAATGAAGTTGGCAGTGCTAAACTATGTCATTATTTCAGTTTTGCTACTGTGTCATTCTGCTGAATTCAATCATTGGCTTTGAGCTTACTCTTCACTAAAAGTTTGCTTCTGCTGGTGTGGAGGATAAGAAATTAGGAAATTTTCATTGCTTTGTTAATTAATTTAAAATTCTACCTGTGTACTGATTCCTCAGCCTCATGGCAAGTGATACTGTTTTCTATCACTTTCTATCTCCTCTGTGTTGCAGCTGTTAGAAACAGATTTTAAAATGTAATTTGCTATGTGAAGGCGGACCTTTATTTTCTTTCTCACCAGCTGCAGTCTTCCTTTCTTTGTATATTTAGACAAACTGCTTGGTCTCGTCAGCATATCCTAAATGCTGTTACAGAAACCCCCCTTGAATGGCAACTGCTTTGCAAGAGCAAAGTGCTTTTGGTAGTGTGTCTCACATGATAAATTTCAGTAATCTTTTGCTCTCAAGTCCCTGTACAGCTTGTCCCCTGCTTCAGTGGTTGTTTTTCATTTGCTTCCTCCCCTCAGTCTGGCCAGTCAAACCAGTGACTCATCCACTTGTGCGTGTGTCTCCCAGATTTGTACCTGGGTCTTCCTCTTGCTCATGGGACGATGCTTGGGGTCGCATTCAGAGGTTCTTCATCTACTGCAGCTCTACCTGAAATGCAGTGGTTTGCTTCCCAAAGTGGGTAGTTGGTTCTTGGAAGCTTTAGGTTGCTTACCTGGTTGATTCCTGAAGAATAAAGGGTATGTGCCTGAATGCACTTTGTATGGAGAACAGGATGGTGCTGTAAGGTCTTGTTTGCGTTATTGCTTTTCACTTTATTCAATGTATTTGTGTGCATATGTGTGTGTATATATACATGTAAAATGTCTGTATTATCATCTAGAAATTTCTCGGAAAAATCTCGTACCATTGTGCTAGACGCTTGAGTGAAAAAATGTCTGTACCAAGATAGCTCAAAATTTTCATATATGTCAAGATACAACAGATTTGGGGGAAGGGAAACACTATTTGTGGTAGCAGTAAAATAGCTAATGAGAACAGATGTCAGCTCACTGAAGTAAGTGAGGCAAAGGCACCAGGCAAACATGATGAAAAGATTCAGAGGCGGAAGAAGTGGCATTTTGATATGGAGCATTTATCTACGCAAAGGCGGAAGCAAGTGACAAAGCACCAATGCTTGGTGAGGGCTCAGAGAGTGTCCAGAGGTTTTACGGTTGCATCAAGGAGAGGATGGGCACCTTGTTCCTTTGGTGGTTCTGGCACGGTGAAGTGCTGCGGGTTGATGGTGGAGAGGAGAGGCTGGCAGCAGTGGAGGGGTGCACCCAAAAGCCCTGAAGTGTTGGGCATGGGGTCGAAGGGAGAAAGCCAGCAACTATTGAGGTTGGGAAGGAGGTGGTGATTGTAGCTCAGGTGCGGAACTTGGGCAGTGAGATTGGGACCTGGATGGAGGAGCTCAAGCGTGTGAAACACAGGTGTACACTGCGGTGGTGTGTGGAGCCAGCCCTGTTAAAAGTGGTCAGAGATGATGGGCTTTTAAGGGAGGAGGAGGATTTTGATGATTGAATTCGAAGTGTGCGTGTATTGCAGCATATTGTCTATCCTCACACTGCCTGGATCACGGGTGGTACCATACATACTTTGAAATACTCCCAAATTTTACCTTGTTTGAAGTACATATCATGATTGTTTTCCTTTTTTCTTTTACATAGGTATAGACACTCAAATTGCTGCTTTCTATTCTTCTCCTGTGCCTCTTTTTTAAACCTCCATCCCCTTCCACTGATGTTCTCTGCTTTACACCAGAGGTAGCATATGTTCTTATAATGCGCTTTTGATACTATTTACTAATTCAAATGTATTTTGCAACATGGATGAAATAAAAGATCTGTTGGGTCAGGATCAGTTTGGTCCTGGCTCTGGCAGAACTTCACATACGATAAAGCTCTTGGTCATCTATATCATGTCTTTAGCTATGCAAGTAATAATTGGGTTTTGATAGGCAGCAGGCAAGCTCTGAATATAGTCTTTTTTAAAAAAAATCTGATTCTGGGGGATTATCATTGTAAATCTTGTAATTCTCTACAAGTTCTCTACGTAGAGCTACAGATAATTTTCTAAACTTCAGATTTCGGTTTAGAGCACTGTGTGCCAGCATGAATTTGCAGAGCATTTTAGATTGTTCATTTACTAAATTTGAACACTGATACAATTCTGCAATCAAGATACTACTCTAAAACTGCTGAGTTAAATCATAATATTTATGGGTTCTTTTATCTACTCTTGTTAGCATTTTGTTCTTTGGCATTTTAGGATCCCATTTCCTTAACAATTTTGCTGATGAAAATTATTAATTTTGAGCCTATGAAAAATAGTTGTATGGCTGTGTGGAGTCCATAACTTAATTCATGTGTATTCTCTGGGAACAAAGGGAGTATACATTAGCTCCCTCTGGACCCAACTTGTATAGTATGCATAAGTTTACCACGGTATTTTTTAAAAAAACATGTACTAGCTTACCTGTCTTGTAACTACCCTAAAACCTCAAACTTGACCTCTAAAAATCAGGAATGCCATAGATTTGTAGCTGATGGTCACATTAATTTGTATTCAGAAAATAATTTACAATCAGTTCACATCCCGTTAATGTCTGGTTATTTGACATACAGCAGCACTCACTGCTGCACATGACCAGAAAACCTGTTCAGTGTTTTACAGATCGCATGAAAACTCCTGATCCTGAAATCACAGGTCTATAGATTTTGGCTTTGTGGCCGGTGGTCTTACAGATGAAGGCTCCTGAGACCCTAAGGAACCAGTTGTCCAAATCTGAATTCAGCCCTGTCTCCTGCCAGTAACTGTTTTCAAATATTTAAGTCTGGTCTTTTTGCTGGATCATAAAGCCAATGCTGCAATAAGGGTGAAAGAGATTAATTTGCCTTGTAGTCTTAACAGTGCTCAAGACTCTGTTAAACTGATTTTAATATGGCACCTGAGCATTCCTCTGTCTCTGCAGCAGTACCAGTGTCCCTATCTAGGCAGGTGGGACTGGCATTGAGGGTGATAAGCTGGTGTTGAGATCTTCCGGTCGTGAGGAACAACATGTGATTTTGCAGAATTTACAGGCTTTTCTTTGAACATTTGAATGCAGGCTTGCTTATATGAAATCCAGGTAAAACTTTGCTTCCAGAGGAATGGGGACTGCTATTTGTGGTCAGACTTGTAGCTTATTTATTCTTCTGTTATACAGTAATTTATTGCTAGAGCTACAGAGGAGGCCTCTTGGATGTGCCTTTTTAAAGTCCAGCTTTATGTCACTTCTCCAAAGCTTCACCTTATTTCATTATTTTTATTGCAATGTACAAGACCTTCTAAAATTCTTATTCAACAAAAACTGTGTCAGATATTTGGGGTGTTAACCTCAGTTATATCTGCCGTGTGTCTTTCACAATTGTTTGTTTTTCTTCAGCTGTTACTCTATCTCAGATGAATTAAAAATACAAGGATTACAGTACGATATCCTGGCTGCAATAATGCTGGACGGGAGGGGCAAGAAGTCCTGCAGTTAGAGATAATGTGCAGTCGCTGGCTGTGCAGCCATCTGGATGGAAGCCTTGTCCTAACCCTAAACAGGCTTCAGCCTTAAGCTTTGCTGTATGAAATACCCCATTGGCATTGCAGTTAGAGAGTGAATGTGAGAAATAGCTTCAAAAGACCGACTTGGAGTATGTACTGCTCAGAGTTTGTATTTAATCTTTTAGTTGTTGGTTTCTGTGGGAGTTACCAAACCAGTTGAGCTACAGTACTGGCATGAAGCCAAATGAAAAATACAGTTTTCTTCACTGTAAACACGACTGTCAAGCAGTAATGTTTTTTCTCAGCTTCATTTTAAAGGCATTATAATGGAAGAAAATGAAACTAAAACACGTTTTTATGCCAGTATTATATGTGGAAGAATGTTATTTCTTTTTTCTTTTAATGAAAAACTCTTAGAGAATAGAACATACAAAATTAGGTGTTAATAAACATGTAATCAGTTATCTGTGTTGCTAGATATTTAATGGGCTTGGTAAACCAATATATTTCTTATTCTGGTGTAGTTATAGAGAGAATACATTTTTTGCCTCTGCAAACATGAAAGATATGTAAAGTTCTTTATTTTTAGTCCTGTTTTGATAACAGGAAAAAACAGTGCCTGATAAAACTTAATGAATAACAACGGCAAACACTAATCTCTATCCACTCCTTCAGGCTTAATTTTAAACTCTCTTTTCAGTGGCAAACATCTCTGTTAACTCAGCATCAGGTATTCTGCTGAACTTGGCCATCCTTGCTTTGCCTTTTGGATTTATTTTGTTGGAAAATGTGTGAGTTCAGCTTTGCCTTTCTAAGATAAATGTAAACTATATTTACTGCTCGCAGTGATTTCACTAGGACATTGTCATGACAGTGCAACTGCACCAAATGGGGAACAACAGCATTTTCACTTATTTTTTAGAATTAAATTTATCAGAGTTGTCTGATTTGCCTGTAACTCCCTCCATTTTATTTTGCAGAGTGAGGAAAAAACTTGTTTAACAAAATGTCTGATCAGCTGCTGCTTTGTAAAATGGCTTTTTGGGTACTAGGAACAGAAATTACATCTTGAAGAACGATGTCAGCATCCATGTAACTTGATGCACTGGAGGATGAAAAATCCTTCAGTTGTGCTTCGTTGTTTGAGCCTTTTTTAAGGGTTTTGTAATAGAAAAGTAAGAAATAAGAGCGGAAGGGACTTTTGTAAGGGTCTTCTTGTTTGTCCTGGCTCTTGAGACAGAATCAGCTGCAGTGAAACTTTTCCTGACAGATACTTGTCTCATCTCTTCCTTATGATCTCAAATGATAGTTATTTCTCTGTTTTCCTATGTAATCTGTGCTAGTGCTTCAGATAATAGGAAGTTTTTACTAAATATATGTGGATAGTTTAAAAATATAATTTCAGTCTAAATTTTATTAGGACTAGCAGATTTTTATTTTATTAAAAAATTCAGCCCGCCTCACTTGATCCGGATGTTTGCAGGAACAGAGAAATTAAGAAGTTGTTGAAAGCAGATACACATGCCGTAGGCGAGTTAATGAAATAGTGCCCAGCTCTCTGAAGAAAAAGCAGTGAAAGTTACACAGAGACCTCTGAAGTTCTCTGTACATCTCCTGAAATCAGACAGGAAGATCCTTCTTTCACTGTGTGATGGAACCGACACCAAACAGATGTTAAGATTTTTGCACTTACTGCTTGGTGCAATTCGTGCTGCAGTAGTAGTGAATTGTATTCAGGTTTTTAAGAATGTAGAATCATTTGGGTTGGAAAAGACGTTCAAGATCATCGAGTCCAATCATTAATCTAACTCTGGCACTAAACCATGTCCCGAAGAACCTCATCTATGTGTCTTTTAAACACCTCCAGGGATGGTGATTCAAGATGATAGTCAAGGAGCAGCTGTTTGACTGGGTATCTTCAGGATCTCGTGTACGAGTGGTAACACTGCTGTTTTCTATAGCAATGACCTATGTTTACCCTAACAAATCAGCTTTTCTTTTGGAACTTGGGATGAGCCAGCTCCTCAGAGTTCAAGGTACTGTCCCAGCAAGGAAATGTTGAAAACAACAGGCTATTGTTGCACTTGTGCGTGTGTTCTCCTGGACCTTGGGCGTCTGTATCCTGCCTCACCGGCACTACGAGCTCTGGCGCAGCTGCTGCCTCTGGGCAGGCAGCCCCAAGTTCAAGGAAACTGCAAAATACTTGTGGCTGCTGCAGCCAGCAATGGTCTTGGGGCAATGGCAGCTCCACTGTGGAGGAGGGTCTCCTTAAACTGTGGGGTTTAAGGAGTTATGAGGTGGTCCTGTGGATGCTTGGGGGTGGGGTGGGGGGTTCTGCACTGTAGAAGAAAGCAGCACATAGAGCAAGCTTTGAGACTTTCCCAGGAGGCAGCGGCACAGCGTGCTGAGCCAGAGAGGAACCGTGTTTCAATAATGAAGAGAGGAGGGATGAGGTGGGGGTTGGCCAGAAAGGATCCTGAAGTGCAGAAAAGGTGATATATTATAATATTTAAAGAAAGATAGGGAGGGGGAACTGATGACAGGAGAAGAAACTCAAAAAGATAGACTTGGGACAGGGCATGGACTAAGAAGGGTGTTTGCAGTAGTATTGTAAGTGGGAGTGAGATAGACTTGTATTTACTGCTGCCAGTAAAAGGAATGTTGCAATAATCAAGAGACAGGAAGATAAAAGTCCAGACGAGAGTTTTAACTGTGTACAGATAGATAAGAAAGACTAGATTTGAGAGAAGTTGCTCTGAAAGGACTGCGAACATTTCAATTTAGTTAATTATTTATTAATTTTACAGATTATTCCAGTTGTGGTTTACTATCATTATAGGTGATAGGCTTTTGTTGGGTTGAGTTGTTTTGGTTTGTGTTTTTTGGGCGGTGTTTTTTTGGTTGCTTGTTTTGGTTTTGTGGTAGATTTTTTTTTTAACTTAATTGTCTTGCTTGTATTTCCCATTCTTTCCTCATGCTGCAAGATGATTTTGCTGGTGCAGGAGCAGGGCTTTCTGCCTGCTTATGTATCTGCTTCACGAAGCAGAGTTGGGAAGGCAACCCACAGAGAACAGCTGGCTAACGCTGCTGTCTTCTGGGAGTACTTAGTAAAGAAGAGAGGATAGCATTAAAGAAAAAAGAATCATTGTAGAAATGTTGATAGCAGTGAAGAAAGGTGTTATACGAGGCTCTGTGTTTTTTCTTTAGCCGGGTAAATATTTTTAGTATCATTTCAGAATCACAGAATAACAAACTGGTTGGGGTTGGAAGGGAAGTACTCAAGAGAAGGGAATGAAGCTCTTATGGAAGTATCAAACCAACAGAAGCAAAGGGATTTGACTGGCTTAGGCTGTTCGAGATTGATTGACTGCATTTCAAATTAAGGCACAGCCAGGGTGAGCACTAGGATTCTAAAGCTTAGGAGGGCTCTGGGTCTGCCAATTTTGGGCATTGCCAGGGAGATTCCTTTTGATTACCAAATGTGATGGAGAACATGAATTACAGACTTGTAGGTGATAAGCGATTCATTTAAGCTACAAAAGAAATAAACTTCTGAAATTTTTAATCAGTACCAACTACAGTAACTAGGATGGTTCCATGCACGTCTGTATGGAGACAGATACTAGACATTCTGTCACTTCTAACATAAAGTAAAGCCATGCAAATGAGCATAGATGTGTTTCTTGGTCCTTCTTCCAGCATAATGGTGCTGCAGGCAGTGAAGTTTTTCTTCAGCTCCTGGTGACTTCTGCTCCTGTTTCACTTGAGAACTTTGAGATGACACTTACACTTCCATTTTCTGGAAGGTTACGCTGGTTTTCTGTGCTGACTTGGTTCTTGTGCTGCTTGTCTTCACAGCTCGGAAGTCCAAGAAGTTGGGGAAATTGAAAGGGATGCATGAGGAGCAGCCCCAGCAGCGGCAGCAGCCACCACCCCAGAGCCCTGAGGAAGGGACGACGTACATCCCGCCCGTGACCGAGCCCTCTGTCAACACAGCACTTGTCCCCCACATGTCTGCTATCTCACCAGCACTTACTCCCTCTCCTGTTAAGATCCTTGAAAGCATTGAGCCGGAGATCGTATATGCAGGATATGACAGTTCGAAGCCAGACACAGCAGAGTACCTGCTTTCCACCTTAAACCGCCTGGCCGGCAAGCAGATGATTCAGGTGGTGAAGTGGGCAAAGATACTTCCAGGTAGGACCATGAGGCATTTGGTGACATTTCTGTTCGATCTTTCGTATGGATTAATGAACTATTTGTCTGACAAATTGCATCTTTAATCTGTGGACTGTGTTGAAATTCCTCACAGGGGGGTGTGAAATGAACCTCTGAGACAACATTGCTGGCTTTTTTTGATTTATGTAATGTTTATTTCATGTGTCTGTGATGGATATTTTAAAAGCTTTCATTTTGAATAATAACCTATTAAGAGGAAAACATGTTTTGTCACTGGAATGAAGAATTATGGTTTTGTTTTTTTTCAGAAGTATACTTTGTGGGAGTGTTGCTCTTGTTTGTTAATACTAGGAAAATAATGAGTGATGTATTCATCACTGGTTTGGCCAGCCCTTGTAGAGCACAGTATAGTTAATGGGTGTTTTCTGGTTTGATCTCTAGGATTTAGAAACTTGCCTCTCGAGGACCAAATTACTTTAATTCAGTATTCGTGGATGTGTCTGTCATCGTTTGCCTTGAGTTGGAGATCATACAAACATACAAACAGCCAGTTCCTCTATTTTGCTCCAGACCTGATCTTCGATGAGTAAGTATTCCTTAATGGTCCTTTTCAGTGCAAGCTGGAAGGATTACTCTGTCTTTATTTGGTTTTTGAGCATACTTACAGTCTAAGAAAATTTCAACTAATCGCATTTTAAAAAGTAGCTTAGTATTTTTTTCAGTGATTCAGTTTTCAATTGGCAAAGCTTTGATACCGCCATCCGTTTCTCCTTATGTATGTGGATGTGTTCTCAAACCAGGACCATTCTGCTGGCTTGAAATATGACTGATACATTACCAAGGTTTATAGAAAAGAACATTTTTTGGTATCTACTGGAGCTTGGAAAAATATCTAACTTCTAGGAAATGTGAATGTTTAAATTGCCAGTTTTTTTCAGCACAGTCATACAATGGTGCTTTTGTTAACAATATACAGCTGTTCAATATGTTTTCTTGACAGTCTTAATTACCCTTCTTTGCAATCATGAAAGAAGCCAAAACGTTTTTTCAGTAATGAAACATAACTTCTTTTACGATGCATTCAAACAAAAGGAAGGATCAACCAAGGAACCATTCCTTCTGAGTATGTGTGTTCCTTTGTATTTTAAGTTTGTATTTTTAGTGCTTAGCTTTTGATGAGTATAATTTAATTTTTGTTCCACTCGCCTAGTGTTTATTCTGAGACAGTAAAGTCAAAATTTAAGTGAAAACACAGGCAGTCAAACTGGGGTAACATAATATCTCATCCAAGAAGGGTTTTGTTTGTTTTGTTTGTTTTTTTTCTAGAGGTAAGGAAAAAAAAAACACACCACACCACAAACAGGAAAAGAATTAACAAAAAAGAATTAACTTAGCACTCTATCTTCTGAAACATTCTGAAATATTTTTCTTGGAGAAGGTACTTTGTTGCTATCCATCTTAATACTCTTTCTTTGATTTAGGAATGCCTAAATAATTAATGCATATGAGATCTGGTCCCAAAGCAGTGAGCAATATCAAAGGAGGATCGTTTGGTTTGGGTTGTTTTTTTTTTTTTTGCAAGAGGAGGAGCTGATGATTCACTGCATGTGGTTGAAAATGTACTGTCAGCCATTTTCCTTCTTGAAAGTGCCTCCACTGTGACTTGGACATTAGGGAATCATCAAAGATAAAATATCTGTAACTAAAGCCAAGGGAAAATGTGAACTTTGAAGAATTTACTTCTCCTGGTGGAATGTAGACTAAAAGTACAAACACAGAGGCAGCTTTCTCTTATCTGAAGTAAGTCAGTTGGGGGGTCAGAATTTATTGGACAGGGAAATCAATCCTGCTTGCAAATGAAAGCACGTGCACATTGTTAGTGTTCAACTTTCAGAAGTTGAGATCAGTTGTGAGCTTTATATTGCAAGCCTTGAACGTAAGTGCCTGCAGAATTATAGTGAAGTTTAGTATCCAGTCAGGAAAAGAACTGCAGTGCCATGGAATGCAAAATAAAGACATCCCAAAACAGTTATGTATGATAGGTAGTGGTCTTCTGGTCTTCTATATGTTTAACAATATACTTGTTGCAGAGTTACCGAAGCTAGGAGAAGGCAGGTGTGTCAAAAGAGAGGAAAAATAAATTACCAGGAGCTGTGTTGAGCTGTAAGATGTGGGACAGGGGCTTTTGAAGTACCTGATGGAGACAAGAAATACCCTTGGCGGTAAAAGGATAGGAGTTCAGTGCTTGCGCCACGGTGATGACGGGCACAACACTGGAATGAGGGAGCTTTTTCTCACTTCACTCACATTTCATACACAATGGGAATTGCAGGAGATGTTTGTTCCAAGTTTCTCACGTTTCCACTCAGGGCAGTAGTTGTGAAACTGCATTTGGAATCTGAGTTGTGGGCTCCTTGACACGGGAAAGTCGTTGAGAAACTGTAGAGAGCCCTGTGATCAAGTGGTGATCCCTGCTGGCCAAGGTGATCAGTGCTGGGTGGGACAGGAAGGGAGCCAGACTCATGCCACCAGAAACATACTGGGCACAGTGGGGATTTAATTGCAATGTTCATTTTTCCTGACGAGTAATTACAGAAAATATGGAGTCAGACTCTTCTTGGAGGTACCCAGTGGAAGGATGAGAGGCTGTGATTGCAAGTCTAGGACAACAAACTGCCTCCTGGGCAGTGGGAGGTGAAATTTCATGAGATGGTGAAGTAACAGAGCAGTGCCCAGAGAGGCCCTGGAAGCTCCATCCTTGGAGGTGTCCAAACTTTGACTGAGCAAAGCCCCAAGCAACCTACCCCAACTTTGACATTAGCCCTGCTGCAAGCAGGGCATTGGAATTCAGACCTCCAAGGTCCCTCCCAAACTAAAGTATTTCGTAATTCCAAGTCCAGGAGATGTAGCTCTTTTCCCAATTTTGACATAAGGTCAGAGATGAATTCCTGGAATTGTACAAGTCAACCAGTACACTTTCAGTAAGAAATGTTCAGAGAAGTGCAAAACATAATATGTATTTCTGTTTGTGCAAATACACTGGTTTGAAACTTGCTATGGAATTACTGAAAGCTGGTCTTATCTTTATTTCTTGAGTACCATGATCCTGAAAATGTGTGTAGTTAAAAACATGGGCCTTCATTTCCGTGCCATGAGATATGTCAGACCTCCCTAAGGTTCGCTTGGTGCAACTTTTTGAGTGTTACTGGCCTTGGCATTTTAGGACATGTATTAGTTGATGCAGCATGGAAAGGAGATGCTTTAAAATTACTTTTCCTTCTGCTGACTTGAGAGAGTTATGCTTCTCTTATCACATGGCAAAGATTTTCTTGATATTTCTTCATATTGTGTCTGGTGAGGTCATTTCCCATCTCTATGCAAAAAGTAATTAGCAGGGCCCTATATCCGATAGGATAGGATCCCTTGCCAGTACCATGCACTGGGTGCCCCATAGAGTTCAGTGTTTTCTTCAATGAACAGTTAAAAAAGAGTGAAAGTAGAGGCTGGCATTATGTTGCTTTGTTTTATGTTAAATGAATTTTCCGTTTACTCTTAACTACTGTGAATAAAAGGAAGTCGTAATGTTTCTGCAAGACCATGATATATGATCTCGTTTTCTTTCTTATTCTGAGGGCCTGTAAACAAGATGGATAACAAATAAGGGTCTCTGCTGTTAATAGCAGTTAAATGAACCTTTGATTAATTGTGTCAATACAGTGCAAAATACCCCCCTACTAGTATGTGGTTTGATTTCTTGCTAGGCTTACGGAAGGCCAATAGTATTTGTCCGCCTTCATTTAGTCATGTTACCTATCTAATTAAGTGTGGCCTTTGTCTTTATGGATCATGCATATATTCCTTGCTTTGATTGAGCTTAAGTAAATGCGAGGATGTGAACTGAGGGATAAGGAAATGGCCACTCAGCCTGTTACAGAAACGGCTAAAAACAGCCTGAAAAGAGGTGTGTGTAAGTTACAGTATGCCTTTTGGTTTAATCCACTTATTTTGTAGCATAGTAGTTGTAATAAAAACTAATATTCTATACCTATAACTTTAGTTTTACTCCGCAGTAAATCTTTAAAAGACCATCATAAATGCGACACCCCATAGTTCCCATTGCAGGTAAACACTCTTAAAGGATGACTGTTGCATATGTAGTAAGACACAAAAGATGTTGCAATAATGTTCTGAAGGCTGCAAGCTCAAATTCAATAAGTTGCAAAATTCCAAAATTAAGGTGGTCTGTGAAATCATAGTTTGAGCTCTTGAGGTACACACCTTAATGACTTTGTGCATAACCAATTACCTTTAACTTATGGTATCACACATTATTTGTCCTGTGTGACTCCATCCTTTTTGCACTGATGAGTTGTAGGGATGATATAGGATTATGTAGTGAGAGACTGTTGGGTTTTTGCTTCATTCATTGCAGGCGAGGAAGCCTTCCTTTGAATGGACCCTAGGGATTTGGGATAACAGAGGGATATTAGTGGGGAAGATAGATTTTCCTAAGAAATGACAAAAGACTGTCCCTGAATCAAGACTTAAGCTTTGAAACATTTCAGGTTCCTACTCTAAAGTAACAAAAATCCCACAGGAAAAAAAGAGCTGTTGTTTATTTAACTCAAGGGAGGGAGCAAATTTTTCTTAAGGCTTAACCAAATACTTCAGCTGAAATTTTCTAATTTAATTCAACCTGAAGCGAGCATATGCATGGACAATTCAAGTCCAGAGCATTAAATTGTTAAAATTATACACAATTGGAAGCAAGTGACGTAGCAAAATAAGATGTGTTTTAACGCTAGCTTATTTTCAGGGATTCTGCCTGAAGCTATGCAAAATGAACTGTTTGCTACAAGGAACAGCCTAAAATACGATTTTTAAGACATGGTCCTGGAAGGTAGGGAAGTTAGTTTCAAATTCCCTTGATCTCTCCCTTACTGCATGAATTAATCACTGAACTAACTAATAGCTAAAACGACTCTTTCTCTGGCTCCATCCTTTTGAAGGAAAAGTCCCCAATATTTTTGGAAAGAGCATGACGGTTTAGGTCCTGGAAGAAATCCAGTCTTTCAATAGTAGGAGTTTATGTGTTTGCAGTGCTGAGCCAGATGCCTGAATCCCAGAGGAAAGCAAGGGATGCTCCTTCTTGCTCACATTTCTGTGGCAGGCTGGGGGCAGCTGCTGTCCTGCAGGCCACTGGTGACACCTGCCCAGGTATCCACTTCCACCACCTGTACGTTAAGTCAGGGCAATGGCTGGCAACCCTTCAGAGGCTCAGGAAGGGATAAAAGCCGTGGATGGGTGCAGCACTGCCAACAGAAACCTGCCAGGAGCCAAGACATGGCACGATGAGGATCCTCGTTCCGCCGACATGGGTAACCAGTAGTAGTGGTAGGATGGGGGCTGCTATCGGGGCCATGGCTTCTGCTCCCATCGCCTATCCCATTCAATTTTTCTTTTGAGTTTAGGTTTTGCATGCTCTCTTTGTACACTTATAATCCTTAGGGACTTTCGAATAAGAGACACTCAAATTCAAAAATTTTTTACTCTTTTTAGGAAATTTACCCAAGTTGTCTTGTTGACCATTCCGGCCTTATCTAGCTGTAAATGGCAAACATCTGGGATACTAAAAGAGTTTAGTAATACTGAGACACCTTATTGAGACACTTGAGTACCTTCAAGTACAGCATCAATTTTTCAACAGTATTTTGCAAATGCACCAAATGACTAATGTGCTGTGTGTTCTCTTGCTCCTTTGATTTTCCTTGGTTTGTCATCTGCAGCAGCTAGAATAAGTCATAGGTGTGTAAGCATTCTGATTTTCCTGCCCATTGCATTTTTGTCTGTTATCAGATTTTTACAGAGATTTTTTACCCTAGTCAAGGACGTGAAGGTCTGCCTGATAAAAACAGCACCAACCATTGCACGAGGTACCAAGAATTATTCAAGTGAACTTCAAAAGCCAGGTCTAAAAACTGGGAACAGTTTTCACAAGTATTTGGATCAGCCATGTCTTTTTTCCATCTCTGAAATTATTGCATTACATCATATGCAGCTCAGTCCTCATAACAAAAAGGTTTCAGTAGAGGCCACGGTTTGTTGGATATTACATTCGAAACAGTAAGAGCAGAATATACAGAATAATGTATTGGTGCTTTTGACTGATTAGGAAAAGCTTCAGGCTATGGATTTTTGAGCTAAGTGCCAGTCCTTCTATTATTGCCATTGCGGGCAATTGTGACGCTACTGGTTACTCTTCTAGTTTGTAGTGCAGTATGGAAGGCTTTTTCATTATAAAATTCATTGATTATTCCAGATGTTTTTAAATAACCCTATAATACTATGCATGTAATGCAGTTAAAAAGCTAACAAAGGTTACTGCAAATTAAGGTAAATCCTTCCTCTGAAGTGCAAGATGTAACTTTCAGTAAAATAAAAATGTAGCATTGCAAGGATCTTTCATGCTATGCCCTTGGTAATTCCCCCAAGTATGAAGTTTTAAAATACAAAGGCAGAGAGAGGTTGATGTTAGCATTAGGGGAAGAATAGAGAATACATTTTCCAAATGAGAAAGTTAAAGTAGAGCACATGAGGTAGAGAGAGGCAGAAAAGCATCTTCAGAACATGGAGATTTCTGTCAAGTTTCTGTGCTAATGTTGTCAGGGGATATGAACGGGCAGAGGAATTTATAACCTTGAGGAAAGTAATAAAATTAAATTAAGAATTCAGATGTAGCTCAGCTGAATAGCTAAGATTTTATTTTAAGTTACATTTATTAATTATGTGTCTTTTATTAGTAAATAGCATGTTCATTGTCTTTTCATTACGTTCCTAATTTCCTCTTATAATATACTTGTGGAAGCTGGTCTGTGCCTGTTCGATGCTGAATCCTGTAAGTTTTTCTGGTATTCTGATTTCTATAGTAACAGCAGGAAGATAAATGTAATAAAATTAGAATATTTAAGAACAGCAGATTTTTTTTTTTACCTTGCATACCTGTGGGGCAAGAGTGAAGGGGATGATTACTTAGGTCATCTGTACATGGTGATAAAGCCAATAAGTAACTTCTTTTATTGTTTAAAAGATTACTTTTCCTCCATTTACATTTTGCAGGATGATGGTTGTTAACCCTTATGGTAATTAATTTAATTTCTTTTGCAATCTGTTAATCCTGTGGTGTCTAAATTTAGGTACATTTTTGTAATCTCTTTCATCTGGCAGTCTTCACATCCTTCATTTTTAATTAGTATTACCACAGTGATTTTTGATAAGAGTCGTCAATGTTCATTCTTTGCTAATAAATTGTGTGTGTGATTGCTGGTCTTGTTAAAAGGTCAGCAAGCGCCCCTTGATCTTCCTCCCTGCATGATTTTTGCTTGCATGTGTTATTTTGAAGAGGAATACTGCATTCATACAATCTAAACTGTTGGCACAGTGAGAAGTGGATGTCTTTATCATTAAAAATTTTATATATGCATTGTTACTGTTACTTTCTTTTTTGTAAAGTGCAACTCATTTCCCATCCAGAGAATTATATGAAAGGCTTTTATTACATACCGATCACAATATAGTGCAGACACAGACGGAAATTTTTAAGAACTACTGTCATAGCTGTGCTTAATAGGTGTAATATGTTTCAGGTAGTTTTTGTAAGTCTTATTGGGTTTTTCTTTGTATTAGAAGCAGGTCAACGGTTGGGCAAAGGAAGAGATTCAACTTCTTTGCAGAACTTTGTAACGGCCCTGGCTTTTAATGCCTTTATCTAAACACTTAAATTTCTAGTGTTTCAGTTAAAACTCTGAAAGTTTAAAGGAAAACAGGAGAGTGGTTTTAAGGAGATGCATAAGAATGTGAAAACTGTGAGAAGGTCCATCTGGCACAGCCTGTCATCCTTTAAATTGGCCAATTGCAAAGAAAACCTAAGATCAGGACGGGGGTAAAAGGAAACTTCTTCATTTGCCCGTTCCAGCAGTCAGTGATTTAGGTACTTTCTGAATGAGAGATTGCATTTGGACAGTTGTGCTTAATAACCATTCTGTATCTTCTGTGAATTTGTCTAATACCTTTTTGAATACATTTATAATGTTGACATCTGAAATGTTCTGTGGCGGTTGCTTCTGCAATTTAATTATGCATATTTGTTTGTTGGAGATGTTTTTAAAGCAGGTAGCGGATAATTTAATGGAGTGCCACTTCACTCTTTTGTTTGTAGTAATAGTGAGTATATTCATTTTCATCCTGTGTATGCCGTTTATCACTTACACATCTCTGTCAGGTCCCATCATTTCTTCTATGAGCTGAAGAATCAGCGAGTCAATTTAATCTCCCCTTGTCTGTCAGTTGTTTGGTACCCCTGGGCATCCTCATCTCCTCCCTTGGTGCTTTTGCTAACCCCTTGTATTAGTTTTGAAGGGGAGCAGGCTGACATGCTGTATTCAGAACACAGTGGATTTATGCAGTACCAAAATTACAATTTCTGTTTTGCTCTGGACTCGTCTTTCTCACTCTTTGCTTTTTTTTGACCATTCGTGGATGCTGAGTAAACGTTTTCAAAAAAACTGTTCCAGGTTACACTTAGGTCTTTTTATTTTGTGAGATGTCTGTTAATTAAGAACCAATTGTTTTGTAGGTATGGTGGAAGATGATTATACTGCCTGCATTGTCTTGCAATTAGTGATTTTTGCCTTTCATTTTTTCAGACAGCCAGGCAGTTTTGTAAGATTTTTCAGCGATTTTTTCACAGACAGGTCTTGATTTCATCATCTGGAGTCATCAGCAAGCTCTGTCACTTCCGAAGGTTAGATTTTTTTTTTTTGGATGATATATGAGTACAGTTTTCAGCGCAGGCCCCAGTGCAGAACTCCATGAGACTTCCCTGGTAACCTCTATCACTTGTGTGAGAGATGTCCATTCATTATTACCCTTGGTCTCCTATTCTTGAGCTGCTGCTAAATCTCGAAGAGCCCTCCTCCTTAACCCTAAGCTCTCTTGGAGAGCTTTCAGGAGATCTTTCTAATAGCTTTAAAATCCAAGTTGGCCGTGATTGCATCCCCGTATACCTTCTGATACAAAGCGCAGCAGGTCCTGGACCAGTAATTACCCACGCTGGGCACGCCGACAGACGGTGTTGCAGCCCATACCCAGGCTGCACGCCCCAGTTTCCTTCCTGTGGAAACCAGGGCAGAGGAGAGGAGGAGGAGGGGAGGGTTGGTGTTCTCTGAGGTCTCACCCCATATGGCCGTGGGATGCAGCTAGACCTGGCATGTGCAAAGCATTTCCATCCTGCAGACGTTGCCTGTATCGACCAGAGCATCCTTGTGCTGTCATCAGAGCGCTCTTACTCATTTGTGAGACGTGACCTCTCTTTGCCAAAGCTGTGCCGACTTCCTTCCATTATGGCATGTTTATTTATCTGCTAATGCTCCTCTTTCAATCGTTTTGCTAGATATAGAAATGAGACTTACTAGACTCTGGTCTCTTGAGTGCTCCCTCCTCTCTCCCAGACCCCTTTTAAGAAATCAGTCACGTTTCTCACCTTCCATGCCTTTTATAAGGGCAATTTAAGCAATAAGCTGCACAGCACAGTTAGTAGTTCAGCAATTCCATATTTAAGTTACTTTACAGCTCATGGATGGATGCCATCTGGTCTTGGTGATTTATTACTATTCATTTTACTTTTTTTTTTTCTTTCTAAACCCTCTTCTACTCACACTTCAATCTGAAACTAGTTCTCACACCCGCAGAACCTTTCTGGAGTCCTTTATGGAGAGCACTGATGCAAAGATTTTATTTAACTTTTCTGCTATGGTTTGATCTTTTTCAAACACTTCTTTTTCATCTTGATCTTCTGTTGGCCCAATGGATGCTCTGGCAGGTTTCCAGCTTGTTTAAAAGGGTTTGACTGTTAGTTTTTATAACTTTAGCATGAAGACTTGCCCAATCATTTTACTTTTCACTTGGCATAATTATGGTCTCTTAGTATCATCTCAGCATGACTTCAGGACATCCACAGACATTTGGGAGGGTGTCTTATCACTTCTCTTGAGGTCCTTGGCAGGAAGGGCTGGGATAGAGAAGAGTTCTGTTCTTTTCAAGCATCTGTTTGAACGTGATGGAGCTTTAATCTTTGTGCAAGTCAATGAGCTGTTTGCTGACATCTCCAAATGCCTTTCACATGTATAGTGCTTCCTTTTGCTACTTGGCCGATGGAGTTAAATATTAATCCTCCAGATTAAAAGAAAAATAAGGAAGCAGATTCCTATAAACTGGTATGAGAGGAAGGCGTGCCTCGGTTGTCTTCTAGAAAATGCCAGGCTTAGCACGACAACGTGAACAAAGTGGGCCCTGGCATAATGGGTATATAAAACTATACCTAATAGGCACCTTTTCTGGCTGGTGATACCTTTCCCTGATGAACTTTAAAAGAGTATTTATTGTCATTTGTACATTATCATCACTTGTAATTGAATGTGGTACTGAAAAAGCATTGTGCTAAAGGCATAATTATGTATTTTGTCATTTAAACTGTAATTTATCTCTTTTGGAATGCAAATGTAAACCAAAAGAGAGTATTTGGTATCAGCGTTCTGCTAACTGCATAAATTAGCTGTTAATTCCAGGAGATACTTGGGGTTTTTTGCTCTCGATGTGCTTGGAATTTTAGGGTTACATAACTGGGTGATTATGTTGGATTTTAGCAGAAGTTTACTGTGACTGGGGGCTGAAGCTTTCCCTTGGCAATCATTACGCACAAGCTGTTGCCAGTTCCTTTGTTGATGGGCATATAACAGGAGAGCACTTAGCTGACACTTCAGAGCAGCTCTAAATTTCTCTAGTATTGGTTACCTGGGATTGTATTCTCTAGGATCACCAGCAGGACTTCTTGGGAGAAACCTAATTTTCAGAATTGACGCCTTTAAGTTCAGTGTAGAAATTGACAAGTTTGTATGTCTTTAAGAGAATAAAGAAGCCAAACTCAAAAACATTAAAATGGTCATAAATGAAATCACTCCAACTTTACAGAAACTGGAAGAGGAACGAGCATCCTATCTAGAATACCAAAAAGTAGTACGAGCAACATTTAAGCCACTTCTGCATAGCTTATCAGTTTGTTATGGCTAAAAAGGCAAAGAGTTGCACTGAAGTATTAAAGGAAATGCAGACTGATATAGAGAAAATCAGGAAATGATGGCTGAAAGTGAAAAGATGATGAAACAACTTAATGAAGAAGTAGCGGAGATGGAAAAGGAAAAGGCTAAGGTAATTGGTGGTAAGCTCTGTTCACTGGAAGATGCGCTTTCAGAAATTAAAAGACTTGATATTAAAGCAAGGTGACAATAAACCATGGCAGATGCTCTCTGTTAATCCCCCCCACCCTCTACCCTCTCTCAGCACGAAGGAAAAAAGAAAAAGTCCTCGCTAAGGGAAGGTAATAGGAAGGAAAAAGAGAGAGAGAGACTTTAGCTAGAAAGTGTCTTGCAAGTTGGAAAAGTTTTAAAGGCTTTACTAATGCTACTAATAAATAGAGAAAATATACAAAATACACAAAACCAATCTTGAATGCTTGATATGGAGTTGGTGTCACTTCAGTGGCGGTGGAGCTGGGTGGGTGGAGCAGGCGTGGCTCCAGCAGCTGCAGGACAGGCACCCAGAAGTCCTCGGCAGGACTTCACAGCAAACTGTAAAACTGTATTTGAGGATGCAGGGCCTGGATCAATGCCCAAGATCACAAGCAGACAGGCAGGGTCCTCTCTAGATGCTGGCCATGGTCGAAGAGAGTGAGACCCTCATGATCTCCTTCTTATATGTGATGTATGTCATGGATGGGATGGATTACTTAATTGGTCAGTTTTAGGCACTTGTTCTGTCCGCCCCTCCTTGCAAATATGTCCTGTTATCAGTTAACCTAGGTTACCATAGTAATAAATCTAAACATGGGACTCTTCTGCATTCCATTGGTCATCTTATCAGCACTGAGCACAGTGTCCAAAAAAAAAAAAAATAGGCAGCTAACTTCAGGAAAGTGCAGTTACTTAGAAGAACTCAGCTGAAAGGAAAATTCACTAAAGAGAGAGAGACTGGTCTTGCTTTTAACAAAAGCAGGACACCTTGATAATGGTAGGTTTACCTGTTCTTCTGAAAGAGTTGGTTGGAGGAGATCATTACTGACATACTTCTCTTCTGGCAACTTTTAGAGCAGGAATTCTGTCTATTTTGCATTACGTGTTTCCTTGCAGGGAGCAGCTTTCTCCTGTTGCATGTCTGATTCCTGCAGGAACACTGTAGCTGGAGGCATCTCCAGGACCCTTGAGCCAATCCCCTGCTGCTACAGGAGGATCTGGCCATAAAAACCTCCTTATTTTCAAAGTAGAAGGTAGTGCCAGGGCTTTGCTGCTATGTCACATTAATAGGACCAGGGGGTTTTCTCCACACCTTCTCGGCAGAGAGAAGGAATGCTGACTGTCGGGAATGGCTGAAGTCCGGTAGGACAGGGCAGAGGAATTTGAGGGCAGCAGGAGGAGCTGCTGGCAGCTGATGGCAGGTCTTGCAGCTTTGCTTTAAGACATGACTGCTGGCACCTGCCTGCCTCTGTACGAAGGAGCATGTACCTTCGTACTTGGGCAATAGCTGCGTGAGGCAGTTCAGCAGTATCAGCCAAAATGTCCTGGAAAGGTTGGAGTATGCTGGAAATGCAGACTGTCAGTGGGGGCTGAGGCGATAGCACTTGGTCTTGGTTTTGGTTTGGTTTTCTCCCTGAGCCTGGTGCGAGGACATTGTTTTCCAGCAGCACAGCAGATCAGGCAGCCAGGGGCTGTGATGTTGTAACCTGACTGAGATCCACGATTGCTTGTGTTGGCAACATGGTGGTCATCTGAGATTGTCACCTTTATGCTGCCTCTAGGCTAACGCTTTCCTGGATAAACCACCTAATTCACAGCCTATGTTTATCCACGACATTTTAACCAGCTGCACGGTAATAGTTGAATTCTGTCTCTCTTACTGATTAGGGAGAGCATCTGCTGCCTTATGAGTAGGAGGTCACTGGTGGTGCCAAATATGGGATATTTATTTCTGCTGCCTCACTGACAAGTTAAGGGAAAAATGGGCATGACCCAAATTTCTCTCCAATTGAAACTGATGACAAAATTGCCATTGATTTCAACAGGATTGGTTTGCCAGTATTTGCCATTCATGCAAGGTAACAGGTATTTTTTGCTTCCTGGAAGGAGGTAGCTCTAAAGCTTTAAGAGTTTAAGGCAGCATGTTGAAGGGGGTAGGTTCTTGTCTCTTTCTGCTGTGGCTTGCAGAGCGAGCAGAGATTAGAAAGTGCTGAATAAGAAATAAGTGCTGAATGAATAGTCCTGATTGAATTTTGCCTGAATTCTGCATGTCTTTTGGCTTGGATTTTGATCAGTGCAGTAACATAATGATGCTGCTCCAGCACTGCTGACTCTGGTTGCATTTATAAAGGCTCCAAGATGGGAGACAGGTGTCTGGGTACAGTCCCCAGAGCAGAACGATGTGCAGTGTTTCCCAGTGCCACCGCACACGAAGCAGAGCAGTGATTGCCCCTTCGCATGGAGGAACAGATTCAGTTTTGTGCTGGGTAATGTTGTTCTGTTCCTACTGTTCCTCATGATGAAGCTGTTGAAGTACAATACTCCCTCAAGAAAGAGTTAATTGCTGTTAAAACAATAAGTGTTTTTTTTTAATCTTTCCTCAAGAACCTCAAAACTGTTTCCAGACAGGTGAACCCCTCCTAAGGCAGTTAAGATAATTTGGATTGAGGGCTTTTCTGATTAGATAGTTCGAACAACCAAGCATGGGACTCTGTGATTCCACATCCCTGTTCTTTTTCCCCTTTTATCCACAGCTTGCCTGCCTTGCCCCTTCTGGCATGGTGGAAAGCATATCTTGGTTTCTGAGGTTTTCAAACTAGGTTTGACCTTCAGGCCTTTAGCAAGTGTTTTTGTTGGGTTGCGTTTCTTTATTTGTTCTGTTTTTGTTACAGTATACTGTGCTTTATGAATTTTCCTGAAATCATTTTAAATGATGGATGGACTTCGAACAGATACAGATTTTAGTCTTGCAAAGGAAACGCTCTTGGTTATAAAATTGAAAACTGTTCTTAAAGGGGAAAAAAATGTAAAATCAGGAAACACAAAGAATATCTCTTTGACGTCAGATTTTTGCTACAAGTGCAGCTTGGTCTTTTCCGAAGTCTTTTCTGAGCCTTAGAGGCCAAGGGATTAAGTTGGCTGCATGTTTGTTCCTCTGAGGAAAGGGGATGCATTTGCCTGTTTTTTCTTGGGATTATCAGCAAGCCACTTGAATAGTGATGAATCTCCAGAACGCCCACCGCAGCTTTCTCTTTCTTTGCTTCCCTCTCTCGTTTAGGAAGATGTCTTGTGCTGTGGCTTTGAAAGTATCCATGAGAAAGTAAATAAAACATGGTATCAGGTTTGGTTTGAAGCCGAGTTTCGCCTGTGAGAGAGTATTCCTTGATGCATGGTTTCCTCCCTTCGGTTATGGTCAGTTGAGTTGCAGTTTCCACACTCAGCAAGGAGATTTACGATACTAGACTTTATGATGACTTCATAAATTATAAGTTACTTATTCATAACAAGTCGTTTCTGCACAGCATACCTGCAGTCTTGCATTTTTTGATGGTGGCTGTTTGTTTTCTGTGAAGGTCACATAAAGGAATTAATGAGGTCTATGACTGATTTGATTTTTAGGATGCCTTGTCTTGAACAATTTTCTTAAACCATCCCTCCTTTCCTGGTGTGACCGCTCAAATCCTACATCTCTGTTGTACTTGAGTGGGCTGTCCTGGGTGATTTGGGGTGTTAGTCCCCTTTTGGTTGGGTGCTCAAGCTGTTTGCCGCGTCACTTACCCCTGTGTAAGAAGACAACTGCTTTGTCAGAGTGGGGGAACAGCAGGAGCTGGGTTTGTTTGCCACCTTCTCATCCACCTCTTCAGCTCCCTGGGGGTAGATACTGAGGATGGAATAGGCTGAGGTGTTGGGCTGGTACCACAGAGCTGGTCATCATGCAGCCCGCCTGTGGAAGGGAAAGGAAATCTGGAGTCAATGTGGGAATAAGGGCAGCAGGGATGAGAGACGAGACACAAGAGGTTGTGTGTGGTTAAGGGGAGATCCCGGATGAAGTGAGGCAAAAGTGAAGACAGACTCAGGGGAGGTACCAAGAAGTCTCTCAACTAGGAATATATTTGCTGTGGTTCACTGAGAGAAACCCAACAGCAGGAACAAACCCCCTCTTCCCACCAAGGGGGCTGGGGTGCCTTGGGAGTTCCACCCATGGAGGTGCCCATCTCGTCTTCCTCCTGGGGGAAAGGAGGCAAAAGCGGGGACGTGGTAAGCGAGTCTGTGACCAGGTAACATGAGGTACGGGTGGCCAAAGAGGGTGTGCAGGAGCAGACAGGGCAGTAGCTGTGGGTCACAGGCTGGTTGTGGCTCCCCTGTGTGTTCCCAGCACCGCAGCTCAGGAAAGGTCGAGCAGAACGTGAGTCCAGCATTAAATTAAGCCTGTAAAGGAGACACTCAGGGAACTTAAGATGGATTAATTTAAGGTGTAAAATTTAAAGCGTATTATTATGAAGGAGGATTAAGTTAAACTGAGCTAATGATGCTGCTTTTGAATGCGTATCCGTGCAGCAGATTTGGAGTTTTGGCTCCACGCCTTTTGTTACTTGAATGTAAGAACGCATCTTCTTAAATGTCCCCATAAGGACACATGCCCTTATACGTTCTGCATTTGCATGTCAAGAGGTTTATATGCTGAGTCAGAAGTAGAACTGGTGTTGGTTGGTTTTGCTTTTATTTCCTCTTTAAAAAAAAAAAAGTGGGTGGGGAGAAAGGCAACGTAGAACTTTGTCTTAATTTTTTCCCCATGGTGGTAATGGCATTTGTGATGACTTGGTGGTGTTTTTTCTTAGAGGAGGCATTTGATAAGGAGGAAATAACTTTGTTCATGTTATGTTGACATGCCCTTATTTCTATACGTCCCATCTCTTTTATTGTATGAGCTATTGCTTTATTTTTTTGTTACTCTCATGGTATTGGGACATCTGCAACGTCAGCACGTGAATTTTCCAAAGCTTGTGTACTCTTATTTTTTACACTGTGTGAGTTAAAAAGCAAATGCAAAGTTGAATACTGTAAACTCCCACAAAATGCTTATCTCATGTTAAACAGAGTCATGAATTAAGTAACATAATTTGTTGTTAGTAATAATTTGTAAATAAGTAATAAATGGACTGAATTGATTTTCAGGAGGGAAACTGATTTGAAATTACAGGTTTGCTGTATGTTAAACTGCTTAGTAACTCTTCTGTATATATTCTTATCTTGCTACAAACAATGCCATGAGGTTTTCTTTGAGGGTAGAGATCAATATTTTAAAGCGGGTAAAAGACAAAATATATAAAAACCAGACACAACAAACAAAACCTCGCATTTACTAAAATTCTTCTATTTAGGCAATCATATAAAAGCAAAACAAATATGAAGAAAAACATAAGAGATAAAAAGTAAGATGTCACGAAGTGCAATGCAATGTAAAATGGTTTGAGTCGGGTTACGTTTTGGTTAGCTGTCAGAGTTTTTCTGCCACACAGTTTGGTGAAAGCATAAGAAGGCTGAGACAAAACCTTGAAACATTTCCTTTTATTTACTGGGTGGGTTGTGGTACCAGATGAAAGTTCTGGTGCTTCTTGTGTCTGTGGAGACCAAAAACGGGCAGGGACGGTGGCGGCTGCTTCGTGTCCTGAGGTTGGAGAAACTGAACATATAATATGCTGTTGTTGTTTTGAATCCTGCTGGTCTTCAGCAGTTTGAGGTATGCCCTAAAATGTTTTGTTTTGTTTTGTTTTGTTTTTTAATACAAAATCGCTTTGTCATTTGCCTTCCAACTTTAGTACGTATCCCTCTGAGCCTTCTGCAAGAGCTCAATGAGGAGCCACCGTTATCTGTGTCCTAGACTCGGACTGGGTAATTTTGGGAAGATGCATAATAAAATAAACAAACATGGTATTACTACTACTACTAAATTTAAAAAAAAAAAAACAAAACCAAAAACAAAGGCAAGCTGGAAGCTCTTAGTCTCAAGCAGAGGGTGGAGCGGCGGGAAAGTGCTGAGCCCATATAACAATGGGGAGTCCAATTTATTAGTATTAAGGAGGAAAATAAAATCTGCTCCGGCAGTAGTGAAATAAAACACCAGGAAGATTACATCAGTCTTTGTTTGCACACAGTATGGTTCTTCTCTTTCACTAGCCAATTTGTATATTTGAAAAGGCAGTTGCTTGGCTAAAATAATTAGCTGAACTTCATCCAGTTCCCCAATTATGTGAAAAAATGTTTGAAGAAATATAGACAATTGTTGTTGAGTAATTAAAAAAGCAGTGGTCACTGAACAATTACGGCACTTCATCTGACTGCCTGTATATATTGTAGTTTCAAAATGAGACAGACAATTCCCAGGGACTCTTTGCTGTAGCTTTTGGGGCTTGGGATAGTGGCTTTAGAAGTATAACAAAATCCTTACTAATGCTACCTGAAACTTTTGCAGGATAGAGACGAGTGATAGGGTTTGAAGCTAAATGTATATTTAGGGGGGGGGGGGGGGGGGCGGAAAGAGTAAACTGGATGCAAGTCATGTATCCTTATTATTCTACAATTTAATAAGCAAAAATCTGTATTAATAAATGAGATAGTCTTATTATATATTCCTTTATTCCCGACTCTCTTAGATGAGTATTGTGGAAAAAAATAGACACAATTTTTTAATATTTGAACGTTTGAATAAGAGACTGTTGCAACTATTTGACTAACACTAATAATTCCCTGTGGGAGGTCCAGTGTAGTGTATTAGCAAGAACTTTGGTGGCTTGGAAATCATTTCTCCTTGTTCCTGTGTTTTCATCCAGGGAGGCAGAGCTGTTACATTTTCAGGAAAAGTAGTAATCAGAGATTTTGAAATGGAGGCTACTTGGGTAGGATGCAGAGTGCTGCTGGCTGAGGCAGTGGTCAGCGCCATCATTTTGTAACTTCAAACTCCTCAGTAGGCATAAAGCCATTAACAAGAAGTCATGCTTTTTAATTTTTGTTCAACCACTTTCCCATTTTCCAGACCTGCCAGCCATATTTTTACGAGACTGTTACTCAGGATGAGAAGACTCAAGATGTCTCTGGTGGAAGGGTGGAAATCCCTGATCCCAGGGCCCTGCTGGCTTGCAGACCAGGCTGTGTATGGTGGGCAGCCAAGCTGTTTGCCGTGGCTGGTCCCGGTGCCCGTGCTGGAGGCTGCTGGGCTGGGGCCAGGGCTGAACCCCATGAGTTGCTGCAGGGCCGAGGCTGTCAGTCCTCCTTGGCCATCCCTTCCCTCAGCTCCTCTCTGCACCAGACGCTTCTGGAACCTGTTGCCACCTGTGCATCAACTGATGGGGGATGTATCATGTAGAACATAAATGTAATGAGTGTAGTTTCCCCTATTGCACCAGTCCTGACTCCTTCAGCAGGCTCGGGCAGGGCAGAGCTGAACAAACACTGACAATTCAGACACAATTTAAAAATATTTTTGCCAGTTCATTAACATTGTCGCGGTATAAAACTCAAATTAATTGTGTTTCTGTTCCTTTTAGGGTGGTGGATGTTGGTGCTGCTTGTGGTCTGCTGGGTACCACAGGAGTGGAGCAAAGCAATGCCCACCTGGGTCCCTCAAAGCTCCCAAGCAATGGCTTTTTCTGCCAACCTAGGAACACGGGGACCAGGCAGCATTTTGGGGCTGGTGGGGCTCCTGCTTCATCCCCATAGTCCCCAGCTCCCCTCCCTAACCTGAAATTTGCAGCTCTGGTGTGTCTCACCGACCTCTGCCCATCAGTGCATGGTTTCCAGGTCATACCTCGCCTTGCTCGTGTGTGGGCCGTCCCATGCTCGTATGCCCTCTCGTATTTACCCTCTGGATTTTGTTTCTTTGTCTTTGCAGGGAACGGATGCGCCAGTCTGCGATGTTTGAACTCTGCCAGGGGATGCACCAGATCAGTCTGCAGTTTGTTCGCTTGCAGCTTAGCTTCGAGGAGTACACTATAATGAAAGTTCTGCTGCTGTTAAGCACAGGTAAGTTAGCTTTTTTGGTCACGTGGAAATACTTGAGAATAGTCAAATTCACAAAGAGGTGCAGTGATTTTAACTACTGTGACAAAAGAGCCAAACTGTTTCCAGCGAGGCCATAGGAAGAGCCTGGTTTTATCTCTTAGGGTTTATTTTCAGATCTCACTCTCCATTAGCGTGGGAAGTGTCTTTGTAGTTTGAATGTGCATTGGAGGGACAGGAGCAGCAGCAGCCTGGCAAGGGGCTTTGGCCCCCTCTCTGTGCAGGAACCTCTCAAGTCTGCCAGGTGTGCCAAGAAAGTGCAATGGCTGTGGTGACTGGGGAGAAATAACCACTCAACACTCAAAGCCACCAGTTTGAGTGACTTAATGCCACCTTTAAGACCGAAAAATGTACATTGACTGTAGTGCAAAATGGGAACTTTGCCAATGCCAAGTGAATTGCAAATGGTAAACCCTTTTACAGGGCTCTGAATGTTTAATAAATGGCAGAACACGCTTCATTTTTCTCTTGAATGTCATGCTTTGAGTTTTCCTAAGATACAAAGTTACATCTTGGTGTTTGTTAGAGCACCGTGTAGTAATTAGCAAATCTCTTGATCTTATCTTAGTGAAAATACTGAAAATCTCCCACTCTGGTATAATCATACAAATACATGAGCAGTTTGTATGTTACTTTTCCATCGGTCTTGATGAAAAAACCACTTACCTGTAAACGAACTTTCGTCTGGGCAATCACGCTCCTTTTTGTGGGATCCACTCAGTGACATCATCACGAGATAACGCGTCAGCTGGGCGTTCGTGATGTCACTCCAGTGAACTCACCAGGCAAGAATTCCGCGGGCAGAAGGAGGCTGGACACGGGGACGTGGCACGGGGAGAGAAGGAGCAGGAGCTCAGAGGAGCCGCTGTGGTTGTTCTGGCCACCAGCAGCAGGACGCACACCCGAGGCTTTCGGGTCCGGGGGCTGCACAGGCTCATGCTGTGCAGAGGGTCTCCCCATTTGGTGGTGAGGGGAGCCCAGTGTGGCCTTTGAGATCGTGCTGTCTTCTCCCATCACCCCATCTTCTGCCCTAGCAAGCTGAGAGAAGAAACTAATGGCAAGCAACAGGCATTAGTTGTGCCATGCAGGAGGGTGCCCGTTGCCAAAACCAGTAAAGGGAGGCAGAGCGGGCTGATGCAGCGACGGATTTAGACACCCCAGTGCCTCCCGAGTCCCCAGTCATGACGTGGACATGTTGGCTGCAGGTGGAGGCAGATGCCTACAGAGGGATTTGTAGTATCCAGCAACTCCAAGTGGCAACCCCTCCAGGCGAGGTGGTGGGACGGGCACTTTCTCCCTGTCTGCAGTGCCTTTCCTTCACACGTCGCACATCCCACTCAGCCGGAAACTCTGTGGTTGAAGTGCTTGCCTTTGAAGGAGGACATGAAGCTGCAGTTCCCGTCCTGGCTGGAAGGGATTTGGATGGGCTAGCAGAAGCCTCCTGGGGCTGTAAGATCTTTGGACTTGGCTGTCTTCCTCCCTCCTTCCCTCCCTCCCTCTCCTTGAAGCTGTTCCAGCTCCCTGGGAGCAGGAATGCTGGGGGAGAGATGCCACCAGCTGGGGACCACTTTGTGTCCCAGTCCATGGGGTCTGGCCCCCAAGTCCTGCTCCACCAAGGGGTTGAGGAGATGGTCTGCTGGGGAAACTGGGACTGTGGGGACCTGACATTCTTTGGGGTAGCCCTGTGGGGGTAAATGGGCTTTTTTGAAGGTTGTCACTCCAGTCTTTCCAGAAGCAACCAGCTATGCTTCATGTGGATGTGCTCGGGGGCGGTCTAGCGCCCAAAATTTTCTTGAGAGCCTGTCTAGGTTGGAGATCAGGCTCTGCTACTTTTTAATCAGCCCTAAAAGGGGAGAATCTTCAGAAAAAGAGCCTAAACGCGTTCTAAAAACACAGCAAATTTTTTTTTAAGCTAGGTTATTTTTTATTCTACCCTCTTGAGGGTATTCACTAATGACTTCATTGTGAGAATCTGTTAGGCAAGATCAGCCTGGCCAGTTAACATCAGCTGCCTGGGTCCCTCTGAAACACACACTACAGTCACCTACTAAAAATGGTTTGTTTTGGGAGAATCAAGATATTTATGTTAGAGAGAAAGAAAGGAGAGGGGAATGGAAATGCAGACAGTGATAAAACCCAGTAAGCATCATGTGAAGGGCAGCAAACCTGGTTTCAAATGATTCCACCTTGATCCAACCTTATGACACAAAACACCAGGTTTGTTTTCATTAAAAATTCTTTTATTGAATCGCGTGATGAGCAGAGTACAAGTTACTTTGAAACTTTCATGATGACCACATCAAGGAAGTTTCACTCCATTTACATGTGGAAGAAACCACACATTACAACTCAATTGTTTTCTTGCTTTCCACAGACCATAGATTTTGGGAGCTTGCCAAAAGCATTGCTGCTTTTAATAAGTAAAATCAGAAACACTGGGCGAACCTCCAAAATTTCATGTTTTGCTTGAGTTCTCTTTATTTGTGGTCTTTCTTTCTTAATAAACTGGCGGGGGTGATGGTATAATAATTTTCAGACAGAACAGTAAAATACATGGTAGTAGATGAAGAAAGAGTGGCTCTAACAGTCTTCAAGCAGCATGTAGGAAAACAGGCCTGTAAATATTAAAGGAACTGTAAAGCCTGTGCATTTTGTATCAGGGCCACAGTATGCTCCGGTGGCTTTACTCATCTTGATTGATGTCTCTGTATTCATTCAGCTTGAACTGAATTTGTACATATGTTCCAGACAGTTTCTTCTGTCTGTCTGACTGAAAGATTTGGCACCTAGAATTTAAAAATAAAACATTATGTTTATATAATATAAATATTTAATATTTACCAAGTGGTAGGCAGGTTGGCGTGTTACCTTCTAGGCTTTTTCTAAAGATTCCTCCTTGTGACCCCTTCCAGCACGTGATGGTCGCAAGTCTTCGCTGCTCATGTGGTGGTAGAGCTCCTCCTTCTTTTCCATTGCTAAATTGCTCTGGTAGATAGTGCTGATAGAACATACTGGTACTTTTTCCGAAGGTTCTACTCTAGAGCCATTTGGGCAGTTGTTACCTGCTTATGATGTGATTGCAGTGGGATAGAAGGCAGTTCACAGGATTTGAAAGAAAAGGGAATGTATGAACAAGACAGCTGCTGTCAAAAAGTCAGACTAAGCTAAATTGGAAGATCACCTTTTTTCTTTTTTATTTTTTTAATAAGTAGCCTCCTATTTATCTTACCCTGACTTAGCTTTCTGACTTGCTTAGAAAATAAACTTGCCTCTGTACAGTGTAATATTTCATTTTCCTTCTGTGGACTAACATTAAGAGATGCAGACTAGGAAAATATTTCATGATTAAGCAGTATTCAACCAATCCAGGTATTAAAAACCAGAATGTTTGTTAATAACCTCTTTGGGGTTTTGATAGAGACCTGATCCTGTATGGCATTTCTTTTTGGGGCAGAACCTGCTGGAGTGGAAGGGTATTTGCAATCTGTAAAGAAACAGTGCATTTTGTAATTAGCCTGGCTGGGATGAGCCACAGTAAAAGCTACCAAAAAACTCTACTTTTAGCTCATTTGTGAAATGATCGCTTTGGCAGATGGGAACTGTGATAGGACACTAGAAATGCTTGTATTAAAGGCTGCAACTGTATGTCTGCATTAAACACTGGGTCAGGATCCCTGTTTGGAAAACAGTCATCTGTTCCATGCAGAATAACAGCTCTGTTTGTTCTAGGTGTTATGCAGATGCTTACTAACATTCAAAGAAATTTTAGATGTTGCTTGATGGCATAAGAGCGTGTCACTTGTTCTTCTAGCATTTCTGCACGTACCAGCTGTAATTCTGTACCTTCCCCTCCTCTGCCAAGTGTGGGGAATCATTCAAGAATGATAAATCACATCTTCGACTTCTAAAGAAATATGCTTGATCCATCTGCTTTTTTGATTTTTTTTTCCTCTTTGTGTGTGTGGTTGGGTTGTATTAAAAACAGTTTCAGCATGAGGACAGCATGTGTTGTATTTCTGAGATGTTATCTTGTCCTCTGCCACAGCTTCTTCAATCACAGATCTGGAGAGGATGCTTGAATCACTTGAAAATCTGTCTGATGATGTTGATTCCATACTGATGTCTGTAAAATTATGGATTTTGCTTAAAGGTTTAATTATTTCATCCATTAACTAGTGTAACTTATTAAGTATGCACATCAGAAGCATAAGCAATACAGTTAATATTAATATAAGACTGTCTTTTCAATGACAGTTCCCAAGGATGGTCTCAAAAGCCAAGCTGCATTTGAAGAAATGAGGGCAAATTACATTAAAGAACTAAAGAAGATGGTAACTAAATGTCCAAGTAACTCTGGGCAAAGCTGGCAGAGATTCTACCAACTGACTAAACTCCTTGACTCCATGCATGATGTAAGTATAACTCCTCAGGGAGTGCAGACAAGTTAAGCAAAAATCTCTCCGTTAAAGTGAACCAGTAGTCTTTAATTGTGTTAACTAACAGGGAGAAAAAAAATAAAGTTCTTTTTAAAGGAACATCTGAGAGAAGTTGTTAGCAGATGAATTTAAGGGCAGCTGCCAAGTAGAATAAGAAAATGCAAATCATTAAGGGCTGGGTCCTTCTGCCTTCTCCTGTGTTAAATAGTAATGTGTTCAGTGATTCACTGAAGGTCAGTAGAGCTATTGGTGGGGTCAGAGGCTCTTCAGCAGGAGAAATGGTGTGACCTGTGACCCAAAGTGAGACACAGAACGAGTTTGTCACGCAGAGTTGTCGCGTGGGTCGCTTCTCAATGAAAGATTCTGGAGTAGCATGTCACACATCTAATGTGCCTGATTTGCTGATAAAAGTTGAATTAATTTGGTGATCTTTGACAGCTGGGATTCTAAGTGATGGCTTTAAAAGATGTATTAAGGCTTTGGAGCCATCTTGGGTATTTGAAGCTTTGTTTGAGTTTTCAAGTGCAAGGTTCACTGTATTGTTTGGTTATTTCTACTGCCCTGTCTCATTCCAGTGCGAGGGTGTGTTTTACATGCATCAGATGTGATGAATGACAAGGGAAACTTAAAGTTTAGTGCTAAAACACCCAGGCTGTTGGCGCCTCAGCCCAGAGCGATGCTGAAGGATTGTGGTGGGTGCACGGGACCAGCTCAGAAGAGGTATCCGTAATATCGAGCTGTTCAGTTGGGAGCATCCTGGTTCTAGACAGTAAAATGGTGTAAGTGCAGAGATTTACTTCTCCAGATGCTTTGAACTTTGGGGTTCCCACAGGGGAAGCCAGTGACCCAGCTGTAATGGTCTCCCCAGGCTGAGGGTTTTTTCCCAGTGCCCCCTGAGAGAGCCCTGGGCACTGTCCTCTCTGAGGCTGCCCCGTGCTGCAGCGAGGAACAAGGGACAGCAAGAGCGACCTTTAGCGGTGTTCGGGTACACGCGAGGCGGGGTCCCGTGAGCAGAGGATGAAGCCCAGCAGCACGAGCTCATCACCTCCCAGTAAAAACTGGGGAATTGCAGCAAAGGAAGAAAAGCTGCCCTACTCCATCCTGCGTGGGCAGGGAGGTGACTTTGCTGCATGAAGAACATACAGCACTTGTTTTCAGAGCCTGCACATAAAGGTACTTCTTTGTACTTAACTTAAATTTCTTTTTTTTTTGTACAGTTCAGTGCAGTGCACTTCAGGTCAAATCTGTAGAAGAGCCTGAGGTCTGTTTACAGAATGTACATATGGAATTATTTTTCAAATATTGTTCTGTTGTTCATTAAAACATTGCAAATCTTAGTGGGAGGCAGGGAGAGTATTATTAGTGCTTCAGTGATAGCTCGTTCTTCAGAGATCGGGTTTCACTCGCTCCCTGCCAGCAAAGGAAGTTGTAGTGTTTGAGTGGAAAGAAAAGGGATGGGTGATAATATCATTTGCAAGATACTCACTTCTGAACCTCAGGGCAACATAACAAACCCCTGCATTTAAGTTGTATTCTAATCCTCTTCAAAATAGGCAGCATCTGTGATTTGTTATTGAAATGGGTGTGTTTGTGTGGTTAAGGTGACAGGCTGACAGACTTGCACTTACCGGGAAAGCTACCATGTCCTACAGACATTTTCCAAAACACAGTGTCAGCCACTGGGAGCTGAACTAACCGGAGAAGCAGACTGCTCTTGAGTTTCATTTCATTTTTAATTAAGCTATTTTTACATTACTTTTGTTTTAATAGAGCACTTTCTTACAAAGGACTTTTTAAAAAAAGTCCCATTGTCAACGTTCTCAGTTGAAAAGGCCAGTTGTCTGCACAACAGTGCTTCCTTTCAGGGACGTTATTGGAGACTTGTTCAACAAAGGCACTTGTTTATTTTTTCTCCTTAAAACTGGTTTTTCGCTTTTTGGTTTTTGAAATCCACCAGAATAAACTTAGAGCGGTGATAATATTAACGAGAAGTGAGAATTACTCCTCTCCCCACACCGCCTGTTAGTGCAGAATTTCTCCATTCTATCAATGGAAATGCAAATTTTCTGCTCGCTTCCTTAGTATAGGAAGAACACTTTTTCAGCTGTCACCTATGCATTTTTAACTTACTCCATTATCATTTTAGAGGATCAGAATATACTTGATGCTGAGCATTCTTAACTGGAGCTAAAGCCCCACATTTACATGCTGCTGTAGCCACAGCGTTGGCATTTACAGCACAAGCCCAAAGGGACTGGTGCAGAATTCATGGTTATTCAGTCCTCCCACTGCCTCCAGGTTTTCCATCAGAGCAAAGCAGCATCTCCCTATTTGTGGAGTTTGCTTTACCTGGGTGTAGTGGTAAACAATGAAAGAATACTGCTCTTCTGCACATTCACACTTCCTTTCATCGACCTCATTTTTAAATAGTCTTTCGGAGGACTATGTGAAACCGCATGGGTTTCTGCTTGGCTTATATAATAAGAGGAAGAAGAAAAAAAAAAAAAAAACAAGCAAGATGGTTTTACATTGCTCAATGTACTAAATCATTCATCCACACAGTGAACATATGTGCAGGTAGAAAAGTGCCGAGGTGAGGAAAAAAGAAAAATAAGGCCAGGTAGGCACTTAAGTATTTGAAAAAAATCAGCAACTTTATTTAATGATCCATAAAACCTCAAAGCACCAAAAGCACAACAGAAAAATAAGAGATCAAACCCCATCCTGAGCAGACAGGATAATTACAGTTTCCATGCACTTGCCTGTGCACACCTGCACTTGGCCTTGGGAGCATGTCTGCCTGTCCCTGCACCAAAATGCTCTTTATTTGCACGACACTGTGTGGAAGCAGCGGTTGCTGACAGGCTCAGCCTGCTGGTACCGGTGCCCTTCCTCTGCCCCGGTGCAAGGCGACAGAGATGAGCAGGTTGTTGTCATTTCCTCGCTGTTGTGCCGTGCCTCAGCCCTGCTTGTGTGGATGGCCCCCAGAGTGGGTATCTTCTGGTTCCATAATCAACATATTTCCTTCTTGTAGGGATTGTGTTTCTGCTGTTGTGGCCAGCCCAAGTGCATCGTTTCACGAAGCAGGGCAGTGTGTGTTGAGAACCACGGCATAGCAGGGGCAATTGACCTCTCTACTCAGGACATAAACATTTTGAACTTGTGCCTGTGAATGGCCATGGGTGTTTCAGGGAGAGATGCATGTGCAGCACTTGGATGTAGGTGAACCGCACTTGTGTGATCAGACAAACGGCACGCAGGAACATTAGAAACAGATGTACCGCACATGGTATCAAAAACTCCATTTGGATCCTCCTCAGCATCTCCTGTTGGGTTTGACAGGAGGGGTTGTATCTTGCATGGCAAGCCTCATTTCATATAGAGCATATAGTGTACGGTTAGGCGGTTTGCAGAACAAAAGCTGAATTTGGTTTCAATCTGGCTGATACTAAACAGACTTTGAGTTAAGAGGGCTTTTGTTTCGATGCCATGACATTAAACTCTAATGTGAACCTTCCCCTTGTCTTGGCAAGGCAGAGTAGTGTGCTGTCATTTGCTTGTTGATATTTTCTGCCAAACGAAAATAAATTCTTTAAGGCTCATGCTGCTGAATAATTAATTTTTTATGGTTCCTGAAGGGAATACTTTATAGCTGAGATGGATCTTTCCATAGGCTGAGAGCGCCAGGATCACACTCGCTGAAAAAGCTGACAGTGGGAAGCAGGGCACAGCTCCTCTGGGGGCAGGTTTGCGTGGCTCGCTGCGGTGGATCCAAATGTGTCTCTGCAGGTGCTTAATCCCACAAATATGAAGCTGCAGATGAGCCCCTGAGCTGTTGCCGACACCTTTGGGTGCACTTGCTTCTGCCAAAGTTTTGTCCCGCATCTGATGTGCTGTTTGGAGCCTTGTTTATTCCCAGAGCAGGCATTTTCTGTGTTGACTCAGAGGTGAGATCCAGTCCCTGCTCCCGGGGTGGCCCCTGCAGAAGCAGCAGCGATGTAAGAATGTGCACCGGTGCATGTTGCAGCAGCCAATACACATCTGTCACGGGAGAAGTTGATTCTCGGCTCCCTAATGTAGACAGGGGCTACTCTGAGGGTTGTCGGTTGCATTTCTTCGTTCTTCACGTTAATAGGTATTTGTCGGAGGGAGACGGAACATCCCTTCTGCCAACAGAAGAGCAAGGGAGGCTTGGCCCAAATTTAGCCTGGCCAAGGGCTGAGGATTCTTCATTGGTGTGTGATCCTGTGGGTTTACATGTGTCCTCCAAGCACACAAAATGAGTCCAGCTCAGGTTCCTCAATGTCACGCCCAGATGTTAAGTGCTGTGGTTTCGGTGCGTGGATGTTTATGAAGAAAACCTAAAGAAATGAATGTGGTTTCTAAATTAAATAAATGCACCTGTCCAGGCAGAACTAGGTTCCACATTTGCTGTGGTCAGATACTCTTAGTGCCTAATCCACGTGCATTTTATCCACCTTTTACTACTTGCTAGCGTGAGCTAAAGAGACTGCATGGGTGTATTGAGAGACTTCATCCCTTGGATTTACCTCGTTTTTCCTGTGTTTGTGAGAAGTTTAACTCTTTGGGTTAATGTTCAAGACTAGGAGTCAGCTACTGGGACACTGACATTTTTCACAGTCATAGCTGTAGCTAATAACAGCAAGAAATTACTCAGCATTGTGTTGTTACCCTACTGCTGTCTTAATTGCTGTCTCAGTAGGTTTAATTGGAAAGATGCTGCTGATGGAGAAGTGACTGTGGACTTCCATACCACACTTGGTGATTGTGAGAGATTCTGAAGTCAGAAAATGACTGCACGTAGAAATGTGCACCCTTGCAAATGAGACAGTTCTTACTGTTTCTGGAAATACCAAGGGCATGGTGAGATTGCCAAACTAAAATCAATTCTTTTTGCTGTAAAAATTCTGCAAGTGCTTGAAGGTCACTGTAACTGTATGAACTTCAAGGACTTTACATTAAAGGATTCAATTTTAATTATGAAGAACTGTATGTGTGAAAAAGTCCATTTTATGGAACCCCCACCCTAATAACAGAAAGTTATGTTTGATTAATACTCCTGTTTCTCAGAGGTGCTTAATACAGCATATAATGCAAAGATTAAGTAAAAATCTCAGAATTATTAAGACTACCGTAGCATTGAAAATGTTTAAATGCAGCATATTCGATCTAGAAAACTCATAAGCCAAATCTAGAGGTGCTGGATAGCTTGCGTTATTTTACTATTTTAGAGACCACTCGTAACCAGCGGTACATCAGCTGCTGTCAACTGCAGTGACAGAGCTTGTCTGTTACAAAAGAAAGCAGACTTTTTCATTTCTTCACTGATGAGGGAATTTCTCTTTTAAAGCAAAAGATTAGCTAAATTATTTACCCGCTATATATCAAACTACATTAGATGAATGCTGCTTGGGATGCAAAAGCAAGTACTGAAATTTCAAAATTAACATTGCCTGTGGAACCTGAATTTTTTTTTCATCCCTTCAGTGCATCTCCACACTAAGGCTGCTGGGCTGGGGGTGGAATCATACCATTTAAAACGTATGAGAACATGCCTGCAGAAAAGAGCACTGCTTGTGACTTAGTGCTCGGTCTTGCAGCCTTCTCTAGATGACCTGATCGTGTAGTTTACCTTTTATTGCCTCTGAGCTGGCCTTTGATTCTCCCACATTCATTCCTCTTTGTTTTCAATTAGTGCTAGAAATACTTCCCAAAGCCCAAAAAGCCACCCAGTTTTTTAAGGTGGCCAGTTGAAAAGGTCCTGACCACAGTGTGCATCCTAATACTCCTGTTTTCTTCAAGTGGTTGATTATTGTCAAGTATGTTAAAGCTGGTAACTTCGCTTAAGAAAAGAAACAGAGGAACAAAAATTATAGCAGACTAAATAGGTATAGAATGTGTATTATCCATAAGGCTGCAAACCCATGTATTACGTGATGGGGGAGTTCTAGATATTTTCTTTTAAACTGCTGTGTAAACCTCACTGTTCCCTGTGCCAGGGCTCACAACGTGCTGTGTGTGTCCCTGATCACACTCCAGTTTTCCCCTGCGGGACTGCTGGCTCATTTATTGTATAGAACAAATGATCCTCTCTTCATGGATGTTATTTTCATTTCTCTTTAGTCCACAAATTCACCAGGCATACATATATACTTGATACTACTAAAAGCTTGCTAAGAAGGCAGAATTAATAGTTTCCATGTAGGCTTTTCTGCGTCAACTGTCTCAGTGCACTCAGGGGTTTCACAGGAGTGTGAAGAGGCAGGAATTGGCTTGAATTTCACAGGTGAGCTGTCAGCACAGGGAGGATGACTGGCAAAGTGATGGCCCCCATCCCCTCACGTTTGGTCATGTGAAACAACTTGTGTTCACGTTTAAGAAGAGCAGCACATTCACTGGGTCATTATTAAGGTGCATGGCTTGATTTGCTGAAGTGATGGTTTGTGGTGACACAGGCAGGGATAAGGTAGTGGCTATTAAACTATCTCCTTCGCTTTGGTTTTGTGTATGTTTGGAGTATTTTTGGCATAGAATATTTGCAGAAACAATCTCCTGCTATTGGGTAAAGTAAACCTTTCAACATTGGCATTTTTTTCCCTTGAAAACCAGATTATGTCTGTGCTACTTATTTAGCATGCATCTGTTTAATTAATTAGCATTGGCTTGTGACATGCCAGATCATTGGGAATGAACTAAGCGACAGCAAACAGGCTTGTGTCGTGCTCAGTAGCAGAAAATCATGTGTTTGAGTGATCCCAGCACTTCTCTGTGTTGTTCATAAATTGCTTGTGTGTGCAAGAACAGCTGTGAAAGTCCTGCAAATAGGTAATAAGGTATGGTGCTACTGTAGTCTGTTGCTCCCTGTATTTTTTTTAATTTCCTTTTCCACCTTGCAGAAGTTTAGTTTTATTACTCTAACAGGGGCTTTACCGCATAATGCAATGCTATGTGTTAAGAACTGAAATGACAAACCAACTTGATAAACTAGACAAGCAAAAAGGGTTTAAGTCCTTTGCAAGGCCAAAAGGCACCAAAATTAAGCTCTGTGTAACTTTTGAGTTTTAAAAGAGCAGAGGCTGTTGTTTTTCTTCATTCTCACAATACAGAAATTTGGTGAACTGCAGTGGAGAGGAATGTGCAGGCTGGAACCCAGACAAGCTGCAGTCACGAGTGCCTCAAAAGTTGAGTTGCCTCTGTCTCGACTGACTTGTGTGTTTCTTGAACAAAACACTACAAGGAGTCCAACGTGTAAGGCTTTAGGAGATTAATTTAGATCACACCAATCAAAAAAAATCTAGTTCTGAAATAGTACTATCTATCTTACTACTAAAGATGATGAATAAGTGCCTGTGGGTTGAGTCATGAGATTGCTTTGCCATACTTTTATCATTAAAATAGAAGTAATTCCCTGGGCTGTGGTGCTGGAAAAGGTCTTTGTATCTTCACGGTCCTCATGCTCTAATGGCATGTTGTCTTATAGCAAAGGTAAGCTGCAGTTTGCAATTTTGTGTGGAGAAAAATAGCACAAAACAAGAGGCAAAATACTCAAAAGCCAAATAATGTTCATTGTTGTGTGATTAAGTTTCCTATAATGTGTAGACCTAAGTGAAGCTCTATAACAGACAAAGGAGAAGAACAGAAGGTGAGACAAGGTCCAGTTCAGACTAAATTTATTGGTGCTTTCAAGACACATGGTATTTTTTTGTATACACCAAAAATCTGATGGTACCTTGAGACGATTTACTACTTTAGCTTGTGTTCCTGTTAACATCCTTTCTTAGGGTTACAAAATGGCTGTCAGGCACCATTTGGGAGAAGTAGTTTGGGATATATTAAAAAAATGTATTTATATATAAATATAAATAGAAATGCTGTATCAGATGAACAATTTCATAAAGACTGTGAAGCTATAAAACCTGAAATGCTCCAGTGTGACAAGCATTCATGTTGTTCAGCTAAAAACATCAGCTGCTCAGGCAGTTGTAGGTTGTGGGCCTTGGAGAGTGCACTGAACTAAATAATGTGATTTAATGAACATGTATCCAGCTGAAATTTAGAGATACAATAGTTTATGGCTGATCTTTTCACTCTGAGCAGAAGGTTTTATTTTCATAGACCTTGAGTACCTGTAGTTTTCATGGCAGCCAGTTGCCTGTTAGTGAAATGAAAAGTGTAGTTCTGCTGAAAAATCAAATCTGAGGCTTTTTGTGTTTTTTTAGTTAGCTGATTTTTAACCAGTTAAGTAGCACTTTGGGATGCCAGGTCTTTTGTTTGCTCTTTTAACCCTTGCAAATGGACTGCCAAGTCAGAGTGAGATGCCCTTTCTTGGTGATAATCCACCATTATCAGTAACCTGTAGTTTGCATGTGAAATACTTAGTGTTTTTCCTAAAAAGTGTTTCTTTCTCTATTTCAGCTTGTTAGTGACTTATTGGAATTCTGTTTCTACACCTTTCGAGAGTCTCAGGCACTGAAAGTAGAGTTTCCAGCCATGCTGGTGGAAATCATCAGTGACCAGCTACCAAAGGTGGAATCTGGGAATGCCAAGCCCCTGTACTTTCACAGGAAGTGATAGAAAATGTCTTAAATGGAAGAACTTTGCCTTAAGTTTCCCTGTGTTATTCCACACCCATGAAGGACTCAAGAAACCATATTTTAAACATGCTATCTACACTTGTTCAGCAGTCTCTGCATAGTCTAAAATCATATAAAGGGTTTGGGGAATGGAAAAAGGGTTGACTTGGATTTGGCAAGACCTACATGTTTGGAAATTACCCCATAACCCTCAAACATTTAGAAAATGTTCCTGTTCCTCTGGATGAAAAGCCATATCTAGTCAATAACTCTTTGATTTTGATATTTTAACAGATGGAGTTTTAAATATGCCATGTAGTTTCTGGTATTGTTTGCTTGTTTTAAAGGGTTCAAGAACTAATGAGAACTTTTTAAGCTTACCCTTGGTTTGCACATAAAACGTAAAGTCAATATGGGGCATTAATATTCTTTTCTTGTAAAAAAAAAAAATAAACAACAAAAGCTATATATATATACACACATATATACACACAGACACACACACACAAACCCTAACGTGTAAAGTAATAACAGAACATTTGGTGTGGAATACTCTGTTATCCCCACCTGTGGCATTTGTTATCCCATGTTATCCCCTCATAAATGATATACACTGTGTTAAGTGTCCATTTACTATTTAATTAAAAAGGATGAGATGTGAAAACAAATGCCCTGGTATCAATTTATAGTATCTATTGTGCTGGCTTTACAAATAATTTTTTGCAGTCTTTTGCTGTACTGTACATTGCTGTATGTATAAATTGTGAAGGACCTGAAATAAGGTGTAAGGAACTTTTGTAAATGAGACAAAAAATCTTTAATGGTTAATAGGATGAATGGGAAAGTATTTTTGAAAGAACTCTATTTTGCTGGAGACTATTTAAGTACTATCTTTGTCTAAACAAACAAGGTAATTTTTTTGTAAAGTGAAATGTTCTGCATGCATAATGAACCGTTTACAGTGTATTTAAGAAAGGGAAAGCTGTGCCTTTTTTAGCATCATATCTAATTTACCATCCTACAGTATCTGTTGTAAATAACCACACTTAACCTTTTCAGTTGTATTTAAGACTTTCTGTTTTCCTCTATCTTTTTTTCTTCCTTTTGTCTCGCTTGCAAGCATACGTGACCTGAGCACATCTTAGAAATCCTGCTTCATATTTCTGTAGGAAACTACACTATGTTGTGTTGGCCACTTTACGAAGGTTTCATTTAACACGACAAATTACAGTTTCTCCAAAGCTTTTGCCAGCTTAATGGTGTAGTGAGTTCTTGCCCTCTACTCCCCTTCTCTCTCAGGGGAACCGAGGTGAATAAGATGTTGAATGATTTTTCTTCTTTTATTAAGTTTCCCAGATTGTTTGTTTTTCCTTTGAATACTGGATACGTAAAACATCTTTAAAGGTCAGATTATTATTTCAGATGGGGAGAGCAATTTCTGATTCTGATGAAGGGAACATGCAGATCATTACAGTAAGTATACTGAACAGCTTTGTACTGGTGCGAAGAAGGATGGTAAGGTACTGATGAAGGGGCAGATTAGCCAAGTAGAATTTTTAGTGATAAACTGTAGGTAATTTTGTAAGCATTTTTGTAATAATCAGAATACATCTGAAAAGACAAATGTTCACACAAGGAGTTCAATGCAGTTGGTCTGATTTTGTCTCAAAAAAGTTTTCTCTAGATAAGACTGCAAAGAAAAACTTTTTGAGGTGATTTTCATAATTTCACTATTTCTAAGCAAATACAGAATTTGGGAGTAGAAGAGAGGACAGGTGAACTTCTCTGAGGCTCAGCTGTTGCTACGGTATGCTCATGTAAGTAGAACAGTTTTTCAGAGTCCTAATCTCTAGTGTTCTCTCTGGGTGCCACTGGTGTTTTTGAGCTCTAGTTTGTCCCTTGGCCGGTCAGAATGTAGCATTTCCTTCAAATGGTGGTCGACTTAAGAATTCTGCGCCCTTTTGGAGTCCAAATTTGGAGGTGCGCTTTGGTGCACTGAAGACAGTCAGTGCTACTTGTCTTTTTAAATGACACCTGCCTTATGCAATGGATAATCTGTAAAGACTGTATTCAGAGAGGTTTTTTATATATAAATATATACATACATATATTATTTGCATTTTGGAAGTCTAATCCATAGGCAGATCTTTAAATACTGACCTGCACAGCAATATGAAAGCCAAACTTCCAATGTTAGATACACAGCATGCAGACTGGTTGTTTACAGTAAAGAAACAGTCATACATTCATCTTTTCATTTACATTTTTTTTTAAGTCTAAAATAGAAAATTTTAAAGCCAGGTTCTGGGTGAATACAGTCTGCAGCAGCTTTTTATATTAACAAAGTTACTGCCTCCTTTTCTGTCTCAGAGTAACTTTGCTTGATTGAAATAGCAAAGCCATATTCTACACTTCACTGTTAAATGCCTGTCCCAGTCCAAATTGTTGTCTGTTTGCTCCTATTTTTGTACCTTATTACTTTTAATCTTGGTTTGGTACAATTCATAATTCACAGAAACTTCATATAATTAAACACACTAAATTAGTTTTAAAAAGCAATTTATATCTTTATGCAAAAACGTATGTCTGTCTTTGCAAACAACTGTAAGCAGATTATAATAAATCCTTTACTTTAATCACCTGTTGTTTATGAAACCATTCATTGATGATTATTTTTTGCTAGAGATCATTGAAGTAATAGATACAATTGGATATAGATGTTGTAAGAGGCAGTATTCTCTTACCAAGGACACCTAAGCAGAATAGCCATCACTTTTTTAATCTAAACCTGTGTACAGCAAAAAAACCCACAAGCTTAGTTTTTAGCTACTGGGAAGTTACGTTCTTTTGGATTTGTTTAGAATGAAATAGGCATTTGTCTCCTGCAAAATACAAGACAAACTAAACCATCTTTTAGAAGTGGGCTTCTGTTCATTGAGCTATGTTATTTTGTTGTAAGAAGGAACGGGGATATACAGCAAGAGCATTGTATACACAGTTAAACATGTAAAATAGGGTTAGTGTACTGCAGTGGGTATTTCAGGAATACTACACATCATGCGACTGAACAGTTGCGCAAAATAAAATAGAAGAGACTAAAGTTTGCAATATCAAAATCCTATTAAAAAGATACTTTACAATCAATAATGCAAAAAGCTAATTCACAGGGTGGTGTTTTTCACTGACTTGTTTAAACATTTATGAAATTAAACAATTCTACAGTTAATGCACTTTTAATTGTTTATTAAAGATTTGACTTTTTCTTTTTTTAGAGCAATGTTTTCAGCTGGAGGTCAATGACTTGGTAAGATAGACAGCAGTTCTGAGGCCAGGAAGCTCAGAGGAATGTTTAAGAATTCTTGGAGTTCAAACAGATTCCTGGATGAAAAATAAAAGCAGCCAGCAGTATGGTGTAAACAGTAAAATCTATGCATAATGATGCATTTATAATTAGGGGTTTGCTTCTGTATGTTTAAAGCTTTTTAAATAAATAGAATATATTGTTTGGTCTTTATGTTAATGTCTGCAAGTACCTATTTTTCTTTTCTTCTTTTTTTTTCTCTTTTTTTTTATACAAATTGTACAAATATGAATTAATATGAATTAAACTGGTTTGATTGCAAGGATTTCTTGCATTTTAATCTCAGATAGCTGCTGGTGCAGTGATATCCTTAGTGACAAGCTTCTGTGCATCTAGAAACAATATTAAACAACATAAAGTAAGTAACAATGCAATATAACATCTTTCTTCATACATCTAGCTCTTGGGGTTTATCGAGCTCTATTAATTTGGATGATGCAGTGCATATGGTGGCTTCAGACAGAGAGCAGCTCCTTATGCCGTAGGATGAAGAGGAGTTTGGGTGACTTAACAGGGATAATGGTGTTTGCCAAAGGACGCACTGACACTGCTGCATCCCACTCAAAGGAACAAACCCAGCAACCTCCAAGAGCTGGACAAGTCTGGCTTCCAGTTTCAGGTAACCGAGAGGTGCTGTACCATTGGCCAAAGTTAAAATTTCTCCTGGGAAACAGAGATATTCACTGTTTTCCATACATCAGGTTTCCCCAGTGACTAAATCAAACTGCCTTCTCAGGGCCAGGTCTTTTCCAATTACAGTAACAAAGTTAGAAGGGGAAATAAAACTCTTGCTATCCTGTTTTTTTCTGTGCACTATCTATCTCAAGTATTTGCTGCTAAGTTCTGGATGAAGCTATTAATAGGTCTGTGGTGTAAGCCTCAATTTACTTGCTTTTTTTTTTTCTTTAATAACAAGTTACACAAACTTTTTATTGCCAAAATATCCTTGCACCTGCCTTCTGTTTGCTGAATTGTCAAAAGGAAAGAATAGTAGAGGATGAGCAGTGTTAAGAAAAATTTCCCATCTGCTTAGAAGCAGATGTATCTGTCATATGCTGTTCTAGAATTAAGAAAATGCTATCACTACTTAAAAACCTAACAAACTTGTAATCTGACCTCAAGCTGGGACACTGTTTTCTTTCAGGTATCTACAGAGAACGGGAGTTTATGATGAGTACATTACTGAGATAGAAAGGTGTGGAAAAAAGAAGTCCTTTCATTTCAAAGATTTTGCTAGGTAAAACATGCCATAGTGTAAGGTTTTTAAAAGAATGTTTTAATTGTAGGTGTTGACAGGATGAAGTTTCTTTGCTCCTTACCTGTGGTTCCTTCAAGTACAGATGAGGGCACACTGTTGAACTCTGAGGTAGAAAACTATGTCCAAGGCATATTTAGCTTAAAAGGTGAAGACTTTCAGTTAAACTGGGTTTAGTGCTGGTGCATTTGCATAAACCCACAGTCAGCAAACGATGGACTGTTAAGGTTGCAAACAAGGTAAGAATTGTGAAATGGGTTAAGATAAGAAGGAACATAGCATTGAGAAAGGCAAGTTTCTCCCTGAGTCTTTTCCATGATAAAATTACAGAGGCTCAGCTACCAAAAGCTGTAAGCAGTGTAGCAGAACACTTATTTTCATTACAGGGCAGATAAATCAGTCAATGAGATTTTTCATTCAATTCCAATGAAATACGGGACATCAGAAGGAAACCTGCCATGAAGATCAGATGAGAGAGTGATTAACAACATTCAGCAGCCTGAAAATCCCTGGGTTTTTCACCCAGCAGAGCGAACATGCTGCCCAGCCAAGCGCAGAGCTGCACCCTGTCCAGTGACTAAGACTGCAAATTTCTACTGATCCGAGCCAGTCGGGAGTCTCAGCTTTTCCATTAATTATTCAGCAAATACATATGCGACCTTAATCCCCAGGCTGAAGGATTCAATCCCTGGCCCCACAGTGATGGCAAAGCAAATGTACTTTTGCATAAAAAGCACAACATATTGTTGTGTTTGTTGGTTCCCCTCCCCCTCCCTGCAATTTGCTCTCTGATTTCCAGCCTGTGTCATATGCCCACTACCGGGAACCTCAGGTTTTTTAAAACTGACAAGTACCTGACTGTGTGGAGTCACCAGCACCTGGGAAGGGGAACTCAACTGGAGGGTTAAGCTGAACCTGTACCCACAGCTGTGACACAAGAGCAGGTCCCTGTGAGGTCCCTTCACAGGCTCTCTCCACAAGAGATTCCCTTTTCCTCCTTCCTGGGGGAAATCTGATCTGGCTCAGCTTACACCACTGCCTGTAGACAACATCTAGGATGTGAGAAAGTTTGGATTAGTGTTACCTCTGCCCAGTGTATCATTGCCCAGTAGAAAAGTTTTCTTCTTTGGGTTCTGTGTGGCTCCAGAAGTAACAGGAATCTCAAAATATCTCACCTAAAGGCAAATAGGGTCACAGGACTGAAGAGACACACTGAGTCTTATTCTTCTACATATCTGTTTAAAAAAGAAAGAAAGAAAACCACCACCACAGAGCTAGAGCAGAGAAATAATACATGGAGAATTTTTAAAGACAGCAGCCAGAACAAGATCAAACATGCACTGCACATTTAATACAACAAAAACCAAATGCAAGTGACTTACAAAGCTTGTGTCAAGTTATCACAGCTTTGCTATCTGACAAGCCAGCATACCTCACTGCCACACCTATGAGGCTAATACCAAAGATTTACATTCTCTGTTTTCGTTCAGCATTTTTACCAGCCAGTAGCCATGAAAACAATCTGGCCACACAAACACCCTGCTGCCTCCAGAACGACTCTATATCTATAAACGAGTCATGGGCCCAGGCAACACAACACTCAGCCACAGCAGTGCCTTGCCACCTGAACAAATCAGAGCAAGGAGACATGCCCCCTGTTGTTGTATGCATTGGTGCAGCTATTTTTCTTAATCCTTAATCCAAGGAGCAAATTAAAGAACTTGATCTTCACAGAAGTCAAAAAGTCATCTCCCGTGCTTGGGTCACTAAGCCACTCTGCCAAGACAAGAACCGCCTAAAAGCGACACAGCCACAAGTCACTGCTCAGCTACCATGAGAATACACTGAATGAAGCTCCTCCAAGTGATGAGGTTTAGCGCTGGAGAGCTGTGCTGACTTGGCCCACCATTGCTCCATCTGGAAATGATTTGTGCACACTCCAGTGGTCTGGGCAAAGGAACAAAATACTGGTGTGGAGTTAAATTCTAAGGGGGGGAACAAAGCCATCCCAACCTTAAGGCAGCATTAACCATTCACTGGGTTACTAATCACATTAGTTAGAAAAACAGGCAAGCTCAGTATATCTGCAGTAAATGACTCAAAATCCATGGAGTCCAATTTAACAAGTGAGCCTGTATTAGCATGTCATCCTGTCATTTTTTCCTGCATCCTCTCCACCACCTCCTAGATGGTCTGTCTTGAAGGAGAGAAAAATACAAAGATGAATGATAAACTGCACGTAACTTTTCTTTTTAATCACAAGGTGCAGATTTCTACACCACAAGATTTCTGGAAGCTTTTTCTGTGACCACAGTTAGTTAGCTCTCTTACTACACAAATAGTTCTACAAATTATGAGACAGCTACTTGAGGACTCTGATACTATGAAGTACCATCAACACCTCACAATCAACAATTATAGGGAAGGAAGAATGTGAAGCTTAAGGAGAAGCTAGACAGACAGCAGATAAAATGCAAGATGCCTCCAGGATGCACAAGGATCACAGCCAAAGATTCCCATTTGGCTCGAGCTTGTAGAGTTGCCTATTTAAGTGAGGAAAGTTCCCCATCCATTTTAGAGCCTGCTTGTGGCTGACTGCGTACAGCTGCCAATAATTATTTCACATCATAACTTACAGAACCAGAGCAAAACATTCTCCAACTTAGGAATGACTTAGGTCAAATAGCACATAACATTTTATTTCATTTACAGTGATATTTTTGAGTAGCAAAGGAACCATGACATATAGGAGCCTGTAATAAAAGTTCATGTGTCTTACCTTTATAAAATAAATGAAATCAAACACACAACATAAACGAATGTGTTCTTTGAAGAGATTTGAAAAATGTCATGTCTTTATACCTATTATTTCACTTACCAGCGTCTGTTCCATATTGTCTGTTCCACTTCGAAATATAATTTAATTATCAGCATGACAGCTGTTTTTATCCAACCGTATTTTCCAAACTCAAATAATATGCTGTTAAAAATGCTGGTTATGGATGCATCATGTCCAGGACATTAAGTTTATAAAAATCATCTTCAACTGGTAGTTGAGTCACAACTAAATATTTGACTTAAAATGCTAGTTATCTTGCAAACCACTACTGCTCTTTAGAATTGAAAACCATCCTATTAAAAAAATTATCACTCCATCCCCCTTTCTTGACCCCCATCCATTCCAACACTTAAAGAACTTTTTTTTTAATTAATATTTGGCGTCATAATGTCTTCATACAGATTTAGGATCTTCAACCCACAGTCAGGCTCTTTGTTGATTAAAAGCAGTCACAAAAGTAGAGAGAAGTGACTATAACAAAAATCCATGGATACCATGTACACCTTCTTGGCGTTCAATGCACAAAGCTATAAAAACTGAACATAATTTTGTGGAATAAGTCCTCTCTTGCCATTTAGTGTGCCTTCTAGCCATCCTGGCTCTCTGGAAAATTGCACTGCAAAAGAAAAGGGGAAAAAAGAATTACTGCATCTTTTTATGCTTGAATGAGTACTTTAAGCTTTAGCTCCATGACACCATGCCAAGCATCCATAAAAAACATCCAGTTTTCTGCAATGACCAGTTTAAGAATCTGGCTAAGAAAGATGGAGAGGATGATTGACTTAAATACTTGTGCAATATAGGCACTTGAACTGTCTTCTGCTAAGTATACATGGTGAAATAGCTTTTAGGTGCAGGAAACTTCATTAAGGAAACAGTTAATGGAACTTAGGATGGGTTTATAATATAGAAAATCTAGATGTGTTTGGGGAGAAGTTAGAACTCGTATCAAATAGCGGGAAACAATTTTAGTAGCTGGAGGCAAAGCACAACCAAAAACCTGTCTTGAGCAGAGGTGATGAATTTGGAAGCTCAGAGCCACAGAAAACTGGTGGAGGATCTTACTGGGCATGAAAAGTAAGCACATAAAGGTTTATGGGGGAAATAGAAATGAACCAGATCTCATTCCAAGTATCACCTTTTCACAGAGTAAAGGTGCCATTGGAAGAGACCAGCGGACAAAATCTAAATCATTCTGGTTAAATTCTCGCTCTGAAATTCATAGCGCTGTTCACAAACCATGAAGGAAAGGCTTGAACTATACGCCTTGTTCCTTACTGCCATCCTAAGTATTTCCCATTGCTGATCCTAAAGTTTGTGCAAAAACATCCATGAATCTAAAATAAGGAAAATTTTTGTTCAGACTATAAATGCCCCACAACTTATTCTGTGAGCAACAGAATTAATGAAATCTGGCTTCCTAGATATAATTTGACTACATTTCACAGGAAGTTAAAAAAAAGAAGCATAAGCCTCAGTTCTTTGGAAAACAGACTAAGTCCTCAAATTCCTCTTCAAATTTCTTACAAGAATATGGCACAGGTACATACTTACTTACCTATGTAATTGTAAAGTCCCACACTTGTAGCGACCTATGATATTCTCTACCGTATTAATTTATCCTCACAGCGTTTCCAAGACAGACATTATTTAGGGAGGAGATCAGACAAATGCTGAAACGTGCTGCCAGCCATATCAGGACTTTATTTAAAACACATTAACACATTTTAGAATGGGATGTTTGTAGCCGTCTACAAATCAGCGAAATAACTGTTAAGAGACGGCAACATGTTAAGTCTCATTTTCAAAAGTATTGTAAGGCTCTAAATTTGAGCACCTAAACCACACTTTCCCCTAGTTTTTCCCTTGTGTCCTATTATTGTCAGCGAAGCTAGAAGCTGTGCTCAGAAACCACAGTGTAAACCACAGCTACACCTCCAAGGTTTTCAGAAAACAAAACTGCTTTTCAATGACATGGATAGTTTAGATTCAGAACAAAAGTCTAGGCTTATCTTTGTAATAAGTATGTCCAACAGAAAGATTCTACAGAAAAAAAAAACACATAGAAAATTACCTTTCAGGATCTCTGCACACACAGTAACTTACATTACAATTAGTAATTAGCAGGCCCTCCTCTCCCTTTGTCATTTTATTCCACAATTACAGAGTACCCATGCATTCTAAACTGTGGCACTGACACCACCACAAACCTCCCTGTGGAAGCTCCACCGCAGCAGCTGTAACTCCACCCTTGCCAGCAAATCCAGCACTGGCCAAACCTCTGCCCGAAGGCTCCTGTGCCTACGGAACACATCTGTGTTACAGGAAACAAACTCCCAAAAATGACAGATGAGGAAGAAAAACAACTAGAAAACCTGGAAGTAGGAAAGTTCTACTTGTCCTCTGGAGCTCAACCTTAACTGACACTACAGAGAGGATGGATATTACTGGCATGTTAGTATCTATAAATTGAAGGCCTGTTCAAAATAAGGGTAACAACTTTTATCTGAGGAGATCACACTGAAATGTAAATTTACCTAATATTTGCCCAGGGGAGGAAATGCTCAAACTATACTGAATCACTTAGCTCAACACAACAGCAAATTTCAAAAGGAGGATTTTCTAAACACATTTGATTGATAACATAATACTAAACTCTGCACATTACAGCACGTCCAGATTTAATGCACAATGCCCAAGCAATTGGACTTAAATGTCATATATAATTTCCATGCCAGAAGACTACACACGGACAGTAGAACTGCGCTTGGGAAATTAAATATCATACATGTACATTACGCAGCTCAGGGCCTCGTTATTAGCAGAAGTTTCTTTTATACTCTACAAAGATTAACAAAAGAGTTAGCACACAGATTACATTTAAGATCACCACTTCCTCAGATCAGTCTTTTTTAAAAAAAAAAAAAGCAAAAAGAATTCTTAATATTCAGCAGCTCTGGCGACTGTCAGGTAGGGCAAGACTTCTGCCACCTTACACAAGAAGGGTTAAGATACCCACATACATCACTGACTACTTCTGTAGGCAAATTAAATTAATGTCGAAGCTGTCCAAATGTACAGCTGCTTTAAGCTCCAACGATCCTGTTTTCTTTACTAATCCATTTTGAAGCATAAATGTACAACAGTGTTCATTTAAAATAAAAAACACTTTACCACACAAAAGACATTTTACTATCATGCTCGACTCTTCTTAAACCCAGGACACAGGCTATTTCTGAAAAAGAGAAGGTGGTTCATAGTGTCCCCTTTCTGTCATTTCTTCTCAGTCAACAACTACAGTTCTCAGCACTTTCTTAAGCCTGCCTCATTTGAAAATACCTTGCTGCAGAAACTGCGCTTAAAACTCCCATTCATTTTTGGACCAAGCATCCCATAGGACCTAGTCTTATGTTGGATAGGGACAAGGGGGGAAAATATTTGTACTGTAATAGATACGGAGCAGAGAACTGAAAAGTAAATATTTTCCACCAAGTTTAACAAGTGTATAGCGAGACTACACAACAAAACCAATCAAAGACCCACCACCTAAAGCCATCACCTCCCCCAACAGTGGAAATAGCAGGAAAGTTGAGAGCCAAGAGTGGGACAGCAGCTTCCTCAGCACCTGCTGCAAGGCCGTTCCAGTGGTCCCGCTCTAGCAGTGGCAGAGTGTGGAGAAGGAGGATGTCTGCCCATCGGTATGATGACAAGTGCTATGAAACAATCACCCCAACTCAAACAGACAAACAGGATCAACAGACTTTCAACTCACAATTAGTTCTCCAAGTAAAAGCTTTTCTGATTTCATCTAAGCAAGAAACACAATAAGGTTAACTTGGCATTTGCAGCATTTTTTCCTACTTTTCTGTACTCTCCATAGGAAATAGCTGCAATATTGCCAATGTGATGATTATCTAACTGCAAATACAGACAGTTTGCAAGCAGCTCTTCCTAGAGACCCAATGCCATAAGCAGACCTTATTCTGCTTTGGCAGCTCGCATGTCTCAACCACAAATGAGACCAGGACTCATTTCCACAACGGTATTAGTTCATTGCCTCAGTGCCACTAACTTTAGCAGGACTGAATCAGACGCTGATTCACACTGATTTCCACACCTTCATGGACACTAGGTTTTTTTGGGAGGAAACAGAAATGGGAGAGGAAATCTAATATATATGGTGCCTGGCACAACAAGGCCTCCCTTTCTGCTGGACTGCTTAACCAAAGTAATGACCCCAACAAGCTACGTAAGTGAGAACTGCATTTTGTGGGCAACAGAAATCTCACTGCTAAAACCACTACACCACCAGAATACATTTCCATAGAACTCAATCACAGTGGCCAATTTTTCACCAGGAAATTAAATTAAAGCAACAAAATGTGCTTGCAAGCCATCCATGTTTAGAAATTCCTATGAGTTTTTTAAACAATCCCTATGGGTAAAGCTGACCACAGAAATACACAAACATTTATCATACTTGGGGTTAGCATGGAATTTGAAATTTAAAAACTTGCTGTTGCCCTTAAGTTTGTTGTGAGAAGGAGAAATGAGGCCAGGACACATGACTAGGAGTTAAGGGGTCTTCTTCCTGACTCTGCTAAAGGTTTACTGCATGGCCACAAATAAACAAGTCTGCCTAAAAAGGCTCAGGCTTGTGAATGAGAGCAAACACACTGCTACAACATGATAAATCGGTGAAGGTGGAATTCAGCTTGCAGACTGAGACTTCCCTTACAGAAATGTCTAAGCTCCTGTTACAGCTGGTGAAGGATCTAGTGAGTACAATGAATAGCAAGAGTGCCTGAAGAATATTTTGGCTCACCCTAAAAAAGAGGCAAGTGGTTGATTGGCTGAGCTGCTGCTGAATACCCTGTGCTATAACTTGGTGACCCAATGCATAGACATTGAGATTTCGGGTCTTTCTCCTGAGTTGATTCCTGAACACCTCTGACAGTTCCACACACACACACCAAGTACAATGCCAAGCACATCAGTTTAAATATCTCCCATTTTAACACTCAGCTTTCCATTAGAATTCCTCTTCTGGAGATCACTGCTTCCACAACACTGCTGGCAGGAACGAAGTCAGAGTAGAAAAGGTCAAACTGCCTTCAGTGACTTTTAAAAATTTCTAGCAAAGTCAGTAGGAATTTGGTTGTGTTCACCTAGTACTTTTCACTGGCAAAGCTGTGACTGTAACTTTCAGCAGCAGTCTGGGGTAACTACCTCCAAATGGCACACAAGTAGCTGAAAAGGAGAACATCTGGCCTGTACACTCCATTTCTCCAGGTGTAAAATGGAGATAACTAATGCACATGAATGTTTCCAAGTGCTTTGAAATCCACAGACAAAAGGAGCACAAAGAAGTAGCTTTATCCTCATTTTTACCTCAACAACATCATTTCTTTGCACATACAGTACAATATAGTATTTTGGGAGTAGTACTTCTATGTAAATCCTTCATTTGTCAACACCATATAAAAAGACAGTCCAGAAGTCATAGCACGAAGAAGAGGGAAGAGAGTGCCTTGGAGTCAAAACCAGGGAGATGAAGCAAGGCTGGGGCTTTGTTAGACTAGGAAAGACACAGGGGGATGGTTCTGGCTGTGTGAACATGGCTTTTTGTGTTCCTGCCATGCTTGGTAGGGATGATGGGTGCCACACCTTTCCTGAGGAAAATTACTAACAAAACACTTTCTTGGTTTTCCCCCGTATTTTTTTCTCCCTTGAATCCTGGTTTTTAAAATTGTAACAAGTTTTGATGAGAGCTATCTTAACAAGTTTTCAGGAAGCCTTCCCGCTAGCAGTACTGCCAAGGAATTTTGTTGTGTAAACACCATTTACCCTATCTAAAAGTCTTCTCCCTAGTGCCATTCCCATTTACTGACTTCTAAGCAGTCTCTTTCAAGAACCAGAAATTTAATAACACTTGGCTCCAAGGCTGGCAAGGTTTCAATGCCAGGCAGTCTGATTATTCTTTCCACGAATACTGGGAATATCTGCTTCAACAACAACAAAATATACAGCCAGCATATGTCTCTCTCAATCTCAGACCATACTCTGCTTCTTCCCATATGTGCCCTTATCCAGCTGCAAACTCTTCAAGCTTTGCCTCTAACCACCTGAATTATATTGTTATGTGCTCTCAATAATACAGCCTGGAGCAACTGGGAAATAAAAATATTGGCACAGCCTAAGCTAAATTGAATTGAAGATTTTTTTTTTTTTTTTTTTTTTTAAATCCAGTGGGTATTGTTCAGATTATGTTATTCATTTTCTTACACAATTCAATTAAATAGGAAACTTTGCTTTTTCTTTTTAACTTACCAGATGGCGCCTTAGTGTTTGTATTCCATGACACTTTAACGGAAAGACTCTGGGATTTGCAGTAGCACAACGTACATGCACTACTGAAAACACCTGAATATCCAAATGTTCAGATTCTATACACATTCCTATCAGCTGATGTAAAGCTTAATTTAAAGTATTAGTAAATCTAACTTTGATAGCCTGAGACGCAAAACACATTTTTTCCCCTATTAGATACAGGAAATGGAGTAAAGGTTAAACTCTTCCTTTCTTGCACCAACATTACATTTAGCAGCTAAGACAGGTGCAAGACTGACTAAATGCCTTTACTCTGTCTCAGGCTGAAGCAGCCAGAAAGATTCATCCAGGATAACAACAGGTAAGGGAACTGCTGCAATCAACATCTATGGACCAACAGAGATGATACGGAAGAAAAACAGGGGAGGGAAATGAAAAAGGGAAGTAAACAAAGCAGAAGAAAGAAGGAAGAGAAAGGAGAAAACCCAACAAACAAACAGTGAGAAATAAAAGAAGATAAGAAAAGTGCAACAGGCAGGGTGAAGAGAGACAGATAAAACATTCACTAATGGAAGCAGCACTTTTTAGTAGACATAAATTTAACAGTTACTTTAATGGTTGATACTAGCTGTATGTCAACTTGATTGATGCATTGTCACTTTGATAGTTAAGGTTATTGGTAGAGCTGCAGAACTGATGTATTACTACTTTAATTCTTCATTTAGGGGCTTTATTAGGGCATATGGGAATTTAAATTGAGTAGCTAAGGAACCTGGATTGATTCACTGGGATCTGATGGCATCATAGACACAGGGGTGCCCAGTGCATAAAGAAAAGGCCTTGTGAGCCACTTCTGAAGTTTCAAATATGAAGACTGGTCTGCACTTCAATGAGAATACTTTCCTATACCGGCAGGGACATCCATGACATAATCTATTGGGAACCACTATGGACTGACCATTCAGTTATTATGTACATCCATTTACTGTATTATTACTCGCACGCTGTCCTTTTTTCTGCCAATCTGCAACCCACCTTAGGCCAAAAGCCCTGCAAGGCAAGGACAATGCTTGTAAAATAACCAGGATGCAGTGAAATAAATCAAAACAAATGTTTTTAAGGAAATGTGATCTTTCCCACTGGAAAACTGCAATTAGGTTTTCAAAATGCAATCCATGTAACATTTTCCCAAGCTTCCAACCTTATTTGTATGATGAATGCAAAAAGAGTCTTACAGTTGAAACATTTCTCCACAAGCTGCCAAAGAGTCCAATTCAGTACTTGTTCATGGACAATCCAGCTCTCTAGTTGAAAAACTCAACTGAGGCTGCAATGCACCAACACCATGGTGGCTTTGCCGTAACTTCTAGAGATCACTTTGCACAAGAAAAGAATCTTAATGTTGCTCTCACACAAACACGCAATATACAGAAGCAATTGCTTCTTGCAAAACTTTCTTATCCCATGCCAACACAACAGGCGTGCAACCCTTGCTGTTCTGCCATAGAAATGCCTCTCTCCATGCATCGGATCTTGTCCTGCATGCACCAGATTTTTCCCTGTACAGTTTTAGGTCTACTGAAGATCCCCATCAGTCATGTTTTAAAAAAAAAAAAACTTAAATTAAAATAACTGGTGTGAGAGCATTTTTAAAGAGCGATCATTTAGCTAATTCATCTTTAAAAGGTTTCCCACCTATCTTGATTCAAACGTGATTTGCCTGCAACACAGCTCTAATAGGAAACATCAAGTATGATTTTGTGAAGTGGGTGCTAGTAGGGAGGCACCTTGTGGGGACCCCAGACCACCTTGCACTGAAAAAAAAAAAAAAAAAAAAGGCAGAACTGCAGTCTAGACCAGGCTCGCTATTTTATTTGTTTGGGAGGAGGCAGAGGATGGCAATGTTCTGTGCTCTGTCTGCTTTAAAACAAGCATCACACAGAAGGAAATGTCTATGTCTGTACAATTTTGTTGTTGTTATACATGCTAAAAAATAAGATTCTGCTGAGCTTCTTATTAGTTTCACCTCTTTAAAAAAATTAGGAACGTTCTACTGGGGTTACAGAGAACAGGACGAAAAGATTTTTGCTTATGAGAAAAACTTTCCCACACACATCCAGTGCTAAGAGAGTTAACAGGGTGCATTTTGGGAAATATAAGACATATTTTTAGTTAGCTTTTTAATGTCTGCAGGTTGATGCTTTCCAGCTGTTTTAGATCATGTACTTTTCTCTTGTTCCTCCTGAATGTAAACTGGGAATTTGGAATACTCCTCCTTTACTGGACATCCAAACAACGATTCTCACAATGCAGTACTTGAATGACTGGGCAGTACATCCCACAAGGGTTTGGTCATGCAGAATTAAATACCACTTTCCCTCTGGAAAGCGCATATCAGATTTCTGACCTGGCAGCAAGCTAAAAGCTGACAGCGGATGAGAAGAAAACAGGCATCAATGCAGAGTTTCCAGATTCTTTAGGGGCCAGTGTGCCTCTTACCACTCCCCTGCCTCTAGACAGACTGAAAGACTGAAATACTGGTCTCAGTACTCACAAGGTTCTTAAGAACATAATTCTCAGATCACTTTGAATCCCTCAGTCTGCATGAAACTTGGATGAAGATTTGGCCAAACTTGAGTGTCTTCTGGTTTTTAGTATGGATGGAATTTTTTATCAAGGTCTTGTAACAAACAATATCCTTACTGTGCTGCTACTATGAATTCATTTCTGCTTATAATTATTATTAAATTGCATTTAAGTAAAAATAATTGTTTGAATTTGTCGAGGCCCGGTTGAGCCATTCCACACCACCTCTTTCTTATAGTAGGAATTTCCTTGCAATGGAAAGAAACTACACTCCAATGTCGTCTTCTGCATCTCCAGAGTCTGTATTACAGTAGTTATTGGCATAAGGTTTAAAAACTAAAAGCATTCCTGTCAGTTTGAGGTCCATGTGCATTTCCTGAAGAGTATAGCCAGGAAAGCTCACTGAGGAGTGACACAGTCTTGAGCACAGGAATCACTTTCTGGATGTTCAAATGTAACGCTGTAATTGTGTCCAGAGAAATCTTTAAACACAATGAATATTCTGCTTTCTACAAGTACATACACCCAAGTAAAGCACCCCTTGATCAAAAGAGTAAATACTCCCTTTCCTCTGCAGTGACCACCTGCCTTATCTGGAACTCTGCCTTCTTGAAAATCCTTAAACGGACTTTTTTTTTTTTTTTTTTTCTTCAAACAGAAGCCCCTGTTATTTTACAACAATAGTTCACATTTTAAAAATACAGTTTCATAGGCAAGATGGTTTTCTCTATTGCTGAACAACCTTTTTTGGTATTACAACACATTCAAATGCTGCTGAAAAATTAATTGAATGTGTCTACTCACCAGAAGTCAAAGGCATTGCCTCACAGTGCCTTCTTATATGCTAAGTAGATTCTACGTACCAGAAATCTTCTATGTCACCACCTGTGTGCCATCAGCAGCATTGGCAGAATAGCAGTGGGGCTTGTATTTTCACCCAAAGCCATTTTAACAGTTCTGTCAATTCGTTTTCCATTACTTTATATTTACTCAGGCAGTACTTACCATCTTCAAAAATTGCTCCTATCTGAAATGATAATTCGGAGCTATGTTCTGCTTCACATGGATAAACTGCTCTTGCTTTTCGGTGGGCAATGCTGAAAAATGAAATTATAAATTATAGTCACTTTTGACTATTATGAAGACACTCTCAACCATTCTCTCTCCATTCTCATTTGGAGATGACTAAAACTTTAAACACAAGCTCACATGCATCATTACAGGCTTACAATTCATATACAAAAATGCAAAAGCTGAAGCTTCACAGCTTACTGTTGGCATTTCTGAATATCATACTCCCAACTTCATGCACACTTATTTTTATGATAGTCAAATTTCAACTACAGTTAAAATGTTGCCAAGTGCTAATCAGCAATGAAATCAACAGTAGGCAAAGCATACTATACTTAAGTTATAGACTAATCATTATTATGTCTTCTGAAATGTTTTTTCATGAATCTTGCAATTCAGCTTGTCACTATCGCTCTCCAGAATTCTCTTTTTGTATTTGTTTACAATACAACATTACTAGACTATTGAAGGTGCTGTTTTGTCCTAAACACAGATTTCTAACATTACAGGTACTCTTTTAGAGGTGTTCTCAGGATGCTCAGTAATAAGCCATCAATACGAATTTGTCCAAATAACTCATTTCTCCAAGTACCATAAGCAGAGATCTTGGAATATATAAGTATTTTTGGCACATCTTATTTAATCACGCCTTTGCAAACTGACAGTTTGCTGCTGCCCAATGATGCTTTGTTTAGACACAGCACCCACACCATTAAATCATCTTTTGTCGAGCCCAGGCAACAACAACTACACATAAAACTTTGGGAAAGATTCTCCCTGCCCCAAGGAACTTGCAGTCAAACAGACAATGCAGTTCTGGTGCAAAATGCAACCAGTAATGAGAAACGGAAGTTTTGTTACCAAGCGTTGGAAAGAATTTATTAATATACCCAACTACTTTAAGTTGCAAAGCAAATACTATAAAACTTGGAGGAAAAAGCTAAGATGGTGAAGACCCTCAAAGAAAAAAGTGAAAACACTTCAAAAGACGGACAACAACATGGAGGGAGGCAGAAGCAAGATAGAAGAAAAGCAGGCCAAAAGAGACTGAAATCAAGAACAAAAGAACAGATACAAGTAAAAGCATAGGGAAGTCTTTCAGAGGCATGAAGGCCAGGTTGAGAAACTTATATTAGAGATGGGTGGCTAGGGAAAAGAAAGAATCTGTATTTTAAAGGACACTGTAAGAGAATCACCACAGTAGGGAGACACTATGAGTAAGACCTGATTGACCACCCTAATCCAAGTCTGCTTGTATTATCCAACAAGCCACTGGCTCAATCCACGTGCCTTGTATCCAGAAGGTGCTCAAAGGGAAAAGTAAGCCAAAGCAGGCGTTTTATTCTGTCAAAATCACAAACACTGCATTTCTTGATTTGAGATAATCTGTCACATACTGCAGAAGACATTAATTAGTGATTTTTTTTTTTTTTAAAGAGAGGAAAAAAAGAGGCAAATAAATAATCAGCAAAAGTGGAAGTGTAAACCGTACCTTTCCCCTGCTCTGTCACTCCCAGTGGCAGGGGTGGGGAAGAAGAAAGTAGATGGTGCAGGATTTGCAGCAGCTGGGTTAGCAGACGGGGTGTTCATCCACGAGACCATTGATGGGCGGCCTTGACCAGGACTAAGACGAAATATTTTCAAGGCAGAATTAATAAGGTGAATAAAATGTCTTTTCATACCAAAATGTTTGAAACCCTATAACTAGATTAACTAGTTAGATCCTCAAATCCAAACCAAATAATAATGTCGAGCTGATTTAGCACACATGGCCATCGTATGATTCTGCCTTTCGTCCTTGAAAGTATTTCTCCTACATGCCTTACATCCTAAGCTAAGACAAATTACCTGAGATGTATGACATAACCAATACAAAGACAAAATTCCACATTCCCTATCTAATAAAGACAGATACAATGAAACTGCATATAGCAGGCTATTATTTGAGCTGCCACTTTGCCTTTACAAGTTTTGATGTATCTATTTAAAAATCTCCTCAGTGCTGTACAACTGGGAAGATTTCAAAAGAGGCTGCAGCTATTACAGCACTGGGATCACGACGCTGGCTCTGGATTGAGATCTCATTCGCGTAACTGTGGCTGCCCTCACGAACACACCGTTCAAATATGCATCAAATTAATGGCTGAACAGCTAGTTACCACAAGAGAAGAAGAAATAGCAGCCAAAGTTAAAAACTTTTTTAAGTCACTGAAAAAGATACAAAGTCCTCCTCAATGGAAAGGATGTTCCTAATTTTACACCTGAAACAACATTCCAGCACTGGAAGGCTTCCTTTCACTGCATGGGCAAAGCAACAAATAGTCCAAACACCTAATGTCAACATATCTTTGGAACAAAGAGCTGGACTTCAAGCAGCTTCTAAGCAGAAACAGAATTAAAATCATTCACAGACAGCTTTCACCCAGGAATCATCACTCAGAAGTACAGACTACACGATACAGCCTTTATCAGTTTGACTTATTCTGAGATTAACCTCTTAGATAGCATAAATGCGCAAAGTACCACCAAAATCTAGGAATCCAGCCAAGATGGTATTTGTGGAGGTGTAAATACACACGTAATCAAGGTAGATTGGCCAAAAGCAAAAAAGAGACCAACAATCACCCCAGTTATAATTCTAAATGAATAAAAGAAAGCAGGAAACCTAACTTCTGTCGCTGATTTTAATCTTCTTGTGCACTGGGATGTTTAATTTCTAGAATAAAAGATTGCTATTCTTGGTTTGTATAACATGGTTTACAACCAAATTCAAATTTTACAATCTGATCTTCCTAGCCAATATTTCTCAAAGTCATTCTAGCAATTACATTGTTAGGCAGACATTTATTTTTTTTATTAATTTTTTAAATTAACACATTATGAAATGGTGAATGGCACATTCCTGATTTAACAAGACAATAGTTATTCCTTTGGATCTGTGTCAGGCAGCATTTGGATGAAAACTGGAATTCACAGTATACGAAAAAACAGTATTCTGCAGTTAATTCCACTAATAAAAATAAAACTTAAATGTGCTGGAGTCATAACCAGAAGAGTTTATCAAAACATGCTCTGCTGTTAAAACAATCTGATTTACCAAATAAAGGAAGGAATCATATGTAGTAAGCTGAATGAAAAGTTGGATTATGCTGACTAGGAACATATTTCATGCTTGACTTTGGGAAGAGGACATGTAGTCTGCTTCACCGCCTCTGAATCTTCCACAACACAATTGTTTGCATGTTCCAATAATTAGATACCTTTGAAGACCAGCACCTACATAGTTTTGAGGTTAACTTTTTACTTGAACTTGTTCCTCTTCCTCCCATTTTTATCGAATAATTTAAAAATTTTCCTCAGGCAAAACAAAAAAAAAAAATCAACTACAAGTGACATCATTCAGAGAAGAAAAACAAAGTGAACACCAGTTTTTGTATTATTTGTTCTAAATACTGAGGATTAAAAAAATTGCTCAATACTACTGTAAAGTTTATAATGTTTGCTAGAAAGTAGATTATTTCTCCCTCATTCTGCACATAATGCATACTGTGCAGAGTTCATTTTAACTCAATAAAATAGAAGGTGAACCTAAGTCAAAAGTTTGTCAAAAGTGGATTAAAAAAGGATCCCGCTTGCATGGACTGAACTATTATAGTTAAAACAATCCTGATACTTAAAGAAAAATAATTTTCCTTCTGCTTTTATTTATTCAAAATCAATTCAAATGTTAAAACTGGTGTCAGGCTCATTTCTGAAATCCATAAAACTACAGAAAACAGAAAAAAATATTCCAAGTATATTAGCAGAAGAGTATTAAAATGTCTCTAACTCAAACTAATCACAATTCAAGATTATTCTACCAAGTGCTCTTCCAGAGTACATACCTCAGATGTATGGTGTTTGGTTTTCCAGAAGTGAATAATAAAATCTTGCATTTATTAAATACTTCACTGAAACATGCACCATAGTAACCTATGCAACTTACTTGATCAGTTCTAGAACAACACAAACTGCCTGTGTGTAAGACGCAGCATTAATGACTTCAAAACGCTACTCAGAACAGTTCACGAAAGACACCCTCCGATCCAGGAAAGCAGCAGTCATTTATAAGTATACATGAAATAAATAGCAGATGGTTTCTCTTTGAGACTTGGAGAGGAACGACAATGAAAAAAGTGAGGAAAGGTGTGCAAATAAAAAGGAAGAGAAGATGAAATAGAATGTTTGGATCCATGTTATGGCATGTTTATTTCCCAGGTTACACAGACTCAACAAAAAGGGTAATCTATTAAGACTACACTGTCCTTTACCACGCAGCATTATATAAAAGCACCTAAAAGCTGGCAGGTTTTCTACAAATTCTGAGCAACTCCAAGAGCTCTGTGGAAAAAACGCTCCAGCAGTGCAGGTACGTGGAACACTGGGCTGTTCCCTCCCCTGCTTTTGATGAATTGCCTTAATCCGTGTCAGCTGTAGCAAAAGCACAGCAGCACTGCTCCTGAACCCACCTGTCACCTCCCGCTCCTGGGTACCCCGCACAAGATCATGCTCTACAATCCAGCAGGGAAAAAAACCCACTTTTCAATAGCAATGCTTTCGTCATGGTAAGAAGAAGAAAAAAAGGAAAAATTAATAGTTTTAAATATTAAACACATTCTAGAACTTTTAAAAAAATTTATTTACTGTACTTCTCTATCTCAGTAACCACTTAATTTTATTATTAAAACAGAAGGCTTTACTCAATGGGAAAAATCAGTTCCAATGTGTACTCTGTAAGCAACAAACTGCCGGATTTTTTTTTTCTTGAAAAGATTCTGATAGCAAAATTACCTTGCTATAAAGCTTTGCGTGCCTTGTTTATCAAGATGATGATATATTAGAAAGTACTGCGTATCTTATCATACAGCATCTGAACTTTCAGAAGGTATGTTGAAGAAATCGTTGCTCCTAAGGGCTAAAATGAAGGCAATACATTTCCTGGGGGTGTGGGAGGGTGGGGGGAAAGCCTGACAACTATGTTTCTGAGAAAAAATGCTGTTGTCGGTATGGTGAATGTTGGGAGAAGGGGAAAATGACCTTACTGAAAATAAGCTAGAGATTTTGTACTGATATTCAGAAACAAACTCTTGAAAACAGGATTTTATTGGCAGTTTATCTGGCTGGTTCCTAAGGTAACACAGCTAAAGAGCCACCTCTTATCTTGCGAGTGAGGAAGAAACTCAGTGAAAAGAATCTACACTGCAACTCTTGAGAAAAAAAGGGTTGTTTCATAAAAGGGTTTGGCAGCCCCGTGGCTGTTGTATCACAGTGTCTGGCTGACATAAACTCAATCAAAGTGTTCTGAAAAGGTTTTATTATGAGATAACATAGAATATCAAAAGATGTCGGCTATTTCTGATTTGATATGCAATCCAATATTCTTCACCACCTGGCAATGATCTTCCTGCATGTTAAAACCCCCGTGCCTTGGTGAGGCTAGGACGCAGAAAAATACATGGACAAAATTCTAGGAATTGTCATATCCTCAGCAAAGCTGGAGACAAAACAGAAAGACAGAATTTCCTCATCTGTGTCCCCTCTGAAAAGAAACTCCACCTCTGAAATTTAAAGTATGTAACATGCACACAACATTAAACTTGTTTTGTTGAACTTTTTGTTTTGATAAGCCTGGATTGTGAAGTCTCAGTGAAACAACTAACACTTTAGGTAAATGATCTTTCACACCAGCCTGGTAAATCTGAAGTTAACATCTACAGGAGCTGTCCTAAGTTAAAGCATTTTTCAAAGATAATTTAGACAAAGCCAAAATTAAGTATGTACATCTATAGGGTTACAGCATACTGCTGTTCCTTCTGGAAAAAAAAAAAAAAATAAGGGGACTGTGTTGCCTGGAATCATGCAAAGAGAAGGAAAAAAAAAAAAAAGTAAAAGAAATGAGAAGAAAGTTTTGCTCATCCCAGTGGTTGAATCCCCATCTCTCCCTGCTCTGAGCACACCCAGTGGCGCTGCTGGCAAGCCCAGCTGCCCAGCCCACTGGAAGACCAGGAGATGGCAAATGAACCACACATCTAAGTTATATTAAGCCTGTTTCAAAGGAGCTGCAAAATGAGGGATATTGCTCTACTTGAATAACAAATGGGCACAAAAAGAAATGCCTGCTCTGCTAAACCTGCTCTCAAACTGCTGAGTCACTGGAGAGGTGGCAGCTGAAACAAAAAGAAACTACAAAATAAGCAGAATGAGCGAAAAGAAATGCTACATACCTGTACTGTGCCTTCTGCAGCTGTTAAAGCATCTTCTTGTATTAAAATAAGATGATGACATTAGACATTATAAAAAGTTTTCAAGACACTGAAACTGAAGTCACTCATCATTTAGGTAAAACTGCAAATTCACCACTGCCAGAAAGTACAAAAAGAAACTATTCCAATTTTAAGGAAACTATAGCTGCAATCTACTGATGCAGATATAACAAGACTGATGGGAATTAATTCAGCAGTCAAACAAAATTAATAACTATCTCCAAGGCTTCTGGTATGTGTAAAACACCACTATTTCTGCCCTCCCTTGCCATCTCATGGCTCTTTTAACGTCAGTCTGCTCACCGGTAATTTGAACAGCCTGAGATTTCATGAAGAATTATAAGCTTCCTCCCAGTCTGGTCACAAAGACCCTGAAAGCACTCAGGATGTGGCACAGTACAGCTCTCATCACAATTTTGAAAGCCTCTGTGGATATTAAAAACCCCAAAACGATGCCACTAGTGTAGCACATACACACCACTGAGCTGGGTAACAGAATATTTTAGTGTCAGGACAACCAATAAAGAAGAGCTGTAAAAGAAATGAAAAAAAAAGACTGGGTTACTTCCTCTGCCATGGGCTCCTTACATATTTCTGAAAAGCCATTTACATTGGCACAAATGTAACTGCTTTAATGAGCCATGCAGCCCCATTCACATACACACTCAGTGAAGGGGTTTGACGAACAGGATGCTTTACACCCCCTCCAGCTGCAAAATCCCAAAGGCTTAGAGAGCAAGAAAAGGAGGAAAGGTAAACAGATACTCATCATCTTGAGGAAGGCTACCCTACCTCCTGCACCATGACTCTATTCAGAACAACCATTAGGAGTCACCAAGTTCCAGCCCCCTATGAAATCCAGAGACTCTGCAGTCTCAGATCCCAAAAATGAACTCTCCGGCTGAGGAATATGATATCAGTTTTCATTATATGAATGAAGAGATTATGCAGTTCACGTAGGGGACTTCCAACCAAAAAGCAAGAGTGACTCAATTCTGAAAACCCAGCACTGTGAAGGGTAAGTCTGTAAGCTTTGTAGATAAGCTCTGGCATAGGGCATTGTCCTTAAGCAGAAAAGATCCCATGACAACAATGGGCCAGTTACAGTAACAAATCTTTCCATATCAGGAAAAGATCATCAGAAAGATTAATTACAACAAATGCCAAGTCCAGGGAACACCAAGTGTTCAACTTTTTTGGTTCATTCCAAGGTGAAATGAAAACACACATAAGGCAGACCACAGTGTTTTGATACATGACTTGTATGTAACCCACCTTTCAAAAAAGTCAGTTGTCTCAATAAGGGAAACCTACAATAATCTATCAGGGGTGAGCTGCCATTATAGCCAGCAGTCAGGAAACAGCTGAAGAAGAAAAACTTCATCTCAATAAACAGCTCTGGCTCACTGGGAAGTCAGTGAAGAACCTGATGAACACCACTGTTCTGATTACTGAAGGTCAAGATGAGTGAAACTAGTCCTTACTCCATAGTTCTGAAATTACTGCAGGTAGCCTGAGAATGTGAATTAAAACAAGTCAATATTCCCAAGACCAGTATTAGTCATGATCTCCCTTCCCTCTAAGATAATAAGAAGCAGCTGCCTTATGAACCCTTCTGCAAGGATTAGAAGATTAGAGGCTGTACAGCTGCAGCAAAGGACCTCTTGTCAAAGCATCACGTCCAAAAAAAAGAAGGGTTAGTGATGTGAGCACACAGACATGTAAGAGACCAGAGACAGGAGCAAGCAAGTCCAATATCAAAAGGTAACACCTGCATCAGAAGAGTCACAGGAGGTGCAGAAATTGGAAGGAAGAGATGGAAGTAGGGTATGCACAAGCCTTGCACAGATTCAGAGGATCAAAATACATTGGGAACTCAGTGTGCACAGGCCATACATCCCAAACAGAATATGTAATATTTTCTGTGAAGATATTTTGTTGCAGGACCTAGAGCTTCAGACAAGTTCAAATACAAGGTCCTATACTTTAAGACACACTATGCTTCTACTTCTTGAAGTAGTGACATAAGACACCACAATTACCCTTTTTTTGGCATAGATTAATTACAAATGTTAAAATGCCCAAATTACACTCAAAAGTAATAATTTATAATGCATAATAAAACAGAATTGGGAAAAATGTGTTTTAATAGTACTTAATGATATAAAACAGGCTGAAGATTGAAAACAATTTTGATAAAAGTAACCAAAGCTATGTAGTAAATTCTATAATCAAACTACAACAGCCACAAAAAAAGGTCCCCTCACCATTTTTAATTGAATTGTATCACTTCATGTCTGATACTGCGTCTGTTGCACTATCACCTACTTCACTACATGAGGACACTAATGAAAAGACAGTTGTTTAGATATATTTATTAGACAGAGATGTATATACCTAGTTTAGCTGTCACTGTGTTTATATATTGTTTGCATGTGTAAAGCCATAATATAACAGGGTGAAAGTCAAACCATGTATCACTGCCTTTCAACTGCATGTAAAAGAGAAGATCAGCTATTGTTCCATAGTTCAGTCACACCTTATGAGGTATCCATAACCCCTTCTAATACATATCTCCAAAACCAAGGCCGTCGCTATTATAAAAAACAGCTTGGAGAGTAGCTTAGAAAAGCTAGTCCGCTTCTTAGTATCTGAAATCCTGAACATATTTGGAATTATTAAAATTCGAGATTTGTACAGCATAGGAATAAAATCCCGAACGATTAAGGTGCGTATTTTTCAGTGCCAATCGGGAAGGCAGAAAGTAACGTCAGGGTCACATCCTCCAGCAAAGAGCTATCAAGCCTCTTGCAAAAAGGATGTACAGATTTATTTACTTTTTGGAGAAATTAAATAGGAAAACCAGAAGCTACATAGCAGAGAGAAATTAAGCCAGAGGATTAATCTGACTGCATTACGTGCTTCACACTAACATTCTGTGCATACTCTTGATGTGATGCTATAAGGTATTTAACAGTAAAATCGCCATAACTGTGTGGCTCAACTAATGAGTTGCATAAAGGGAACTAACTAAGCTTAGGTTTACAATCCTCACCCAAGTGTTAGAAACAAACACCACCACATCCAACCGCCACATGCACTAACTGGAGAGCTGAGAAAGCAGCAACATCAATACCTCAAGCAAAAATTGCAGAACAATTTGCAACACTGCTATAAAGCTCACACTTCATTAAGTGAATCCTTAGACAAAAGTTCAGGCTTCCTCTACTTGTAAAGCAGACACAGCACTAAATATTCACGCAAGGAATGTACGGTCTCTTATATGCTGCAAACTCATACTATAGCTTACTGAGCACTCACTTTCCTTCACAGGCAAATCCTAAATTATGCCCAACCTTTTATTCTTCTTAAGCTCTCTCCTCTCCTACTGCTTTCTTTTTTTTTTTTTTTCTCCCTCGTGAAATTTGGGAATAAATTAAATTTCCCCCTTACTACTTCTACCATGGGCTGTTGGCCACAACATGTATCTTTTGCTTTCCTCTTCCCCTCGCTCTTGGTTTAATGCCTCAATTTTGTATGTCAACTCCTTTTATTCCCTGCATTTCTAGCACAGTATTTTTCTTCACTCATCCTTCCCCCTTTCCACTCTGTGTCTTCCCCTTATCGATTAGGAGATCCCTGGTGCTTCTGGTGACACCGTTACAAGAATACTTTTCCTTACCAACACTGCCAACTGACTGCCTCTTGCCACACAATCTGCAGGCAGCAGCAACCTGCAGCAGCTTCCAGAACAGAAGAAACAGCAAAAATATTACTCGGAAAGAAAGGGAGAGGAAGAAAACACAAATTCCTTCAACATGAGAGATTAGCACTAACTCTTCCTCACATCAACCAGGGTTTGAAGTAGTTCTGAGGAAAGAGGAAAGGGTGGGTTGTAGGGTCTAAACTCCTCAGATAATTCGTAATTTTAGGGTAGACAACAGTTTGGGGGAAACTGATAGCTATGCATAAAAGACGGTTAAAATTTGCTTGGTTAGGATTGGAGTTTTCTGTTTCAATCCAGGTCAGAATAATATTATGGACAACTTGCAAAACATATCTATTCTGTATGGAGAGAATAAAATGTTAAAATACATGACATATTTGTTAAATCCAAGGCAGAATATGACAAATATCATTGTATTTGTACATTTTACTTTATAAATTCTTATATGGGCAAATTCATGAAAGAGGGAATATTGCCTATTTTCCAGTGTCTCAAAGAGCAGAAGACACAGATCAGAAAAAGGTGCCACCGAATGCCTATATGGATAATCTCATTTCATCTGCAGGACACCGCTTACCTTCAGAACACCAGTGATGGTGGCAATCTGAATTGGAAGATATGCGCAAGGAACTGTCTGCATCTAACATGGAAACTTTTTTTTCCCCAGAACCAACTGTGGCTTTAAGGGAAATAATGAGCATTTTGAGAGTGTACTGCTGGTGAAACTACACGAACATCAGTTCCAAAACAGTCTGAAACACGTTCTCCTTACAGAAACAGTAACCACCTGGAGCTCTGCCGGAGCAAAGGCGACTTCGATAGTAGTTCCAGAGGAACCTGAGGAAGACAGGTGGCTGTACAATGTCAATTCTGTAGCTTTTGTGTACAGATAATTAGAGAAAGCACAGAGGAAAAAGAAAGAATGCAAATGCTTTGGTTAATATTAAACTGAGATTGCCACTGCTGCTCTGCCTTAAAGGGGAAAAGATGCACATACCAGTGGAGAGAACTACAAGGGAGGAATATACCCTATCCAGTTTACTACCATAATTATCAGTTCATGTCTGAGATTAGCTCATGCTAAGCTTCCTTGGATAGGAGGCTTTTTTCAAACAATACACATTTATGACATCAGGCTCCATCAAGCAGGAAAGGTAATTTGCCAATCCTGGGCTATTTGGAGTTTGAATCCTGCATCTACATAAACCAGTCTGTAATTTTGTGACTGACAGGGGAATAAAACTCTCTGTGTTCTACCATCGAGTGTATGTAAAAATAAAATGTGCTTATTTTTAGTATTTGGCTCTTGATGGAAGTGTGAAGTTAAAAATATCTTCAGGAGAAAGGCTGAACAAAGTTTAGGGTGCAAGATAACCTTAGAACAGCAAACCTGGGTCTCCATTGAAAGGCACTCTTGCCGTGGGCAGTAAGAGCCAACCATCACCCAACTCTCTACACCCCGCTACAGCAGCAGATGACAACACAGGGCATATGTCTGAGCCACACTGAGCTTTCAAAGAAAATCTAGCATCAGGCAGACGCACGCTTATAGACATGAGAACCAACAGCTTAGCGGGGCTTCAAAATGGCACATATGTGAAACACCACCTTCCAGTTACACCGTATGCATAGTACATCTTTAAACACTGACATGACAAACGAGCAGTCAGGGCTTTGTGAGACATTTCAAATTGGTTGCATAGCCCTTGCTCTCTTGGCTTGTTTCACCACTCTGGCCATGCAGATCCCTCCTAGTGCCAGCCAGGAGGTGAGGGTGTATTTGCCTGCATTTGGTGCTCCTCTCACCATACTTGAAGCTGTAGTTCCTTTTGTTTTCAAAGGTGGGACAAGGAAAGGGCATACATCACAAAAAACTCTGCCAGGAAACATCATGGTGACAACAGCTATTATTCAGGAAAAATCAAGTTCTTCGTTTCTTAAAAACAAATACCACAAAAAGTATTCTTGCTATCCATCACCTGTTATTGCTTAAAGCAAACTACTGATATAAACCAGCCATGGAATATCTGACATATCTTGACCCACAATGCAACATCCCTCCCCCAGGAAACAACGCAAGCAACTCTTCTACCACAAAGAAGTCACCATCACCTTGTTGACTACATAACTCCACAGTGATTGATCTCTCACAAGTAACACCCTTCTGTTATAAACATCAGCAGAAACCTGAGAAACCAGTTCCTCTTGTATTTCCATCTCCTCTCAGCTCAGTATGGTATTTATTGTGAAGACCTGCAATACTATTTTAGAGAGTATACCGAGAATTTAAGAATCGGTTTTGTTCCAATTTGGCACAAAACATTTTGAAATCCTGCACAAATAGAAAGGACTGTTCTCCACCTAATTCTAGGGTAGTCCAATTTATCAGAATAGTCTACGACCAAAGCGGAGTTCACCAGCTAATGCTATATTTCCTTGAGCTGGGAGAGCTACCACAGCTACACAATGCCACGTCAACCACCACCCTTCCCTGCCCACAGGACCCCATGATGCACAACAACTGACAAAGGCCACCAAGTACATTCTCCATTGCTGACATCTGCCTCTGCCATTAATACAGTGGGGCTGTTTGGGGTTTTGTTCGTTTTTGTTAAGGCAAGGCCCTCTGAGTCATCAGAACTAGAAGCCAATTTGGGGGCAGAAAGTAGAGGAAAGAAAGAATGTACCATTCACAGGCTACTCTCTGTCACTGTCCAGGCTTGTTACAGAGGTAGCTCTCAAGTAAACTTCTCAGACAGGTGAGTGGAAGAAACTGTTTTTGACAAATAATATAGACGCACATACCATCCACTTCTTTTTTTTCCTTTTCAAACAGAACTGTTTAAGTGCTCTTTCCAACTGACCACAAAACCTCAAGCCATCAAGCAAAGTTTCCAAAACAGCGGTGCAGTATAATTTTCCATTAAAATTAATGAATGCCAAATGCAATGTTCCTCCAAACACCTGAAGTTCCTGAACCCTCTGGATAAAACCAACACTTCTTTCTTCTATTCTCTGACGTGACATTATCAATGTTGTGCTAACCATATGCTCCTTAATTAGCTATGCTTGCTTTCATAGACATTCCAGTTTTATACCATCTACAGCATGTTTTTCACACATGCACTTCTTTTTGTCAAATACAACTTATTGTTAATCCTACCTACTACTAGTGGACAGTACAAGAAGATAAGGAAAGAATAACTTTCTCTACTGTAGAAATTACATTTATGTAAAATACCTATAAATCTGGAATTATTTCAATACATATGAGAAAATATTGTACTAGCTAATAAGTACTCTAATCAGCAGTTAATTGTGCATGCATATAGAAATATAAACCCATCATATGGCTATCTACATATTCTCATGTGTAACATACACCTACACATATATTTTAGACACTTGCTTCATTAACAGAACAGGCTACTCAGAATGCCATTATGGAAAATATTTGTAACAAATCTTTTCTCCAGACCTGCTCCTTCCATCTTCTTGGCACTGAAGGCTGGAAAACTTTGTCTTGATATGTTAAAGTTTGTATGAATAGCAAACTAGAGAATTCAATTCAAGTTCAACTTCTCATTTAAAAAAACAAGGTATGTTCAGGTTTTTGTGTATCAAAGCTGAGTATGGATTACAGAGAGAGGACAAACATTGTAATGTCAGTTTTTCCTAAGCTGAATTGACGCTCAATAACTGAGCATATAGAGTCAGGTTGCACTTTCATTGGAAAATGGACATTTAATTTGTTAACAAAAGGAGATTAGTAACGATAATGTTCTTAGACAACAGCACCTGAGCACACATTCATTACAGTGTATTTATCCAAATCCAAAATTTGGCCCTAAATCTTCATGGTGCTGCATCTAAGTGTATCTAACACTGTCTTGAAATAAAACTAGGGTAATACGTCATAAAGAGAATAACTTACATATTCATTGCCTAAATAAAAACATTTAAAATTGTATAATGGGGTTATAGTAAAATGTACTAGGTTTCTGTAGAAAAAAAACATCTATTTCCTACAAACTCAGCCACATTTAAACAGCCTCTAAGCTCTGCCCCAACATGTAAACATATACCTTTTTGTAGCAGAAAAAAACCCAAAGCCAGGTATATTTAATTTCTAAAAATCACTCACCGCCAAACTGAAAAGGGAAATGTGTTCCATGTGCACAATTTTACTAGTAGGAAAAAATAGTTATTCATTATTCAGATTACTTACAGATTTGTTGTCCAGCCTGCAAGATCCCCGCTGTCCATAATAAGGTGATTTCCATCCATGAGCCCAGGGGGGCTGCTAGAGGAGGTGGGTGTCGGAGACTGGGAAGAAAGAGAATCCATACTCCCAGTTGGGGTGTCTTCCCTGGGAGAACTGTGACTGTCAGCTGAAAAAGAGAGCACAAGTCAGAAGGATACTAAAAGAACCTGTTCATTAGCTGAAGAAGCTGCTTTGGTAACAATGTCCCAAAATACATACAAGAAGCAACCTTACTGTTCTGTCTTCATGGGATATTTTGGAAGACAAGCAATCCCCCAGCACTTTCCAAAAGGTACCTTTGCACAATTTCCCCCATCATTATCACCAAGCTATCTTCTCAACACAATCTATTTCCAATCCCCTTTTTAACATGTGTTTTATGTGAATGAAATGCGAGATTTTGGGGGGTTATTTTCCAACAAATGCATCACTTCAGATAACAAAATAGTTTAGGCTACACACATTTGTGCGTCCCTAAAAATAATTTAATCCACATGTGATTTCTCAAGTACCATAAGCATGATCCTACCAAACATGAAACAATGAAATTTAGAAAGGGCAAAATGAAGAGGAGATCTCTAACAAACATGCAATACCCAAGAACGGTACTATTATTACTCCTTTTTAACAGTGTTACTTTTAAGAGAACATGTATTCTGGTCTATTATTTGTCGTCTTAGGCTACTCTTAGAATATAACTCCAGAAGCAACACATTCAGAAATGATTGCATAAGAAAACATTAAAGGAACACCATTACTATCCCATGGACAGCACGAAAAAGTTACAAATGTGTCACAGCACTCACTGCAAACCATTCTGACACATCCAGCCAAACAGCACGATCATCACTGAAAAGCTAACCTTCACCCACATAGCTTTTCCTTTTACTTAAGCATCAGCTCTGCATTTTATAAATTCTAAAGGAGGCATACAAAATGAGGACAATTGCAGACATGGAAGTGTGCATCACAACTAAGCCCACAGTCTCAAATGGGGCGTGTGGCTGTTTTCAGAATATTAATATTTAACAGTTATACGGGTCATTTCCAGCCACCCTTTGCAAGGCTTCCTGCATCCCATCCTGTCCTTTCCTCCTCTGTCCATTCTACTCCCACTGGAACGCATGAACACAGCCCACAGCTCTGTCTAGTCAACATCATGAAAATCCCTCTGGAGTGGATTAGATACCACTGATCCCCCTGTCTTAGTAAAGGAGTTCTGCTCTTTTGGGATCAAAAGCTCTTGGGGAAAACTGAACAACTAAATCCTAACACAGTATTCACAATAATGTGATAAAAAGCTCTTAAAGTATGCTTGCTTGAAAAGTTGTATCTCCTGTACACAATGCCATACAAGATGAAGTCCTGTACAATATTACTTTCTAATTCAAAATGAATTAGAATCTGCACAGCAAACAACTGAGGTTAATTCAACTCCATCAGGCTAAGCAGTACTGTTGCAACGATTCTTTCATTCATTATTTTTTTCCTTAATTAATTAAAAATGCAACAATAATGAAACATGGACAATAAAAGGCACCATCTCTGGACAAAATTGTTCTCACAACTTTATTATTGCCTCAACCAGTTCAATTTCTTCTTCTTCAAAAGCAGAAAGCTAAGAAAGCACTCACCCACTTCCCAGCCATCTCATCCTCACCCCCTCCCAGCAACTCTCAGAGAACAACCTCCCTAGAGAATAAAATGACATACAACTAAAAACACTGAAATCATAAAAGTGATAATCTGGAAATTTCTCCTGAAAGTAGCTGCTAATTTAAGGATCTAAAGTATGATAAGCTCTGAGGAGAACATTAACCTGGAAAGTGAGTCACTCGCACAGCAGTGGCTCCACTACCTCCTCGCTGCACCCTGGCCACGATGCTGCTGCTCAAGTTTATGTGACGTGAGAACCGTAGGAATGTGAGGTAAAAACTAATTAATTCCATCTCAGTTGCAGACGTGTGTGTCACAATGATAAACATGTGAGAGATTAGACAGTCATACTGCAATATTACTATATTAAGAAACTGAATTCCTTAAAACTAGACTTTTAGAACTAGTCCTTTTAATTCATCACAATTTCTTTTCAATATTTTGAAATTAGTATTAACGCAAGCCAGATTATCAAACAACATACACCATATTAGAAGGCCATGCTTAGCTCAATCATTCACTTAACATTACTAAAACAGTAGTAGAAAGGAATATTTGTCTGTTCTTTGATGTTATTAATATGACCAATTTACCTCATCTCCCTACAGAAAGCAGAGGTATTTCCATTGAATCATTTCTCAGAGCACATAGAAAAAGTAAAAAATACTAAACACTTCAGTCACACACAGTAGTCTGCGCTGGAGACTGCAGTATACAGGCAACTGCATTTGACATCATCATAAATGAAACTATGTGTTAAATCTTTCCTTACATTTTAATTCTTCCTTTCCTTCCTTCCTGAGCCAGTGTTTTCCCACGGTCAGTACTGTGCTGCACTCTCAAGAATAAGATTGGTTTGTGATCACAAAGAACAAATCAGGTATTTAAACAGGAAAACGCATGCTAAATTCCATAGGATTAAGTGAACACACTCTGAAAACACATTTGAAGATACTTTACATTTCTTGTGGTTTTAATTATCTGGTTTTGTAAAGTAAAATGATGCCTTTATTCAGGCAATTCTGTATCACTGCAAAAATCAATATATGCTCAAAAATTGCCTTCAAAATACACTGCAAACAGTACAAAGATTTCACTTGTGTCAGTGACAGAAAGTTCTGCTAACTTCAGAAATTATGGTAACTCCTGTACATGACAGAGGCCATAGAATTGTATCTAATTATCTCTTTATGAAGCTTAATAACCTGCTTTTGATTAATGCCCATTTCATGTTGGGCCAAACTGCATTTTCCAAAGAACCTTTGTCTGAAGACATCAGCAGATTATAAAGGCCATAGAAAATCAGTTAGCTGCTAATTAACATACTTACTGATAATTCATGTAATTCATTTTGTTAGGCTTTATTTTTGAGGCATGACCCATGTAATACACATTGCTAATATTTATAGTATGTCTCCTATCCAGTTTTGTGCTGTGTGAAGGTATTTAAACTATCTCCTTTTTAAGTTTAACACTAAATCTCTTACTGTAAGGGATTCTGCAGGTTTGGAATCATGCACCTGTTTTATAAACCTGTTTCAATTTCCCAGAGTTCTTTCTGAAAAGCGTACATCAGATCTGAATTCATGTTGTGGTCCCACGACTCCCACATTGAGTGTTAATTCCACCACTTACTCCTACTCATCAATCCCCTGTTCATACCTCCAAGGCCGGCACTTTTTTGCCACAGCATTAAATTAATAGTTTATGACAAGCTGGTTGCACACTGTGACTAACAGACTTAGCAGACTCACCATTTTCAAGGATGTAGTTCCTCCATTCTGCAGCTATAGGCTACTTTTTCCCTGCAAAATCTGTACATTTATTTCTTAATACAACCAAGCTTATTTTGTTTGAATGGCTGCAACTTAGCACATGACCACAACTCCTAGATAACTGCCATTGCCATTACTTGCAATCCTCCGTTGTCCCGTATGTAAATATATCATCAAGGATTTGTATTTACCTTTCTAAGTACTGCTACTACATTAGCATTCCTCCAGTTTCTTCAAACTTCTTTAGCATGCCACAACATGTTTTAAAAATTAACCAAGCCATAGAACCCCACAACCAGATAATTTTTTTAGGACAAGTTAGATAGCTTCACAGGCCTACCTGTGAAGATTTCTGCTTGATTCTGTTGATTATAAATCGCACATCAACTTTCAGAGCTAAGTTCTATTTAACAATTCTTCAAAACATTTACTGACTGCTAGCTATTTCCTCCTTTTTTTTTATGCCCTTCCCTTCCCCCCTCCCCACATACCCCTGCTGTATTTTGCTTTGTGGAGCCAGTAAAGATGCTAAACTGCCAGTGACTAAAAAGCCATTAAAGTTTTGACATGGTTTGTTTGTTAAAGAGTGTATTAAGTATTTGCTGGAACTAAATTTGCTGGAACTTAATCAGGTTTATGGCTTTCATTTTACCTCTGAATTCAGGGACTCCCTAATATTGATAGCCTCATATTTTTACTGTTTCTCTCCTCTCACACCTCTTTACCTCGAGCGTTGTTCTCCAGTGAGCAGCACTGTCAGCTTTCCCACTTCTGTGAAAAGGTTGACTGGCACATTGGACTGACAGGCCCTTTCAAAGAGGAGCTCCAGAAACTTCCTATTCTTTTCTATCACTTGAATTCTATTCAGTTTTTACACTCTAAAATAGGGAAGATGTGATTTTGTTTAAAGCTCATTTACATCATTCTTTGAGCATATAGCGTGATGCTCTTGGTGCCTCGCTCATATGTGGGTGCCAAAGAGTGCCAAAACAGATGAAGGACATGAGGGTTCCCAGTGTAAAAGCAGTAAGTCTGTACGATATCTCATAAATTTTTGTCAACATTCCATCCATCAACTCTTCACCTTCCCTATATTTGTGGAAAGCCTCTGAGTGCCTTCAGCAAGGCCATCTTTCTAGAGCTGCCACCAAGCTGCTTCTACAACTCGCCTCCTAATCCTACGCAAATAGGTCTAAGATCCAATTTTACTCTCAACAGAGTTAAAACTTGTTTCACATTCTCACCACCTTTTGCATACTATTTAAATTTTTTGACTGCTCAGATCCTTTTAACCTGTCATCTAAATTATCTTCTTGTTTCACTGTTGTAATCACAACACTCATCCAGGCCTTCAAGCTTTCACTGTGCCTCTGCAGCAGACACCTGTGCTTTGTTTTTATGGCTGTTTGTAGTTCAGACCAGCCCTATCTAGAAAATAAAACCACTTAAGTTCATCCTAACCATTTACTGGTTGTGTTTAACTGGTACTATGTACCATTTGGTTTCTAACCCAAATATTCTTCCTCCTTCTCTCTGCCTTTCCCTGCCTCATGTTACCCTTTTTCATAATGAAAAATCCCTACAAGGTAAGAAAGTACCGATATAGACTAAGACTTACCTCATTTAGCTTTCCTCTAACATATACGTAACCCTCAATTCCTTTTCCCTTTTGTCTGGATGAGCTTCAGATAGTAAAGGCTCTTAGACCCTCCATACCAGAAATCTGAACCCAGCTTCTACCTAACTGAGCATGACATGCGTCCCAGTTGCCTTTTTTCCTCTCCTTTTTCCATCTGTCTAGTCTAAGAATATTTTTTGTTGGCATCCAAAATTGAAAGAAACCAAAATACTTTGGCAGTGTCAATAACAGATCCTTACTTTACTCCAAGAATTCTAAATAAGAAAAAACATTTGTAATAAAACCAACAAAAAACAGAGAGCTAACACCATGTTACTTGCTTGAGTTTGCTTCCAACTTCAGCTTAAGTAAACCAAAGAATTACGTACTTTACTATTAAAAGGAAGACTAATCTTTAAACCACAATATTACAACCAGCATGTATAGTTTAGAGGTAGACAGAGGATAAAAGCAGTTTATGAAAGTGAATGTTTCTGGAGCAAAAGAGGAATATACTATAGTTTCTATTGTGATACACAGAACAGGCAGAACAGAACTGTTGTATATGTTTTAAGTGCTCATCAGATACACAAATCATGACAAAATAAGAGGATAAAAGACATGTTTTATTCCACTTTGACACAGTCACATAGGTCTAGTCATAGACAAGAGATGACAGGGAGAATTATGGAGGAGAGTAAATTAAAGGTACTGCAAAATCCCTAATATCACCTTCAAGTCTGACATTTTCTGCACCACGAGCTGGGGAAGCAACAGCTGCACTGCTGTGCAGCCACCCATCCTTCTCCATCAGCATCACAGCTGCATCCAGCTCTGAGAAAACAAACATTCATTCACCATAAATAGCTAACTTTCCACAATAATACACAAGTTTAACCAAGTAGAAAGTAGCTTTGCTCTTATGTTAATTTGTGGGTATATACTATGTTTTAGTTTTAATAGGCATGTCATAGATTGGGGATAGAAAGGAAATACGAGTATCGTATCCTCTGCCAAGCAAGAACTTAGTTCCATATACCAGAGCTTCAGCATCCACAGAAAAAAAGGCATGAAAACATAACTGAAGATTAGTTGTCTCAGTTAAAAACCTAAGTGATCCCATGACACAAATTACCAATTGCTTTAAAAAGTCAGACATTATATTATGAAAAAAAATAACCTTATCTTCTTTAGAAGATGCTCTAAGAATTCCAATATGATTTATATTATTGACATGAGGAATCCAGTTAGGTTACAATGGCAACAGAAGTCAAAATAAATTACTTGGTACTGAGACCCAGAATATTCACATCATATTTATAACAGAAATCAAGAGGGAATTTGTCCTAAATCAGCACATCTTAACTAAAAGGAAAGGAAACAGTTAATCCACTTAATCAGCCAAACCCATAGAAAAGATGTCACTAGTTCACATAAGCAAAGTATTTGCATTTTTCTTTGCCTACAGGAATACTCTCACTCCAGAAAAGATTCAGCCATCCCTGGAAAGTGAGAAGTAACTGTAGTGGAGAAAAATATTATGTGATAATCAGAGCAATCAGAGGACTCTGCAGTCAGGAACAATCTTTTCTGGATGCAGGGCTGCAACCTTTGTCACTATGCAGAGTGCAAATCACCAGTAATCATGCCAGGCACCTAGTGAACTCATTCTTCTGCTTCTCCAAATTTATAAAGTTTTCTGAATTAATGAAGTCACCTGTTTCTGAGGAAATTGGGTACTTTTGTTTATCACACCACTGAAACTGGTCAACAGAATTGCTTATTACTTGCCTCCAGACTATGAAATTGTGCTATTTAAACACAAAAGTTTCCAAACTAAGGTGAAAACACATAAAAGCAAGCTAATAATGATGTATTATCGGGTTAAAAATAATAATAGAGAATGCTTAAACTAAGACAGTTATTTCACTATTCCTGAATAATAGGTATTTTGGAGGTCAGATTCCTGTAAATACTCAGGAAAAATAGCTCTACATTACCACATTTCATTATCAAAAAGTATCCATTATCCTCATTATATTGCAAATCTTATACACTGCAGTACTGTCTTAGTACGCCATTAGTTCTTCTGTAAATTTAGACATCAGTAGACTCATACACCCTAAAACCAACAGAGCTTCCATGCAGCAAATGGACAACAGACAGCCCACATATCCATCAGTTTCCTGCTATCTTTCAAAACACATGCACTGAGAATTAGATCTCTGTGCCAAGTATTTTTTTCTCTCAGACAAAATAATTAACACAATTATTATAGCTGACTACAGATTTTTCCTAGATAAAGGCCAACTTTTATATATTTTTTCAAATACATGCATGTACAAGCATGTGGATCTTAGGCACAAAGTAGCTTTCCTGTAGAAAGACTGTTTTTCCCAACTCCACAATGATTCAGATACGTCAGGAGGAGAAGGAAGCTGCACTAGACAGAATTTGCCTCGAGACTGGCTGATGCAAGCCAAGAATTGTAGCCAGAAAGGTGGGTGTCTGAGTTGGGGCTAGGAAAGGGAAGGAAATGTGCTCATCTGCAAGTTACTTAGGGGCAAGTGGGGGTTTTAGGACCATTCCCCTGCCCTCCTACTTTTTGATACTTTTTTATTTGTAAAATAAAAAGTTCAATTTCTTACAAGCATCTTTCTAGATATTCAGCAATTACTTTCAATAAATATCTCCATCAATGCAGATCCTCTCTCAAAACTGAGGATAAATATTGCTTGGATTACTTCTTTACTTCAATAAAATTCCAAAGACACATAGAATTGAAGGTAAGCCTTTTGCTAAGCAAGCTAAAACTAAAATGTGTAAATAATGCCAGTTTATTCTTCAAGCTGTAGAAAAACAGCTCAAGATGGAGTCATGGGTACAAGGTTGGGGTGTTAGTTTATATCACATAATTAAATTTTGAAACACAACAGAAATCAGATACAAGCATGCAGAGGAGTTCCTCTTTTGATTTGTGTATACTATGATTACAAGAGCAGTATCTAAACCCAAAGATTACTCATTTTTTACCAGGGCTTGCTTGGCAGGAAACCACACACGACCTCCAGCCTTACCAGGCTGGCCAGACGCCAGACATGAATTGAATGGCTGAAAAATGCAGCAATGAACTGAAGCTACTTCCAGAAAACTCTGACACATTGTAAGATAAATGGATTGTCCCACAGCTTTCATACGTTTTTGGTAGCACTGAATGTTTTGGGTTTCCATATGTCCAGGTAACATCTCCCTATGGACCAGACCTATATTGAAACCTACCAATAGAACAGCTCTAGTCTAATCAAAGAGAATGAGAACTGTGGAAAACCAAAGCAAGTCACAAAGGGGCACAATGCAATAATCAGTGCTAAAAGTTCCCTGATTCAGCAGCACGTCTTAAATGGCACCAAAGACTCCAAAACTCATGAAAATATTCTTCCATGCTTCCTTTTCTGTTGTGTTGGAAATTCAGCCGCTGATTAGCTGGAAAATGTCTTTGTAAGACCTTCCACACTCTAAAGGTAAGGTGTTCAAAAAGTCACTTCCTATCATACTGCTTTGTCCTCTTATTTTGCTATTTAGCTTACTTCACTTGCAATTCCTTCCCATGACTCTTTAAGAGAAGTTTCTTACCTATAATTCCACAATCCATGGTGGTATTCAGATAACAACAAAGACTAACTGCTCTCACACTGTGTATGTGACAGGTTTCTCGTAAGACAGCCAGTCTGAAGCATTTTCAGTACAGTGGTGACACTTGGCTCTGCCTCCTTCCTCATTTTGTTCACCTCTCTCCTGTTGCCATAACAGTGACTTCAACAGAGGGAGGGATGAAGCAGGATGCCTATGGCAGTTAAGGAAGTTTTATCAGCTCTTTTAACTGAACATCCAGGTGACACGTTTGTTGAGGAACCTCTTAGTCTCCTAGCTGATTTATTCTAAAGGCAGGAATTAGGAAAACAGATTTTCCTACCTCAGCGTAGTTAGGTCAACATTTTCTTCCATGCCTCTTATATTCCAGCCTTGGATGTCTGCAAGTGCAATTTATATATGCATATAGTTTTGTGTTGTTTTTTTTGTTTGGTTGGTTGGTTGGGGTTTTTTACACATCTGGAGGGGGCTCAGGGTTGGACTCAGCTGCACTGTGGATAGGAGGTTGTGGAGATGGATCCAAGAGGTTGTGCAGCACACAGGCAGCACCAGGCTGTGCTAGAGGCCGGGGAAACAGAAGAAGTGAACACAGTCCTCAGTGAATTTACATCTGTTACAGAACAACAGAAACACACTCGGCTCAGTTGGATAACCAAACCTGCCACACATCATGCATCTTCTTGCTTTCAGATTCCCACTAACCTGATCTCTGAGGCTCTCTCTTGGCCCCAATCAAATAGCCTTAAGATGAGACTGCAATCCTAGCCATGCTAGTCCCACCGCTAGTAGTTCTCCATGATACCTCTGTAAGCACTCCTTCAGTCTCCCTGTTGGTTCAGTACATTGCAAGTACAGCGAGGAAGGAAAGAAGGGGTACTAACATAATTCACCTTGCATTGTTTAAGTGCAACTTTCAAGAGAAGAAAACGGAAAATAAAAAAGAAGAGCAAACAGGACAAAGACTTCCAGAAGCTAACGGAAAAAAAAGAATACTTTTTCTTTTTTTTCTGACCAAACGAAAACTGCTGACAGACTAGGAGCAAAACAGGAAGAAGAATCATATTTCCTAACTCGCATATCAGACTTTCGGAAAGTTCTTCACTTCCCCTCCAAGACCTTCTCCTCTATCCTTGTCACCAGTGAAGGGAACAGAGCACCCTGTGTGAGGAAACACCTAATTCAGTGAAATGCACTCTCATCCATAGGAAGCTGAAAAGCTAAACAGCTTCAGGTCTTCATTCTATGTACACTCCTGTGTGCTGGGTGAAAGCGTCTACTTTCAACCAACAGAGGTTGGCCACAGCACAGCTGGCACGTAGCAAAGATACGTCAGTGACTTCCATGTCTGGGATTAATGGCTTTTAGCATGCCAAATTGGCCTTCTTACAGTATTATGTGCCCTTGCATGTCTGTGTGCAGAAGGTAGAGAATTAAAGAGATGAAGGATTGCTACAGGAGATCAGAGATTTTTAATAGTGCCTGGCCTTAAGGACTGACCCTTTCTCCTGAACTTCCCATTCCTTCTTTAAATTCCGATTTTCATTCTAAGTCTATTCATATTCCCCTTACCTACACCTCTGGTGCATGTGTGTGCACATGTGCAAGTATTTACTTTGAACATTTCTACAGGCTCTAAATTTCATATACTGAAAAAGGACAAGCACTGGTGATGATACTAAGGTAATTCTCACACCAACTGCAAAGATTTGACACACATCATTTGAAAAGAAGTAAAAGTCAGGAGATGTTCACTACATTATGACAACTAAATTTCCTTTCAGATAACTGTGCAGCAAGTTGGCTGTAGCAAGTAGACTACTCACAGGTATTACAATGGCAAGACAATGTACATTGTGTATACAAAGCATGGACCAAAATTATTCCATACCTCCAAGAAAACAGGTACCTTGTAGGAACTCAAAGTTTTCCAAGCAGAGGGTGGTTTTCTGACAGGCAACTGAGACCCTATACATACCCACCATTACCTAAGGAAAAGCTTCACCTTTACTAGCAATAGCTCAAGCAACTTTTACTTTGTACAGCACCCATCCTACTCAGAGCCATTAGGTGGAAAAAGCTGTGACAGATCATGTAGAATTGCAGGAACTATTCTTGCAGCAAGGTGAAATATAAACTACCTTAAATTTTACATGGCAAAGAGCAATCATCCTGCTCTTCCTCTTACATCTAATATTGGTGCACCTATTTTCTAACAGCCTGTGTGTTCTGCTCAGCTGTTAACAATAGCTTTGTAAGCAAGTGTTGCAAGCCCTTCTGGCTTGTTGATATGCCTATGTAGCTGCTTTTCTTTCCATTTCCCCTACATGTGCCAGGTTACAGAAACACTTCCAAGCAGCAGATTCAGAAATAGAAGGAGTTCAAGGCCAGGTTTCACACCTGCAACCTTGCAGCTCTGAGCTGTTACAACCCTGAAGACCAGTCTCATTATAAATCCAAGGCTTCCTCAACATCTAGGTTTTACGTTCAGTAACTCCAAATAAAGTTTATGGTTTTCTACTTATTTGTTTGGGGCAGGAAGGGATGGGAGGAGAAGGGAGAAGGAATACTCCCTGGAAGCTATGCAACCATTACATGTATCACATTTTATTTAAGTGATTTAATTGAATGCCATGGTAGTTCATGCAAATTAATTCATCACTCAGTTTAAGACACTATCTCACTCCAATTTCCACAAAAATAAAATCAAAAAGACTTACTCCTATCCAACACTAAGACACCATCATACTTTGGCTTCCTTAAGTACTACAGGGGGTAATACAAGTTAGCACAAAGTTTTAAAGGGTTAAGCAGCAGTTCTGATTTGTTTTTATTTTAGAGTTCTGCACAACATTTTGTTTTCTAAAGCACTATAATATTTCGTTTACAGCAGAAAGCTATCACAAACACCCAACACGCCTCCTGAGTTCCTCAGTATGGGGATAGAAGACAAATGCCTTAAAAACAAAACAAAAAAGCCCTCCGTTTGAAACCAGTGTACTGTGTCCATGTATATGCTGATGAGAAAGTTTGACACCTAGGGTGTATTCAAACAGAATAAGGCATCAGCAAGCACTGCAGCTTAAGAAGTGTATTTTGGTTTGTTTAGAAAACAAGTTATTATGTAGTTGGATAAGTTGCCAAGCAAGACACATTTCTTGACTCCAGGTGTGATTTCTGAAACTCATGCTGACTTTGTTCATCTCGGACTGCATTATACCGCCTGCCTTAAAGAGGACTTTTCTTGCCATGTTGCTCTAATAGCTCTGCAAAATAGCTTAATAATCTCTGGTACAGAAAATGATTAAACAAAACAAAACAAAAAACTGTTTTGCTAAGGGAAAATTATATAAAAATTAAAATAAAATTTGGAGGGAACAAAAGCGTAACTCCGCATTGCCCTCAAGAAGAAATATAAACAGAGCTCTCTGATATATCCTCACTGTCCAAATGGAAAATAAAGACCCAATTACACTTTTAGAAGAACAGAATAAACAACTTCCTGTTCTAGGTAAGAGTCCTTTTCTCTCTCTGCACAGAGAGAGGAAGAATGCAAAGTCGTTTGTACATAGATGAGACTGTTAGCCACAGGAGTTTCTGCAATGCTACTTAATTCATCCTAAAATTCATACAGGTAATAGAAGGAAAAGAAAATACACCCAAATCCCGTGTCTTCATTTTAGAAGCCAAGAAAACTCTGGAAATGATCCCAACGTAAATCTGAGATAAATGTGCATTTTGCTGAAACAAGAACTTCAGGCTTAGGCCACTTACAAAAGCAGCTCAGAGTTCCCCATTAAGTCTGGTTCTACTTGAGACACTGAGATGTTGAAAAACTTCAGAGTGAAAATTTAGTAACTGGCTTACCACAGAGGAAAGAAGTTGAGAGAAAAACAGTATCAGCTGTGACTTAAGTTTCCCTTTCAGGAAATGAAGATCCTTACAGTAGTAAATATAATACCTGAATTGTTTGCAAATAGCTTTAATCACCTAATTGCCACATACAAGGAACATCTATGCACTATCAGAGGCAAGTACAGCTAATTACTAGAAGGCAAAATAAAGATTTTTATCAAACGTAGTGTGTGTTCTTCAACTACTACATCCATCAATATTTATGTCACAGCCCTTTCTGGGTGGTTGCTGCATATATTTTGTGTGCAGTCAAGAAGCTTCCCAAGAGCAAACGTGCTTTTAAAAAGAAAAGCTGGCCCAAACCCTGCATTTCCAATTCAAGCAGTGGATTCTGAAGCCTGTTAAGTCCCTGGAGCAGCTGATAGTTAAAGACTTGTTTCCGCTTTTCTAACAATTTCCTGGTTTGCATAACAATCCTAAAAGAAAAACACTGAAGAAGTTTTCCAGCACAGAGAGATTTTTTGTCTGCAACATACTTCTAGTTTCAAGGCATAGAAAATATTTATATTTAATTACAATAACCTTAGAGATATATTTGTCTGCAAATATATTTACATATAAATATGTATCAGCTACTTAGTTTAAAACAAGATTATGATAATTTTGCCATATCCAGGAAATACAAAACACTGGCTTATGCCTGGTGCTTAACTCATGCCATTGTGAATAACGAGGGGGGAGGGAAGGGGTTTAATGTTTAATTTCCTGCTAAAAACACACACAGGATAAAATCTTCCAGAAAGCAGTTATAAAACAAGCATTTGTTAGCCAAGAAACTAGGTAAAATATGGAACGAAGCCCAGGCTCACTTTTATTCCTTCCCACCCACCCTTCCAAAGAACAAAGTAACCCAAGGCCATGGCGCCTACTTAGAGGCACTGAGCTATAGTGAGGGACTAGATAATTAATCAGTCTGGCTAATTAAAGCATCCTGTATTCATTGGTGCAGTTCCTCAGGTGCTCAAGGTACTGTACTGCCATGTATACTGTGCACCTGCCAACCAACCATTGTACCAGCTACTGACAACCTGCCTGACATAACTATCTGGCTAAACGCAAATAAAATAAACATCAGCACGTAGTCATGACCTACCACCAGCCAGTTTCTAGCAACAACAGATTGAGAATACTGCTATCTTTAGTATCAGAGGATATGTTTTTTAGAAGTTACAAGGGGAAATATTATTTTCAGATGCCACTGAAACTCAGTGCCATCCATCCTGGAATTATGTCTTCAACTGCAGCAATTCAGCCTTCATCACAGTTCTACCATGATAATAAAATATTAGGTTATTCTGCAATTTACCACGCTAGAACTCTCAGACAAGTACTGAATTTTTGTATTATGTATAACAATTACAGCCTTTAGCAATCCCAGTTCTGCTCTTTGTTGAGATGTCCAAATTAGACAAAAATACAGACTGTATTTAGGAGAAATTTTACATTTATATAAGGTTTTAACAGTAACACTGTATTTTTGGATAAATAAAAACAATCCACCAAACATTTTCTGTCTGCTGTGTTATGGTCAAAGTCAGGTCTTCAGTGCACACTTTGCAGTATGGAATTGGAGAAGTTGTGGTACTTCTTGTGACCTGCTGGGATTCACATTCAAAATTAGATGTAAACAGCTCTATGAGTTGCTTCAATTTTGTTTTGTTTTTCAAATGAGGATAAATTTATTATTCCAGATCTAGCTCAAGAGCCTTCTCAGCTTTGGTAGCATATTATTCCAATTAGCAGAGCTTAACTTTTTTAAGTAGATGCACCTTAAATACCTTCTAGTCAAGGCATTTAGTTTCAATTTTGATGCAAGAAAAGAAAGGCACAGAGATTATGTATCTCTCTGGTGAATTACATCTGATGGCAGGCATGCTGAATTTCTTGTAAATTCTTTGTAAAACTGGCTTTAAGACAATAAACAGTCCTGAGTTTATTTCTCAAACCTGCACTTACAGCTGTTGTAGGTATTATATTTGTGCTCTTTCCTTAAGAAATCAACCACCGTTGACCACTGATTTAATGACAGTTCATCAGCAAATCTCATATTACTCCATGAGGCCAAAATCTTCCTGTTTATTTTCACTTGCTGATAACTGAGGTTTGGACCCTGATCCCATGATTCTTCATGTGAAAAGACAATTGACTAACAACATTAGGAGGGAGAAAGGGAATAGGGTGGAGAAAATGTCTAACACAGAATGAGCCCTGACTTGCCTTCTCTGTACTATATGTACCCCCAAGCGATGACATTTCAAGGAAAATTATTATGTTTCTGGCCAACAGTCAGAGTATATAAGATGTTATACACCCTTTCCCTCACTGTATTTTGCTACTGTACACTTCATAGAAAAGCAAGGGGTTTTTTGCTTTGCTTTTCAACAGTAAGGCAAATGTACAAGTTTTTACTGCTAGTTACATCAAGGTATTAAAGATTCAACTGAAGTAGTAGTATTCTCCAGTGCACTGGTGACCTGAGCCTTTAATCCAGATGAATTTAACTGTAGAGTGCATTAGCTCTTCTCATTAAAGTTTTGCTTTAATTTTAGTTCTTTCTCCATTTATCTTATGGTTGCGAGATCTTGAGCAGAGGTCAAAGACATTTCCACACTGAAACAGGAGCTGCTTCTTTTTTAGAGGGGAAAATCATACTTCAGATGGTTTGTCCTACTTTTAAATGTATGTCACAAGACAGTGCTCTCTATCCTCTGCTTTCTCAACTTTTCTTGCTTCTTTCCACGTTCCAAAGCAATTAAACAAGCATGCAGGTGCATGTACACACATATACAAATGAAACATGAAATGAAAACACTTACTGATGATAGGACACACAACCCATCTGCTACAAAGACCAAAATTATCACTAACATCTTACCATCATCCAGCTCAAGACAGAGATTGTACACAGCCAGAGGCCTCTTGATACGTTGTCCTTGTCTTCTTGATTGCCTTGGTGGGGCATTTGGAGGAGATACTGACATAGAGATTGGCTCAGGGAAAGTGGCATCAGGCAGGGTTTTGAAAATCTGCAATCAAGAACACAAAGGGCATTACTTATTTATCACAAAGAGTAACCTGTGTAATATGCAACTGCAAACCATTATCAAACAACATTTGTTTTGGATTTCATTCAAAGAAGGCAGGAGCCAAAAATCCATTCCTTCAAGTTTGGGAATATGCTGTGGGTCTTTAATGAGTGCTTTTAAAATAAATAAATAAATAAATAAATAAATAGAGTATTAAAATAAGCATGAGCACTGTCTACACATTAACCAAGCTGCAAATCAGCTAATCCAAAGAGAAAATATTTGCAGCCATGCTTGCCAGCTAGGATGGAGAGGAAGGGGGAAGGAGGGGGATACTAACACTATGAACCAGAAACCAAAAAGTTTTACAGCTTTAGCTAGGACCTATAATTTTGCCAGAATACTCATTTTAATTTTCAAAACTTGTAATATTTTTATAATATTGGCCATTTTAATTCAAACAACAACAAAAAAACCCCAAACAAACATGCCCACACACAAAAAAATACTCCTGAAAAGAGCAAGGGAAAATTTTTGAGAGGTTTTTAGTCACAGATACAATAGTAACATACCACATGAGAATTTTTTCTAGTTCTTATTGCATATTGCGTCACATTTGTATTAAATGATGATATTCACAAAGATGCATATAAAACAATTGCACTTCTTGTCATCATTTTATCTTTTGAGTCATGATCATTAGCCTTACTCCATACAAAATGCCATGTCATTTCTCTCTGGCTTAACCAGCAATGGAGATTTGTTCAACCTGATAGCCTTTCTACTTTAACTGTCACATACGGGGTACAGTCTAATTATGCCGATTTACTTCTAGAAAATCATCAGTATGCTGATGTACAATTTAACAACAGACTTTTACAAGTGATCATAGCAGATTCACATGAACAAAGTAGTTTAAGATGTATTTCATCAAAGAGAAACCAGTAGATAAAGAAGAACATAAACAGCAGTTGTACAAGAAATGCCCTGTGTCTGTACAGCACCTTACAGTAATAATATAACAAGATATAATGAAATAGTATATGTTGTTCTTTTACTCTGCAGCTTTACATTGCCAGGTATCTGTATAGGAAATATTATAAAGAGGACACCAGTAATGAATCACTGAAGGAGAAGCTGTTTATGAAGTAGAAATTCATGCAGAAGATACAAAGAGATGCCACAGATAATACATTTTTAGATCATTACAACACATTTCAGGTGCAGCATGAAGCTAAAAGCCAACCAGGCTACTTTACAGGTGAGAAAAATGCCATAAGCATCCTGTGGTATGGCACTCAAGACATCATGTTAAAAGTATAATAAGCTCTACATGCCATTGAACCCTAGCCTGTTAACCCCAAACATTAACACATATAGGAATCAGATGACCCAAGAATCCACATCTACACTGGTATATAGCCACTTAATCATCACTCATACTAGCAGGTAGAAGACTGTGCTGGTACAAAATAACCTGAAACACCATTTTCCATGGAAACAGGGAATGAATGATAATATTGACAAAACTGGGCAGCAGTGGGCTGGAAGCCTATATCTGGTGTGCGAAGGAAAGCTACAGTAGAAATATTACATGACCTCCCTTCCCAGTAAGTGCATGTTGGCATGGGGGAGGTAAAATGATGTAATTTGAACTTCCCCACACCAGTGTTAAGAAAATGGGCTCCCACTCCTTCACACGCCTATGAACAAGGGATGACGGGAGAGCGCCAAAATAGTGCAAGGAACCCTCTAAAAACAGCACTTTTATAAAGAAGAAAGGAAATAGTCCAACCTGGTTTTCCCCAGTACAGACACGGCAGCACTCTCAGACAGTGACAAAGCTCGAATTGTGCTCAGAGTGCCAAAGCCATTTCTTAAAACATGATGCAATTTATAATAATGAAATCTAATGTGCACCTCCATGGCACTTCGCTAATAGTACCACAGTGCCCCCTTATGTGTAAATACAAGGCCAGATGGAGCAGTTTCAGAGATAAATATTTGCTCCTGAAAAAATGAAAAGTACCAAAACTTTAAATGCCATCTTTTCCATGGTCTAAGTATTGCATTTGGGCTCTCTGGTAAATAACTCTCTGCCAAGAGGTTTCAGCATGTTGTTTACTGTGTCACATTCTGCAGCTGTGTTTATTTGTACAGCCTTATCCATGCATCTCCTCTGAAATTAATGACGGTGAGAAGAACAAGTTTTCCCCAGGAGCTTTCTTGTATGCATTTAGGTGACTTGCATCTAGGTTGCAGTCAAGTTTTTTCCTTGTCTCTCAGGAATCCTTCAATATCCTCTTCTAAGACTACTTACATGAGAAACTAAGAGTCACAAAAGAAAAACATAATCAAGAAAACCATAAAGGCAATCCTTACTCAATGATACTCAGTACCAGACAGGCAACAGCATAATTACCTGGAAAGAGGTAATGAATGCAAGTAGATTTCTAATTGTAAGTAGCTATGTGATGTGGGGAGAAAAAAAAAAAAAAAAAAAAAAAAAAAAAAGGTTGATGGTTTGTTCGATTTTATGGGGAAAAAAAACCCATACAATAAACAGGAGAAATAGCAAGAAAGCCATGAAGTCACACTTAAAACAGCAGCAGTCCAGCACATGCTAGCTAACTTCAGAGTGATACCGCTAGCAGGTAGTCACAAGCTCCCTAGAATAGTTCTCTCTCCCCTAATAAAACCAAAGTTACACATACTGACTCCTTTCTTTCATTGCCAGGGTAAGTGTACCACCTCTACTTTTAATTTTTGTTAGTGGCAGAGCTGTGCACCAATGTTTCCCAACGGCACTGCTCAGCACTACTCAGGACCAGCTCTAGGCTGATGGCTGTCAGTCTAAGTTCCCTTATCCAGACAAGACACTCAGACAGGCATCAGGCCTATCCCCTATTTTATCTCGCTCTGCTCTCAACCTCTTGTTATAACAGATTAGGAGGGAAATTTTAATTCTGGGATAAGGTTGGTAAGTAGCATATTGCTTTCTAGAGAGCAGAGGTCACCTACCCAGAGCTCATGGGCAGCAGAAGGCCACCTGTGCTCTACACTCACTGGGACCAAGGTGAGGGTACACAAACTCCATCCTCCCACTGCTACGTTTCTCTGATGCAATGTTACAAGCTGTAGCACTTTTTCTCTTCTGTTCACATCCAATATCTGTATTCATGGAGAGGAAAGGGTTTCCTGGAAGAGGTGTTTAGATCTCTGCAGAGAAAATTTATCCATGCAGAGCAAACTGAACCTAATGGTCATACTCAGCAAGATACCATCAAGTATCATGGTTTGTCCTGAAGGACTCCAAGACACACAAAGAACAAACAAAAAACCATACACAAAACCACCATGTAAAAGATCACTACTTTTTTTACATAAAGGAAACAGGAAAACATCCTGCCTTCATGTGTTGCACAAAGAAAATGTATTTGGGGTCATATTTGCTCTTTCAAGCAGCTCATATTTGTGTTCATCCCTACTTTGGTATTTTCCTTTTTGTCTTTTCAGTAGGGCAATAAAATCCAGTACAGCCCACCCATGACCAGACCTGCTTTTTCAGCAGCAGAAATCTCTGTCACAGCTTGTACCGCAGTTTTGTGCAGGTGAGCATCTGAAAAGCAAGCAGAAGGTCAACCTCCACCCTAAGAAAGATACATACAGTATTCAGCTTCTCTTTCTTGCCTTATTTTCACTTACACAGTTGAGTACTTTTCATCATGCTTTATTGGATATTTGCTGCACTGACAGAAGCACTGTAATGTCTGCCTGAGAACTGGGGGAATACAGGCATGCTTTACTTCAGTTGTAGGGAAAAAAGCAGTTTGGGTTTGGTTTTATTTAAATTTGACCCTAGCCTGATTAATTATTTAAATGCCATCAAAGTACGACTGTTTCACAGCTAATAAAAGAGTAACCTGTTGTCAGAAGCACACTGCATATGCTCAGAAGACAGAATGTAAAACCACACACGCTCCATGTACTACGTGAGCACCTGAAACGGTACCAACATTCCCGTGTTTTGACTGACTTGCACAACCGTATGGACAACACCTGACTAAGTTTCAGAATATCTTCTTGCACTGCAAGCTGTTGCTCTCAGATGCATTGCAAGGCAGATGCATGTATCCAATCGGATGGATACCCTCCCATGGGAAAACAGGACTGGAACATGCTATTTAATAAAAGATTTCTTTGCTACAAAAAAAGCCTCCCTTCAAGTAAAAGTCACATCTACCACCATCACTTGTCTCAATTGCAGAAGTTACTGCAGCTTAGACTAATGCCTGTATAAAGACAAGAATGAAGTCTGCTCATTGAATTACCTCACTCGAGAAGCAATAAAAATGTACTCAACCAACCTCAAAGGTTAGTTGAGGACTTCGCAGTCACATACGGCATTGCACAGTTTTTGAAACTGTAGCTAAACTGCATTAGATTTACAGAATATCAGTTGTCTACAATTTAGTTCTCGAAAGCATTGGCATCCTGCTACTGACCTACTTGGGGGCAAACTCGGAAGCTAAGTGAAACAATTTACATATGGGAGAAGACTAACACATGTAGCACTCAAAGTCTTATCAGGCAACAAATCTGATGGTTAGTCACTCTGATCCCAGTTAGTGCAGTAGTTTAGATGGTTGCTTAAGTCTGATCTTACACGAAAGCAGAATTTAAAGGTGCACACTGACTTAGGTAGTGGATCAGGCTTCAAGCCTGAAGTGTAGAAGTTACAACAAAAAAAGATGAGACTTGTCGAGTGATTTAAACCATTGGTATGTTTGACCTATTTCTCTCTATGCAATAGCACAAAACAGATATTTTACAGGGCTAAACAAACCACAAACCATCTTGGATATACACCGCTAATAACAGCTCTGTCTAGAGGACCGAGCCCAAGGCCATACCAACATAAAACCATTCCAATTCGTAAACCTGTGTCCCACAAACTCTATGGAAGCATTTCTTGAGAGTAATGAGCCAAATTCAACATATTATCATACTGTATTCTACCAACAGATCCACATGGCAGCAGCTCAAGGAATTTTGCCAGATTCCGCTTAATCTGCAACAACAGTGTTGGACTCCAGATCCTGAGCTCTTACTAGAGCTGATTTTAGAAATCCAGAAAACCCATGGAGGATTTAACTAGGCCTATTCCATGAGTTTATTACTAAATGTATAGCTGTACATGGAAACATAGATTAGATTCTGCTGCTACAAGAGAATACTCATCTTTTCTTTCTGGTCTCAAGCAGAACTAATTAATGAATTTCAGTATGTTTGCCAGGAATCACTTTAGGAAAAGACCCAGACATCAGATCATCTCTGTCTGCTTTGTATCACTGGGGTAATTAAAATTTTCTCTAAAAATCAGTGGGAGGCAAACAGCAAGGACAGAGTGGGCTGACAAAGAGGGGAGAAAAAACTGGAAGCTTAGTAATAGAGCTAATGAGGATAAACTTATAAAAAATCATTAACAGCTGAAAACTGATTTTGTTGCAAGACAAAACCCCCATTCATTCTGACAACATCTACCACACAGAACATGCATCTATTTCCTTTGAATACATGAACAAGAATTGGAGTACCAGAAGTCGCTGTCTAATGCAAAGGGGGCTAGAACCGTCAATGTCATTCTGAATGCTTTGAAATTCAGCTAGCAGTATAGCCTCCACTACTAGTCATATTTTTTAAGAGGACAGTGTTTCTCTAGACAAGAACATCAGTACAAGTTTTTATTCAGGTCATTTCCCTTTAACATGTACTTGATTTTCAGTTGGTAAATAAAAGAAATGCACAGAGACATTTCAACTATTGTTCATTGAACAACAGAAAATGCCATTCACCTAGGTCACATATACTTCTCTGCCTTTATACATTTTATGGCTATTGCACTCCTTGCGTTTCCATGAAAATTGTTTAGTCAACATCCATTTCTTCTTCTGGTTCTCAAAAACTATTCAATAAATATAATAGAGATGCACAAGAAATTCTTGACGTTTAAATAGAGTCTGTGTTCAGCATATAAAATGTGATATTGCTGATTATTTCTACAGATCATATTAAATAGTTTTGAAAAAGCTTAACAAAAGTTTCAATAAAAATTAACAACTTAATTAGAATCCTTAAATAACTTTCCTCCCCAAGGTTACCACCTTGTCCACTCCAGTACAGGTGTGCCTACCTCAAAGGAGTTATTCTGAATTTTGTGCTTCAGCATCTATACACTAGAAAATATGATTTGCTGTGCACTGGCTTCTGTGAGACTGTATAGGATACAGATTTTCAGAGGCTTTGGATTTTGAGGCTTGAATTCCACTACAAAACACCTTCACACAATAATCACAACCACTATATTTGGAAAAAAAAAAAAATAATCAAACCAAGCATTGAAAGATACCTGAAACTAAGTCTCTAGAGGTCCAGCATGCAGAAAACATCAATAATGCTTTTGATGTTGCCTGGCAGACTTTATTTAGTTACAGTGCAACTGAGGATGCAGCCTGAAAAGTAACCGGGTATAAGTCAAAACCAGAGAGAGGAAATATCCTTGGCTGGGAGCCAAACCACAAAGCACAATAAATAAATAAATAGAGAGATAAATAAATAAATCTAAGTCTTTTCTTCATTGCAAAGACATAATTTGCTGAGACCATCTGCCTGGCAGCCTGACTACCCATAACCAAGTGAACGCACTGCTTTTAGGGATTTGTGGACACTGTGAGACTCAATCTCATACCAAAATTGCAATATCTGCTATCTGTTCCTCTTAACACTAAAGGAACTAGAGCTCTGGACAAACTTCAGACTACTAGAGTGACAAAAAAACTGGGGGAATTTTCAGACAACCCTGATATATCTGTAGACCCTTATAGCCACTCATGGCCTGACTACCTTAAATGATGTAGCTGATGTTTGAGCTTTAATGAAGAAACTAAATATAGCCTGTAAAACATGACATTACAGTCTGGAGGACAGCTGTGAAAGGATGAAAGAAAAGAGAAAAAAAACCACATTCCAAGGTTAAAAACATACGTCCTTTGATCGCTTCTGAATTATGAGTTGGTTGACTCAGCTTTTCTAAAAGTAGCGCCCCGACACAAAGGCTGCAGCTCCCACTGTATCGCATCTCACTCCACCTTTTAACAATTCACGAGGAGAACACTCCTGATAGCAGCCCCTTCGCTGCCATCAACCAATCCATTTTATTCATCAAAGGAAATGAGAGAGTTAACAATACACCAGGCTTGAAATACCTACACATTTGCCCAGCACACCAGCAGAAACAGCAGATTCACCTTCTCTTCTGTGCTCACCTACTGTAACTCTTATCAAGGAGAGTATTTTAAAAAGGTCATCCAGCTCTGTTGCAGTTATATGTAATACTTTTGTGTATCTCAGTTATAGGAAATACTTAAAATAGCAACCAAAAAAAGTCTTTAAATTAAAAGATTAAATACTCAATCCAATTAACTAGCTATCTAAAACATGAATAGAAAATAATTCAAAATGAGAATGCTTTCATGTACTTTGTCTTGCAAAAAGTGTGAGAAGTCCTGAGAAAATAAAAGGCGGCACTTACAAACCTAAGTCAGGAACCAATAAAAGCAACAACCATGGCCAAACGCACCACAGGTAAACATGATATACATATTCATACACACACAAAGACATATATATATATATATATATACACATCTCACACATAGCCTTCTATAAAATTTATGAACGGGAATACAAATAATTATATATTGAGAACAAAACCCTACATTTGACTCTCTACCACATTGTCATAATACAAAGCATCAGAATGAAACATCAAGATCTTTGCAAATGACAGTTTCAACTGGAGCCAACCACACAGCCTTGCCAGTATTTTCTTTTCCACAAATTTTCCTGCTGCCATTACAAGCATTTATATAATCCTCACTTTACACGACATTCTCTGCTCTTTGTTTTTGTTAAAATGCATTTCTTATCTTACGACTGTAAGGTCCTTGGAGGTAAAGAACATATTTTTCATTTGTATGTCCAGCACTCACTGTAATGAAGTATTTCTGCTTCATTAGTGTAAATGGCATGCAAACGAAAACACTGGAAATAAAGAATTACCAGTTGATTGCCACATCTTGTTTATTCAAGAATCTGTTCAGTGATTTAAAATACACTAACCTCTCTGGTAAGGCAAAAGCTTACTAGAATTGTGAAGAGTACATACAAAACCAAAAGTACCTATTGAACTATTATCCATTAGCATTGGTCAGACAGGATGGCATTCAGGTCAGTTTAGCCAATATAAAGAAAAAAAAGTTTGTAAATTCAATACCTCCACCACTGAAAGTTGCAATAAAGTATTATTCTTATGGCACACAGCTTCTGCGTAAGAATTTACTTCTTAAACTCTTCAGGGGTGCAACAACTTTCCCCTTCCACAGTGCTCCTGCATCATTTCATAGAATATTTTGACTAACAAAATTTCACTAAACATCCATTTTAGCATTCTCCATAAGGACCTCTCCTTTGCCTCCTCCTCCAAACATGCAAGCACAGCACCCTGACCATAAAGATTGAAGCATATATTAGTCAACTGAATTCCACTCATCATTTCTGTTCACTTGCTTAGGAATGCTGCCTGTGGGCAGTCAAAGATGAGATCTGTATCACTCAGAAATTACATGTGAAGTTTCCCAAAATTAACTGGACAACACAGTTAAACCAAGAAGGCAGAAGTCAGCATCCATATTATTTGTACGTGCCATGTATTTGTAGTGCAGCACCTCAGCAGACCACTTCCCATGCCTGAGAGCACGACTTTTGTTTTGATTTTCTTTTTAAATCTAATATGGTTATTCATAGTACATTTTGTTTCTTCTGAAGCAGTCTAACAGCATACAAATCCAGATATTGATCCAGCTTCAGTTCCTGTTAACATCATCAACTGCAGTCACAAACAGAAGTGGAGATTTGATATAGTCTTCTTACTATGCGTAAACTACATGAAGATTTAGAAAACAGCAGTCTTTTAAACCACACCACAAGAAGATTTGCAGTCAATTTACCATACTGCGTGTGTGTCTCACATGGAAGTACTTTCTGCTGTCCATAGGGCAGAGAAAGACTTTAAAGAGTTTGCACACACTTAGAGTGGAACAGAAGAGCTGCTGTGGCTTCCAACAGAAAACATGACGAATTTCTTTGTTGTGCCTGCTGCCCTTTCTGCTTTACACTCATGCAATCATTACAGCATGTAATTTGAATTAAGTACAGGAATAGTTTCAATGACACTTCAATTAGTTACATGCTGAAAGTTAAGCATACACTGAATACCTTCCTGAACTGAAGCTCGTGTGTTTCTTTAAAAACTCTGCCTTAATGTAGATACCTTAATGTAATTTTTTCCCCCTCCACGTCAAAGACGTGTTGACTTGAGAAACATTCAGCCTGAGGAGGTTTCAAATTGCTGCACCACAGCAAACCATCACAATTATTATGCATTGCTTCTTGGTCCTCCATTGCAGTCAAAGGCAAAGTAACACAACAGCTCAAACAAGCCCTCTTTAGTATTTCTCATATGTCGCTTTACCAGGACTTCAAAAGATCTGCTGTGCTGTCAAAAATATGCTTAGTTTAGATGATGGCAGGGCCACTGTTCCCTAAAGGATTTAACTGCAACAGAACTGCTCTAAACTTCCAGTGCTTGCTAAATGGAGACATGCCACACCTGACTGTGCCACTTCATGCTCTCAGACGAACAACTGACTTCGTCTGCTTCCATTTCTCCTGTCTCACAAATACAGCAAGTATTATGTACTGCAATACATTTTAAGACTACAGACTTTCCAAGTATTACTGCATGAAGTTGATGTTGGCTTAAGAGCTCAGTAGCGTTAAATTTTTCTCTTCCTTTTACTGAAAATAAAAAGGTAAAAGCAAAACATTTATATTTCATTAAAAAGATTTCTCCATATAAATGTTTTGAACAAAACAGCTAAAACAAAGACATTTTGTCTAAAGTATGTAGAATCTTTGCCCTTTATAAAAAGAGTAATACAGAAAACAAGTGAAAACAGGAAAACAGTATCTGCCTTATATATAGGAACCATTGAGTTTTCCAAAAAGAACATCTTTGAGATAATTTTGCATAGGTTGCCTGAATTCTACGAAAAAAAAAGGCATCTTTTACCATGCCTATTCCCTTTCAGACGACACTGGCTTCCCAGCTTCCATAAGGGACTTCTGTCTAGTCCCTCTCTTTTTCTCTTCTAATTTTCTTTCACTGTAATTTTAATCTTCTTTCTGGTTTTGCAATCTTGCTATTTGTACTCACTATTCTTTCCTCCCCCATAAGATGGTTTAAATACTCCAGTCCCACCAAGATTTTTATTCCAACCTCCACCCTCATCTTCTTCCGTTTCTTAGACTTCTTTTTTAATCCTCTTTTTCTTCTTTTTTTCCTCCCCACCCTCCCCCTCGCTTAAAATACTGTTCAGGGAATTCAGAAACCAAAATGGTTCATATTTCCACTAAGGCATCTCTAAATGGCAAATAAATAAGCCCTCTGAATAGTGACATTCATTCTAACAAGATGCCAAAACATTATAATGAACAGTAAGACTAACATGTGCGTGCTCTTCGTGCTGCCATGGAGTAGAATGCTGTTCTTCCTCACTGCAAGTCAGAAAGCAAGACCAGAAGAACTGAGAGGTCCAAGACTTCCAGTCTGTGAAACCCCTGGGAATAAAAAGTCATTTATACCCTTGAAACTCATTTGGGGTAGGAGCAGAAATCAAAACTTTCTGGGGTCCAAGTTGACTCCCACTCATCAGCAGAGAATTAACCTAAAGGAGAAGCAAAGATTGTTCCGGGCACGGTACAAGCTCAGCTGCACTCAACCCCTGAGTTTGTTACCTCAAGAAAAGGAACAGCAAGGGAAGGTATAGCTTCAAAGCTAAATGAACATGATGAGATACAAACACAAATTTCGTGATGCTTTTTTCGCAAAGAGAAAGATACGGGACTTGAAAATCAAGGGAAACCAGATGGATATGGCAAGGGAGTGGGGAACAAGCCAGTCAAAAGTGAAATGATGCTCACATTAAGGACCTGCAAAGCAAAGGGAAATAAGAATGCTGGTGTACACAAACCTGTCAGCACAAAACATGGCAATTCCAGGCAAAACTATAAAGAGGCCATTTACTATCAAACCTAAGCATGGTCCTACTTTGCGTGACACATCTGGCTGGCCTTCCTCTGCAGCCATAAGACAGAAGCCAGCCAGACAATTCACAGGTTTCATTTTCCTCTGGACTGGCCTCCCTTCCACAGCAAGTGGTTCTGAGGGTCCTCAGTAAAATACTGTCTCAGCTTGGGTCTGGTTTTTGCTTTTTCTTTCAAAGTAGAGATCTGCTTCTACAGCTCATCTTCTGACTGGACACTAAGAAATACTCTGCCTGGAAGAGACTTATCCATAACGGACAAGAGCAAAAGCTGAACTATTATTTACTTAATGCTCTTCCATCCCCCTTCTAGTCTTAATCATTGTGCAATTATAATGCCAGTTAAGTGACATGTCAGACTGTACAGCCCAGCTTCCAGCATTCAATACTCAGCATTGGTTTGATTTTTGCAAAACAGCCCCTCCTTAACCTACTATAATTGGTTCACAGCTACGGTTTAGAAGTATGTATGCAACCTGTATACAAGGTGAAAGTGATACTGACTGGTTTCTAGCTAGCAGGAAATAAATATACATATCAGCAAAGCTTTAAAATAAAAGGTAAAAAAACCCCACAGTTATGCACCAAGCATGATATACTTCACTCAGGATGAGTCCCTAGATCCAGGTTTTCACACATAAGTTGCACAGAAATTCTCTAATTAGGACTCAGTAGAGTGATGATAGTGAAATGACCACATCAGGATTTCAAAGCTAGTAGCCTAATTAATTATGTCTCCTCCTAAAAATGAATTGTGGATCTCCTTCAATAAAGCTCTGCACACATAATGAATGTTGATGGAATTTTAAAATATTTGAGGAATCATAACAAGTTACTGTATTGAAACCAGAAATGTCGATGGCTGTTACTTCTACAGTTTGGAAGTTTGTTAGTCGTTCCGTTTTCTACAGGGAACAGAAACGCCTCTTTGCAGTCTGCCAGAGCCATCAATTACACATGCATGAAGTGTGAAGTATTGCTTCAAGTTTGTTTGTGTCAGTGTACCTCTGTCCTGACTCGACCACTCTTCTACAATTCCAAATTTTGCTTCTATTTGCAGAAGCTTCTAAAAATTAGCAGAGGCAGAGTACTGGCTGAATAAAATATCTGAAAGTATTTTAACCCACAGCTGGTGACTTTTCCTAGGAATTCACCAGGGCTATAAATAAAAATATGTAACACAAGACTCTTAGAAACTCTGGAATACATAGAAATTCAAAACAACAACATAAAATAAACATCAGACTGACAATAAGCCTGTTTGCCATTAAAAGTATGTCGTTGGTCTACCCTAAATGAAGGCAGCTCGCTTATAAAAAAGCACCATATTCAATTTGACTATAAAATCTTTGTAATGCCTTAACACACATCTCTCCATTGCCTTTGCTATAAATACACGAAGGTCACACTTGGGGCTTCCTTCTATCTTGGAAGCAGCTCTAGCGTGGGAGAGAGGTTTCTGCAGGCAGACCACTGATGGCAAGTTCACTGTTAGAAATGACAGTGAAATGACAGAAATCGCTTTAAAAAAATTATAGCCTTCTACTTCTAAAGAAGGCATAAACCCAAGGAATTCTGGAAAACGATGCAGTACCATTTTGATGTAATTTCCATTCCCTGCTTCTCTACATTTTCAGAGGCGCAAGAAAAGCCACTTCAGCTTGTTTCAAACATGTAATTGATGTCCAGTTTTTAAAGACACATGACTGAGCTGGCATAAGAATAAGATTATGCTAATTTGTGGTGATCCAGTGATTTGAATATCCATAACTCAGCCTCCATATGTTGTTAAAACACCCCATCTCTGCTCGATCTCTTCAATTTCTTAAATTTGTGTGGTCACTACAATAGCTTTAAAATCATGAGTTTATGGCAAGGTTTACCTTCATTTATAAGGTCCAAAATGAATAACATGGCTTACAGCTCTTACAATATTTATCCCCTAGAACTCAAGCCACAGCTGCAGCACAGTACTTTTCCGACAGAACAACGCTGTATCTGCTCAGTGCATGGAGGGCAGCATTACACCCTAAGTCAACTCCACCAACAAAACCCTCCATGTGGATACAGCTGTGCCAACAGAAGCTTTGCCCAACCTGTAACATTCAAGGAGGGAGTGTAATCACATTGTCAGAAAAAACTTGAGATAGATATTATTTAAAGTAGATAAGACTTGACTTAGCCAATTTCAACACTGTTAACCTTTAAAAGAAATAACTATTTCAATGCTCAGAGTTCTTAAGAAGAGGGGAAAAAGCACATCCTGGAATTTTTCTGAAGCACTTTTTTCGACAATAAGAGTGAGGGAGATGCTGCCCATCCTCCCAGTACAAGCAAAGTACTTCAAACATTCAATTCCAAAAGTCAGCTTAGACATGAAGGACTCCCAAAGGAGTACTCAAAGATACCAGTAAAGGACTTTTTTTTAAAAAAAAGTAATAATAATAATAATACCAGAGCCCAGGTTACATGCGGTGATATTCTGGACAGTACCTTGTACAAGTAAGTCACCTTAGTAACTGGCAGCTCTCACAGCTGCAGCAACTTCTATTTTCAGTATTACCTCAAATGCAAAGGCTTAAAATAACACACATTCAGCTGAAAACAAAGGAAATGTTCATACTTGGCTCTCTCATTATGCTTTTTACTCATAAAATTCAGAGTACAGTAAAGTCGTCTTTTTACTGTGTGACCTCTGAGAAAAATGAAGACAGAAAATTCATTTAGACGTTGGTCAAAGTACTTAATGGAAGAGCCAAAAACTGAGTTTGGACCTTCTCTTTTCCAGTTTGTCACTTTTTCTCAGAAAACAACATACACAGGTGTCATAACAAAAAACTATTTGTGTACTGTACACAGAAGCACAATGATTGCCAAGAAATATGCATTCTGAAATGTCAGTTTAGCTATGAACGAGAATACTTACTGAGTATAAAGAGGAGAAAAAAAAAAAAAGTACAGTGTATATGGGATACTCTTCAGAATTAAGCTATTTGTAACATCATAGTTAACTCCACACTACACATTAAGCCTACCAGATCATTTTAGACTATGCTGAGAAACACAAAGATGTATCAAAGCTTACCTTCTCGTGATTTTCTATCAGGATTTCGACAACGATATTCTGAAACTTCAGGTCCATGATGGCTGCTACAGTTTCTTCCTGTGGCCTCATTAAGGTTGGTCCAAATACTACCCCTAGATTTGCCACAGTCATTAGATTCCTCTTGGAATGCTTTGAAACACTTTTTGAAAATAATTGAAGGAAAAAACAGGAAATAGGTTATGAAAAATTTCCATTACTGTTGGAAACTGCCGTCTACAAATGAAAACATTAAATTTCCTTAATCTATGTTTTAGAAGTTTGTTTTGTGCAAAGTTTCTTCAAATAAATTCTTACTGAATTCTGGAAAACAGAAAAGACATTCTTCCACTGGCAATTTAAAAACAAAAGCAGTCTCTTACTGCACTTAAATATATAAAATGCACTTAGCCTTGGACCAGGGCAAGTGTGAAACCAACTTAAATTTGCTAACAGATCTCCACTATTCACTTTGCCAAAATTTGTGAAAAGAAAGTATAATGTTCTCTTTCTCACTTCAATCAAACCCTCAACTGCTGGCAGGACTGCTAAAGTAAATACTTATATGGCTTCATTAACAGATTAGATTTCTGCCTTTCCCGCCAAAATATACACAGTACGAGTCAAACGTCTTGTCTGCTTTTGCACGGTTGGTTCTGGGTATTGTGTATGACAGCACTGAGATGGGCTTCAGCTCCAGCCACACTTAACTATGGGTCTTTGCAGCTAAACAAAGGTCAGGACAAGAGTTCTGACAAGGCACGAAAGCAGGTCATAACACTTACTTCGCTAAGTGTTTCATCAAAATTTCCAGCATCTCTTTATTCTTTTCAGGGAGTTTATGGACCAAGAAGTGAACAGCATTAACTCGAGATTCAGGACTCCCACTTTCTATGGGACAGAGAAATAAATAACTGTCTCAAAAAATTAAAATAAAATACACAGAAACACAAAAGCTTTTCCCATCTCTGCACAGAAACATACTGCACACACTTCACTTCAACACTTACGTATCTCCAAACATAGCAATATTGAACATATGTGCTTTGTTTTCACTAGTAATTTTGTTCTAGAATTATCACCTTATTTGCTTATTTTGTGAACTGATCTTTCAATCCACCTGCAAGTGGATGCCTTTGTTTGTCTATTTTTAAAAAATAACAAATGTAGTTATTGTTTTGCTGTATTGGAGTCATCTGCTTCTGAATATACTGCAAGGTAAGGAGTGATGTTAGTGGGTGCCACAGAGTGGAACTGTTCTATGTTACATTTTAGCATCATTAACTGATTGTCCTGACTATTAGAATTCAGTTTTGTTGGTACTATGCAGCTAATGATACTGTATTTATGCTACCTTCCACTGGAAACTGCTTAAGACAATGCTTGCGGAAGATTCACACGCTCAGAAAGAGAAAATCTAATGACCTCTGAAGAGACAGAAGAATAACCACACACAAAAAAATGCTGAGTGAGATTACTATGATAAAGGGTCCTAAATAAAAATGGCATCCCTCTCTCTCTAGTACAGTACAGAAATATAGTAAAAGTAAGCAAGGGGCTTTTTATTTTGGCATCTTATGTATCAGATTGAAGAATTTTGGCCCCTACAGGTTTCACTGGTACACAGATGAAAACAAGAATCTGTAAAAGATGGAAATAATCCATCTACCTATTTCTCAAAGTTGTATTAAATCACACAATTACATCTAAGTAGTGGCTACAATGAGAGAAGTGACAGTATTTATATTGTATATAATAATAGTACAAGGTACATAAAGAGAAAAATATAGAACCAACTCTGAATGAAACAAGTTTTGACATCAGGACCACTCATGAGGTCCCATTTTACTCTAAGGCAACTTTGACTGTTGTGTATTTCATATCAAATACCACCGTATTTCTTCAGCGCATGTGGCTACAGATATTTTTTTTCTTTGCACATTGCTGCAGATTTTAGGGTTTTTTTTAAATCCTTTTGCAGTGAACACCCCTGGACACATGACAAGAAAAAAGGCTAGCAAAATGCAAAATCTTTAGCTCCTAGTTAGCTGACCAAAATTCAGAGAACCGGAAAATCCTAAGCCTTTTTTAAAGCAAGACTATTTTACATATACATGAAACACTAACCCTAATTAAAGAATGGCTAAGCACCTTAGCCACAAGATATAGTCTAGGCTTATATAGTTTCAATCTACACTGATGTGCATTAAAAAAAATCCAAAACTGAAAGGAGAGCCTTTCAGTTTTGGCTTCCCCTCCAGTAGTTTCAGAGAAGAGGATATTCCCTGCTATTCCGGGTATTGCTGTTTGTTTATAGCCAACATAGGAAACAACACTGACTGCCTATTTTTAAGTATACCGTAACTTAGATCTGCAATATTAATTAAATTTCCCTCCCCACTACACAGTATCAGCCCCTCTACAAAATTGTTTATTACATATGAACACCGTACTATTTAAAACATGTGAATTCAACTGAATTCTTTATTGAAGGAGACTACAAAATAAAGAAAGGAAAATAAAGTCAGAAACTGCTGGCAAAACTTCACAGATCAAGAAATTACTTTAACACTTTCCAATACAAACAGGCAGACTCACCATCTAGGTAAGCATCTGGAATTTTGTTTAAGCACTTGGCCTTTAAGATGTGTTTTGGCAATTAATTTCATGGACTAATTCTCATTTTGAATTAAGGACCACAAGTGAACACATTCTGCAGTCCTGGAAAGTTATTACAGCAATCTGAAGAAGATAAAGCAATTGTCTCTAAAGTTTACTTTAATTTCGCTTTCCACAGTTTGCCAGAAGTGCTACAGGGTGGAAAGAAAATCAGCTAAATATCTATTTGATACTTTGCCAAAAATTTCCTTACACAGTCTCCCTCCATCCTCTTCCAAAAAATTCCATGTACATTAGATACCATACAGCTGAACTACAAATGCTGTTCTGTCTTCTCCAAGTCTGTATTTGAAGTGCCACAGTGTAATCTAACCCGCTCTTGCCTTTCTTCTACTAATATCTGAGGAACATTCAAGCCAGACTGGAAACAGAGCTAACGGGGCACTGAAAACAAGGGTCAGGCAGCTGAGCTTTAAGGATGAACCCAAATTAGTGTATTTTCTCTGCCTAAGCTTCAAACTCTTTACAAATAGAAGAAAAAACAATCACCATCTAAGTAGATGTTTATCATTATATAATTAAAATTATAAGAATGAATGCTCATGATGTTTATCCAAATGTTTTTCCATAAAAATTTCACTATACTAAATCTGTCACAAGCGTGTCTGTCAATAGATACATCATATGTGACACATCCGAGAGCTGAACACTGCTTAAAACTTAAGTATTTTAAAAACTTTTATTATTTCTTATTCCTATATTTTTACTGAGTTGAAGAATTTTTCTGGAATTGCTTTTGCAGCATGCTCCTAAAGCCACAACAGTACTGTAAGAATAGTTTGCTATTTGAACTATAGTAATATATTTACTGGCAGGAATGATGAATTCTCCATGCAACTCGTATGTCATCAGTGGCTCTGGAAGGCTTCTGTAAAACAAGGATGATATGATAAATTTATCTATATTCTTCTCTATCTGTATTTACTCTAAGCAGGAAACCTTTTTGACATTCAATAGTATAATCGTCGTGCTGGAGGGAGCCATTGTTACAGTAGCCCTCCAATTCAGTGATTTCCAGTGCAAATGGAAAACTTGGTGTCATCACGAAAATATGACTAAATACACCTAGTCACCTTCCATGAACTGAAGTGATGACTCCAATCTATCATAAGGTAACTTTCCAAATTACAGCACCAAGACTGCTTCTCAGATGAAGATGTACACATATACCGCATAATTCATTCTTCATTAGGCTTTTTTGAGTATGAAGAAACAACTCAGTGCCTTACTGGAAAGGAATAAGGGCCTCAAACCAGTTAGGTTTGCTGGACAGCAGCCATGCACAAATCAATCTAAAACATTCCAAATGTGAAAATGGAAATTGAAAATCTTAGTCACCAATGCAAAATACACTGAATAATGGAAATCAGTTAAAACCTTCATTTATTAAGTTGAGTTTACTGATGCTTATGAAATATTGGAGTAAACACTAGGGAAATAATGTAGGTGGGAAGTACTTCATCATGTGCAGTTTTTTTTTTTCTTTACTATTTTTTTATTCTTTCCTACACTCCTTAAAAGAGACTTTTGTCTTGATAATTGTTCTACAACATTCTTCGATAGTGGTTTCAGTAATACTTTATTCAATAAAAACAGCAGCCTCAGAATACTGTATTTGTGCTACACTATGAGAGATGCATAAAAGTTTCATGTTCTTAGACAATTTAGTACAATATCTTGATTTGGAATCTACCAAGTGATTTGAACAGAGAATCCATTAAAAATTCTTAATTTTAACACTCAAAATATTACTAGTACACTCAGAATATCAGACAAGGGTCAGCAGGAAAAGAGGAAAATATTAAAAAAATTCATAACCTTTTCCCTTTTCATTGTACCACATTAGAGCACCAAAAGGCAAAAAACTCTTAAGAATCCTAGCTGACTTTCAGTAACAAGTCTCAGCAAGTTCACTAACAGTTCAGGTTTCTGAACCATCAGTGAAATGCTTGAAATGCAGTGAAACACAACAATGTTTTGGGGTTTGTCTCATATGAACGTTAGTATTAGCGATGCTAGATTATTTTGCTTCCCCAAAGACAAATAACAAACACAGTATTTTCACAGAATGCAACTCTATTCCAAAACATATGAAAAGCAAGTAATGTAGCTTAGCACACTGCACAGAATTAGAATACAGACTTCATAGTCAAAAAAAACAAAAACAAATAAACAAAACACCAACCACACAACCAAAACTAAAAAGAGCGAGAGACAGGCTTACCGCAGATATTGCTTCATAGCACTAGTAATTGTCTTCACTTCCCAATCTGCAGAGTTTTCCAGGTCAACTTCATTGCATGTTTTTGCATCTAGCAAATAATCAGAAAGAGAAGAGGGACGTGAAAAAGGGGAATTCTAAATCAGTATGCCCTATATGAACAGCAACAGAATCAATTTGACCATTACGTATTTGCTCACATGAATGTAGAGTAATATGAGCTTCTTCCTATTAGTAGATGCTACCAGGACTACTTATCCAAACCTCTTATTAAATTCTATTTCCGTATTTTTTTAAAAAAAATTCACTGGTGATTTTTTTTTTCTTTAATCGATATTTTCACATTTAATGGATTAACTGAGGTTCTCAGGGACATGGGGTAGCACCAGCGTTGGGTTAACGGTTGGACTCTATGACCTTGAGGGTCTCTTCCAACCAAAATGATTCTGTGATATTTTTAACTAAAAAGAAATACGTATGCAAAACACACATGCAAAAAAAAGTTTAGAAGACTCACTAAACATAACTTTTCCTCATTTCTTTCATGACTTAAAATGTAAGTACACTAGGAAATCTTTTCAATCCTTTCCATAGTTTTGCTTGTAAATTGCTGATGAAAATAACCAAAGTGTAGCATGACCCTCATTACTGTGTGAAAATTTCTAAGAGGTGCATCAAAAGTAGAAAAAGGATTCTACCAGTAAGTTTCCCCTACAAGATGGCTCAAATATTTCCCTTATTTTATCAGTTTCAGCCAAAGAGAAAAAAATTCTTGCTTGCTTGACCATTTGTCAAGTAGAGTCTTACAAGAAGACACCTCAAATTGAACAGTTGTATGTCTGAATGACACATCAGGTGAAAGATTTATATTTTTTTTTACAGAATATAGAGAATAACACAGCACACTGGAATGTTTCGCAATCAAAAAAACTCCCTTTGGCCTCAAAATGAGAAGTAACAGCTATTTGACACAAGATCACATGAATGCGCCCGAACTAGCACGGTGTATTTGGTAACTTGAGTGCTTGAGCCTGTTTAATACTACATGTTTCCATCAGTCACTACAGTAAACTATGGCAGTAGCTCACACACATTACGTGTTGACCTGTTCATACAATTCAGAATTCATTTGTTACTTTGCTTGTCAGACAAACGACAGACACATTTAAAAAATCAAATTAGGAACTCTGATTAAAGGTGCAGTCCTTTTACTGGGACTAAATAATTCTGTTCTAAAGGCTGTGCCAAGCAATTATTTCTGTAACTGAATATTCTCCCTCATTATATCAATTATTTAAATCTCATTTTAAAATACAAGTCAGATAACATTTTCTGCAAAATTGTTACTAGTCAACCCCCAGCCAAACTTTCGGTTTGATAGTTGCCCTACAGAGCTCTGTGCCTCACCACCCTATATATATGTGCATGTTGTATGTGCATATATGTATATACACACACAACAACAATAGCTGTTTTGACTGGTTGTGCTTCATTTTTCTCCCTACACGAAACATCCCAGGCCATTACACGAACCAACACTTCAACTGGGACTTCAAAAATGACTCTACTAGTTTTCATGCTATTTGTTCACATAGCAGCCACTGTGCACTAAATGGCAACTTTACACATTTAAAAATAACCGTGCACATTTATGGAACAGCTTTTGACAGATCCGCTCCAAATTTTATGCAAATCTTTCTGACAATAAGGGAGCTAGATTTCATAGAAACGGTCCAGTTCACTAAACTAGGTTAGGAAAAGACTCTTTGCTTCCATATGCAATATGCCCACTGTAGAAGTGTATGCATACTGTCGTTTACTGTATATAAAATAAGGAATTCAGTGTAATTGTTTTGAAAGCTGCTGGTTCTGAAAAGGCAGAGGTATCTGAAAGTTTTCTTCTACAACATGTAATGTCTGGCATCTTTCACACCAGGCAGTATCAGAAATCAAAACTGAACTCATCAGTAGAAACTCCAAGCCCTTCACAGTCACTTCACGACAAGCGAGGGTCTGTATGGAAGCTGACCTGTGTAGGAGTTTGTATGAAACATTTGTAGGCAATTCGTATGAAATGAGCCAAGTATTATGGAGATCATAGAGGACAAGAATTGAGCCTCCCGACAGCTGCCACTCATTCTGCAGAAGACTAAGTTTCACTAGAATTTGACATTAAAGATTAAAAAATCTGTGGATTCATAGTATTAGAAAAGCATATATTGGGCTTCTCATACTCTCTTCACTCTCAATGTACTTTCACAAATTTTATAGAAAATAATCTGAAAAAGTGACAAAACTACGTGTCTCTGGTTACCATTTGGAACACTTTTTTTGCACTTTGGGCCTTTCAGACTCTGAACTTCACGGTCATTGACAGGTAGCTTAAAATGTTTTGAAATCTTATCAAACATTTTAAAATACGGAAAGTTAATATGAGGTTTTTATGAATCTGAAAAGATTTTTGATATAAAAGGGTATCTAAGAGTACACCCAGATACAAAGGATTAAAGATTAATCAGTCATTTTAAATTCTCTGTACCACTGCATATCAAAACGAAACCCTCTTTATTCTTCTCTGAGGACAGACAGATGAAGAACACAGATAGGATTCACTTTCAACAAATCATCAGAAAAAGAGCACCTGCTTGCATCCTAACTTTTTTCTGTTCACAATTTTGCCTTGTCTTGATACCACTGTATTCTACCTACTTCAAATAAATATATGAAACTTGGGAATGACAAAAAATGTTTCCAATTTTAAAAAATAACTAAAAGCAGATGCTGGAATCCCCAATAAACTTTTCCAGCTGCTACTGAACCACTGGCAACCTGAGTCTATTTAATTTGGATACCACTAATGGCAGAGGCGAAAATCTGCCTGCCAGACCTGCACGCCCAAGCTAAGCCAGTAAATACAAAACTGAAAAAACATTTTAGGATATCAAATACATTTAATGGAGATTCTCTGAGTGATAACATGGCATTCTTCCTATGGTCAATGGCTAAAAATGGCTATTTTTTCATTGAGGCTAATTCCAACACAGATAAACAACCATAAGAATCTGTTATAAATCAGTCATTTTTATTAATCCCAGTTTGTATTTCCAAAAAGTCTCTTTTACTGCAATACTTTCAAGATACAGTCAGGTTTATATGCACTAATGGAGAAATTCAGGGTGCTGTTAATATTGATTAAAGTAAAATATCATCAATTAATATTTAGCAAGGTCATTATGACAGATTAATATGGCATGCAGGTCCTCAAGCCTGATGTCTCATCATTTCTGAAGAGACAGCCTGTTTGAAAAAATAAAAGAAGGAAAAGAAAAAGTCTTACAGGTTGCACAGAACTGACAGCAGCATATAATATAAAAGCGCTTTGTCATTCACATAATGTCTGGGGTAATGAAATGAATTCACTTTCTTGCTTCCTCCAGTTTGCAGTGCCAAAGAACACTGTGTTATCAGCACAGATGGAGCATGCATGGTTCTGGAGAAGAGCCTGGTGCAAACTGCAAACAAGCTTCTTAGCATACCAATGAATCCCTGAGAATCAGACCTTTGCTGTCAAGTGACAGGTTTGGAAGCTCTATAAAAATGAACTAATCCCAGAGGTCTTGTCTGACTTCATGTACTGTCAATGCTCAGGACAAGAAATTGGGAAACACAGCACATCTTGCAGTCATGGCTACTACTTTGGTGAGAGATAGCAGGCAGACAAGGGATTTCATCCAGGTACCAGTACTTCTCTCTCTTTTTTTTTTGTTTTAACCCCCATAGGGACAGCAGAGTGGCAAGAGAACTACAGTCACTGTGATTAAAGATGTATCAACATTTCCAGACAGAAAAGGGGAAAAAAAAGTTTCTGAGACTAATTTTATGAATTAAACAAATGTTAAATGCTTCACACAGCTAACTAGGTATAAGAGAAGTTACTCACAAATAAGAGCTGTACTACTAACATTATAGAAACGAATCCTTTCTTCATGTCTCTCCCACCTTGGCACATAGTAATTATTAATACATATATCAGATTCCCCCTCTTAAACCAAAGAGCTCTTTGCCAACGGGCTTAAACTAAATGTCTTATTTTGCAGTGACCAACTAAATACAAAGATGAGTGTGTACACCTGGACATCTTAGACAAGGCAGGAGAAAGGTGGAAACTTCAAACAATGAAGCAATAAGCTTCAAACTGTCTTGAATTTGGTATTTCAAATTTTGTGATCAGACACTTCAACTTTGGCTGCTTTAATCCTATCAGCCTTGCACAAATCCCATTATTTGCTCCTACACATCCCATGGCAGTTCTCTTAGTTTATTTCTACAAATCAGTCTTGGTCTTGCTAAACCAGGGGAACCTACAGCGTAACAAGTATTATTTGCATGGACTAAAGCATACTAGATTTGGACCATATAAAGAACAATTACAGACAGGTGCTTTCAAGACCTAAATATTGACAGTAAAATAACAGGAAATAAAATATTGAAAAATTGTAAAATAGAGGCATACCCATCAACAAACTCAGAAGTCTCTGGACCTTTGAACTCACCCCCACAACTCTGTACAATCCTTGGTCATTTATACCTGTTACGCAAAAGGAGAGGGGGGAAAAAAAAAAATCAATCACAGTCAAAGTTAGCATTAAAACTTTTTCCCAGGCAACAACTTCTCCTCAAAGACAGGCTACACATTATTAACACAGCTGTGAGAACTACATTATAAATAAAATATTGTAAGAATCCTTTTGTCCATCTGTGGTTTTATGTTAAGTTCATGTCATGTTTTGATAAAGCTTTCATGTACTTTAATTCCACTTCAGAAACTGGGAGTAGAAGCAAACAGGGACAAACCTTTGCTTGAAATGAAAAAAAAAGAATCACTGTCTTCAGATTTTTTAAATGACATTCTGGATACCTCGGCATCCACATTCTAATAATGAAGAACTGAACCAAGAAATGCTAAATTCAGATTTCTTTAATAAATTTTGCTTTTCCCCCAAATATGTGGCTGGCAAAACAAGTTTAGATAAAATAAAGAAAAACTTGATCCTATTCCCAGTCCTCCAAACCAATGCTTTTTCAAGTTTCTAAATGCTTTTCATTTAAGATACAATGCCTCATTCCAACCCACTGTGGTCCACATAATAGTTGAGTCCAGAGGCATCGCCACAGGTTACTGAGATTGGTCCTTCTGGGATGAATAGGGCAGCCATAACCAGCATCATATTTTCAATCCCCTACTCTCATTTCACCCGGACACTGGACCACTTTCCTGCCATTCCTCCATGCCCTTCTGTTCTCTCACACACATTCACTGCTCTACCCCTTTTCTTCCCTGCTCTTGCCTTCCTTCCCCATATCCATGGAAGATAAACTATGAATATAAATTGAAGGAAAATGGGAGGGAGAGAAGGGGCAGATAAAGAAAATGCCAGAATAAAGTATGTCTTTGTTTTTCATAAAATCAGAGAATCGTTTAGGTTGGAAAATACCTTTAAGATCATGGAGTCCAACCATTAACCTAGAACTGCCAAGTCCACTGCTAAACCATGTCCCTAAGCACCACATTTACATGCCTTTTAAACACCTCCAGGAATGGTGATTCAACCACTTCCCTGGGCAGCCTGTTCCAATGCAGCTTTGCTGCATCGTTTCAGAACCCATATGGTGGTAGGAAAAATATTACAGTCATGAAGCTGACACAGATGTTTGAGAGGCCACATAATAAGCAGCCATCTACAAAAAACACCATATTCTACCTCTACATTCACATTGGCCTGGAAGAGTAGAAAGGCCACAAAATACCTGTGTTTCTACTCCAAGGAAATCTTTTCAAATAACAGATTATGTGGTATTCTTATTCAAAATATCTTTCAACAAAGGAAGACTTGTGGAGAATTCCCAGTTTCAATACCAAACTGTTCCAACTCAGAGAAGGAAAATTAAAACCAGTCATATGAGAAAAAGTTTCTTCCCAAATAAATATTAAATGAAGTATGTAAAAATCATTAGCCTTTTAATGAATTACTGTCAGAAGCAGCCATAATACACAGCAATAATTCTCAATATGGTAGAGAGAACTTAACATTTTCTACCTCCTCCTCCTGCTTAGTCTTGCTGCATCTTCCCCTGCTTCTCACCCTCTCCTCTTCTTCACACAGTCTGCAGCTTCCTCAGCCATGTCAGATCTTTGAGAGCCCACTGACCTCCACTGTGTTTGCACCGCTCCATCCTCTGTCCCAGTGAGGACCTGTCCGGCTCTGGCAGCAGCCACTACTTCTCTCAGTTGCTCTACTGGGGCAAAATGGGCCCTTTTCCTTCTCCAGTATGCAGGGACCACTGTAATGATGCTGAGTCTTAAGCTAGATGTCATCTTCAGAGCTGGCTCAAATTAACACAATAAGCCAGATCTCCAGTATTTCATCTGTCACCAAAAACCACAACTCTAGATTACACTCACAGTTTAGCTGCACGCAAAAGAAAGAACCACAAAAAACAGCTATGTGGCCACAATAATGTTCTTCTCAAAATATGAAGCTATCAACCCAACCACCTAAGTTTTCCAATGATCCCCAGAACAGGGTGACAGTATGCTACACACCATTTACAGACTGCCAGCACAAAAAAAGCCAACCAAGCATAGGCCTAGATTCACTCCAAACAAGGACGCACTAGGAATCTGTCTTGAGAGCAGCAATTATTTTTTACTTGAAATTTCTCAGATGTGTCCAGGAAAATTCTGGTGAAAAAGTAACACCAAGCTTTTTAATGTTCTGCCAAAATGCATCACACTTATTTTTTTTTTCACACAATGCCCGCCACTACTTTTAGGACCACAGAACAAGTCTTCTGCATTCTATACAAGAAGCTAAAAAGCTGAAGAAATACTGTCACAGTCAAATACAGTTCAGCTTTTGCTTATCTCAGAAGTTGTTTTGTGACTTCCCGTGCTTCTAACATTATAACTAGAGGGAACCAAACTGTTCTGACCTCAAACATACATTTACAGGATCAAAAATAATTAAGGTTAAACCACAGAAACTACCACTCAATATTAAAACAGACATGATATGCAAAAAGTCTCTGAAATTATGGCAGTATTGAAACTAAGACAATCTTCCAGCAACAATCATGAGTCTGTGATAGTAATTACCAGATAATTGATCAGTTTCAAATTCATCAACATGAAAAAAGCACAGCTAATTGCAAGCAGACATCAAGAAGTGCAAAGAAGAATTAGTATTTCAACATCATTTTAAATGATCCCTTTAAATATACCTTTAAATGATGTTTTATTTAAAATACACAAACCTAGTTTGAAACAGTACTATTTCTGAGTTAATCTGCACATTTCAGACCTTCAGCACATCCAAGACTGATAATGCTTGGCATTTAGAGAACACAATTGACAGGATGACTCATTGCAAGGAATAGCTTACCACCGACTAAAATGTTGCAGGGTTCAGACGCTGTGCCTGCTGGCTCAACCAGTCACTATTGGCAACTTTGAGCGGTAAAGCCCTGCAGCATCATTTTCTTCATATTTACATTATCTCAAGATGTTTGGCTGTCTGATACTGGAATTTGGCTCAGGTACACAGTTTGGGAAACATGCTTAGAAAAATAAGGTAGTGTTAGTAAAATAGTAAGTTATACTATTGTAAGCACGGTATGCAGATAAGTTTACTGTGTGACTGCCACTGTACTTGTGCTGACACAGGCTAGTAATATAGTATCAAATACAACCTTTTATATCAAACCCCATAGTCCAGACACAGTCATATAAGTGACACTCTAAATTCAAGGTAATGACAGATTTTTTTTTTTTTTTTTTTTTTTAGTTAGGTGAAAAGATTTTCTACTTCCTTCTCACCATCAGCAGGCAGACTGAACAGACAGCTCAATGCTGCCATCTCTCTCTGCAGCTCAGATTAGCAGCTCCAGGAGTTCTAAAATCAAGACAGATGCTGCCCTGGCAAACACCTACCACATCCTCACAGAAGGTACAACCAACTACTTGTACACAAATACTCACACAGTCCTTACTACGGAAGCAAACAGCTCTTTGATGTTTCTATAAACTTTTACCCCATTGTATTATTCTCAGTAGAGAATCATAAATACAATTAAATACTCCAAACGGAATCTCAAAATGTTCTCTCAGAGACAAACCAGCATCATGCTTAGTATGTGAGAGACAGGCTGCATATCTCGATGCCTCAGCATCTCCTGCCAGGTGAAGCACAGCCAATGTCTCACAAGGCAATGCAAAAGTGCACTGAATCAGAAGCTTACATGCATTTTAAGCAAGACACTGCGTTTGATTTTTCTGCTCATTCAGAGAAAATAATTTCCTTCCTGGCTTTATAAAATGTAACTGAGAAAAAATTATCCAGCCATTGACAACTTTATGTTCAGTATCTCTGTTATGCTCTTCTCTCTCTGAATACCAGACTTCTTCTGCTATGACATGACAAGACTATTCTCAGTTTCCACCCACACTAGACTGTCCTCTCTTTCCACCCACGTCAACCTCACACCCATTATGATTAAAAGGGATAAAAACATGGCACACAAGCACAGTCTCTGAAGAGGCATCTGTCCTGTTTTCTTCCGCCGAACATAACTTGTTTTTAATGTGTTCTCATTAAAGTGAAATAATCAAGTAAAAATTTATTTAAGAAGAAGTATAGGTATAAAATATGCAGCCTGAGAGATGGATTTTCTTCACTGTAAAACTATTTGGCCAAACCCTTCTGAGGCAAACAACTGAATGTTCTCGTGGCCCTACGTTTGTATAGCTCAGCAGACGTCAGCAGAAGGTCCTGCAGGTTTTGAAGAAAACAGAACCTGATCCTTTAGGAATGCCTCGGTTAGTCTCACGCATAAAGTCAGGATTTTGTTTGTTAGGGTTTTTTGGTTTTTTTTAAATGCAGTTGATGTTAAGTTTAGAATTGGTAAACAGAAAATCATCAACAACTGCTTGAAATGCAATGGATGAATCAAGTTGATTGAAACAGAGCCAGGTGGATAGCTGGATTCCTAAATCCATTCTTGGAACCCTAGGTAAAGAAAAATTGATTGAATGTTGTTGGTTTTTCTTTTTCTTAAGTACTCGCCAAAACAAATTAAAGGATAAAAGTCACTTCCATTGCTAGTAATTACCACAAAGCACTCTATTGACTGCAGTCTTACAGCAGATAGTGAGGCTGCAAGGTCTCCAAAGACAAGACAGTGCAGCTGGCCTTGGTAACTTTAATTCTCGTCCAAGTATGTTTCAGGGCAGATCCCCCTATGGAACAATCCCCCTGCGTGCAATCCATGCAAGCTTATAATCTGCCTTGGACAACAATATTTGGTGGATTTTCATATACATTTGGACCTCATTCCATGCCCCTAAGGCATAAATTGCAAATCAAATAACAAACCAAAATACAGCGTAATCCACACTGCTTACAGTAAGCATGATTCGTAAGGTATTGTGACGCAACCAGTCACTGTGCACTAGACCAAAATCAGCCTTTCATTACATGATCACACACTACCCTTTTCATAAAATCTGCCTCATCCAGTGCAAAGAGAAGATCCATGCCACACTGAAGTAGGGTTTTGTAGTGAAGGTAACTTATCTGTAGGATGCCAGCTCTACCTGCAGTGTTTCGCAGCTGAAATATTCAGATTGTAAATGCTAGTAACTGAAATTTTAGCACTGATGAGCTAGGGAAACCTCATTTGAAAAAAATATTCAGAAGAACAGAATGAACATAGAGAACACCAGACAGAATATGATCTAAGCTGGAATAACATCTTTAAAGCATCAGACAAGACTGATACAGAAAAGTCTAAGAGAAAAAGTATTTCAGATACTTCTTGCTGTTTAAATGCTAAATTCGCACCACCACAAAGGCTCTTCGGTCTTATTAATAATAGTGTGTAGTAAGTGCACACATGGAAGACACTGCTGTTAAATAAGACTCTGCACTGACAGGAAGTGTGACCAACCCATTCTTCTGTTTAGCTTGACTGTGACACAAAGAAAGATATAAATATTCTTCCTGGTGCAATGCTAAATCTCTAGGAAAAAAAGAGACAATTCCTGAAAAATCATAAATCTCTGCTTTGGGAGGAGAAAAAAAAATATTCACAGATAAATTTCAACATCTTTTTAAACAAACTAAGAAATACACCATAACCAATTACCTATTTTCATCTCTCTAAAAAAGAAAACAAAAAAAAACACAAAGAAGCAGTTTCTCCATACAATATCGTACACAATGCAGTGAGCCTCGGAGTGGCTGGTCACCTCACATTTCAGCAGGTCCATACAAGGATTGAGGTCTCCTCACACAGCAGCTATTTGAAAAGCTTCTTTTATCCAGTGCCCAAGTTACACAGGGTCTGTGACACAGAGTCGCCCCACAATCATAATCCCAGCTACCTCTTAAATACTGTCTGCATACTGACCTTTCTCTTCCATCTCCAGTTTTGGAACACACACAATAGTAAGCCTGACAGCTTCCTTCCCTCTGGCGTGAGATTCACTCCACCAAAAGTACCTCAATACTTTGTGTGATTCACTTGCCTGGTCAACTCCTGTTCTTCTGTCTCTTGTGACTAAACAGAAAACCTCCATTCAAAGCCCACAAACAGAATACTCAAATACTGTTCCAACAGCAAAGCAAAGGTGCAGGCATAGCCTACAAGACACAGATTTTTTTTTTTTTTCAGCTGTTTTGCACAAACATTGGCTTCCTTTGCCAAGAGAAGTGCTATTACCTGCTTCTGAGCACTTCTTGAAGACACACTTCTTGAGGGAAAGCCATACATTAATGGCTGGGACTAGACAGACAAAGCTCTCACCCTGGCCAGTGTAATCACTGCAATATCCACCACGTTAAGTCTTTCCCAGAGACCTACAGGAGACTAGATCATACAGGCCTCCTTCTAAGAGCAGATCAGCTGTGTCACCCCCTCCGCAAACGGGTTGGTTGGATCATTACCTCGTGTTTCGACAGCACTGATGCACTTTTTGATGACAGTGAACCCTATCTTATCCAATTGTGCACCTACAAGGGGAAGAAAAATTGTAAGGTTTTAAAACATCACTACAATTACATCTTTTACTGAAAAATAAGGCTGGACTTAACCACACAGCTAGTACTTCCCAGGCAAAACTAAAAATATTCTTGAATTGGAATACTTAAACACTTTTTTCTAGAAAAGTTCCCCCTTTCTCCTTCACAACCATGCCCAGCCCAAGTAAAGGTTCACTCCAGTGGTATTGGCTTCGCTAAATCTGTTCACAGCAGCAGCCTTTGAAGAATGGGATCTCCGATTAGGTACATATGTTGGCAGACGCAAAATGGAGTTCAACAACGTTTACTGCAACATCGACAACATCTGAGAGAGTTATCCAAATGGGACAAGGAAGCACTTAGGATAAAAAACCTTAACCATCAACAGCAGGGCTTTTACTGAGTCCTACCCTAAGCCAAAGAAATTCCCACAGTAAAGACACAGAACACATCTATATTATTTCACAGCAGTTAATGATCTGACTGCATAAAAGCAGATGCATTAACAGGACAACAGCTGAGATCCAGCATTCCTTTGTTGTTCTTTTACTTCACATCAGAACTTCGTTTAAAAGCTTATACTGCAAAACTGCCCTTCCCCCAAACATCTGGCCTTTTTGCTCCTGGGGACCTGGTCTTACACCATGAAAACAAAAATCTGTGACAAAACTAATATTAATAACAGCAGGATCCAGCTTTACTCAACAACTAAATTGCCTGATAATGCAAGAAGGATGTTTTTCACTCACACACTTTAGAAACAGAAGAAAGTTAACATCATTTAAAGAAAACCATCTCTTCTACTTTCATATTATGGTTTACATTTTAAATATATGCATTCAGTTTTTTTGCTGACCTTTCTGTCCAGCTGTGATTGCTTTTAAAAACAGACATACATTCTAACAGATGTGTACACACAATGTGGATTAAAAAACTGTGCTGCATTTACATACAAATTAAACCTTTTATGAGTCAATTTCAAGCATGAAGCAAACTGGCAAAAACCATCAGACTGTTTCTCTAGCTTACGTCCAGACCTGTAACTCTTATGTACATACTAACACTGTGTTACTGTGAAAAATCATTAATTACAAAATCCACAAAAGTATATCCACAACTGGAGATCACAAATGAAATATTAATTACATTGGATCCACAGGAAAAAAAATACCTTTGCCTTTCTCAATTGTAAAATGTTAATAAAAGTCTGTTATAATAGTAATTCAAATACTTACTTCCCTCTCGTTTTGCATTCGCTCTATCCGAATTGATGAACAGCTAATGCAAAAAGAGTAAAAAGACGAGATTTTAAAGAATTTTATGAAACCAGAAACAAGACATGCCCAGTCTTAGTGTCCAGTAAGCACAAATACAGCTGTTCACAGCCAAAACATATCATTTCTAACTACAGCAGCTCTAACAGTACAACCAGAGCTCCATGTCCCCTTAGTATGTAGATAATTGCACTTTTTAAGGCATTATTTTTTTTAAAAAATTCTCAACAAATACAGTTCCCTGGGGAGCTGAACGATGTTAGCTACAGTCACTAAAATTAACTGTGATTTAAGTGCTCCACGTTCCTGCGTTTTTCAGCAGGTTAATGTCCCACAGTTCAAGTTCACTCAGATCCTTGTGAACTGCTTTGATGAATACTGGGATTTATGGCCCAGCTCAGCACTCCCAGAAGTTGGGAGCTTACTGAGGAGTCCAGCTCAGACACGTGACAGTAATAAACACCTCTACAGATCAAACAAGATTTTTTTTATGACAATGATGTCAATAAAACCAACTACTAAAATTCCCAGTAGTCAACTACTGGGGACAAACACGTGATTGTGTCATTGACTAGAAAACCCCATTATTTTTGGACACAAGACCAATATATGACTGGAAGAATAATTTGAAGTGTGTTTCAGTTCTGCAGTTCAGACCCATTTCCTGATGTGAACCGGAAATTAAGCAAACTCAAGCACAACCTCATTCCCACCAAGACGGATTTTTTTAATCTAGCTAAAAAAAATAATACCACCACCATGTAACCAACTCATGCCATTCTTGCCAATGGAATGCATAAGACTAAGTGTACATGCTTATACTAAACATTTTCTAGAATACCAATATCATCATTTTGATAGGAAACCATTTATAAAAATTGATGCTGTCGTTACACTGAAAAATACCTCCCATCAACATACACTGAGCTTTACCCAGTTACTCGTCTCTCAAGTTTTATTTCACTTTTATTCTTTCTTCACTAAATCTATCATTTTGCAAACTAAATAGCCCCAGTTTAAAGTATAAATGGGATCAAGAAGCAAGGGGTGGGAGAATTTCTCCACTAGGCTATAAATTAACATTAAAAAAATATTGCTTACGGCTTCTTTTCCATCCAAGGCTTCCATCCACAGCTTCCTGTCCTCCTCAGAGAATGCCTGCATGGTAACAGGAACCCCAGGCCTGCCAAAGTATCAACAACACAGATTTACTGTAGTCACCAGCAACTAAAACACTGTTTGTCAAATTCTACTGTCAACTATGGGCAAAAGTCCATTGTTCTAAAGTCAGGGGTTTTTTTTCACTGAATGCTGCTCATCTTTAAAATAAAAGGTATAGAACTGGTATACACGGTAGGAAATAGGGAGGATAGGGAGGAAAAAGGGAAGTGTATGAAATCTGCAAACTATTTATTTGAAGTAGTTCATTGTTGTTAGCTTGTTGATTCTAACACTTGCTGGGAGTTACTGAGTTTTGTGAATTCTAAATAAACTTGCTTTTGCATTGCTGTGCTATTAGACAAAAATGGCTTTTGTCAACTAACTCAATGTGTAGTCTCCAGCTTTAGAGACAATAATTATAGTTTTCCAGTTAATATCTGATAAAAAATAATCAAGCCTTAATGCAGTATTTCATTACAAAGCTCCACTATTATAACTTCCCTAAAAAGCAAGGATGGAAAACTGTGGGACACAGGGATTAGTGAACAGAGATTAACATAAATCTACTTTAGTGTTTATATAACAGGAAACTGAAAAGAGTAATTGTATGGTTCAGCATAGCATACAAAGCAAGGAGAGTTAAAAGCAGAACAGGTTACATGGGTAATTATTTTTCTGCCGACTAAGAAAATAATTATCTTCAGCCTGCTCATACTTTTAAAAAATTGGTAAATCTCATTATATAGAGATGGATAGAAATAAAGAATTAATACATAACATTCTCTCAGTTTCTTTCTCTTATGTATTAAGTCTATCTTCAAGTAGCAAAATAGCTACAGGGGAAAATGCTATCTAAAAACAACAGAAGAGAGAAAACTAGCACAAATCCCACTTAAAACTGTAACAGTCTACACACCATGTTCATATTTTTACAACCAGAGACATTTCTAGTTCATTTTCACCTTGTCATAAATTTCATCAAACCACACAATTTAATTGAAGCATAAGACTCTATAGGTACTAATCCCCCCTGCTCAAAATCTCTTTTCAGACAGTCTGTGAGGACAAGGTACGCACATAACCTCTGGCAATCTGAGCTAAACTCGGGAGACCCTACCCTAATTTGGAAAGCAGCAATTGAGCAAGTCATTCTCTCTTGCTTAGCTAAAGCAAGGAAACTATTTCAGCCATAAAAATTGAATCTATTGCTATTCTCAGTGACAGACTTTGAGCCCTTACAGTGGGGGACAGAAGCCTTGCCTTAATTTCTGTAACTAATAACCTTTATGACTAAAATCAGCTAATATTGGTATTATTAATAACAGCAAGCCAAGTAGCTTCTCAAGCCATACCAGCTTTTTTTCAATGCCAACTGGTCTGCTAATAGCACAGAGCTGCAAACATCATAAACATGCAAACTTCATCACTCAGTAGAAAAAATACCTTCAGTAATTTGCTAAATGAACAAAAAAAAAAATCCACATGCTGATTTGTGTTTTCATTGTCTACTTTCTTTTACTAGTCGAAACTAAACCCAAACTAGTTACTTTTATGCAGGGCAAACTGTCATTCTTTTCACTAAAACTATAATTGTCATTTTCTCCAAAAGTATCACCTAGAGGCAATAAGTCAAACTCGAAATACACTCCATAAAATGCTACTTATTTGTCATCAAATTGAAGTCAAAAGAGACAAAGCCTTCCCTCCTCTTTGTCCTGTATTGCTAAAATTAAAATTTAAGCAGTACTGCAGAAAGATAATGTTCTTTATCAACAGTTAGTCTTTTTCCAACCCCAAAAAACCTCTGTAGTCTCTAAGGTTTAAATTTCTCTACATTTACTACTAGTCACCTCCAACTAAACATGACAAGAGTACTGGAAACAGAAAAATCATCACTTTCCAGAAATTTAGCCAGGGTCCTAATATCTCCAGAGCTTATAGTTAGAAGCACCAGAATTTAAAGAAAAAAGAATCATCTCTGCTTTCTTTTTAAAAGAAAAATCCATAAATATTCAGCTAGCAGATCTGAACTATGCTCAAGCCATGCACAAGGCTGAACATTCGCTACTGAAAAGTCCTTCCTAAAATTTTACAATCTTGCCTCCTTCCATAGCACAGGAACAAAGAAAACCCGATAGACAGCTGTCAATCTGTATGTTATTTTTTAACTCGGACAAGCTGAGGGATAAGTGTGCTCTGAACTGATACCAAGGAAACAAGCTAATGGCCTGCAGAACAGAACTAATCTCCATGGGAACATCTCAGTACTACACACATATATTATTAAAAGAAAAATGTCTGATATCAAGGTCACAGTGGACCAGTTGTGTCTATTATATGCGGACAGAAAGATGGATTAGATCTTTCCCTCTTTTGCCAGGGAAGAGAATGAAAAATTGTTTTGTGGGATCAAGGAAACACTGCTCTCCATTCATCTCTGTTTAACTCCAGACACCCTATTGAGCAGAGGTGACACACAAAGGGGGGTACACTAATATTTCTCACAGCACTTTTTTAGAAACTTTATCAGACTCTGTTTGAAACCTGTTATACATACTGGCCAAGACACTGACACAAGAGGAGCTGATGTCAAGAACTTAAATTTTTACTCCCTTTCCTACTGTTTGGACACAGCACTAGAACAGTTAAGCCCCATCTTCCTCAAATCAAAAATGCAAGTTCAAACCATGCTGTACACTTGTAACAAATGTCACCTGTGCTGTACATGGGTATCTTGTCATCTGCCATGTGAGCTGAAAGTTTTCACATGCAGTAAATAGTCTTGCATTCCGTTACCCATTGCTTGTTACAGAAGTGAGTGTGCCTCGGGCAGGCCAGTGTGCCTGACCATGCAGGCGAGGCGCAGCCTCCCACCTAAGACTGTGCACGTACCTATGATCCTTATCACTGATATATTTTTCCAGCCACAGGACAGAGAGGCCTGGCTGCATTGACCACAGGGTATTGAAAGTGAAAGGCACTACGAATGTGACTGGGAAAAAAAAAAAAACACCACTATAAAAAAAGACCTACTACATGATAAATTACAATGTAATTTATTGGAATAAGTAAGAAACAAATATATTGGTTAAAAAGAAGTCAGAAGGGGTGGATGCAGAAACTCAGCAACAGTGCACCTATTTCTATCTAGCATTTAAGGCTACATATGATCCTGTTCTGCAGAGATACAATCTGCACCAAAAGAACACAGCCTTACCACAGCTGTATTTAGTTGCAGTGCTCTATTAAGTTGGCTTCTCTCATCTTCATAAATTAAGGACGACTACAATGCTGAGGAGAAGCAATATTTAAGATCCTTTTTCTGTTCAATTTAAATCAATTTTAAGATCCTTTTTCTGTTCAATTTAAATCAATTTTAAGATCATTTTAGCAAAATCAATAAGAAGCTCTTCTATTTTGAAATAAAACAACAAAATGGTAGTGTTTCAAAAAGGCAGCAGCAACAATTTTTTCAAGATGCACTGGAAGATTACCCCAGACACAAAAAGCCTCAAAATCCCAATGATCTTATTTTCAAATCTGAGAATCCAGCATAAACCCTCAGCAACCTGTCATTTTGGAAAGCAGGCTTGTGATTACAATATGGTCACAACTGTATGAATTATTACTGTGGTCATGGTCTTTCACTACAGCTATATGTACTTTAATCTAAACCACGTTTCTTCACTACGATACCAGCAATTCATCATAGTTTCTCTAACTTTTTCTATGCTTTGCATTTATGTGAGTTCAGACAATGTCTACATTTCATTGGAGATCCTCACTGCTTCGGGCAAGACACAACTGAGGCAAAATCCAGAGAGGCACGACAGCGCTAGCGTGCTCCTCCAGTGACTATTTCCCACTGGCAGTCTGAATGAGCATTGAAAAAAAAGGAAGAAAATACAACAGTAGTATTACAGTTACATTAATTGCTACTTAGAAAGAGTCCTTTTTAGTGTGTTTCACAAACTTACCTGTCTGAAGCTTCTAAGTCAAAACAGAATCGCCTGTCTATAGTGTCTGTATTTCTTTTGGTACAATACATAAGGACAAAGAGCTCTTCATCACCCTGTGAAAAGAAAGTTTTTATACATTCGACCAAGTAATTGAAAGCTTCAGTAAGCCAGCTACACAAACCAAGTATGGCAAATTTACATTAAAATAATGGCAAAAGCTATACTGAAAACTGACAATTGGAAAAGAATTCACTCGTGGTTGCCGTCCAGGTCTCTGCACAATAGCACATAAATCCCATGATCATTTACAGGACATAACTGAAAAAAAAATTCTGAATCCATTTTAGCTGGTACTTCACAATATGACACTATCACAGAAATTTAAACTAACAAATATTTTGCTGTAAAGATTTTGCACGTTACAATATAAGCACACAATGTAAGAGACTTGCCCCATTTTATGTCAGACATAGTGATGTCTATAGTAAAGGCTATTTATACAGTAACTAGAACAAAGTAAGCATTTTTTATTGCCTGTACTCTGTTTTACAGAACCAGTTCTTTCTTCAAGACTAGCCAACACTAGGATCATGCTTTACCCTTAAGAATTGAGAAATCAAATAAACAAATTCATCTGTGAATGCTGCATGAGTTATACCAGATATAATCAGGATTAACTGTACATTTTAATTATTTCTTGTCTTATTCAACATCTCCAGACACAGGAAGCTTTCACTGAAGTAGTAATTGCATTGTGGGTTTCAAAATGTGATGTCTTTTAATACAGCAAAAATGGCTTCATAAGTGTTTTAGAATGCTGAATGCTTACACACATAATATTTTAACTAAAATGGCTTATTTCAATTAGAGCAAATCAGGATAAAAGATTCATATAAGTATTGAAATGATTAAGGAAGCCAAATGCTACTAATTTTCAGTGTGGCAGGTTTGTCAGAGCTTTTGAAAGCTTCTCCCAAATTAAACATATTTGTAAATATATCATACATAGCCCTCAAAATTATGAAAGCCATCTCCCCTCTGCTCACACTAACGAGATATAATACCCTGATAAAATTCCAACATTGTGATTTTCTAACCAAATTTGAAGATAAGGCAAGGTGCTGCATTTACAAGAACACTGATTCAAGCATTATTTTCCAGCTGCAGACATCCTTTTACCTTGCAACAAAATGCATTTCATCTACATTTATACATTCATTTAATGCGTCATCTGTGAAGGTGCTGAGTGGCCTCAATTCCCAACTATTTCAATAGGAATTAAAGCCATTTAAAGATCAACAGAGTCTTGGGTCTTAAATATTTCAGATACTATCAAAGATAGCTGAAATTACACTCAGTTGTCAGTACAAATTATATTCGTATTAAAAGTAATCTCTTCTAGTCCTTCTTATATTACTTACATCTCTGAAAGAAAAATCTGGCTGGAGCATGTAAGAAAGAAAATATAATAGACTTAGAAATTTCTTTAACAAGTTCTCCTCATGGAGAAACCAGATTCTAATGGTGAAATAGTGCATGTTAACTGGATCACATTCCTTGGTCTTCTAAAAGGAAGCAGCTGAAAAGCCAGCCTAATTTTTCTCTATTAATCCATTCATTACTTTACATTAATGTCCTTAAATGGCAGTCTGAATTGCATGGAAGAAAGAAGAAAAAAAATGGGCAAGGAGGTAGAGATAGAACATACTTGACACATCTTATCTGACACATCCTCTGATCTTGATAGAGGGCAACTATAAGTGCAGAATATAAAAATATACTTACAACTTTCCCTCCTGATCTGTGTTCAAATGGGATCATGGTGAACTTCTTTGTCTCTTTCCTATACGTGCAATAGTGCTTCACCCAACTGGAACCAAAGGGAGCAGGCCCTATAGAAAACAGAAGCATTAAGAAGTATGTACTTTTACCAGTTTGTGTGTTTTCTTCTCCTGCTTTCCAAAATGATATTTACGAGTCCTACTTAATTCCTATTATAATAATGCAGTATTCAAGACAAAGGCTTGAATTAAAGACATTACACAAAGTAATACAAAGAGCTCTGTATGCTATTTGGGTTTTTCATTAGAGTGAGAAAGAATTACAAATATTCAAAGTATTGACAGGATGTGATTTGTGTGACATGCACCTTCACAGAAAGATTTTCAACACTAGCTACCCAGCATATAGCCTGCTTTATTAGAGCATACGGTCGCAAAAAGATAATGAAAGCATATCACTGAACCAAGGACATGACAGTCTATTTCATCATCATAAACCAGCCCAATTTTCAGAGGCTAATTCAACAATTCATGTTGCTGTCCGACAACAAATGTTTGACAACTCTAGAGGAAGTCATTAGTAGATGATTAAAAATTGCATCAAATACATCCTTCCATCAAATAAAACCTCCCCTGAATCCAGTCACCCTTGCCAAGAACTATCACACTTTCAGCACTGTGATCTTCTTCTGAGCCACAGTAACATTGCCATCAGAGATTTCAAACATTCATTCATGACTCTGTTTAATAAACTGTAAATTTTCTGCATCTTCATGTTATTTATAGAAATAAGATTTGCCTGTACGCACAATATGGGCTCTATAGGAATACAAAAAATACATCTTACTTTTTTCCTGTACATAAAGATAGCCTTCCATCGTTAAGTGATTTGCTCTTTTGTGTTCCTGAGGATTTCTTCTGATCTTGTTCATGAGCTCCTCTACCTCTGACCTTGTTCCTTCAAAACGATTCCGTGTCTGGAAGGAAGGAAGCACCCAAAAATTTTAAAATAAAGAGAAAAATATGAGAAAAACAGTTTATTATTATTCCTGAATGTCACTCATTTCAAAGTTTGCAAGCAGCTGCAAGAGAAATATTTATTAGAATACTAGCAAAAACAATCAGAAAGTAACCACACCATCCCTAAATTAGACAACGGGACTAGACAAAATAACAGAGCAGCTCACAATTGACACGAGAAATTTTTCAGTTTGGTCTGAAAAACACTGATAACTGGGGAATAAGCAAATAACAAAAGTAGTTTCCTCCACATACACCCTTGCTCAAATTGCACAAATTGAAAATATGCATTGAAAGTGTGTGAAAATTGCTGGTAGTTTCCCCAGTTGTCACATGTGTTTTGAGGAAAGTACATACTTCCAGACGCATGCTTATGTGTTTCGATGCTTTTTGAGAGCACCATTATTTTTCTGAAAACAGATACAGTTCCAAAGATTTTGCCTCGCCTATTTTTTTTTTTTTTCACCCAAGACAAGCATACAGTTGCATACACTGACAAACATATCATGAATATAAGCAAGTATCTATTCTTGGGCACAGACAGTTAACAGTACACTCCTGACTGGCCATCGGTACATACTTGGAAGGAACTTATTCATGGGCACAAACATGGCCCATGCAAGCTGGTCAGAGCAGCCACCCATAGCAACAAGTTTCATACAGGAAAACTGAGGATATTCCTTAGGTGATAACTAAGAACAACTGCCTTATTACCTCTAGGCAAAACAATGGCTCTGAACCCTCCCCATATCCATCATCTCAATTTCGGGTCACATCTGCTTGCAAATTTTGGAGTTAGACCTGCACATAAAGTCATTTCCAAGGCTCCAAACAATTTTCTGAACTTCTTTATAAAATTTCCTAGAAAAGCTACCTTAAAAATATATATATTCTGTACTCAGGGCAAATGCAAAAAAAAACGACAGCGACGGAGAGCTCATACCTAAACCTTCCTGTCTGAGCACTGTTCACTCCTAGGTTTAATGCTTTAAATGATCCTGTGGCCAGTATTTTAGTCTTATCTGTGCAGTGGTCACAAATCTGGGTGTGTGAAACACAACCTGGGAATGGTGCGATGAAGCACCACAGGCTCCAGAGACCTCAAGAAAATTCCTGTCTCCCTTTGTGCTGTGACAAAGCTGAGCTTAACCAGAGGACCACCACAGCCACTACCCCAGCTACGCCTCCTCCTCCCAGGGAAGGCCAAGTTTGCCTGCAGGGCAGGAGAGTGTGGCTAAGGCTGCAAGGATCCTTGTGTGGGGCTGGGCACAGAACTGACATAACAACAGAGAAGTCCTGGGAGCACAAGGGAATCTAGTTGGAGATACAGGATTTTTACAAGAGAATAAGACTGTTTGTTGGAAGAATCAGCTTACCAGAGCTAGGGCTACAAAGCTAGGTTGTTTTATTTTTTCTTTCTTTCATTTTTTGGGGGAAGTGAGAGGAAGGCAGGGTCTGAGGCAAGGCATGGAAAAGAAACCCACAGCATAATTCTTGAAGTAAAGACAACCTGAATGAAAAGGAGGCCAATTACTACAGCTATGCTGGCAACTCTCAAATCACTCTCCATATCCAACTAGGCTCTCTATACTGAATCGTGTACCCTTCCATTTCTAACATGGTAATCTAGTGTTCTGCCAGCAGTTCAGTCGTACCACAGCCAAGCCCTAGTTCATTTTTGCTTTGGGATGTTTTGTTCATCTTAAACACATTGCAGAATGTCTCATGTCCTGTCATGATCTTTTCAGATGCTTCCTTATATTATTTTCTTACCTCAGAAAGTTGTTAAGTTTTGCCTCCTTTCTCTCTACAGTGTTTTGAAATCCAGGTTATTAATTCTATCTATTCATAAAACTTCAATCAATCAAAAAAGGCAGCTGAGATTAGCTTGCTTTCTTATTGCTCAACAGTTCTTCAGACCACTTCACTGGCTTTTTTCCATCTATAATCTCAAATCCAGCTCTTCAAAACTGTATCACAGATTCCCTCTCATGTTTCATTTCTTGCTTGTCTTGCATCAGCTCCCCCCTGAGGTTCTGTGCAGCTCCTCATTCTGTTAAGCTAAGCACACAAAAGAAGCAAGTCTGACCTGAAACTTCTTCCAGAAGCACTAACTTCTGCCATGAAGTCTGCTTTTGAAGTTACCACTATTCAGTTCCCCATCCCAAAATCAACAACAGCTCAAGAGGAAACTTAATAGTTAAACATACGGGAAGAAAATTAAAGGAATGGTATCACAACACCTGAATCATGTCACTGTATTACAACAACCATAATCCTCCCTTCTGCTTTCCTGTCTCCCTGCTACTGCCTTGCCAGTTAAGCCATTTCTAAAAATAGACTGCAACCTCTGAGAAGTAGTTTCTGTGTCTTAATTTCAGGTGCCCTTAGAGGTCAACAAAACAGATGCACAACCATGAATTGCTTGTTTGCAGTAAGGTACACGGTCTGTTCCCCACCAACAGGCCTATGGTACACCCAGGTTCCTCTGAAGGGGTTTTATTCTTCAACAAATCTCAAGGAATCAAACAGATCATCTGCCTACTGACCCTGTCAGTCCCAGCTCCCTTGCTTGCAGCTCTCCCAGTCCTGGATCATACAGCCCTACCACGCAATGACCCTCAGACACAACCATCACACACTCTATTTCAAACATACCTAAAACACTGATAATCTCGGCATTCATCACCTGTCCTCTGAATTCTCCAAACTTCATTTTTTTTAAACTCTTTCATGATAACGCTTGTGTTAGGTCTCTATAAAAAAAACTGGAAAAAGGAGTGGGGGCATCTTACCTGGTGTTTGTTTTTTAGAGAAGTCTTAGAAATTACGAAACGGGAACCCACTGGAAATAGCAATTTGTTCAGTGATGTGGTTGGTTAGCCAGGAGATGGCACTATATCCCCAGAGTTCACAGTAAATGCATTAACACTGAGGAAAGTATTGGCAATATAGATACTGTATACACAGTAACTTAGATGCACAATTTTATTTTAAAAAACTACAAAGGGGATGGATATTAATCTCTACTTACATTTTGTATATTTATCTGCAGAGCCATTTTGTAATGATTGAAGTCTTTAGCAAGTTCATATCCCTGATGATAGAAAGTGAACAAACCCTGGAAAAAGGATAGCACCTGAAATAAAAAACAAGACTTGTTAGAATGAAAAACTTTATTTACCAGAATATGATTACCGCACATGGTCTTCTTCAGCAAGATCAGAGATGATAAAATGATTACTTTTTAAATAAATTCCAACTAACACTTAGAATTTATGAATAACTATTTAAATCCAAATGATCAGCTACATAAAGTTTTTGAGTGGTCTTGTTTCTAGTACTTTATAACTGATCTCTACTTTAAATTTGACCATAGACAATGTATATTGCCTGTTTTCCAAACCTTCTCATGTCATGTTTTCCTACAGCTGCTCTGATGTCTATGATATCTGGCATAAATCTTCATGCACAAGGAGGTAATGATCATTCTGTCTTCTAGTCACCTTTTCCCTGGTCATTCCCCTGCCCTGCTAATGACCATGTTAAGATGACTTTTCTAACAGAGTCAACTGGTTTGGCTGAAGAAGGAAGCTCTTCCTCCAGTAACTTTACCCATCACTGCCTTTTGTATGCAGATCTGACTCTGTCAGAACCATCAATGATTCACGTTGCTGTTTCTGTCTTCAGTGTTTTGATTTAAAAGGATGAACGAGTTATACTATATTGGAAATGGGGTGACGTGCACTACTGCCTACCTCTCCTGTTTGGTTCAGGTTGTTGGAAAGAACAACTCTCTTTATTAAAGAAAACAAACCAAAGAATGTATTTAATAAAGTCTAAATTCTTACGCAAATAAACCATTTTCAAAAATGCAAAAAACACATACATTTAAAGCAGTATGTACGAGAAGACAAATAAGAAATTGGTACTAAGTGATTTCAGGTTACTATGCTAGTGAAAACTTCAAACACAAATTGAGCAACAAAGTTCAACCCCATCCAGAGAGGGCTTTCAGAAAAGAGAAAGGGATGCGTTTTGAAAACATAATTTGAAGACTGATTGGTCTGGCTCTGAGGAAACTTCAAATGGTTTGAAACACAACAATTGAACCCACAGCTATTTAGGATTAAAAAAAAAAAAAAAAGTCTTCATAAAGTTTTCCCATTCCTCGAATACTGTCAATATATTCAAAGCAATTTATTTCCTACTAAGTATTTTAGCCATTTTTTCATACAGGAATAAGCTATATTAAAATATAAAGCTCTCGTTAACTCCATAATTACCAACTACTTTGATTAGGGTCATTTGAGACTTTTTTTCATTATTAAATTAAAATAATTGTATCAGAATAAAGGGACAGACTTGGTCCAAAACCACAAACTTCAGAGCATGAATGAATGGAAGTCACATCTGCAGTCCATCCTCCCTCTATCTCAGTATTATACTTACTGTTCTCATTTCATAAAGTTGCATTTTTCTATGAAGCTAATGTACATTTCAGAAAATTTTAGAATAAGCTCTTCTCACAGATTTAAGTAAGTCTGGTCAGTACATTTATGATTTTCACTGAAACTCAGTGGAAGCCGTTGATTTGTGCACAGATACAATCATAATTGAACTCAAATGTATCGGACCACCTGACAATGAGCTTTTTAGCCAGCAGCACCTTCTTAGTTAATTTATATTTGCACTTCTTCACTACCAGGCCTCTGAGTGCAACCTTCATATTGAAAATTAAATTCCTTAGTCAGGAACGACATTTCAGTGGTTAAGAAAAGATAGCAAATGCAAGAAGTCTGACCACAACATCATCATCTTGAATTCTCTATTCTAACTCACACCATAAATGGAGGTTTTTGCACTACAGCACAAGGTTTCACTCATTTTCTGGAAATCAACATCAATGAATCCAAATCAACTGTAATTTCCGAGGTAAGTTTTGAGATGCCTGGTTAAGTGTGCCTGTATTAGGAATACACATAGATGTAACAAGAGTGCTTGAAATTCTGTTATGTCACACAATTGCATACGTTTTCTCAGAAAGCAGAGATCCTTGGCCTTCATCCCACTGCATTCCTTCTCCATCCCTTATGAATGCCAGGATAGGCTGAATTCACTGGTACTTACAGGTTCCACACACTCAAATTTCTTCCGCTCCTGTATCTCTTGCAACTTGCATACATACTCGAGGGACAGCTCATAGAAGTGTTTTCTATTCTGCTCCACTTGGTTATCTGCCTACACACAGAATAGAGACCATGAAGTTTCAAAGATATCTTGCAGACAGCTTCAAAATTACACATGTTTAGCATACAAGTGGGAAGTGATACAATTATTGTCTCCAGATCAGGATTTGTTCCTTTACAATGCAGCTAATTCATTTACTTTTAAATAGTTGCAGCAATTCCCTTTTACTAGAGAATGTATGTTGGTTTAAACCATGAGGCTAAATTTTTGGAAATGTTCCAATAATATTTCTTCAAGCTTCTTTTCAATAGAACCCAAGCCAAATACATCAGAGTAGGTACTTGTGCACTAATTTAATAGCATTGAAAAGGGGCCTGCCCCAACAGAGAGTGGGCTAGCAGTGTCCTCCATTAGAAAAGGAGGACATAATCTCTCCAATCAAACTAAAGAAGAAAATTGTATTGTTGAAAAACACATTCCTGATGCCTGTGCTCACTCTGACTGGCAAGAAAAGCAAGTAAAAAAAAAAAGTTCACTTATTGGTAAGACACTTCACAAATTTCCACAGAGCATCAAATATTTAAAAATGCAGCCTTAGTAGATTCAGCTGACGTTTAGCTCAGCTTTGCTGAAATGCCAACATCATATTGATGGTGAACAGTTATATTTCAGCTGCTGCTCATTTGTACATAACTATTTAACTTTCTAGCATGTATCATTTCATTATTATTTATATTATACATGTCTACATTAAACTATATAACTTCAAGATCTGAGTAACAGAGACCTTCATTAAAAAACATTTTTTAAAAAGGGATATGCTAAGTGATTAACACTTAATCTTTGCCCATGTGATAAATACCAAACACTTCTACACTAAATTACAAAAGAGAATGGAGAAAGGGTTAGGTGAAAGGACCAGACTCACTATCATATACTCTCAAATACTGAGACTTCAGGCTGAAGAGTGACTGCTGTGCTTTAAGAGTATAAGACAAATTAGCTTTGAGACAGTTTTGCCTTAAGACATGCTTTGCTGCTCTGTGCTAGGAAGCTGACTGCACCTAACGGGGCTTAACAACAAATGCCATTTAAAAAAAACAAAGCACTGATATGCATATCAGTAAGAAAACATGTTTCAAAAAGCCAAGCCATTCCAATGCATCCTGTAAATCATGCAGCACAGGATTGTTTGAGTTGTCAGCAAAGCTTATAATAATATATACATGTACTGAAGTGCAGCCACAGAAAAAGACTATGAAGTGGGTCTACTAAGACATCTCCTATTCGATAGTGAGACTGCCCTATATACACTAAAGGCCCACGTAAGCCTGTTTCTATTTCTCTTCTTTGTTTTTTGGTTGCTTATTGTTTTGGCTGCCTGTTGCCTCCTTCCCTCTCTCCCCTGCCCAAGAACACAACACCCAACACAGCCATTCTATTAATTCTTCTCATTTCCCCTGTAAATAAAATATCACGTCTCAGTTTTCTGAGGCGTGAGCCTCCTCGTGCACCCAGCAAGATGTACTCAACATTGTGTACTGCTGAAGAAATATAGAAATAAGACACATACCGAGTCCCAGTGGAATTTCAGTAATATCCCTCCACTAACAGAGTCAAAGGCTATGTTAACGTAAGACACTACACGACATGGCATGTTTTTCATCAAATTTTTGTCAAATTTATACCTGCATCTTTTATGTACTCCAGTCCAAAACTGACAGAACTAGACAAGCATGATACTAAATTAGAAAGCTCTCATGCAGTTATATACACCTATTTTCTAAGACTGTACAAGAAAGCTTTTCCTGTTTAGCACTCTGACAACATGCTGCAAGTCCCTTTTTTAATTTGCTTCTACATTTATACTTCAAAATTAAATGCATAAATGAAAAAGGCTGGCTAAAGAATTACAATTTTTTTGTTCATGAAACTTTGAAGGATATTTAAAACAAATCTATTTGCTCACTCTAGTCTTCACACATGTTTTAAAACTTCAGACTATATTCGATACAGCTTAAAAATGCCTATTGCAGACATTCTATATTTTTCCATTGAGGTTAGATGTCACCACAACTATTACTTTTTCTTTTTTTCTGCATGAGTTCTTTGGCAGCCAATTTGATAAAAGTACAAGTTCAGACACATGAGCAATGTCCATTACTTTCAGCAGGACACCTCAACTCCCCAAAAGACTTTTTTTTATACAAACAAGGGCCTATGTTGCAAATACAGGGTGCAGGAGTAACATCCTAGTGAAAGTAATAATCAGAGCTCTCATGTTCCTAAATAACTTGCCAGTTATATCAACCATTTTTTACAAAAGATGACATAGACTATTTGGGATGGGGTAGAGGGCAGGGAGAAGAGTTATCTCTGAGGAAAACCTTTAGTGTTTGATGATGCAAGGCATTCACAGACCAACCATCAATAACCCTGACAAAATTACATTTCTCTGAAAAAAAAAAAATCCTTCTGCCTACAGCAAGTTTCTGTAGTAGATTTCTCTGCTGCTTTCTCACATACTATTTGCTGTTGCTCCAGAAATAAAAGCTATTACAAATAAGGATGATAAGAAACCCACAGGGACAGAAGGAATGTCGGGCAAAACAGATCTGGTTTTAAGTTATAAATTGTCAACAAAGCTTTTTTTGTAGCACTACGTGATGAAAACAGATCTTCAAAACATGAGAAAGCAAAAAATATAAAATAAAATAAAAACAAACACCAATAACCCACAAAAACATTTACTTCACAAATATAAGTCTTGCTATACTTTGCATTAAGCCTTAACACAGGACACTTAGCCAATACATACAACGCAATGCAAATTACATATATGGTAAAGCCTCATAAGAAAAGCAGAATTTTCCATAATATGTTTGCATTTCGCTTGTCCCTTGACTATATAAAAAAATCAACACTATGTCAGTACTTCATACACACATCAAGTCCTTGATTCAGAGCACAGTATACCACTAAGTTCAGCAAATACTGATTTTTCTCACCAACCTTTCCAGCTGACAGAAGTTTTTCTTTTACCACTATGAATGCTGGGTTTGCATTTGCATAAAATATATTTCTCTGTTCAAAAGTTTCCATAGCTTCCATAAAAAAAGAGAGGCAACAATACCTCCTGTAATTGTAGCTCTTTCTTCTTAGCTGATAAGCTCAAATGCTTTTCTAACAAACTGTAGTTTTTCTCTGTCTCCTTATCAAACTTCTTCTTTTCCTCCTAGACACAAAAACAAAGTAACATTCATTTATATTTAAAAATGTACAAAAAGCCTCCCTCCTTCTTTCTTCTTTTCAAACTCTATTTAATAAGAAACAAAGAGAAACAAAATATCATAGCTCAAATAACTAAGGAAAAGTATGTTCCCAACTAATTTTAAAAATTAATTTAAAGGCTAACTTGACATGAAATCCCATTGCACCATTATGGTGAGACTTAGCACACAAATGCTTACATCTTCTAAGTTTAAAAAGTCTGAAAAAACCACCACCTCTTCATTTATTGCATTTTTCATTATTTTCATGGATCATCCACATCATCTTGGTTTTTGACTAGAGAACTTGAAGGGAAATATCAGTTTTACTGAAAAAAAGAACTTTCCATAATTGACGGGAGGAAAGCATAGAAAAATCATTTGAGTAAGTACCAACAGTTCCACAGTTCAAAACTGAAAGTGAACACAGTTCCATATTCCTTAGTATTTCTTGACTTTAAAGCCATACAAAGATCAATGTCTGAATTCCTGCTTCTACCAGATGGTCATTGCACCCATGGGGGAAAAAAAAAAATCTCAGTAAAACAGAAAAATCACACTAGCAAAAGAGAATCGGTCACAGACACATATGAATGGTATTTGCACGTGTGTGCAAACTGATGTCTCCGGCCAGCAAAAGCAATGTAAGAGAAAAGGGAGAGCCGTTACATGTTTCTAGGAAATCTTAAGTTCCTTGATCTAAATCAGAAGACGTCATTGCAAAGCAACCCTTTTATTTCCTCAGTTTTAGTTTCTTAGCTCTGTGTTAAGACAGAATTCAGCACTGATGAAATCAATGTACCAATTTTGAAGGTATTTTTAGTATCACAATTGCAGTTGAAAATAATCTAAAATAAGTAAAATCAAATATTATATTCCATATTAAAGAACTGAAATACTTACTCATCAGAAAGATACCAGTTCAACTAAAACATTTTTCCATTATCTGTCAATTTGGAATTTCACTTAGATGTATTCTACCCAACATACTAGTTAGACTCTACAGACATACTTACTCATCTTTTTCTCTTAACCTTTCATTTTTAATAACACAATACATAAGTGAAGCACATTATTGTTTTCTGAAGGACCAGATTCTGAAGATGGAATTCTAATAAAGAGAGGATCTAAGCTGTTTAGGATTGCTCCCCAGCACGTAATTTTACCAAAAATGCTAATTTTTTTCTGCACTATGAGTCTAAGTACTTCTTTTTAAACATCAGCCTTAACAACTGTGAAACAATAAGATATGCATATATTTTAGTGTGATTAGAGATACATATTAGCATATGGGAAATAAGGAAGAAAGACTGAGGGAGTAAAAGAAATATTTGCATTTATATTAGCAAAATTTCCACTGGTTGGGTCAACATCTGAGTTCTGCCAGAAAAGAAGAGAGCTATTGACTTCTAAACACGCAAAGCCAGAAACTTTACATATGCAGTTCGGGATTAGAGTAGCAACATCTTTTACCAAGGGGTAATTCAATACAGGTCTCAGTTTCCAGCACTGTGGAGCTATTTTTTAAAAATTTCCTTTTCTTCTTAAGCCTATCTCAGACCATTTCATCAGCTGGGAATGCAAGATACATGACAATCTTAAGCAGCAGATTCAAATTTTATTTTGTTATGATAGAGTATAAATTTTTCCTAAAGCAAATACTAAACAATGTTCCAGATATACTTCACTATCAGATGCCATAACTTGTTTTTCAGAGCTAAGCAGCATTTTATTTCCAGTGTCAGCAAGTTGATTATATTGGATAAACATTCAGTCAAGAATATTCTGAGTTAAATATTTTTAGAGGATTTTTATTTAAATATTACACAATTATGCAAGACTGTTCTACTTAAGATCACTAAGAATTCCATCAAAAAAAAAATACTTCAACTTCACAGAAACAATACATAGGGAGATAAAAGGGAAGAAACATCCATCCAAACAAAAAGTGAGATGTAGACTGAACGTAACTTGTCAAGTTAGAAGTATCAGGGACAGAATTCTGACTAGGAAATTAATGAAGATCATGACCTAATTTAAAGTACTGAGAGGCCTCACCCCAAAAATGGAAACATTCCTTAACACCAAAAATACTGTTGAGATAATGCAGTCATTACAAGAAGCTTCTATGACAATAGGTTACATTCAAAACAAATCCTCATTTTCCTTAGAAGACCCCTATGCTACAGGTCAAGTTTTTATTGGGATGCCTGATATACATCTCAGAAGTCCATAAGACCACACAAAGCTCATTGTACTATTAAACTGCAACGATATATGATCACGAACACTGATATCATATTCAGAACACGTTAATCACTCCAGCTAAACTAAAAATGCATAGCACTCTCATAACTGAAACATTATCTCAGCTATTAAACACTGATGCTGCTGAAGTCATGGAACTATAACATGAAACATCTGCAGAGCGATAGTTTAGAAATGTACAGATTGAGTTTTTCAATATTATTCTTTGTCTTTTTTTAAATATACACAGTAACAAACCTTAAAAAAATATGGAATGCTTTCAGAAAAAGAAAAAACATTCTGAGATCTTCCATCTGTTTCCACTCATACAGAGGTAATCAGTTATTTAAAAAAAAAAAAGTAAAATAAAGGCCATTTCCACTTTGCAGGTTGCAACAACACAATTAAAAGCATACAGATGAGCTCCTTTGGGTAGTTAATATTTTTCAGCCTTTGATTGTGCAACTGCAAGCAAATACAAAGCAGAACAGGGTTACTCATTAGGAAGGAGAGCAGGAGGGCTGTTAGCAGGTTTGCTCCTATTCCAGGCACAGGAGAAAAGGGAGGGGGAGGACAGAGGGAAGGGAAAGGACACATTCTTCTCTTGAAACATACTTTCCATTTGTTTCTGAAGCAAGTTGTCAAAGTATTAAAAAAAAAAAAAGTGTGAATACATGAAATATAAACAACAGTATCTCTCTGCCAAACACATGTCATTACTGCAATGCAATCCAAGTAGAAAAATTAAACAAACTTATCTTAAAGGAAAATGAAGGACAAACCTTTACAGCTCCCAGCTGCTCTTTCCTAAATCTTTCCAAAGGTTTGATCAGAGTTTCAGTAACACTGAGTGCCTAAAGAAAAAAACAAGAAGCATGGGTTAAGTTTTCGTAGCTGACAGACAAATCACTTCAGCATCAGCAATAAAAAGAAAAAAGCAAACAAGCTCTGGGGTAAAATAAAGGAGAAGCATACAAATTAAGAGTCTAAATCATAACTAAAAAAAAAAAAAGAAAATCACATCTCTGAGATCAGTCAAGCTTTCAAAATTTCTCTAATTTATTTCAACCCACTGTCAGGAAAATTAAATCTAAAACAAATGCAGAAATTTCAGAAATTTACAAGCTGCAGCCAAACTGCAACTGCTTCACTCGTGCCAGTCTTGCAGAACAGATCAACAGTCTCAAAAACTGAACACAGGAATGAGAGAGAAGACAAATGATTTTCATTTGGGGAAAAAAAGATATCTTGAGTTGCAAAGAATAAGCTTTTAACACATAGTTAAAACATTAAGCATTTATAAATATATATATACATATATAATTTCCAAATATTTACATTTAGTCACATTAAGAAAACCTTAAGTTAACCTAAATTATAAAATCAAGAGGTGTAAAGTTAAGAAACAAGAGGTTTAGTTCAACAGGTGAGCATCCACCAGTGTACTTATGATAAACAGTCTCATAGCCATACTAAAAAGAAACAAAAAGGACACCATATACCACAATATACTACAGAAAACTGTAGCTTATTAGATCTGGCCAGCAAACATAGCTGCTTGTTCACATGAAATTTCACCAGAGATGGAGCTGGGTTGGGTTTGGTTTTGATACAAATAAGACTTAATCTTTTTTTTTTAAAGTTTGAAATTTCAGCAAAGATTGGAACTTCTTGAACTCAACAGCAGCACGGAAAAGATGGCAAGAATATTGGAGGTGTGTAGGAGCAGGTAGGGTGCTTCCATTCTCAGTCCTAAGGCAGACCCACAGAGTAAGTCATGCCCAGGACTGGGCTTATCACAGCCCCCAGGCTCAGCTGCCAGGAGTCCAGGCAGAGCACCCAGGAAGCCCACCTTAGATACAACACAAGGCTTTCTCTCTCTCTTCCCCCACCTTCAAATGTGAAAAGTTTCAGATAAAATATTGCAAGCTTAACCCAGTCTTCTGGAACACTTCTGAAAAGATCTTCTCATAAAACACCAGAGGTATGTATTAGAGATTCAGCACAAGGCAAATCTGAATAGCACTGTCTGTTCCCGCCCCTGCAGCCATGCAGGGATTACTGTCAGAGTCATCCTCCCAGTTCACTGCAACCAGAGCAACTGGGCCAGGGCAGCATGCTCACCTGGGTAGCTACTTGGAAACCCAAATATCTGGCAAGTCTGGGCCAAATTTCACATTGCATAGTCATCCACAAAACAACCACTTCCAAACTTCAGAGCTCTTGTTCTCATGACCCCAACTTTTTCTTTCTGCATCCATTTCCTGCTTTTGGCAAAAACACTTAACGTGCCCTTCAGTGCACCCTTGGTGGGAGCAAAAGAAAAAGGAAACCTGACAATTTTGTCTTTCTAAGATGTAGAGCAGCACTGGGCTAACCATGGCACAGGAGACCCTTGGATTGAGCTGGAGGGTGAGGAAGGGACAAGAGAGCAACTTCTGCCACATCTCCAGCCCAGCAAAGAGATTTCCTCAAGAGTTCATCATCCCCAGGCTTTGGGAATGCTCCTGGCAGCTGGAAAACCATTCGTGCCCCAAGCTGCCTCTGCTACCACCAAAAGAGAGCCAGACCAGTCAAGTGCCCCAAACAGGAGCTGAAAAGTGGTTCTGCAAAAGATTTAGCCCACCTGGCAGCCTGGGCACATATATCTCAACTACTCCATCGGTTACCTGGAATCTACAGAGCAGTTTTTAGAATACTCGAGTTTTTCAAATTTCATCAGGCTCCCAAAACCTTCCTGTAAATTCTTAGAGGCTGAAGGGAAACAGCAATTTGGATTTATAATTGGACCAAGCACTAGAAAACAGTTTCCTGGGACTCAGCAGAAGTGCCTGAGCACCACAGGATCTCTCCTTGCTGACTGCAAGGATTCTCACAAATCATGGAATTGACAGAACAGTCCTTCTGTACTGGAAAACTTTAATAAGCTTAAATTGTTTCTGCTACTTTATTCTATACTGACAAAATGAAGGAGAAAGCAATGAGGCCTCATCAGAGCAAAACCTGGAGAGGATGACACTACCTGCCAGAGCACTGTGGTGAGTGGAATCATTTAAAAGGAGCAACTGACCACTTAAATGGCCAGAAGGTTAAAATAAATATCTAATGACAAGTTGCTTATTATTTGTTTGAACTTTTACACAAAAAGTGAAACATAAGATCAACAGGCAGTAAACGTGTGCTGAGCATAAAGTCTGACTAAAAGAAAAACACAGCACCTTAATGTAACAAAAAGAACATAAAAGGGAAAAAAAAAAAAAAAAAAAGGAAAAAGGAAAAAACAGCAGAACAGCAGACACAGAAACGGCTATGATTTATTAATCAGTGGGGCTGGCTGCAAATCACTTTGTCTGCTACACCCCTGTGCAGCATTAACCATGGGAACCACTACAAGAATTTCTTTGAAGCAGAAAATAATCTTCAAATCAAAATAGGATGTTCCCTCAGCGACTGCCAACAGATTCCTCTGTTGCCGGTGGTGAGATGTGCCAGTAACTCCTTCATTAACAGAAAAACAAGCCTTGCCTCCTCTCCTTCCAAGAAAGATATTTCTCATTTTGCACATTTAAACTTCTGTTAACAGATGCCTCTGCAGCAGAATTTTGCCTGCCATACAGGTATTTACGATTTGTCACCTTTTTTGCTTCCTGCGTCTGGATTAAACAATAGGGCTCTTCAGTACCTGGTGAAGTGGGATTTTGTAGATCTTTGGTTATTCTCATGGAGCTTCATACCAGGCCCATATATAAAAATTAAATTAATCTTTTCTCCTCACTGAAATGAGCATGTGTGTAAGTTGATGTGTGTATAAACAGAAACTGTCAACCAAGATGTGACTGATAAATCTAACAGTGAATTACAGAGCTGTTGTTCTGACAAGTAGAAATAAAAACAAAGTTCATAATTAAAATATGCACAATACTAGATTAAATCAGGAGATATTTACACTGTTTTCCAGTACTTAGAATCCAGTTCTTGTCATTAATAGCTACAAAAAGACATGTACTTACTTATAGAACAAAAACATTACTTATGCTGCTATTCATTGTTAAGTTTGTTTATTTATAAGCTGGAAATTCAAAATAACACTTTTTTTAAAAAAACTATAGATAACAGATCAGTAGGACCACATTAAAACGTAAAATTTGCAAGAAAAGTTATATTAGGCATTTAGGTTAAATATTCATTAACATATAATTATATGTTCCTTCCTCTTTCAACTTCTGTCTTGACTCTGAATTGATTTTCATCCCTCTACTCCTCCAGTCCTGGCAAATTATGATGATAGGTATGTACTACTCAAGGGGCACAAAAAAAAAAAAAATCTTTTCTTTGTATCTCTGATCCGTCCAAACCTACCTGAAAGGAATATGTACTCAAGTTTAAAATCTGGCAGGCAAGCTGATAAGCATAAATCATAAGTGAATTAATATAAAGACGTCATGTCTCAGATAACAGTATCTTAACCAGCTTTATGAATGTCAAAGTCTCAGGAATGCTTTAAGGAATGTTTAATCCAATGTACACACATGTCTGGCCAAGTTCCCATTCCCCTTACAGGCACAACCAGGCTTGTCTTGCAGAGGAGAACGGCTGCTTGTGTGAGCTGTACGTAAAGATGTATCAGCCCACGAGAGATGTCCCAGAAGCTCAGTCCAGCCTCCATGGCGACGAAGGCTAGACCAACCTGAGCTAATCAAAATCTGTTTTGCCTATTCAACAAATGCAGCAGTTGCCTCTCAGCTTCTAGCCTAAAAGTGTCCTTAGACCTCAGCCTTTACTAGAAGAACTGGACATTACACATCGCTCTTCAATAAGTCTGATGGTGAGGTAAATATGCATGCTGACTCTGCTCCATTCTAAGCATTCTGCTGTACAAGGCAGGTTTACTAAGAAAAAAAAAAGCCATAAACATACACCTTGCTGCAGACTGCACAGTGACACAGGAGTGCCAAGTTCCCAATTCTCATCCCAGGAACTGGAATGCAGATTTGATGCCAAACAGAAAGAAGGTTTCAAGTTTCCCAGGGCACCGACTGGGAAGATTTATTTGTAGACAGGGGCAGGACTGTTTCACCTCTCAATAAAGGAAAGTAAGAGGCTGCCAGTCAGTGGGGCAGAGCTCATGACACTGAGTAAGTGTCAATGAAACCAGATCTGGGTAGGAAGTTTTGCCCTCCTCAGTGCAACAAGAGAACGTGGGAAGGAAGACATGCCTAGCAGTGATTCAATACCAAAGTCATGAACACTACTGCTAAATAAAGAAATTCACTTTCTAATAAAGAAATTTACTACCTAGAGTTGCATTTCTGCTTACAGAGGATGTAGCTCTTGTGGTTTACCTAAGAAACTTCAGCATTCAGTCTGATAAAAAAGCTGATTCCAATACCTTCAATGCTGGGGGAGGGCAAAATATATAAAAACTGTTGTTTCCTCCAGAAAGCTTTCCTGCTTTACATAGTGATTTGTTACTGAAATTTCCCAAAGCATTAAGATCTACACCTGACTCCCTGTATTATATGACTTTGCAGACACAGTTCTACTACTGAGGACATCAGACATTACTTGAGAAGCCTCAATCTCTATTCTTTCCTGTCTCATGAAAATATTATTTGCTGCTACAGTTGCACAAATGTGTTCTCAGTTATACAGCCAACTCTCCTGCCAGTATGGCCTGCAGATAGAGTGGCATCTCTCTCTCACCACTTCTCAACACTGCTTTCGTATTTAACTGGAGCACTGATGATTGCAGTCAGTGTAACGTACACCCAACACTCGCTTGTTTCCAAATGCAAGTTTCCTTCTTGTAAAAGTGTCTGGATTTTCTCACTGCTCTAGAGCTTTCCCTGTAGTTTTACAATCTCAAATAATGAAAGGCTCTCAGCCACACATTGGGACTACAAACATGGGTGTTTAAGTTTTTTTTTGTTTGTTTGTTTTTAGGACTGGAGTCTACAGACTAAAGGGTTTTTAAGAGGGTCTCATGGCACATTAATACTTGTGTGTCCTTGTATGCGTGCTGAAGCTATAAAAACAAAAAAAAAAAAAAGTGACGTCCATTCCTCCAGGTTCATTTGCTGTGGAACAAGCTGGTGGTAGCAAAAGAATCAGGTGGACAGCTATAGCTGTCTTGGATATAATCTATTTTGTACATTTCTGAGATGCCAGGAGGCACCTGTAACAAAACAAATCACCTTCCTCTTCGGTGTTCCACAAAACTTCCCCATGGGGTTTGGTAAGATGATGACAACTTTCTCAAATTGTTCCAGAGGGAATTTTCTAGATCAACCACTGCCTCACAAGTCACGAGACAGGCAGACTCCTGTGCTTTGCACTTTCTTGCTCTTTTAAATAAAGCAGCAGCCATGGCTCTCAGGGAATAGACTAGCAGGACTCCCAAGTCCCTCTCTTCTAGCCAAAGGTTATTTCCTGTTCATTGGAAGTTTACCAATTATCTCAAGGGCAGACATGTAAAAATGCCTCCTATAACCTATTTGCACTGATTCACTTGCCATGAAACTGCTGGCATTAAACTGGTATCATAAGCAGACAAACAATAAGTTGTTTCATCTATTAAAAGAGATAATTAAATTAAGACAGTGGTTTTTAGTAAAGTTTGTTTACTAAAGCTTTGTAATAGGTCTGGCTTTTGAATAAGTTCATTATGAAATACATTCCACTTAAAAAGAGAAAAATGCTACAAAGCCATAAACAGGGAAAGAAAGACACACAGAGTTTCACAAACATCAACAAAACAGCTTTTCACCAGCTGAAGTGGAGAAAAGCTGTGGACAACTCCTCCAAAGAAAGAGCTTCCCTCAGCAAACTCAATACACAAGAGCTAAACAGTGAGACACACCAGAATATTGGTCTGGTTCTTGTATGAGCAGAGAACCACTTCCATTTCACGCTTTGAAATCAGCCGTCGTATAAAGAGCTTGACAAAGCAAAAAGGCTGCTCAGGAAAGGAAATGGCATAATGCCCATTTCCTTTGTTCATGGTAAAGCTCATCGCTGAGCAAAAAGATGCCACTGAAAGTCAAGGAATCCAACAGTGAACAAGGGCTTCAGTGTTGAGGCAAGTATGAACTGCTCCATTATTGTCAGCACTGTCCTCCAGAAGAAACAGTGGTGTTATTAACAACCAGCAAAATCCAAACCAGTGACAGTTTTACAATGCAAATTCCAAACATTTCCCATTGATGAATTAACGGAGTGAAATTTCTCTAGTGAATTATGTTGATGCATGTGAGATCACAAAATTATCTGAAAGAGGAAGCTATGGTAACAGCACTTTTCATCCATATTCACTCAGAGGTGGGCAGAATGCACTCAGAACTGCCTTTGTACTTTTTTCCATTGTATAAAGTCATCTTTGTTTTATAGACTAATGTGTGCAAGTTCATATGTAATGCATGTGACAAAATTATTTCAGAAGACTGTACATAGAATTCATAAATAAATAAATAAATGAAACATTCTGTGTCAGTCACCATCAAAACATAAGAGATGTGCCTGACATAGTCTTAATTCAGCATTTGTATTTCATATGGCGATGATTGTATGGTTGCCATCTGGCCTCATGCCACGCAGAGGAAAAGTGACAGCTGAGCAATGAGATATGGCAGCAATTGTTTTGCTTGTTTCTAAAACTGGAAAATGTTTTATTAAATTGGACAATTTGCAGGAAGGAAAAAAAAGGAGCTACGTCCTGCAATTAAGGTAGTTAAATGCCATTCCTGAGAAATTCTGTTTTATCTGTGCCTCTATCTTTGCATCCGAGACGTTTGTTATGCTATCAGCAGCCAAATTTTTTCAGAAGTAATCACTAATTATGTCTTTTCTGCTGTCTTGGTGGATAGCAGCATGTGCTGTCAGAGGACTTGAGAGGATCTGAACATACAAAGTACTCTATAATACCATGAACTCTTACTGAACAGGCCTTGAATGCACATCACAAAACTACTGGATATTTTTTCACCCTAAATCAGTGAATAAATGATTGTTCCTTCACACAGATTTCTTCAGTCTACTATGAAGATTTATGAACCTTTACATACTCATGTACATAGGACCAAAGAAAAACTCTGAAAAATCCACCATGATCTTCACAGCAGAGCAGGAACAGTGTAAAGTAAATACAAAGACTCACTAAATAAAAGTTAACAGTTAGCTATTCATGAACACTATGTGTTAAGTGAGCACTTAACCTGTGAAATAAATACACATGCACTCAAAGACTTGATCACAAGAAGTATAAGTACATAGTTGCACAGATTATTTAAATTCTACCTTCAGCCTCTTGAGTGTGTGCCTTTGAACCTTAACAACTTCTTTTAACTTGGGAAATCACAACTGGTAAATCTCTCCCCCTCTTTTTTTTTCTTTTCTGTTGTGTTTTTTTTTTTTGGTTGGTTGGTTGGTTTTGGTTGGGTTTTGTTTGTTTGTTTTAAAAGAGGAAGAATTGTGAAGAAAAATCTATAGAGAAATAGTTTCTCACGTTCCTGATATACACTAAGAATAATTCTGCTTTCAGAAAAATGCACTGATATTTTTAATTTGATTCTGACAATCTGCTAAAACTGATGAAGAATGCAAAAAGAATTTGAGAGGCCAGGACTGCAAAAAGATCTATGGCATAAGAAGTGTTTCCGTTTCGAAAACAAAACAAACAAATACACAAAACAAAAAAACACCACCCATGAGACACCTATATAGCATCTTTCATTTGAAGATATCTGAATCAGTAAGTGTGCCAGAAGTGTAGCAGGATCGAAGTAAACAGTGAGTTTATATTGCCTCGGAGAAATGTCAGGAAACATTGTAAGGTGAATATAATCCTATCAGAAATCGTCCATAAAGAGAAATGTGATGGAGTAACAAGCAAATACACAAGTATTTAGGGAGAAAGTTACAAACACTAAAGCAAAACCATGTTTTACTTGGCAAGAAAAGAAAAGGGGTTCTTAATATGTATTTCAGAAAACACAGAAAAAGGAAGCTGTAAAGCTATCATTTTAATGGGAAGTTAAAACAAACCAACAATTGACTTCATGACAATGGCAGATTTTAATAATCTTCACAAAGGAAAAAAAAAATCTCAGTTTATTATAGCAAACCATCTAACAAAGTGGGGGAAAAAAAGAGGATGCTAAGGAGAGTAAGGATTTCCTAAGAATAATTAGATGTATTCTTACATGACATAACTGTAGCATTAATAGCATCCAAGTCAGAAGGGACTTTGCTTTAGAGCAGTTGAAGAACTCGAAGTAAACTAAAGGGAGAGGCAGCAAGATCCCAGAGGATGGTAGAAGAGTAAACAGAGCAACAAGTTTAAATTGAGGAGGAGAAAGCAGGAACTGAGAAAGTTACAGACCAGATGTAGCAACTCTGATACTCAGAAATCCTGGAACACAGAAGGTTAAAAGCTACTTTCAATTTAAGAACAATGTCTTGTTTCCTTTCTGGAGATCAGCACAGTAGCCAGTCTCCTCAATGAAGTCTTCAACACTGACTCACGTGACATTCTCAAAAGCAAAGGTAGCAACCTGATCTTGACAAATAAACTAACTACAGGAAGAACGAGAAAACAACATCCTCATTGCAAAACTACCATGAAAAATACCCGTTCAGCTAAGAGGACATTTCAAGCATCATATAGGAAACTACAACCAAGCTTCCTGCAGGATGCAACTTTCAGTAGCAATTTATGGAGTGACTTACCAATAACTCCATCAGACTAACATACATGTGGAGTCAGGAACATAAATCCAAGCAAAAACATCAGCACTTTCAAAAACCGGGATTAAAAATAATTTTGACAAAAAAGAGAGATCATCTAAACTCAGCATAAGTAAATCGAATAAGGAAAAATACAGATGCAAAACACCACTTTGAAAGTGTAACAGTGAAAATACTCCGACAAAGGAAAAGTGATCAGCTTTACCTCATGACTACTGTAGAAAAGTTCCCAGCTTAACTTGCAGTAAGGGAGACTTAGGGTAGATACCAGGTGAAAAAACAGAAGCATGAATAAATACTGGAATAAAACTAGAGAAATCCCTGTCCCTGGAACTTTTTTAAAGAATAGGTTAGACCAGCATTCATGACTCTGCCTCAAATCACACTTCTGGTGGGGCTGCAGGCAAATTACTCAGTCCTGGCACGGGACTAACCTAACCCAACAGGACATGAGAAACCACTAGAGAGGACCTGAGAAATTGCTGGACACAGTCCCTAGCTGTGAGAGAAGAAAAGTTACAGACAGTGCCGTGAGGGCTGACTGGACTTCCAGCATGGCTAAGGAAGCGTAAGGTGCAAAGCAGCTGACTGGCAGGATGGAGGAGCTCCAGGCAGTGGAAGCCCGCACAGCCAGCACATCAGAGTGACCACACCAGTAGTGCCATGTACTGCTGAGATTACTGAGGGAACAGTACAAGCTCCATCAAATTATACTATGATTTAGCAAGGCTGGAATCAACAGGGAAAACTAATTAGGGGTAGGCTGGTCATGTGAGAGAAGAGTGGGATGGAGGAAGAGGGGCATGTGGCAAAAAGGAAGGTGAAGAAGGAGAAAAGGGGATAACAACCACAGGTGATTGGTACCTACCAGGTAGCCCTGTGCTGCTCCCCATCACAGTTTAAATCAGTGCAGCCAGCAAAACCCTGTTGTTCTGAGCTCACCATGAGAAATCAAACCTGCTTCTGTTGTCAGAAGAACTGGGCCTGGAAAGGAGGTTTGGTGCTCTCCCTGGCAAGCAGGAGAATAGCTCAGTAGAGGGACAGAGCACCTTAGCATCATCATGCTGGTTCTTGTTTGTCCCCAACCTTTTCTTGCCAGACTTATGAAGTTCCTTTTCATTCCTACACTTCAATGACACTTTCGTAATATCAAAGGAGAAGAATGCAAGTTCTACAACTCCAGTCATGCTTAACACATAAAAATGATTTCCAGAATATCCTCAGTGATAAAGTGACCCATTTCCTACCTGGTCTGTGGAATCTCATCAAGCTACGGTGCTATGAAAACGTAAGTTTGTTTTTGCGTTGGCCACTCCATAATAATTTCAGTGAATTTCCCCTTTCACAAGCAACTAAATCCTTTGACTTGACAGTTGGGATACAATTTCGGCATCCTTTGAAGGAGTTGGGAGAACTAGTAATACCATGAAGTTTGGGACTATGACATCTGAAGGAAATTACTAGATAACCACCAAATAACTATTCAATAGACAAATTATAACCAAAGAAATTTATGGTAAACACCAATAGAAAGTTTTATGTACTCTGGATTTACCACAAACAATACTTTCAGAAAGCCACGAGAAGCAGAGGTGATGACTATTTAATTTTAGTTTAGAATGTCTTTTAAGCACAATTTTGTTTAATTTACTATATAGATGTAAAAAAAACCAACCAAACAAACAAACAACTCTTTTCTCAAATATCTAAAAAGTAAAATGCACAGCAATATCTGAAATACCATTAGTTCTATAATTATTCATTGACTTCTTTAATTTTACTTTATATGACTGAAATATATCTGCAACTGTGCACTGAAACTGAAATGAGTTGTCAGAAACTTTCTGCTCATCTTCAAAACGGTAAGCAGAAAAATACTCAATAATGAGCATTCTTAACAAAGAACACTGGATGTTTTGAGGGAGACAAAAAAATAAAAAAAAAAAAATTAAACCACAAACCTGCTATAAACTTCACATCTTAATGGAAAGTCTTTGGATCCTTGACCTGATTCCAAACATCTGTGTGCAACATGCCCTAATATTCTCCATGGGAGTATCCCTAGAGCTCCTGTCACTGTTAAAATATCCAATGAGAAGTCGAAAAGAAGAAAAAAAAAAGAAGAGCAGCAGCCGCTGAAAATCTTCTTTACCAATCACCATGCAATCATTTTCTCAGACACGGCCACTGTTATATTAACTCACTCTAGAAATGATACATAATATTTGCTAGACAGCAGATGCAATGAAGAGGTCACACATCTGGTAACTCAAAGAATATATTCTGTTTCTGTTTGGAATTAAATATTTGCACCACAATATTTTGTACTTCCCAGTTTTTCATCAAACTATCGCTGTTCTATTGTAACAGATACTGCATTTCAGACTTTTCTTATCAATAAACTGACATTAATTAGCTTTTACTGTGATAATGCCTTCTGTGTAACTATGGACAACATACAAAAAAAAAAAAGTAATACTGTTTTGTGGCATTCTGTCTGAAAAACAGAAATGTTTTACTATACAGACAGACAGCACTGTATTCTGCACAGCCTACTATGTTAGTAATCACTGTTGAAGATCTATTGATACAGTCACTGAAATGTGCAACGTAATTCTGAAGTCCTGAAGCTGACATCTCTTAAAAACCTGATATCAAAATGGTGTGAAAAACAATGTGATATGCTATAAGGTAGTTTCCATTGTAAAACTTGCCAAAGACTCACTAGTTAGATGTATGCAACTTCACTAAAACAAAATGCAGCTATGGATGGCAGGGAAAAGCAGAGTGAAGATTATACTCCAGAATTATGAAAAACAAAACCAGCATTCAAATGTACTTGAGCAAATCCCTACAGTTTGGCGAAACAACTCAAGATGCTGAAAAATTGTCTCACATGTAAAGGACAGTATTCTTCAGAAATACACAAACCTCATAGACCCTAATTCTGACTCTAATGTGGTTTCAGATGAGAATAATACACTAGGACAGAACACAGCACACTCGAGGAACCATGGCTATTACTTGGCTCAGGACTGCCAGAGAGAGCAATGTAAATAAAAACTGTTCACAAGTTCTTTATTCGCTTATCTACACACTCCTACACTGCAGGCACAACTTTGAGCAGAGTGGAGCACAGAACACAGACTAGTCTCAGTTTCCTCGCAGCAATGCCAGGTGGTTACTGACTTCCACAAAGATATAGATATAATGACATGGCAAATACAGAAGAACATAATTGCTATCTAGGCAGATCTAAGAGCATTTCCTCAAGACCACACTCAGAAGAAAATGGGGTACACATCATCTGTTCTATGAATCCCCATTCTGGAACAAAAGCTGGCCATGCAACTGCAGCAGAGAACCATGGCATCCAGAAAGACACTTCCTCCCATCTTCTAGACAAGTCAGGAAATCCGGATAGCAAGGTGTATTGCAAAGCTCTCAGCCCGCAGTCTATGTGCGGCGAGCCTGATCCGTATTACTCTAAAATCTTAAGCAATCACAGACATCTGAATCAAGAACACTCCCCTCTACACAACAGAGCAACTAAGTACCTGCAGATGCTACTCCCCACCAGAAAGCTCACCTACAAAGAAAAGATTTGTTAAGTTTGCTACTGCATCCAGCCAACGGATTGTATTCCAAATCCACATAAGCAATGAAGCTGGAGCTACAGAGATCTTGGATCCAAATTTGACCAACTCCCCAACCTTGGGTGTCCTGTTGCAGTATTTAGTCTTCCATCTTGCTTTTTACTGTAAATGGTAAATAACCTTATGACAGTTTTCTCATTCTCCCCCACCATAATTCATCAGGGCACTACCATTCTAAACTAACTCACAGTTACCCATCCTTACCAAAAGAGCTTTCTTCTTTAATGAGAACTGCTGTCTGAAACTCTGGACTACAGAATCAGAACTTACACAATGAGAACTTTCACTATGAAGTTATTTATATCAACAACTCATGGTTAACAAAGCAGTAAGCAATTTTAACTGGCTTTTATCTTGCTCTTTGCTACATGTATGGCTTTTTAACATTTTTATTAAATTTTTATTGCAACTCACCAAAATTTCTCTTTGTTCTTCCAGATTTTTTAAAAAGTTTGAAAACTCATGAAGCGACGCATCTGTAATACAAATCCAGAAAAAAAGCTCAATAATGTTGCAGGATAGCATGGCAAAAATATAGCCATTTACGGTCACTTTGTACGTACCTATGTATCTTTCATCATCTGTCTCTGCATCGCCAATAAATTCAAATTTAAAGTCTCTCAGAGAATGGGCAAATTTTCTCTGGGCTGCCGAAAGATCTGCAAAGAAAAAAAAGCAGAGATTGAAGGTTAGACAATGATTTTTCACTAGTATATTTCTCAGAACAAATGCACACCTTAGGATTTTCTGTACACAGATAGCTCTGCAAGTGAAATGTTTATACCTAAACTAAATTTAAAATAATTGTTATACTGGAACCAGAAATTCCACGGAGATAAACTATGCCAAGAGTTAGTCAAATGCATACCATTAAAATTGATTTTGTATAACTGCTTTGTAGTATTCCCAAAACATTTTTTCAACCCAATTTTACATATTAGTGTTTGACAATTTGGGGTCGGAGGGCTGAACTCATACAGCCCTCAGGAAGTAATCAGAGTCTGCATTCAGTCACAACATCACCATTATAAACCTTCACTGAGATTTATAAAGCTGTAAATAAGCAGTGCACACACACTTTTCGGTTGTGCTGACATGTGCAGGTTGGGAATATCACAAGTTCTGGAAGGATGGAATTGCACAACGGAAAAAAAAGATGTATGTGCAGTACACTCCTACCCAGTAGTAAAGGTTTTACTCACATTTTTGTTGTCAGCCAGAGTTAAGGACAATTTGAAATATTTAGTTAATCTATAATCTTTTTCTTAGCACATGCAGTTCTGAAGGGCTAAGACTAACTCTCAACAGACCAGCTAAGCATTTTGTACTTTAATATTAACCAGAGTTAAAAAACTAAAAACTTGGGGTTTATTTATGGTTCTTGGGTTTGTTTTTTTTTTAGTTTTTCAAAAAAAAAAGAAAAAATAAATAAAAAAAAAATCCACACCAAAAACTAGCCTTATGATAGTCCCAGCATCCAACACATTGTGGTTTATGTATCATGTATCATAGCCAAATACAACTTTGACACGCAATGCTGCACTGAAAGTTCAGTGCAACCAATACTTTACAAACTGCAAGAGACAACCCCAAAAGAAAACAATGCTTTCTGTTCTTTGTCATTCCACATTCCTTTCTTTTCACCCACTTCTCATTAGTCCTTTTCTCACCTATTGTGTAACAGGGCTGTTCCCTGTGATGTCCTACTGCCATCTACTCACCTCCCTTTTGCCACTGCTTCTGAAGCCTGTACCTGCACTCTGTAAGTCACAAAACAGCAGGATGCTGCACAGGGTTGAAGAGACAGGGATAAGAAGGTTGAAGGAAAAAGCAACATAATTCCCATGTGAAAGGAAACATGGGTATCTTAACTCAAGTGTCTTGTGGGCTAATAGGCTGTTCATAAAGTGGACAGCAAAAGAAACAAGTTCTGAAGGCTGTGAAAGGCTTAAAATGGAAAATAATGAGTTGCTTAAAAAATCTAATATCATGCTTATTTGTGAGCCAGGTCACAACACAAGGCTGAAAAGAGTTTATTTATGGAAGAATCAGTCCAACAAAACATGCTGTCCCAAACTTACTTAATTTTCTTGAATCCAATAATCCCTTACCAAAGCCCTGTCATATGAGAACAAGCCCCAAGCTAGAGGAAGGAACGGTTTATTATATTTTACTCTGCTTGCAGAAGTACATTCACATAATGCCGGAAAAGGTACATGTTAAGAACAGGCACACAGCACCACATGCATGAAATTCGCCTCTTTCCCCTTCACAGGCTGAAAGGGTACCAAAATACTGACGTGGGCTATGAGCTTTGATGAGCCTTTCTAGAGCAGTGCAAAACTAGCTCCTGCATGGTTACACATCCCATTTCTCCACCAAAAGCCACGTCTCTGGTGACAGTGACAGCAGACAGAACCTGTGCCCACAACCATTTTCAGAGTGAAGTCCGACATCCTCCATCAAGTTGAGAAAGGGCTGAATCAAACCACTTTCTCACAAGATCAGAAAAGGCACATTTGTACATTTCTCTTTACCAAATCTGCTAAGCGATAGGAAATTACTGACAAAAGGGCTGAATAGGTGGTTGGGGGCAGTAACCTTCTAACACACCAAAGCTGGATTTGTGATTTACAGAGTTCCTGCATTAGAGTCATGAAGCCACATAATTTTTTTGCAATGTCTTCCCACAATTTATTTCTGAAATGTTTAAGAACTGCTCCAGAAAATTTTGGAAAGTATTGGGGTAAGTGGAGGTTGAGGGTTTGGGATGCAGAAGAATGACCTGTTGAGTCAAGAAAAGCTGCAGCTACCTGGCTACTGAACCAACACTTAGAAGAAAAGACACCAACATAGGAAGAGATTTTCTGATGGATTTTAAGGATTTGGCACTTTCAACATACATGGAAATTCACTGAAGCAAAATAAAAACTAATCACATGTTGCATGATGTAACAGAGAAGAAACAAATCTGACTGAGGGAAGAACACTCCACACATTTGGTACAATAGACTGCTGCAATGATCAGAGTCCTAACTGTTGTCAAAACAGACTTTTAATCCTGCTTAATCAGCAGATGTTAACTACAATATTCATCCTCCAACGTTTATACATCATCCATCAGTCTTCTTTTATTTTGGCTAAATTTACGTTTATGATCACATTCTGTTTTCATTCCCTATGCCAAAATAGTACTGGTTTAACATAAAACTAGTACCTTACCAGGCAGAACCACTGATGCCCAGCCATTCACAGGAACAGAAGAGGCTCTGGGCTGCCTCTTGATAAACTAAAAGAAACAAAACTGAGTATCAAGTAGAAATGGAGGAAAATTTTCTCAAATGGTCAGAGAAAGAATACTGAACTTGTTCTGCTACAGCACAGGAAAAGTTATGAGGATGGTGGCTAGACTCAAAAAGACAATGTACAGCCCTGTGTTGGATTTTCTTGCTATCTGACAAACCATGGCCAGAGACCTGAGACCGTCTGCAGTCAAACCTTCTGCTGTGAGGCAAATTGCATTAAACTGCTCCAGCCTTTACCCTTGTAAATTCCGCATATCCCACAATACACACATAGACATTCACATTAATTACAAGCATTTATAAAACTCTATAAACAAACTAGATTCTGATATTGTCATAAGTACTATACTCTCTTACTATTGTATTATGATTAAAATGCTGAGCTTGCTTAAGTTAGAAGTTTTGTAAATGTAACTTGGCTCTTTTTCATTCTGTATCAGAAGACCTTTACTACAACAAAATTATTCAGCTGGCCCTGACAGATATATCCCGGTATTGTTCCACATCAGCATCAGACCTTGCAAGACCAATATGTGCTATATAACAGACCACAAACATACATGAATTTCAGCTACATGCATTAGAATAAGACAGTAAATAAGTATGACACGTATCAAATAGAGTGGCCAGTTACGTTGATTATGAAAATAAAGCTGTAGCCTACTGAAAAAACAGAGTGAAAATTTAGAAGGCCAAAAAAGCAATTAATTTATTCCTTTTCATTTCCATATTGTATACAATAACACCAAAAAGAAAGATATAGGAAGCAGTAATAGGGTTGTTGCTCACTGAAAGCAGCTGCTACCATTTACAGGCAGGAACAGGGCATTCAAGATCAAAGAGCACTTAAATATCAACCAAACATGAACACTCTTTCCTGAATAAAATGTAATCCTGGCAAACTCACAAGGCAGAGTAATTTCAAACACTCACCTTTTCAAAACACTAAAAGAAACCAAGCATCTGCTAAATGTTTTGACCAAAAGACTGAACAGAAAGACAGACACATTCCCAAACAGAGAAGGCAGTGACATAAGGACACCAGGGTTTTTCATTTTCTCTCTTTGTTAAAGTTCATATCAGTACACTGTATTTTTTTCACGTTCAAATGCAACTACTTAAAAACACCAGAAGAAATGGGAGGAGTCACCAGTTCTCCCATTTTACTCTGAAACACTTCAGTAACAGTGTTCTCGTCAGCATACCCTGTGCCAGATGCGCTGCCGGTACCCCACACAAATAATACCTCTATATTTTTCCATTTGGAGGAAAATATTTTTGTTCCTTATCTGAGCTGAACCAACACGACACCATTAGTTGCTAGGTGGTGACCAGCCCTCATTTACAGCACCAGACTCCAATCGCTTCCTTTATTCTAAGATCAGTACTAACTTCAGTGTTAGCCACCTAAACTAAAACTCTTGCACAAAGCAAGACAGTATTGCTTCTCAAGACTATCCTGGATCTCTCTGCATGGCAGGAGAATTGTCTGCTTGCAACAGCCCTTTGTATTAGTGTTAGAATTTTTCTACAGTAAAATACAAATTTCTACCATCAAGCTTCACTTCTACTGCACCATGATAATTCTTTAAAAACAACTGCAATTACATTGTCGTTCCTCATCCCCAGCTACAAATCCCATTTTCACTACCAGATATGCTCCAGGAATCAGAGATTCCTAGTAGTTTTATTTAACATGGGTTAAAATTGGCCTGGTCTTTTTCAACAACATTGCCCTCAAAAAGCTAAAAGGTTAACAAATACTTAGATTTAACTACCAAGCTCATCTTCAATCTACATTACTACATTAAGGACTAATATTAGACTACTCAACCTATTTTCCTCACAGTAAGCGAAGATCAAGCAAGGTACACACCGTCATGAAACAGGCAACGACAAGCTGAGCGAGAGTCAGCATCTCCCCTCTTCTTCCCAGGCATTAATCTAACGATTGATGCTAATAAGCAGCTTCAGAGGAACACAGTACTTAAGAGTTTGTCCAAGAGCTGCAATATGAACTTGCATGATGTGTTGTACAAATCACACACCACCTCAACACTTACGAAAGCAACTCCGTGTTTCTCTTCTGTGTCCCCTTTAGCAAGGTGAACAATGAAAACTAATATAATCCACAACACTGAGAACATGAACAGGATTTAGTTATTACCTCAGTAAGGTGGATAAACAGGATTTACTTATCAACTTAGCAGAAGCAAGCCATGTGGTAGATTCTTAAGAGCAGTAACACATTCCAACTCCCTAAGACCAAATAAACCTTTTACTACTCATTTTTACCTGAGAAGCATAGTGAAAAAATCATCAAAACACACACACAAAAAAGTGACCATAAAGCTAAACCACAAAGTTATTAATTCCCCTCCAAAGCCATAATGGAAATCAAGTTCAAAGACTAAAAGGTCTCTAGAGTCCAGTTTTGGCAACACCAGGTTGCCCATGGCAACTCATGAGTTTCTGAAAGCTTAGCAAATTCAGGTATGAGGATTAAAAATCAACTCATTACTGATTTGTCAAGTAGTTCTTAACATCCCCTCCCCCTGCATAATACAGTGTAAGAGTATTTGGACCACTGAACCATTTCCCACACCTTTAAAACAAATAAGAAAAACCACAATACCTCTCCGTTTCAGTTATTTGAGTTTAACTCATGTAGCAACACAGCGTTGTGCTCCTGCCGCCCCAAAGGCACCTGTTCAGGCAAAGCTCCCAAGCATCTAGCAGCTCACAGCTTCACACCTCTGCATTCATGTAGTCAGGTCTGAGACAAATCTACACCAAGTATATCAAAGTTATAACGGATTTGTTATTTAACAAAAGAATCAGAAATGAGGTGGCAGAATGAAGTCTTTCAAATTTTAACATGGAAGGGGCTTTGTTACCAAATTAAAAAGAAAAAAAAAAAAATCAAAACACAAAAATCCCACCTACAAACAACACACCCCCCCAACCCAACTTGCATTTCAGCATCAAACAGAAAAAATAAAATTGCAGGAATAAAATTAAAACCAAAAAACCCTAAGGTAATTAATATGTAAATACAAGAAATAAATAAAAATTTCAGGATTCTTAATTCCTAGCAGATTTTTTCTTTTTAACTTGTCACAGATAGGAATTGACATTGTTCTTCTATTACACTGAAAGTCCAAATTTTTTCACGACTCTCCCAACTAATGACAACAGGAAGTGAACTCCTAGAAACCAGAAACAAAAAGCACAGTTTTATTGTCCAATCTAAGAAAAAGGAAGAAAACAGAATATTAGGGCAATGAATACCATTCTTCAGAACAGTGCTCTCTGTTAGGAACTGACTGGTCTTAAATGTTTCTTCCACAGTGTTCAACGTTCCCTGTTACCAGTTTAAGCACATGCTGGGGTCATTAATTTTGGCATAATTATGGAACAAGTAAAAACAGGCTATTTAGCCTGAGCAAGCCACATGTAAATGGCATGACAGATAGTCTAACCTCCTCCCCACTTCTTAAGAGATAGAACCACCCATTTTTTTTGCAAGATTTCTATTTCATGGGTTACTGCTATCATTATTTTGTTATTTTCCTTCTTTTCAAATGCATAATCTCATCGTCTAAGTGTCACTATTGTTCCCATTGATCAAAACAGACTAGTTAAGAAAGTTTCCAGATTTTAGCAGAGTAGACTCCTGTTTTCGTAGGTATGCAAAAAGTTTTAGATGCCATAACCTCCAACTGCTGTTTTCTGCTATAGAAAGTGTGCAGCATAATAACAGAAAATGCAGATCATCTTATCTACCTTCCCTAGTTCTCCAACTTTCACCAGTGAAAACAAATTTCCTCCTCTCTCTACCCTTGCAAGTACAACAGTACAAACTCCACATTCCCCGACATCAAGAAACAATTAACATGTTAATTACCATATGCGCAATATCACAAAGTAGTATCTTGTGGGGCTATGGGCAAAACACCAAATCATGCTGGTATTGTCCGCGGGTTTCACCACACCTTCTTGAGCTCTGGGTATTTGCTTTTTTTAAGCTGGATCTTTGAAACTGGCAAACCAGTCCTACTCCACCCTGCCAAGGGCACTTTCCTCTTCGCATCACATGCACACTTGGCATCTCAGCAGAGATTAAGGCTCTCCTAGAGCATCTCCAACAGCTCTTACAAAAAATGACAACCCTATGTCAGCTCAGATAGCAACCACATCTTTCAGTTCTGCTCTTCAAGAACACAGCATTAAGTTACATTTCACGAAAGAAAAAGACAAGCTGCATCCCTGGCCCTGCAATCCTGCCAATAAATTCACTGCTTCAGGGGTGGAGAAACATTCCTGCAACCACTCTGACATAGGACCTGTATGCTAAAGACTCTGCTGAACCATCAGGTAAGTGTGATGGAGGCGCTGCAGAGTACCACAAAGACAGTTAGTCTTCAAAGGAGTCATAACCATCTTCCTGATCCTTATGACTTTCACATCCCTTACAAGAAGATAGAACAAAAAAAGTAGTAAATTAGAAAGCAAGGATTAAGAAAAACAGATTTGCAATGCAGAAATTATGAGAGCATTCCACCAAATTCACACAGTTCACAAAGAAAGAAACTAGCATTTCAGGATTTGCTGCAAAGGTTTCCCTCTATCATACTGCACCAAATGGTAGCAAGATGGACACTTGGTTCCACTTAAATTTGAGAAGAAACTTCTTCTCAGTGAGGGTAACAGAGCGCTGGAACAGGCTGCCCAGGGAGGTTGTGGAGTCTCCTACTCTGGAGACATTCAAAACCCGCCTGGACACCTTCCTGTGTAACCTCATCTGGGTGTTCCTGCTCCGGCAGGGGGATTGGACTGGATGATCTTTTGAGGTCCCTTCTAATCCCCAACATTCTGTGATTCTGTGACACCAATGTTATGCATATAATCTGTTCCCAAAAGAAAACTCTGCATCAAACCAGAAGGAACAGTTTGAATACGCAATAACAAAATGATTTTACCATCAAAGCTTCCACTGGTAAAACTTTCTACAATATCTTCAGCTCCATGAGAAACACAGACTTGTCCTCCGAAAGCAACTGAATTAGAAAATGTGAGATGAAAACATCTCTTTTCAGAGTTCAGGATTTTACTATTATTAATGTAAAGATGTATGAAATAAGACGACTACACTTCTATTAGTGACTTTTCTAGCAGAAATTTAAAACTGACTTAAGTCTTCTATAAAATAACTCCAGTAAATGGAACATAAATTTCAAGATGTTTATATTCTTTAATTAAAATTCTCATCAAGCAGCACAGATTTGAAGGCCCACCTGCATTTTATGTATGGATTCTTTATCCATATTTATTCTGTAGCATGGCTATATTCCTATTTCACAAATCATATCCTAAACTAAGCTATTGATGTCTCAGGGACAATTTGCCAACAAGCAAGGGTGCTCAGTAGCAAGGAAATCAGGTCATGCTGCTTAAGGATGAAAATTCATGCTGGATAACTGAAAACATTCTCATCAGCTGGGAACTCTGAAAAAAAATTTAACTGTCACAGGAAAAAAATGTGGTTATTGCACAGATAATCATCCAAAAACAGCATTCTGAATATATTAGTTCTGGAGTATTGCTTTCTTTCCCAGACTTATTTCCCACACAATAACTATAATATTTACATAGAACAGAATACACTGCGTTGAAATATTATTTTGATTGTGAAAGAAAAGACCAATTCACTGTTGGGTAGAAGCTCAATTTTGCCATTATATTCTCCAACTTATGAAAGAGTTTTGTGGTTCAGGGGCAACCGCACATAATCAAGTCTATACTCTGAATATGTACAATGCAGCATTAACCCCTCACAGCTCATCTTACGTGAAATATTCTCTGAATTCAGAGCACTTCTCAAAATCCAAATATGTAACAGGACCTGTCTGTCTAATTTCTCCAGTCATCAAAATTTACTTATGATGATCGGGTAAGTTGTTACATCAACACAGCAGGAAGACCTGACCCATCACCATAGCACAGATGTTTCCCTCTTGCAAGAAATGGGACTGACTTCATTATTTGAAGTCTATTGTCTTACAAAGCACACATGTGACTGAAATTTGATGCAGCTGAGAAAGTTGGAGGCAGAATACTGCTCAACCTAGGAAGGGAAGGTCACAACGAATATCTTACAGGTTTTTCACATGATGCATCTGTTGCCAGTAACTACGAACATCATCTCAAAGCAAGAATATCCAATAATTAGTTTCAGCACAGTTTTCTCCACAGCAGCAAACAAGGGAGGGCAGCAAAAAAAAAAAAAAAAAAAAGAAAGAAAAATACACCACACCACGCCTTTTCCCACAGTTTGTAGCTAAATTAATCCTGAACAGTATTTCATGTAATAAAGGCCTTATTCCAGACAGAGTTCTCTGACTGCTTAGTTCCAGCCATCTGCAAACGATGCAAGTGTAAGTGCTCTCCATGGCAAGTCGAAGACAACTCCATAATGGGAAGTGTTAGGCAGCCAAAACACATGAAGGGTTGGTAACCACCTTCCTAACAAATGACTAGAGCAAGTATTTTCATCATCTTTAAAAGCACATGTTGTTCAACTTTTGGTTTGAAATATTTTATGAAGCTGTGTATCAAGTCTGCAGAAACATCAACATTAAACATGAAAACCTTTGCCAAAAATAAGAAAAAGTCGAAGTATGAGTCACAATATTTTCTCTCTTGAAAACAGCAGATATCCCAAAACATTGTCACTTGCATGGAGTTACTGCCTGCCTGAATGTTTGCATGTGTAGACAAAAAGCCACGAGGAGATCAAACTTGCAAGATATTGTGATTTCTCCACAACAAAACATGTCCAAACACGCACTTGGCACACCTGCACCCATATAATTAGAGTATTACATGAAATGGCTACCTAGTAGTTTGTCATCAGTAAGACCATAAAAGGTTCAGAAAATAAAGTTACATTTTCACCAGTTCTTCTGCTCATGAGTCACGAGAAGCCAAATTCTTCCAGTAGGCTTAGAAAGACCTTAGATAATATAGCTTCATTTTCCCAAGTGAACCAAGATTCAAGTGGAAGAGGATGGAGGAGAACACAACGAGAAATGGAAGAGAACAAACAAGCAGCTGAGATTTATAATTCAACAAGTAGTGGCCCAACCTTCTTGCTATTTATTTACTTATTTATTTATTAAAAGGTGAGACTATGATTGCATTTTGGAAAATACTTGACAGTTTAGAGCATTTCTACACAAAACCTACAAATCCGAATTCAAAATTCAGAGGGTAGGAATTCTGGCAAGATTTGCATTAAACTCCCATTATTGAAATATAGACATTTTGTCCACAATAGGCAAGTCAGGGAGAATCTTCAGCATCAAGGAGGATGGGATGACCATAACAGGCCCTCAAAGAAGGAAGAGCTCAAGAGTAATTTTGCTGTAGCTAGACACAGAAGTGAAATGAACCGAAGTTGTAACAGAGAAACAGCTGGCAGCAACTGTGGTGCAGAGGACAGCCTGTACCTATGTCACATATAGTTTCAAGAAAAAGCACTGGACAGCACAGCAGCTGTGGAGAGTCTCTGGCTGTGTGCTGTGAACAAGCCAGGGCTTGATGCGGCTGTGCTACACGGAAGGATTTCCCTGAGACACCAGAGACAAAAGGAAAGTGAACAGAGGCCGCTCTGCTCTCGACCCGGGCTGCAGGAGGGGCGTTGCCGCTGCGCATGAAGAGTCTGTGAACAGTGCCCTGCAGCCAATCACCATAGTGGGGGGGGCATGAGTGACTGTGAGTGTAACCAATTGTAGCCTGCGCTTGCCGCATGGCCTTTTGGTATAGAGTATATAAGGCTTGGAAAAACGTGGTCTCGGGGACATTGATATTCAGTGTTGTTTAAGAGTTCATTAAAGAGTACGGATGGTAAATTCACATTGAATTAGACTCCTTACTCTCGCCCGGCCCGCCCGTTCGATCAAAGAGCTTATGCCGGCGTCTGGATTCGTCGAATTTGCTACCGCCGCATTTGGTAGCAGAGGATGGTTCGTTAGCAGAGCATAACGCTTCGGATCTACATATGGTAGCAGAAAGATGGATCGTTAGCAAAGCATAATCGCTCCGGATCGAAATTACTGCGGTGAGCAGCGTTCATAAAAACGGAGCCAAGCCGGGGTGTGGGATAGTGTGCTTAGTCCGGTATCAAAAGACGGGCACCAGTCGAGCTGGCCACTCGCATCCTACGTTAAGACCGCGCTGATAAGATAATGGATATTGAAACAGCCGCGGCACTGCTGACGACTATTCTCTCTAAGAGAGGTATTGAATCGTCACAGGAAAAGCTAATCACATTGATTTTTTTAGCTCAGAAGTGGGGACACTTTGGGGAAGTTCCACTTTTGTTTTCCCCAACGGAATGGAGATCAGTGGGGGACACTATGTGGGACAAAACTATCAGAGGGGAAGAAGAGAAAGAAATTAAATCTGTGAGAGAATTGTGGAAAACCGTATTAGAATCATTAGAAGTTTTGAAATCGGAACAACGTGCCGCCCTAAGAGCCGCGGAGGCGCTTGTCCCAGAACAAACCTGGACTGATAAAACTTGTCGTCCAAAAGAAAAGAGGGGCCTGTGGGCTACTCTGTGGGGTCTGCCTGCCGTTCGGGGTGGTCGCGGGGTCCCGGCTCAGCCAATACTTTCACAATCCGATCTGCAACGCGGATTAGAAACCGCGCGGCTCGTAAACAAAGAACCGGAAGTTTCCCCCTCCGAGTCTCTGGGGCAATGTCCCAAGAAGGCGGAAGTGCAACTAGTCGACTGTCCGGACGTGGGAGGCCCTGAGTGCCGCCCTCCTCCTACCGCTCCGCCTCTGCCCTGCCCCGAGAAAAGCGTGGGGGCCCGGCCCGGACCGGCCGCGGCGCAGCCGCCGGGGCCGGGGCCGCCTCAAACTTTGCCTCCGCAAGCACCCGCGGAAGTTTTTTGTGAGCCTCCTCCTACATCATTGGGCTCACCCCAAGCAGTAGAGCACTTACTGCAAGTCATTACCAACAAGCTTGAACAACTTAAGAGTGTCAAATGTAGAGAAAAATAAGGAACAAATTGAGTTTCAAAAACCAGCTTGCCCTTCACAAACAATGCAATCAAAGGTGCCTATAGACTCTACTGACCAGCCGCAGCCCCGACGTGGCAGATGGTCAGGGGTCATCAAAGATGCCATCCTAGAAGGTGATTGGTCTCCAGCAAAATTAGCCCTACCGGTAATTCAAAATATGAACACTCAGACAGCGGTATGGGAACCACACGATTGGAAAATTTTGCAACAAGCAAAACAAACAACCACAAGCTATGGTATACGTTCAGCAGCTACCAGACACAAAGAACATCTCCGAACCTGTATCCCAATCAGCGACCAACCGTGAACCAGGCTTCTTTCACCTCAACAAGCCAAGCACCGCAGGAAGCCTCGGAGTTGATGTGGAGACAGCAGTAGATATAACATTGACCAATACTGCAATTCATAGAATACCAACTAATGCTAAAGGACCTTTATTTCGACAAGATAGTCTCATTGGAGGCCTATTGATTGGCCGTTCTTCTGCTAGTATCAAAGGTCTTATAGTAATACCAGGTATAATTGATGCAGATTTCACAGGAACTGTTCAAATCCTGGCCTACACTCTGCATCCGCCAATTTTTATTCCTTCTGGGAGTAGAATAGCTCAGGTAGTAGCACTGGAAAACTGCCTACCAATGCTTCCAGGAGTCCCTCCAGCATCCTCAACACAAAGGCGTGATAAAGGATTTGGATCGACAGGTCCTGCAGTTTGCTTCACCTCATCAATGACTCAGCGTCCCATGTTACGTGTGCAACTATTTCAGTCTGATTCTACTGTTGTTGTAGAGGTAAATGCAATGCTTGATACTGGAGCTGATGTCTCCATCATTAGTCAATTCAAATGGCCACGAAATTGGAAACTTCAAAAATCAATCTCTTCCACTGTTGCTGGAGTAGGTGGTCAAACTACTCCAAATATAAGTGTTGATCCCATTTCGATTAGCTTCCCTGAAGGTCAATGTGTTACCCTTAGGGTGTATGTAATGGAATTGCCAAGCAGCCTTGAGGCGCTTATTGGCCGTGACGTCTTGGGGCAACTTGGTGCTGTGTTAACTACTTCACCTTTTCCTTAGTGGTCACTGGAAAGCAGTTGCCCAACCCTCCATTGACCTGGTTAACAGATAGCCCAGTTTGGGTTGACCAGTGGCCATTAACAGAAGAGCGACTGCAAAAGGCACGTGAATTAGTAGAAGAGCAATTAGTTGCAGGCCATATCAAGCCTTCTACTAGTCCATGGAATACCCCAATTTTTGTAATACCAAAAAGGAGTGGAAAGTGGCGATTATTACATGACTTGCGAAAGGTAAATGATCAAATGCAAGCCATGGGTGCTTTACAACCTGGATTACCATCACCTGTAATGTTACCAGAAAATTGGCATATTCTAATTATAGATTTAAAGGATTGTTTCTTTACCATTCCTTTACATGAGCAAGATACACAGCGTTTTGCATTTACACTGCCTTCAGTAAACAAAGCGGAACCAGCTAAAAGGTATGAGTGGGTAGTGCTACCGCAAGGTATGAAAAATTCTCCTACACTGTGCCAAATGTATGTTGCGTGGGCACTTCAACCTATTCGTGCATCATGGAAACAAACAATTATTTATCATTATATGGATGATATTCTGTTCTGTCAACAAGCTGAGTTCACAGAAAGCTCCATAGTCCAAATTACAATCAAACTCAAAGAAAAGGGGTTGGTCATAGCTCCAGAGAAAGTTCAAAAGTCTGCACCTTGGAAATACCTTGGTTGGTCCATTTGTGATGCACAGATTCGTCCACAAAAAATTGAATTACATACTGATTTACAGACATTAAATGATGTCCAAAAATTGTTAGGGGACATACAATGGATTAGAAATTGCGTAGGCATTACTAACAATGATATAGCACCTCTTACTTCACTTCTAAAAGGAGGTGATCCAGCTAAGAAAATAAGCTTAGAGTCCGTGCATCTCAAATGTCTTTCTGATATTATACAAAAAGTACAGACAAATTGGTCTAGCCGAAGACTTTCTGATCGACCAATTTCCCTCCTTATTAGCAATCTAGAACATCCGTGTGCAATCATCTGCCAGTGGCAAAACAAAAACGGGGAATTCCCCATAGATGTTGCTACAGATTCTTCCTTTTGTGCCACTGTCAGATTGAAAACAGAAAATGATTTGCGATTATTAGAGTGGATTTTTCTCAGTGTCCAACCAAAATTCAGTATTCAAACGAGACCAGAAGCAATTGGAGAATTGATTCGAAAAGGAAGATCTCGAATATTAGAAATTAGCGGTCAGGAACCAGATGATATCAGTATTCCGATAAATGGAGCCGATTTAGAATGGTGGCTGAGACATTCGATGCCTATACAGAATGCATTATTAGGATTTATAGGCAAGGTACATTCACGACAACCAAAAGGTAAACTATGGCAATTCCTTAGAACAAATCAGTGGTTAGAGAGAAGCAAAGTAAAAGCAAAACCTGTTGAAGGCCTTACAGTATATACAGATGCAGGAAAACAAAGACACCAGGCAGCATGTGTCTGGCAAGAGAATAGTCAATGGAAACAGCATTTAATTGAAGGTTCAAAAGAGGATTCATTGCAGACTTTAGAGCTCACGGCAGTAATATGGGCCTTAAATAATTGGCTGAAATCTGCTTTAAATGTTGTCACAGATTCTTTGTATGTAGCAGGTGTAATACCCAGAATGGAAAATGCCCTGTTAAGACAATCGAATAATCCTCGATTAGGAAAATTGTTTGTACAATTGAGAGCTATTTTAAATCAAAGAAAAGAACCCTGTTGTGTGATTCACATCCGCAGTCATCAATGGAATCTTGGTCTAGGTGAAGGAAATCAAATTGCAGATAGTTTAGTAAGTTCAGTACAGCACATGCCTCCAACAGATAAATTCCAACAAGCGAGACAAAGTCATGAGAGCTTTCATCAGAATGCCAGAGGTCTCCAAAGACAATTCGATTTAACTTTAAATGAAGCAAGAAGTATTGTACAGGCATGTCCTCAGTGTGGAAGCCAGATGTTAGGTATAGGAATCGGTGTGAATCCTCGAGGTTTAAAAGCCTTAGAAGTATGGCAAATGGATGTGACACATGTGCCAGAATTCGGAAGACTTAAATATGTGCATGTCACAATTGATACTTTTTCAAAAATGATATGGGCTACTGCTTTACCAGGGGAAAAAGCACTACATGTATGTAAACATCTTACAGCTTGTTTTGCTGTAATGGGTGTCCCAGAAAAGATTAAGACAGACAATGGCCCTGCCTACGTTAGCCAGAAAGTTAGAACTTTTCTAATGAAATGGGGAGTGAAACACGTTACAGGTATACCTCATTCCCCAACAGGCCAAGGAATCATCGAGAGAGCACATCAAATGATTAAAGGGTATTTGAGCAAACAGAAGCAGGAAGAGTTAGATTGTCAACAGCGTTTAGCAAAGGTGTTGTTTACCTTGAATTATTTATGTCTAACTGGAGATCATGAGGAGCCTCCTGTGATCATTCATCATTATCAGATCAGACTAGGAAGGAAAAACACTTTACCGGAATTCATGGTGAGATATCGTGATCCCACCACTGGATTGTGGAAGGGACCAGTACCTGTTATTTTTAATGGTAGAGGGTATATGTGTCTCTCCACAGATCAAGGTCCATTGTGGGTTCCAAGCCGAGCAGTAAAGCCGGAGTTGAAACAAACTCAACCAAATCAACTCCCTGCAGCAGAACCCTCGGAGGTCACAGAGTGAGGTGTAACCTTTGCATTGATTTAGCTGTGACATGTATGCGTACTATAGTTATATAAGTAGAGCTTTAAACACCACTACCTCTTGAGTAAGTTTATCAACACCCAGCACATCGTTTGTTATAAGTTGAGTATCTTTAAACCAAAGTTCTTGGAATTTGTTTAATCAATCCATTGCGATATTTAAACGGCAATGGAATACCTCAGGTTTATTGCAAAGTGCACTGTTTATGTTGATTGTTGTTGTTATTTATATGTTATGTATAAGTTGTTTTTTTATCACATATCAAAAAAGGATTAGAACACACAGCTAATCAATCCTGGCTTGTCCAAAAAGAAAAAAAAAGGAGGAATTGTGGAGAGTCTCTGGCTGTGTGCTGTGAACAAGCCAGGGCTTGATGCGGCTGTGCTACACGGAAGGATTTCCCTGAGACACCAGAGACAAAAGGAAAGTGAACAGAGGCCGCTCTGCTCTCGACCCGGGCTGCAGGAGGGGCGTTGCCGCTGCGCATGAAGAGTCTGTGAACAGTGCCCTGCAGCCAATCACCATAGTGGGGGGGGCATGAGTGACTGTGAGTGTAACCAATTGTAGCCTGCGCTTGCCGCATGGCCTTTTGGTATAGAGTATATAAGGCTTGGAAAAACGTGGTCTCGGGGACATTGATATTCAGTGTTGTTTAAGAGTTCATTAAAGAGTACGGATGGTAAATTCACATTGAATTAGACTCCTTACTCTCGCCCGGCCCGCCCGTTCGATCAAAGAGCTTATGCCGGCGTCTGGATTCGTCGAATTTGCTACCGCCGCAAGCAGCGGGGAGCTAAACTAGATGCTTAAATTTAAAAAGAAGAAAAAAGGCTTTACTACACACTTTTTCAAGACTGTCAAATGGGAATTTTAAGTGTAAAGCATCACAACGGTTGTGTGTCAAAAAGGAAACTTTTCTGATAGCTCTCATATGAGCTGTATCTGGCTAAACCATATTAAAACTGAACCTTTTAATTAGGTCAGACGACAACCATACACATACACTTCAGAATATTTCAATATTTCTATAAGAATACAGCAAATGAAAACAGCAGAAAGCACTGAAATACATGAAACATGAAAGTAAAGGGTGAGCCTCCCACTCCCCTTTCACTGGTCTCATTGTTGCTCTTTTAAAATTGTTGCTAGAGGAAGCCCTGATGCTCCACCATCATTTCACTTGCCAGCTTCCCTGATTATTGCAGTTTATTTGCATGGCCAGGAGAACAGAGTTATTGCTCCTGTAACCAACTGCTAACAGAGCTTTGCAAGAAATATTTTTTAAATATTCAGCTGTGTAGCATGGTTTATGCGAAAAGAAAATGTTTAGTCATCTCTGGTCTGGACAGTTGTGCAATATTTGAACTCTATGTGCAACAAAATCCCACTGTCAGTTTCAGATCAGGAATTTTAAAATAAGTCAGTGATTCAATTGTAGGATATTACTATGCATATAAAAGAGACACACAATCAAACTTATTAAATCTGAATAGGAAAAAACTTTTGACAAAGTTACTGGCACACAAGCATGTTGAAGCCTCACTTGCTCTGGGATATCAGTACATTTCTCCAAAATGAGCTTCTAATCTGGATATCAGTGGCAAATGGTTCCCAAATCAAAGATCACTAAATAGTCAAAAAACAAATCAATCGAGCAAAAGCGATTTAGGATAGTCAAGAGCAACCACCATACCCTCACAAGAAGCACAAGGTATGAAAGAAACATCTTGCCATCCTACACAGCTATACCAACATAAGTTACAAGCAGGAAACAAAGCTGTTTGTTTAGTCTTCTAAACAACTTTGACATTTCTGTTTTCAAACAAAAGGAAGACTCAAAGTACATAACACAGTAAGAATATATTTTTAGATTGTTTACATCCTTTATGCTTTGACACAAGAATTAGCTTAAATTTACTATCTCAGTTCTAGAGAAAAATCAAGCTGGTTTTATTTCTAAATGATCGTAATGTGTACTTTGAGATTGACAGTACTAGCCTATGTAACTTTTTTCATTTTTCCATCACTTAACTGTTTCAGCCACATTACTATGCACTCTGCATTTCTGACATAAGGGTTTCTTACAAGAGATAAGATAACACAGTTTCTTGCATAAGTCAAGCAATACTGCAAAAGTCAACATATGACCTTCCTCAGAAACACTACGTATTTCCTGCACTGGAAGTGATTATTCTCACCACTTCGATGATCTGAGGAACACTGTACAATGGAGTAGGAGTACAGAAGTTCAGTGCTTGGTTCAGTCGTGTTTGAGTTTCACTGACAGAAGCTGAGGACAAAAGAGCCAGCATTTTGAAAGAGAAAGTCATTACATTATATGTTTGAATTTGTGAAGTTCCTATTACCATTTCTGGTGTTAAAGCATTACTAAGTTCAGAGAATTTGTTTATAAAACAGGAACTATCAATTTTTGTTTTGCCTAACAGGACAAATGAGCTGTCTGGACAGTGATAACCCATGCTATACCTACAATATTCACCAAAGAACCCCAAATTTCAAGGATATTGCCTGAAATTGCTACAGTACAAGGGATGATTAATTATGAAACAATCTGAAGGAAATGCTTCAACTCTCACCAGTGAACATACTGTATCTTTACAACACAAGAAAGGAGTTACACATGGCATGTACACCCTACATATACTGAATTGCTCTACAGAGAATTTATTTACCAAAACTCATCACTTGAAAACTTATGCTGAAATTATCAATGAAGAGATGATTGCAAATCTATGCCATGCAGCAAGCAGTATATGCTTTAGTACTTCAATTGCAACATTTATTTTATCAAGGAAACAACAAAATATCCAATGCTGAACATACTTTGCAGCCTTATATTACTAAAACATCTAGTGCAGCAGCACTTTTTGAGGTTTGGAGATGAAAACCAGGAGAATTCACAATTCCTTCTCTCTGACATCTTAGGAAAACTCAGAAAATCTGTTATTCAATGGACCTCAGACAGCACTGGGGTAAAAGAGTGGTCTGTCTGACTGCAGGCTGACTGATAAATATTCATTAGTGGTGTATGTTATAATATTATTCCACTTGAGATCGTAGGATAAACACTGAGTGTCCATCGTTCTGCACTCCAGCTGTACTGGTTTTATAGCTCAAGCTTTAGCACTTGCTGGTACAAACTGTACCAGCTCCTCAGAAAACTTCAAATGTGCATGTCCTTCAAATCACAGTATTTATTTACACATCAAGCTCAGAAGCAAGCAGAAAACAACCAAGATGCAGGAAAAAAAAGGGAAGTAATTAACTATCAATCCCTGACACCAAAAGAAAAAAAAAAAAAAAAAAAAAAACCAAACAAAAACAAACAAAAACAAACAAACAAACAAAAAAAAAAAAAAAACAAAACAAAAAAAGCACAAAATGTGAAATATTATGACAACTGTGGGGTACAATTTCCTGATTATGTCTAAATCTTACCAGGCTGAGAGGGGAGACTAGGCAGTTGTCCTCTCTTTGTCCCAACCTTTGCCTTCCCATACATCAACAAAACAAAACAAAAAAACACCAGAAAATGTTATCAGTTAAAATCATCATTCAGCCTGCCCAAATACCATGTGGTTCACCTCAGTTTATGCATTTAGAGAACAAAATGAACAAGAAAGCAATTTGTTTGGCAGACATTTCAGTGAAAAGGGTTCTTTTGTAAACTGTCTTAAAAATAATAACCAGATTTTAAAAATTAGTTTCCTGGGGATCCCACAAAAGAGATGGTGCTTAAATACTCTCCAATCTCTGGTTTGAGGCAAATTGACAGATTGACAGACTTCAGTCTCAAGTGATCAGTCTATGTCTTTTGAAATGGAAACATAGCTGACAAGTCCTCTACATGGAAACTATTGATCTCTGCAAAGAAAAATAATTATAGGCCGTTAAGGAAAAATATCCATGTAAGTCTTAACAAAAAAAAAAAAAGGGGCAGCTTTTTTTTCAGTGTGTCACAGGCCTTTAGAAAAATAAACAGTTTGGTTTTGAAAGCAAAGTCACTTTCAGTCACAGATTCTCAAGTTTCTAGAGGAAAAATTATTAGCAGGATAAACTGATCATATGCCAGGAAAACTACAAGCCAGAAATCTCAGTATAACAGCAATAGGATCATGGAGCATTCTGTGCAAAAGAGAGGCAGTAGAAAACCCTGACTTAGCAAAGCCACATTTAAGACAAACGTCAAGAACTTTAATCGCAATACCAATGCTGAGACACTCCAGCAATTGTACACTTCTATAACAATTTGCAGCCTCTCTGTTTTAGGGTGATTGATTTCATTCCTCTATTTTTAGTACTTTCCTTCAAGAAGAAAAAAATTAGGTGAGATAACATAATTTAAAACAAACTAGGAATTAGCCTGGATGGCAGAAATAAATAAATAAACATAAAAAAACAAACAAACAAACAAACAAACACAAGCACACAAACAAACCAAACAACCACTTTCTCCTTTTTTAGAGCTCTCCAATTAGCACAAGTGACAAGATTGGTCCCAGAGGCAGAACAGGATACACCTTCCTGAAAGCGTGTAAAAGTACATAAAGAAGACTGGCTAATGCTGCTACAGAGTTACTTACACACATTAAAAAGAACCTGCTCATGGTGATGGCGGGGTTTTTTTGCTTTGGTTTGGTTTTGGGGGTTTTTTGATTTGGTTTGGTTTGTTTGAGTCCTCTCCCTTCTCTTTGACTTTTTATTTCAAGCGAAAAAAATCAAATCTGTTTCTTTCCTAAGGCAACACCCCTGGCTCTCTACTAAACAGTACAATATGCTGATTCCAACTCTAAACCCAAAACCTTTAACAAACTTAGCAAAGTTCCTTATCAAAACACACAAATTAACTATAAGAGTCATTTGAGCAGTGAAGAAAACCCTAACATTAACCTGGTTAATAAAATTAACAACCATATTTCAACAGATACAGGAGTGGCAGAGTTATTGGACTATGTGAGATACATATTTCCCCTCAGACCTTTCAATCTGGCTCCTTCACTAGCCTGTTCCTTCCCACACTCAAGCGAAAAAGAAAACCTACAACTTGGGCAGACATGAAAGAGGCACAAAATTTCCATACATTCAAAGTCATAAGCTGAAAGCAAGAGAGTGAAAGACGGACTGACTGCCAGCACAGTGATTAGTCAGCTAAACCAAGTCATAGGACAGCACGAGTTTCAGCTACAGTGCAGTATTTCCCTCCTTCTTTAAGTAACTGAGTATTTAAAAAGATGCTATATCGAAAGAAATTTTAAATAATGTTATTCTCCTCTTCTCCTCCCTCAGAAAGATAAAATCCAAAAGAAAGCATTACTAGAACTACTTGAACAAGTTCTGTAGCTGGAGAAACAGCAACTGTAACACCGGGCATAAAAGTGTTCCCTTAGGTTCTGGTCTCCTGCCTCGCCACAGCCATGCCTCTGCCACAGTGTTACTCAGCAGACAACAGCAATCAAGTTGACCATCTGAGATGCAGAATCCAAACTAGAGATTTAATCCCACCCCACCTTTCCAAGTGTCACTGTAATCTAAACACCTTAGCTTTAAATAAACACACAAAAGAGGAGTGCATTCTAAATACACAATTATTCTGGTTGGACATCCCCCTGTGCTTTGTACATTAAAAAACAAAACCAAAACGAAACAAGAAAAGAAAAATCAACCAGAGAGGAGACTCTGCAAACATTTCATAGCTCGTCTCCTTAACCCAAGATAATAACCTATTAGCATACTTGAAAAGTCTGTTCTTTCCCCTGAAGAGCCACCTTGAATGAACACAGTATCCTTGATCCAGTCACAACTCATAACAGCCTCTGCTCTTCCACCAACAAAGCCTGTTCCTGACAGTCTCCTGGTATTTCTCATGGGCAGTCTCAGACAGCTAAGTGGAAAAATCTGTGAAGTACATTTTTTAAGCTTTGGGAACAGTTTGCTTTGTGTGTCCACAACATCACCTTTACGAGAAAACTTCCAAGCACTTGGAACAGCTATACATTGTTGCTACAGAGCAGTAACATAGATGCTCTGCTGCATCAAGTTCAGTCCTGCAACAACAGCATGCTCAAGACCTACTCAACATGCATGTATTTAAAAAACAAACGTAATTAGTAGAATATTTTGAAGCAGACATCCCATAGCAAGCTGCTGAAAAGCTGGCAGTACATTTTTGATGAAAGATATAAGCGTCTATCACAAGACAAATCAAGTACACTTTAATTTGTTCAGATAATTCACAGCTCATTTGCCACGAAAAGCAAACCAGACAGAAAGAAAGGAGCCAGGAATCCCTGTTTCACATCTCACTTGTGCTGCACCACTGCTTTATATTTGTAGGACTATGCTACCACCAAAATGTCCATTGGGGGAAAAAAAAAAAAAAAAAAAGCCAGTAAAAAGTCCGTAAAACAAAGTAACAAAGGAGCTACCCTCATTCAATCTACTGCATATGGAAATAGGCAGCAAAATACTGGAAATCCTGAAGTGTTCAGTGAATGTGTTTGCCAATGACAGCTGGAAATGACACTTGTTGATGCGAGCAGGAAGCAGGAGCTTCTGACCTCCTCCTAATGATAGAAATCAGAACAGTTTCTAACAAACCGGGGCCCGTGAACTCCTGGCAGATTGAAGTGGTTTGCAGCTGGTTCTCAGAACTGCCGTGAACAAACTAATGTACTGCATTGATCCTAGCAACTATCCTACTAGGTCGCATCATCTAATGCAACATTTTAATGCTGGGATGAATGAATGAGAGACGCATTTAAAAGCCAAGCATGCTTAGTTCCCCTGAAGAAAGAAACTTTGAAATAAAAATTGAAGACAAGGTTCATAGGTTCTTGCTTTTTCTTCTGCTCACAAACAAAAGCTCTTTATGAACGTTGCAGAAAGTCACAACATATGTGAAATATCTCATGGCCAAATAACACAGGTGCTTAAAATTCCTTGTTAATCTAATTTTCTAGTCCCAGTTCACACCAAAATTAAGGAACAGAAAATAATTCCTAGACTAAAAGTTCCTCAATGCATTTCTTCCTTCACTTACTAATGTTTCTTCTCAAGCTCAGGTATTACACTAAAATTATTCCTAAAGCAAGGGAAGAAAAAACATCATTTTAACACATCAGCTGTGATATTCCAAAACAGATCGGATTCTTAAATTGCATTAGGCTTTACATTCAAGCGTCAAAATCAGACTACCATTTTCTACTCTGCCTATTTATGCTGGCACTTCTCAATAACTTACGAGAACAAGATGCAATACACATACACATTGTGTACAAACACAACTCAATGAAAAGTGCTCATCCAAGGTTCCAACTGCTGCTCTGAGTACATCCAGTATGAAACAGTAGAGTCACAGACCACAACACCTTGTCTGCATACAACACCTCTCTTTTCTCCAACAGTTTGCTGGGGAAAGTTTGCAGGTAGGCAAGGAAGAACCTCTTATTCCTGGATGGGAGAGCAGTCACACTAGTAGCACCTTCCAGACTCTGGGGAGGGAGATGAGAGGCAGATGAAGACGCTCAGCAGCACAAGCCAGGACACTAATACAGCCACATTATGTACTTGCTTTTACCAGTATCACAATGATTTAAGGTCACCTGCATTTTTTAAAATTACAATATCACAGCAGCATTGTTTTTTGCTGTACTGTACAGATGAAGGTCGTGCCAGCAGGAAAACCTCAGACAGGATCAGTCAGAAGCCACGTAACAAAGAACATTAAGCCTTTAATGATGATTAGCTTCAGCAACTAAGGCTGCTTTGCTTTTGAATTGGTACTTTCGATCAGGATTCACCCTGCAGATAAAAGCTGTAGAGCTGTATGCCTACCCTGTGCTTGTGATTCTCCAACTGCAGTCCACTGGGCTTCTAGTAATCTGCTAGATGTGGTCCATTGTGACTCCATAAAATTATAAGCACCCTTACTATTTCTATCCCAAAGACCAACGCCCATGAGAAATTCTGAGGGTTGACAACAGTCAAAACAAGCATGGAGGTTGGGGGGGTTCTTTGAGTGGTTGCATATGGCACAAACTCCATGAGGGGGAAATAAAGAAATAAAAAAGTACGCACAGACCTGTAGCTGCCACTTCATCTTACAACAGAGGTGTTTTGCGATGCTATTTCAAGACCAGCAGCGTCCAATCACGAGAAATGCAACAACCCTGGGTTCTACACAGACTCTCTGACTCCTATTTATGTTTGTTCTTGTTTTGGCTAAGAACAAGATGAGAAATACATGACTGCCAGAGAACAGGTATCAAGGATCTTTCCTTGTCAATTATAAAACTCTCCATACCAGTATTACAACTCCAGTTCTTCAGAAGAAAGAGAAAACTGACATAAATTGTCAGTTATTCTTCAGGAAAAAAGATGCACAAAACCACAACTAAAACATTTGGAAAAACACTTATATTATAAAAAGTACCACTCTCTGGACTGAACGATGTATCTTTTCAGGCAAATCAGTCTACAGACGATCGCATAATCCAAATGCAACTCGAAGGCAGAACTACAACAAATACTTAATCAGATCTTCCATTATAAGAAACAGACAGTCACCAGAAATGTTAACCTTGATGATTCAATATAACAAGGTTAAAGAAGCAGCAGCTTCAATTATATATGAAAAAATTAGTATTATCACTACTCCTTCTTCATTTTCAATATCAAATGAACCAAACTTCTAAGATAACCTCACATTAATGCAAGTGGCTTCATGTATAATTTTGTTTCATGTCCTAACAGTATTTCGCAATAACAGTTTCCAATTATTTTGTTTGGGGTTGTTTTGTTTTCAATGCTACAACAGAAGAAAATTGGAGGAAGATATAATTCTACATTAACTTCAACAACTCTGGGGTTTGCTATCCAGATCATCTGTTTAATATCTGACCTAGATCACAAGCAACTAAGCTGATGTTTAATATCCAGCTGCCGAATTCTTCATCACACTATGAGGCAAGCCCGTCAAGTCACATTCACATTGTGCAAACACGCGAGATTAGTAAGCCAATATTTATTAAAAACTTTAAAAAGCTAGCAAGTAAGGGTTATTTTAGTAACTCATGAAAGCTGTACCTGAAGTTCCTCCAGCATTTTCCTAAGTATCAGCCTTTACCTAGAGAAAGAAGTTGCTCTCAGTTTCCACTCCTGCATACGGTGCTGTGTCATGGGTTCACTATATCCCCTTTGACAGTTAAACTATATATGGAACTTCTACAGATGTTGGTATCCCCTTCTACAGTACTGATATGATTCAACTAATTGAGGGGAGGCAAATTTCACCAGGCATCAGGCAACACACTTCCCTAACCATTCTGCTCACCCTCTTCATAGTGCACAGATTAGCCAGATATAAACTGGCAAAACCAGAAGGCATTGTAGCACTTTACACAATACCCACCCATCTTCAGGAAAAGCGTTGATGCTTCTTCAAATAATATTCTAATATTTTTATAGCATGAATTCTCTCATGAATCAGTTCTTCATTTCTGTACCTGGTATTTACATACTAGTAAGAAACTCCCTTTCCCTAAGAAATTTTATTTATGCTTTGATTAAAAAAAATAAGTCAAAAAAACAGCACAGAAACCAGAGAGAACAAAAAAGTCAACGAAAGGAAAACAAAAAAACCTAGCAATACACTAGGGAAAAAAAATAAAATCAAAGTACTAATTCCTGTGATGTAAAATAATATGCTGTAATACAGCCGAACACACCAAACAGAATAAGACACAAACATTTGTTCCGGTTTACCTTCCATTTATTTGAAACAACAATGGGACTGATGACTCAATAAACCAGAATTAACACTTCTTCAGTGAAGCTCAACTAACCTACTATCAGCTGGACCAAAGGAACCTCTGGCTGCTGGTAGCGTAATACTGCACTGAAGCAATCTAACAGCCAGCTTTGTATAATAAAGAATAGGGTGTGAGAGAGTCAGGTTATCAGCTGGAAGCTACTTTAGACAGCTGCAAACCTAGCTTTTCTTTTGCATTCTTTGTGCTTTCAAAGGGGTTTCAGTCACCATCATTCAAGTTCTCTTTGTGTCCAAGGCTTGAAAGAGTTGGAGAAAACTGGAAATACCAAAAAAAAAAAAAAAATAAAAACAACCAACACCAAAACCACAACAACAACTACATATAACGTGAGACACAAGCTGACCAGATTTTTTTTCTTATTTGTGTTTTCTATATTTGAAGTTGCATTTGACTGCAGGAGTTTAATACTACATTCTGTGGCTCCAAGCAAAACATTAACAGGCAAAGCTGTTTTGCTCAACTTGTGTGACTCCTGCTACCTGCAGGAATGTGCAATTCAGAAAAATGACAAAGAAGGTTCCAATCCCTTCTTTCCTTGAATTATAAACTTTGTGGCTGCTTTTCTTTTGTAGCTCAAAAAGTCAACCAAATTAAAAAGCAGCGGAAAGAATCATAAAGACAATTGAGGAGATGGCCACATTTTGTCAAAAGCAACCACAACTGTTTCTGACTATATCCATTTAGCCTTTTTGCCACAATAATGAACAGACTTTTCCTCTGACAGTGGGAAACTAAAATTAAGACAGTCTTACAGGTAGAAAGTAACAAGACACACCCATGCAAAATTCTTCTAAAGGAAAGGAGAAGGACTGTTCAGATTGCATCATGTACTTATCTTCCCAGTTTTTCCCTTAGGAATTTGCTTACAAACTGAATAATTTCCATCTGAATTGCATTAAAGCAGCTCCCTTTCATTTATTAGCAAGCTAAACATATTTTCATTTCTTACTATAAATGAGAAAATTCTGATGTACAGAACACAGGAATGCAATAAGGGAGCAGAAAATAATTCTTGGTGCTTTTTCTTAAAGTTAAAAACGCGTATTTGCACATTGTGTTTTTCTTCTGCAGAAGTGATGCCAGTAGGAATCTCAGGTTGCTAGAGGATTTTTTTTCCTAATGGGACATGTAAATGATATTGGTTGTGTCATCTGCAGTTTCAGCCATCAAGCACAGGGACATTTTTCCACACTTAGGGTTTAGTTGCGTTGTTTTTCTAAACTGCTTCCCTTGCCATTCAAGAAAGCTACAGCAACACTTAATACATTGTACCACAGTGTTACTTAATCCAACATTACAATCCATTAAAAAAAAAAAAAGGGAAAACACTGGAGGTCAATAATAAATAAACAAGATACATGGTTAAATGTTGCTGTGCCTGAACTCCCTCAGCACTAGGAAGTACTGACAATATAGACACTTTGGGTGACTATCACCTGATAGTCACTCAAAATCAACCTCTCTGCTTTATTTGACAATATCTGCCACCTACCAATCTTTTCCTCTCAAATAAGGAACACTAGTATTATCTAATTAAACATATAAATAACTGGCATAGAAGAATTACAATCTATTATTTCAGCACAGAGTGGACAACATATGTACAAAACTTTTCTAGAAGTTCTGTATGCAATGCTCCCTTCCCTAAAACAACACAGGCAACTCAACACAAACACATTCACTGCTGACAAGCCATGATTTGGTCACATGACTGTCCTGCCTGTATTTCAGGTATTAGCTATGTCAGATCTAATTACCAGAGACAGCTTGACAAGGTCTTTCACATTATTCAAAAAAGGTACACTTGCCAAAGTCCTAGTGGAGGCCTCAGTATATAACAAATCTCACCCAGTCCAGCTGAGGCTCATAGTTTTGCTGACAGTTTTTCTCCATAAATTACTCTCCATAATTGCTGGCTAGCAAGCCTCAAAGAGTACTGTCAGGAATTCAGTGACCCACGGTATGTAAGAAATAGTGACCATCATGTTTACAATCAAACATAAGAAGTTCTCTTTCTACGTGATGACAGCTACAGAAATATCAGTTTTAATTGCACAGGTTTCTCTGTCAGTTTGACAAAGAGTGCTTTAGGCTATTCTGCCAACTTTTAATCCTGAAATTCAAATAATAATCCTGTTTAGGAAACGACAGTGTATCAAAGGAGGTACATGGACTGAAATACAGGTTTTTCTGGTTAGCAAATTTTTTTTCCCTTTGTTTTCTGTCATGAATGAGGGGTATACAGATACCACATCACAACATATAAGCACATACACAAATACCAGCAGGAGCTCACAGGATCACAATACGAACATTACTCATATTACCACAGTTTTCAGGCAGAAATAACCATTCAAAATGATTAAACGTTCAGGTAATGTTTCAAGCATAAGTGCTGAACTTAAGAGTACACGGAAAATTATTTAAGGGGAAGCATACTGGCACATCTGTTTAAGCAAGAGTCCAGTATAGCAGATACATGCAAGATAGGAAAGCATATATTAATTTTCTCCAGAGACTTTACAATAAAAGTCTTGCTATAACTTATAGTTCAACTCTTTACCTTCAGTGCACAGAGAGAATATACAAATAATTGTTTAAATAGAAATGACAGCTACATGTTCCAGGAGAAGAGGCAGAGCAGGCAGGGAAAGCAAGCGTTCTGTAAGGACACATTAGAACAAACACAGGGAAGCACAGCTTCGCAGTCACTACTCACGTACAGGTTGTGTGAGACACCCTGACATCTGGGGTCTAAAAGCAAAGTAATTTGTGCTAATGACAGGTGACACAACAATAGTATGGTAACACTAAAATTCAAATGTATACAGTGTGAAAGCCACAAGAGCATACAGACCACCATCACACCCAAGATACTATGTCACATAAACCACAGACAGAAGTCCTGAAAGCTGCAGGGCAGTGGGGATGGAAAAAGAGGTCAAGAAGGAGGAGAAAGTTCCAGTGCTTGGCACCCTCCACCAAAAGCCTCTGCAGGGGAGAAAGGTTCTCAGAGAAAGACTCTGGCCCTTCCTTGCAGAAGGTTTATCAACTGGGTACTCAGGAGTCTGCACCCACAGCAAGAGATTACACCTCAGCCCAGGCACAGGCACAACAGAGCATCATCAGTTTTTCTTCTAGAAGTTCCAGCAGGGTTCTTCTACCTTTCACTATGACAGTCTTGCACCTTGTGTGTGCAAGGCTCATAACACAAATGTGCATCTAGGTAAACATAGGCCCTTGGTACACCTTGAACATTTGTTTCTTTCCTCACCTTGACCTCTTCAGAGGCACATTTAGAACCGGAAGTGCAACTTGTACTAATACGTGTTGCTGACCACAAGAATGCTCACAGAAGTGCTGTGTAACTGTGGGGTGATGCAAGAGAAAGAAGAGATGCACTGGGATGTCAAAAAGAGTCAGAAGTCTGAAGGGAAAGAAACCACTAAAGCAAAATAGAAAGAAGGTCAGATTCCCTCTTTAGTGAAGGCCTCTTTGTTCCTGTGTCCAAAATGCACAGCACAACATTTTCTCCAGCACAGCCCACTCTTTCAAAACAAGTAATTTTACCTCATATTTATTTGGGGTATAGAGTTAGCAATAACAGAAGCAAATTAAAAACAAACTTGATTATCACAAGTTGATCCCTCCTATTTCTACATCACATCAACCTATACCAAAGTAAGGCAAAACATGCCAAAGACCAGCCTGGGAACTTTGGACAAAAGCAGTAAGTTTCGAACAATGTTCACATTTGCATAGATTATATACAGAACTGAGGGCAGAAAATAAATATTTCCTAATTAAAATCTAGTAAATGAACAGAGTTTTCCCTCCCCACAGAAAATAATTTATGTCAGTAAAAGATACATAAAATCATTATCTACTCCTTCTGTATTTAAAACTTTAAACCAAGTGCCATCAAGACAGATGAGACAAATCATTCACATACAATTTGCTATACAGACACCAAAAGAAAGGGAAAGCACTCAGATGTTTTCTTTCTCATATAAGGTGAGCAAGCAGAGCAGTGTCAGGGAGAAACCTTCCACAGCTATCTAAGTTCAGAGACCAAATCCTAAAGCAGGCATTTGCAAATTGGAACCTTAGCATAAACAGTCCTCTTGCGTTCTTGGTCTGAGGTCAACTCAGAGCAGAACCTTATTAGTAACAGAGATTAAGAAAGTGCCTTATAAGGCAGTGATATTACTAATACCAAATTACCTGAAAACCTGGAAACTTTGTGTCTATTGGCAACTTCCAATTAAGCTGGATTCCTGACTGTTGCCCATGAAAAGCCCCCAACTTGCTTCTGATTCTCATTTTGTCATCTTCTTTCCTATTGGCATAAACAAAAGCCACACTGGTTTTGCATACAATTTATAATCTTCACTCCTAGTTTCTGAAGATGCATGCTACTCTAATTTAAGACAATTGTCCATAATTAATCAATGTAAAACACTGGAACTAAGCAAGTAAGATTTAGATTTCAGTTCGACATGAGTCACCTGTTTCACGTTACAGCAAGACCTGAGTTATGATTCACTTGAAGGGTTTTCAGATAATTTTTTGTTAGCCGTTACCACTGTCAAGACACAGAAAGAGAAGAATCCAAAAATTCGGTTGATTACTTTTAGGGCTGGGCAGCAGCTAGCAGGAATACACATTGCTGAGTTCAGCGAGGGTTTGCCAAATGATGAGAGATGTTAGCATCAGCAGGGAAAATTTCCTTTCTTGGCTTGTTTCTGCTAAAGGCTGCAGTCACCAAATTAGGACTAAAGATGGGTTCAGAAGGAACAATTTAAGGCTAAATTTAGGACTAGCCTCAATAGTAACTTTCTGTTAGAACAGAGACTAAGTTGGTAGGGTCACTAAGACAGGAAAAGGGGAAAAGTGAGCCAAACCTGGCAGTGAGCTCGGAATGATGCAGCTGGCTAAGCCTGCGTCTGAGGCAGACTGAAGCAAGCAGAAGCAGGGAGGAAGGACTAAGCCAGGGGACCCCCAGCAGCAGGGTTGGCATGTGGACAGTGTGGGACAGCTACCTGCGCCCTCGGCCAGAAAGCACTGCTAGGCAGAAGGTGAGGTTTGGATAAGCCAAAGCCAATATACTATGACTAGTACAGCATCTGTAGGTTATTGCCTGACTAGATGTAGTTCTGGAATTGACTGCTGGATTTAGGGTACATTTGCAGCCAGCAGAAGCCCAGATGTTCCAGATTCTGACAGGGCATCAAGGTAAATAGAGTCCCAGGTTCTTCCTTCATATTCCAGAAAGTACAAAGAATCAAACAGATGCAGCCACTGCCTCGCTAGAACATTTAACGTGACTGCATAAAACCGAGCACTTAAAATCTAACACTTCATCTTCCAATCTGCAAGCACCTGCACCAAAACAGTTCTGATCACTGCCTAGGGAACGGAATGGGTAGTCTGAAACTGTCATAAAATTCACAATACAATCCCAACATCTGCAAGATGTCCTACAAACAGAATATTTTAATGCACGGGTAATAAGGTTAAATGTCAGGGCCTCCTAATTACCAGTTCCATCTCCAATAAAGACTTGATGTGCAATCTTATCTAATCACTTGGTCTCTCTCTTCACCCATCTGTAAACAGAACCAGCAGCGCAACCTACTTCACAGGATGTTGAAAGGCAAGCATCTAAAATGCTTTATGAGCTTTGGATTTTTTTTTTAAGTGCTATGTAGGCTAAGATATTTATTTATTTTTAGGACTAATTTCCTATTTATGCGTTTTAAATTCTACATACTTTACAAAAGAGAAAAAACAATTCTATAAATAGAACACTGGAAACCATTACCAAGAATTTAAAATGAGTTGTGACTGGGCTGATCGTAAGTAAGGAAACTCACCTTTAATTTTCCTGATGACATTTCCAGCACATAACTCCTTCTGCTGGGTTTTTCTAGTCACAACCCTAAATAAGTTACTTCTTGCTATCAAGAATCCCCACCACATCAAGCTGTCCACTGCAAAATTATAGGGCAAAGCAGGAATTCAGTTAGAAGGGAAATTACTTAATTCTTTCATATCACTAACAGCATGCAGAAGGATTAGTAATTACAGGATACACTTCATTTTACTTAGACACAATAGAGGGTGCACATATAAAAGCAACAACTCTCAATTCTGCCCATCGCATTAATTACCCAATTAAAATGGCAACTATGTATCTTACCAGAATCTAAACCATTTCAAAAACATTAAACCACCTCACAGACAAACATCGGCATGAAAAAAAAAAAAAAACAAACAACAAATAAACAAACAAACAAATTATTTTGCTTACTGACACCAAGGAATTCTCAGTTCCCTGTACTGCACATGCCACTAAAATGTTCCTGTGGTCTTTGATCCGGAAAGGAGCAATAGTCCATAAAGCATCAAAAGACAATTTGTGAAGTGATTGCCAGAAACCAAATCCAACAGGTTTAAGCAAACAAAAACATTGGGAGAAAAGGAAAACAACTACAAAAATTCACTCAGTTATGCTCAAGAAATAAAAGCTATAACAGCAATGTTACAATGTTGTACAAAATAGTATGGATTTTTGTTTCCCTGGAATGGGTTAGAGAATTCTTCATCTGAACAGGCTGAAGAAAACTGCACTGGAGAGCACTATAATGGGGCCAAAGCAACTGCAAAAAAGCAAGCAACTTCAAAAAACAAGTAAGCAAGAAACTCCACCATGCTGCTCCTAACAAAAGAACTAACAATCTGTCTTTCTCTGACATTACTAATTATTGATATCGACGTAGTCCATCTGCTATTTTTTAGAGGTACAAAAGCCCTTGTTTTCCCCCTAATTGTTCTTCATTGAATAAAAATTCAACTGACATTGACAACACTGGAGGTTTTGTGAGGGAGGGATGCCACTAGGAGAGATGGCAGTTCACTCTGCAGAACAACAAAGGAAAAAAAAAGTCTCTGAATGAGATTCCTATCGGTTTTGTCACTAACTTGCCAACAGAGATCCCCCTCCTCTGTAACGTCAGCAGCCTGTGGAAATGCCATCACCAGACAGTATTCATTCTGTTCTTGCTCTTTGAGTCAATTCTACTCAATAAATTACTACTGAGTAGGAAAGAGCAATGGCAGATGCATGGAAGCAAAGGAAAAAATATTTTAAAAATCTGAAACATACCTCTTCCCAAGCCTAGCAAGGGATTAGAGGTACATACTTCAAAGAGGAATTGATTCAGCTTTTATTCTGTCCTAGTAGCTCTGTCCCAAACCCTCCTAAGAACCCTGGGCATGCCTCCATGCTAGCATGTGCAAAACCCCATGCTATTGGACCTTTCCTGCTCTTCCTTAATATTCAAACTAGAACATTCACAGAAGTTTGCTCTATAAATTTTCTATAAATTTTCATCAGAATAGGACATCAAATATGGTGAGGGAGGCAGCAAACTCTGGCAGGCTACGGCAAGAATCATCTAAAGCAGGGGCGTCAAACTAATTTTCACTGGGGGCCACATCAGCCTCGCCCTTGCCTTCAAAGGACCGAATGTAATTTCAGAACTGTGTAAATGTAGGAGTAGTTTGACACTCCTGATCTTAAGAATCATGCTACCAACACCTCTCGGAAGGGAGACAAGAAGCACAAGCCATGAGCTAACATCAACTGTTTTCCAAGCAAAATTCCTTCTTGGCATCCCCCAGTGCCTTAGCTTGTCACTCTGGGAATGCCACTCCAACCCACACATCTAGGTACTTAAAATGAAACTTGGCAGCTGCTCATATCTCTCTCAGTTACTACACTAATAATAGCACCCAGGAAGCAATGTTCCAATAATGCCATTCAATAATGTCCTCATGAAACCGAGATTAGCTCCTGATCACTACTAAAAACATAGCGATTTTCTTTTTTTAGGAGAAACTGAAGGAGAGGGCCTCAAGAAAAAAGTTTTGATTATGAAGAATGGCATCCTTACTCAAAAGATAACTCTCTTTACGCTTAAAGACAAAAATTCCCTTCACAAGGATCTACTTTCAAATCTGAAACATCAAAGGCATATGATCCCTTTCATCTGCTCACAAGCCTTCAAAATCCTAAATGCAAGTAAATCACAGCTATTACAACCAGAGCAAAAAGCATATACTGAAAGCTTTATTTATAAGAGTACTGAAATTGAAACAAATGTTGACAGAATTGTTTGGGTTTTGTTTGATGCTTTTGGGCTGAGGTTTTGGTTTCAGGAGGGAGTTCACTTGTTTGTTTCTGCTATATACTGCTTACATACACTGTCACATTCCATCCAGAGAAATTCTTCTCTGTACCAGAAACAAGTTGGGGAGGGGAAAGCTATCAGATTAATTGCTAATGTGGTCCACTTGCTTGCTCCATCCAAAACAAGACTGCTACTTTTCTTGACTAACATCTTGATCCCTAATGTTTTTTTAAAATATATTAACAGTAATAACGCCAAACATTTTCAAGAAGGTATTAAAGCCATCTTCGTTGTAAATCGTTTAAAGAACTACAAACAAAAAGTACAAAGAGGAAAAAAAAAACCTTCTCAATGAAGCACGTTTTGCAATAGCTTTACCAGTCTGAAGTGGATTTTAGTATGTCCACAGAGAATTATAACAAGGTTGGCATACCCAAGTTTTTCTTTACATATGGATACTTTCTATAAAAACAAGTGAATGACGATATGCTATGAACCTTAGAAAAGCCAAACCTCTGACTTCAACTTCCATCTGAATAATCTGCATGTCAAGGGCAGAACAGCTGCTTTCCAAGTTCATACTGCCATGCCCTCCATACCAAAATGTCTAAAACATGACTGTGGGAGAATTTAGCACATTGTCCTATCAGATTCTATAATTAGCTAATTAACTTGAAGAGGATTTTTAAATAAAAAAAAAGTTATTAACTACTGCTCAATTCAAATAATAACTACAGAACAAGACCAGTGGGAGCAGCCTCACATAATGCAGTAGGGACTAACACACAACACTTTTCCATGATGTTTCAATAGTTGTGAAATGCTTTATGGATAAATGTCCCCTAGTTTGAGGCAATAGCTTAAATAGTGAAGGAAAGAAAGAGATACAAAGATGAAGGCATTGCCCCAAGCTGCTCCCACAGTCACTTCTCTAGACACGGCTTGCTTGGGATGAAAGGATTAAGACATATCATCATTCCATTAATTTAATTCATTTGTTTGCTGCTTAGTGTCTGGTCAGCGTTGTGCAAATAAAAACCTCCATCACTAAACGTTCTTTTTTTCATATTATATTACAAAAGAGTCAAATCAGTTACAAGAGAAGTAAGCAGTCATCTATTCAGGCAAGATATAGAGGGAAAATGTAAACTGTATTGTGCTTGCCTCCAGATAAAAATCTAGCTGTATAATAGACAAAAATTTCAAATTTCACCCTTTAATTTCATGAACCTTGCAGACATGAACACATCCACTGCAGAAAGATCCTCAGGACTAACAGCAACCTATAGTAGCAATTCAAAAAAAAAAGCCCTGTATACAACCCAAGCAGGTTACACTACTTGAGCACTACCTAGAGAGAAAGCCACCAGCCTTCTGGTGCTTGGGTTCTGCAACAGATGTATGAGTCTTTCCAAGACACAGAACGCATTTCAGCTCATCTGAAACTACAGTATCCTGGCTTATCTAGTTTCATATGTCCTTCAGTTTTGCTCTAGGCCCTCAGAAAAGTTCATCTGAACAGAGGATCAAGTTCCAACATACAAGGGTGTAGCACAGACATTTCCTTAGTTCATTGCAGCAACTACACAAACCCTTGAGTTGAATGTCAGAAGCTTTGCCTCATTCCTCCATAAAACACAACAAAAGACTGCAGTAAGAGGAGAAAAACAGGTGCCAACAATAAATTTTCATGTTTCACTAGCTGGTTCCCTGCTTTTCAAGGAGGAGGGCAGCCTTCCCCCCCAGGTACAACAGAAAGAGCAATAATGGGGTTTGTGGACACACAAATGTGTTTTGTAAAGAACAATTTGGCCATGGGACAAGAGAGTGTTTATAGATTATTTTTAGCATTAGATTCTTTTATTCTAGAAGAAATTACAAAGGAAGCAACACAGTTGGGTAGCTTTATTACTTCTAGTAAAGCTGCTGAATCTGCTGGAAGAGGGGAACAGCTACACAAGAGGTACAGCAGAAATTTGAAACTGTGGGTTTTAAAACTACTGAAAGCATAAAGGAAAATGAGGCACAATAAAAGTACAGCAATATTACCACAGCGCAAGAGCATTTAAGAGCAGACTCAAGTCAGTTTTGTTCCAGAAAATCTTGCAGGCTGAAGAGTTGAACAGACAAAGCTTTGGAAAAACAGTCATCTGGCTTGTAATTGAGCTTATCAATTGGATCAGGCCTTTCCTGACAGAGGAAGCATACAACCTGATATTTTAACAGGAAAAAAATACCGAAAATGTAAATTACACTGTTTTGTTCTCAGAGCACCGATGTGTTTCAAAGGTAAACTACAAAATCCACATAAGCTACAAACTCCACCGCAGGACTGATTTCTAAGAACAGTGACCCACTGCCAAAATTATATTTTGAAAAGTTTTTCTCAAGTCCTTGGTGACCTGGTGGCATGCTCCTTCCATCTGTTTGCAAGATGGTGGGATTTTTTTTAAAGAAGCATTTTCTAAGTAAACATACTTTCATTTAAATCTGTGACAAGTTTCCTTATCAAATTTAATTAATTTTATTCCCTTGTACCTACATTCAAATATGAATATTTTCAAGTCATGCAACTCTTTCCAATAACTGAAAAAAGAAAAATCACACATTAAGACATACAAGCAAAAATAAAGTGCTCTTTAGAGAAGCAAACCCAGCTTTTAAGATTTGATACATTACAGACTAATTTTTCTTAAGGTTGAAATGCTGCAAGTGCAACACAAGCTTCAGAGTCTTCACCATTAATTTGTCACTTCTAAGCCCGCAACCATCAGCCTAATGGCATAAACAGACAAATTCCAAAGCTAAAAAACGCTCACCAGCAACAAAATGCCTACCTACTCCTAGACACCACACACTAGAATGTCCTTCAAGGTCCAATTCTGGTACACAGCCCTGCTTAGTTTCATCCTGGATACTCAATTTTCCTTGCCAAATTAAACAAAGGGGTTTTTTTCCTTCTTCTTCTTCAAGGACACGCAGTGCTGACCGGCTAGGTGCATACACAAAAGCTTTCTCTCCGACCTGCATAATGAGCTGATAAACCACACCTGTCCAGTCCTCTCAGCTAAAGAGGCAACAACAACGTATTTATTCAAAGGTGCGAGCAGTAGTAAAACTACATCCATTTAACACCACTATGATTTTCCATCTCTGTAGATCATTTTTGCCTTCCACTGCTCCTTTCCCACAGAGGAGAATTCCAGCATGAATGATTTACAGGAACTTCTGATTTGGCCTTGGCCTGCGATGGTCACATTGCTTCTGAGGGACTGGATGTTTTCTCTCTATTTTTATCCTGAAAGATGAACAAACACACAGGAGGGAAAAGAACAAGAGAAGGAAATAAAAACAGAGCAGGAGGACTAAAAGGCATTCACAAAGAACAGAGTGGCTGCAAGAAGCTTGGTCCATAGATGCAAGCAGGTATAGAAAAACAGCAATGTGACATTGAGGTTGCCTGACAAAAATTGCCAGAAACATCTGTTTAAAAAAAAAGAATTTGAGGATAGTAGACACCCAAGCACAGCCTTCACTTTCCAGTTTATTCTTTCCCAGTGACATACGTAAACATACACTTTGTACAGCACACATATGTCTATCCCAGACATACAATGTGGGGTATTTTAAATAGCAGCCACTGTTACCTGCTCACTCTTCTATCAAAGTTACACCCAGAGGCCACGGTCTCCACAGGAGCTGCTGGGATAGAGCACGTGTGCCTACCTCAACTCTTTCATTGCAAAACATAATGGCTTAGTTTAAACTTGGCAAAGTAGATGGGTTTGACTTAGCAACAAGACAGATGTTCAGTGCTGATTAAAACTGACAACTACAGTGGGTGGCAGCAACCACCAAAAGAGAGAGATGTTAAATTCCCTGAACAGTAGTTTCTCAAACTATTCTGCCAATATGTGCCCAAGCTCATCTGATCATATATTTTACACTCACTAGATATTCCAGGAAAGTGTTCAACCGCTCAAAGTGTCCCAATTTGAGAACTCAACAACATGAAGGCTTTTGAAAGACGATCAAAACACTGAACATGTCACAACATCTCAAGAACAGCTGTCACAGAGCAACACAAGTCTGGTCTGGAAACTCAGAAAAGTGGCATTGGACCAAAAGGAAACTCCATCAAACATAAGCAGGTCATAAAACTTATCTCAAAAAAACATAACCCACTCTATCAAAACATTGAGCATATTGCCCAGATTCACTCTGTTGACTATCTCCCTCCAACAACCAAGACTATTTTTATGTTAACATGTTAAGTGCTGCAGTAGTGATTGAAGGTTGTGTTGTAAAATGTAAGCTCTAAAGTAAATGTAAACTATGTATATTAATTATGTAATCTTAAAAACCAGCTGTGGAAGGGAGCGAAGTACTGGGATGCAACTCCACTGTGCTGTTCCAAAACATGTTTCCCAGCGTTCCTCTCCAACATGAGGGCAGAGCCTCTGCCCTGTATGCTACTCCCTTTGCTGTGCATCAGAAAAAAAAAGAACAGATCATTCTGGAACAAGTCATTTCCCCTCCCTGCCCCCTTATAAAAAAAAAAAAAATCTATACCAATCAGAAAGAGAAGTTCTATCTCAATAAAGACTATGAAGTTGATTTTTATACCAGCTTGAGAACTGGTATCAGTGTCATAAGCTCTGCTTGTTAAAATTTGCAATATATTTGCAACACAGAGCTGGCAAGCAAAAGATAATTTTAGAAACAGCATACACCTGCAGCCTTAGCAGTGGGCCTATTTTTCTTGATTTAATGCAAGCAGGTGTTTGCCCTTTACAACCTGTAGTGCAAAACCATTCTTTTTCCAGCTCCTTAAGATGGATTCAGATCCCATAAAAGTCTATATTTCCAAAAGGCTTGTCATTTAAAAACAAAATTATCAGGAAAAAGCTTTCCAACATATCTACCAGACAACTTCTCTAGAAATTACAAACCACTGTACTTATTTCTATTGGTTTTGTCCTGAAGACTGACATTGACGCTAATCACTTCAATGACTGCTTGCACAGTTTATCCAAAGCTAAAAATTCCCCCAAAACAATTAAAATACAGAACCACTTCATTCAACAACAGGCCATCGCATCTCTTATCACTGAGAAAATTCATGTAAATTCATGAAAATTCATATTTTCTGAAATCACATATTGAAGTTGACTAGCACAATGTTCAACTTTTAATACAGAAAATAAATTTTAAAAACCCCAAAACAAACAAATACAGTGAAAGATCTACAGGACAAAGAAGGCAATGGAGCTAGTTAGTAATCCAAGCTGAAAAGACATGATTCAAGATGACAAACTGGCATCCTTCACAGAATGAGCTTGACACTTTTTATAGCTACTGACACAGTAATGAATGCTTTACTTTGGGTGGAGCTAAACCCAATATTCTGCAGAGTATTTTCTTAAAAGAAAGCACTTCCTTGATCCTTCTACAGAAGCAACTTTATCTACAAGCAGAAAATAAGGTACTGTCTCACTTAATTAGGCCCTAGCTGTGGCAATTATCTTGAAGAGAAGGGAAAAGCAACACTATTATGTTATAATGAGCAGTTCTTTCTTAAGGGAAAGCTGTATCAGACGGGCCCCAAAGTACCTATTTGCCTTAGTTTTCTAATGTTTCCATTATTCAGTCGAATTCCAATAGAAAGGGTTTTTTTTTAAAGATACATACTGCTCAGTAGCCTTTGTGACACAGAATCTAGCACTGCCCTAGCAGTAATTTTTATTTTACTGTGCTCTAGCAGAGTATATCTCAAATTTAAATCAGAGTGTTCACTTAGAGCATTTATTTGCTTACCATTATCACACTTAAAGCATGCCTTATCACAGAAATAAAGCTTATTTTCAAGGTACTAATTGAAAACTAGAACAGTTTTCTAAAACACTAAACAAGATTTATTAATTCACAGCTCTCACTGAATTAAAGGTGAATTAATCAAAGACAGAGGCCTAACTAATCAGTGCTGATTTAGGAAACTGCAAACAAGTTCAACTAAGGTCCTCTTGCAGTATTCCCCACTCTCCTTCCCTGTTAAGTAAGAATTACATCAGTTTTCACTTGGTCTTTGGACTCTTTCTAAATGTTTAGTGATTGTCCATTTCTTTTCTCTAAGTCCTATATTAACTATTTTACCTTACTTCTTTGGTGTGTACTGGAGTGTCAGTAGAACAACATTTTTGTTGCAGAAAATTCCTACGACTTAGAGAGCTGGCAAACGTTACACATTCAGCTAAGTGGTTTCATAAGTGCAGATTATACTACAGAAAGCAGTAAAATATGGACAATTAGAGCTTATGAAAAGAAAAGCACCATGGCTCAAGTGGTCTGAGTGGCTATTATGCTGTGTTATGATGTGGTTTACAACAACCTTTACAGCTACATAATAACATCCACAGTAGGTCAGACCAAAAGCATGCCTAGACCAATATCTGAGAGGCCAACCACAAACTAAAAGACCTGTCCAAGATGAAGAACAATGGTTTGGCCAACTCAGACATCAGATTGGATCTTAGGTTTGGATTAGGTTCTTCAATCAACTTTGTTAAAAGACTCAGCCTATTATGCTAGGTCAAAAATGGGATTAGGAATGGCATTATTCCCACCGCCAACAATATTTCCTTTCTGCTTAACTTCTTGATAGCAAACTTGTAAATGACCAGTGACTAAAAACATCTCAGTGGAAAAGAAACAGATGTCACAATTTTCCTCACAAATGCAGAAATACTCCCTGGAGTAAACCAGAATTCTTCAGTAACAATTATTGGCAATTCTTCATATTCCAACAAACTCTACCTCAGTGAAAACCACACAATGGGCCCACTGGGTAGGAAGTTTCTCGGTGTGTGAGCAGAGGAAAGTGGCTGCTCTGCATCCTTGCACAGCTGATAAGAGTATTTGAATACTGTGATGCCCACATGGCAGTAGATAGAGATGGTCCTGACTTGATGAAAGGCTCGATGCATTTGAGCTGAGGTGCCCAGGTGGGGCACCCTTCCTTATCAAACTTTGTCTGGACTTCCCTCGGTTGGCCACAGCATACGAACTACCCCTTGAAAGCCTCCTAGGGAACTAAACTTTTCTGTTTTCCTGGTTTCTCCACCTTCTGTCTTCATCAACCTGTTAGAAAGTCAGCACAGTTGACCCAAATGGAGTTCTGCTCTGATCTGAGTCTAAAACCAAGGATGAGGAGACTCTGCTTTCAGGCATATGGAATAGCTGTGAGCACGCACTCATAAGGATCCTTTGCAAAACCCCCATGAGGTACCCAAGGCCAAAACCTATGCTTGCACTGACTCTTCCTAATACCCTAATCCACCCCGAGGTGTCATAAAAATTAACAGCGCCTGCTGGATGCTTATATAAAGGTCTCAACTCCAAAACAGTATCATCAAAAACCTAAATCAAATCTTACACTCATGTCAAGAGACCAAGAGTTGGACCAACATAGGGAGAATTAGGAAGCAAATATTTATTGTTTATCTTGTATATTCTTCAGCTTCCAACAACTTGCAGCTCAGAGATTTCAAGAGCCCAAAACTAAACCTCTCAAGTTCCTCTCATGTTTCAGAATATGGATAGTTTGACCAGGCACCTTTAAATTCAGTTTCTCCAAACAGAAGAACATCTAACTTCATCTAGAAGTTATTTATAAACTATTTTGATCTTCACTTGTTTAACTGAACTAGAATGCTCTGAGAAACAGTGCTTTTCTATTTTAAAAGTCATATGTGTATAGTGCTTGTATCTACTGATCACTAACAGTGGAAAAAAAGTCTTTCTGTATTCCTTTTAAAACTTTTAAGCATCATAAGAAAGAGACACCTATTGTTTACTAATTCTTCCAATATTTAGTTCGAACTAGACAACTAGGTGATTCAAACCATGACACAGGAAACAAGACAGCTTTGAGTCAGTCTTGTTTATCTTTCTATCAGATTGTTGAAACAACTGAAACTGAGAAGTGTAAAGATACACTTGAAGGGTGCCTCATACTGAGAACTCAACAATTTAAGAATGCAAGAGAACCTTTTTTTCTTCTTTTTTTAAGCAGTATACTCCTATGCCGAGAAAAATCAATTCTTCCGAGTTTTATGTAGAAAATGCACTCCCATACAACTGAGGAGACAAATGGCAAGGAGCCAAAGAGAGGATCCACACCATGTTACTTGTTTGTCCTGCGAAACACTGATGACTCCTGTGATTAGGAGGAGTGGTAGCAGTATCTGCTCACCACCTCTCAAGATGTAACCCAGTGTGAGCAGCATCAAAGTCACTCACTAGGGCTGTCTGGCAAGCAGGAAGTGGGATCTACTTGATCACATCAGTTATTCACACCTAAAGAATCCTCATGACATTTCTTGTAAGCCACTGCTTTACATGTGAAATAAGCAAAGTGCTAAGGGCGGGAAACACTGGTGTTCTTTACTGTAGTCACTTCATTTCCCACAAATTTAAGAACAATACTATGCCTACTGCATTTTCTATTTTATAACCCATTTGGAAAAGCTTCTTATGCTCACATATCAATTAAAACAGATGTTTTAATCATTTACCTGGTTCTAGAAACAGATAAATACTTTAGCTATTATTAAGATAACATTCTTTGTTCAAAAGACTAGAACAATTTTCCAAAAATTTGAATCAGCTCTTGTTTAAGAGGCAGTCATCCAAGCTCTTGAAATGTCCTGCTTTATCATATTCTGTAGAAAGTGGTAAGCTGGTCTTTGTGAAGAAAATGCAGTTTTGACAGACGTGAATAGGTGGCTATGTCTAGACCACTTCTTGAGCTTGTCTTTTGGAAAAAAACATTAATCCCCTTTGGTTTCCTGACAGCAAATGAGTCAGGTTCCTCAAAGAATTTGGATGCCAACGTTTTCTACTGAAAACACACTGAGGACCAATACTCCAGCCACTGGGATTTTAATGGGTTTTAACTCTTCCTTGTGTTCCCTCTGGTTCAATTTCTCTTTTAATGTCTGTTGAAGAGGGGCACTGCTTCACCAGCAGCAGAGGAAGATGACCCAGCTTCAAACCCATCATACAGGGTACTCGAAAGGGGAGAGATGACTGCAGGAACCTGAAATGCATAAGGGCAGATCCAGTCTCTGTTTCCACTTCTCAAACAAGTACGTTGAAGCACAGATGTTTGTTAGAATAAGGTGCAGCACCTGAACCCAAGAAGAAATTTTCCAATTGTCATCACAGAAGGGAAGGAATTGGTACAACCTGAACACTAGGCAGAATCTCAGGTAGCACCTCTTAAGTATTTCCCATGGGCTGGCCCTCAGTATTTCACCAAGGACCCTGAAGCCAGGTGCCTCTGCTCAGCACACTGACTCCTTTGGTTCCCACCACAGACAGCTAAGCATGCCGTACACTGCATACCAAGCCAAAGTCATCAGCACAGGATCCTGCTGTGGACGGGGGGCTCATACAAGTTGGGCCTTTCCTCACCACCATCAGCTCCATGCTTTCAAATTGAGTTCTGTGTATGTAACCATACATGAGAAACCAAGTGTTTGGGGCAGCTGCCAGAACACCATCTAGATGCTTGAGGAATGATTTCGCTCTACCGTTCTTTTCCAAGTTTAGGGATGCTTTTTTACTTTGTATTCCAAATTACGATGATTTATACTGACACTTCAAGTCACAGATTTTAAATAATCCTCAAGGAACACGATTTGCAATAACAAAATATAAACTTGCCAAAGAATAAAAGTTACAAACAAGTGAAATTTGATATGGCATTTTCTACCATTTTTCACCCAAGTACATCAGAGACAAAACCAGGAAAGAATGCTTCTTTATTTGCATGAAATGAGTTACCGCTGTTTTTAAAACGCTCATCATATCCAGGCAGCTACGCTGCTCAAACCATTGGCCAAATCCCTCTCAGTTTACTTTATGGGAAATATCTTAAAAGCCTGGTTCCCCGCCTTCGGAAGTTTTCCATGATACCAAAAACGCAGTACACTTTTGAGACCACAGTGCCAGAGCGCTGCATTAGTGTTTTACTTGAATACTTGATATAGTCAATCATCCTATTAGATATTTAGGAGACTACACTACTATATCTTAAGTTAAATGGGAGACATTATATTACAATAGTACATTGAGAACATGCACTAACATGGTCATTCAAGACAAAACAAACCACAGCATAGCTAACCATATATATATATATATATACACACACTCGCACATTTAATGAGTAAAATGCAAAAATAAAAATAACCATCACATTTTAAGAGGCCAAAGACACAGAACTAGTGCTGTCACTGCAGAACCGTAAGTCTGGCAATTCCTGAACATAGTTAAAATTTTGACAAAGGTGTATATTCAGCAGCCTCTTCACTGACTATAAACCCATATACACACACATCGTTATTTTGAGATACGCAATTCACAGACGCTGAGCTCGCAACGCCCCGGTAAAACCCGAACCCGAGTCTTCTCCGCGGATTTAACACCCAGCTCACTGCGGGCTCGGCACCGCCAAACCATCAGCCGGGCCCAGCCAAGAGACCGGGCAGTCGCAACCGGCGCTACAAGAAGCGGAGTTACTTGGCGGCGCCGCCAGCGCTACCGCCACTATCCCGTATCCCCGCTCCACGGCCAAGGGCTGGAAAGGACCGATGTCCCCAAAGCGGCTGGCGGGGGTCCCAAGGGACTGGGGCTGTTAAAGCCTGTGCAAAACTCCCCACAACAAAGGCGAACCCCCCCGGCGCCGGGCGAGCGGCTGCAAATGCCGGGCCCCGCCCCCGCAGCGACCCGGCATCGCCCCCCACACTCACTTTTGGTGGCGGCGATCAGGTTTTTCCCATCCTTGAGCAACTCTTTGATGAACTTATTGGTCTTCTCCAGCTCAGCCTCATGGGCTCGTACCCGCTCCCTAAACCAGGGGCTGTCCAGGTAGCAGTCGCTGAACTCCAGGGGCTGCAGCCCCATGGCTGCCGCTGCGCCGGGGCTCGCCTGCCCGCCGAGGTCTCACGGTTACGCCGCAGCACCAGCAGCAGGAACCTCTTCAAGACGGGAGCCGCAGCCACAAAAAGAGCAGCGGCGACGGCTCCCCCCGCGCAGGGCTGGGCGCGGGCAAAGGCAAGCCGAGGCGAGCGGAGAGGAGCCGCCCTCCCCGCTGCGAGGGGCGGAGCGGCACGGGGCAGAGGGGTGCCCCGCTCCCGGCAGCCCCGCCGGGCCCCGCCCTGCCGAGCGGGGCGGCTTCGCTCCGCTGTGCCGGCCCCATTCCGCCCCGCGGCGGCGGCTACGCCAGGTTTGGCGGTTGAGGCTGCTGCGCGCCCGGCCGTTACCGGCGTCCTCGCGCGGGGGTGGCGGGCAGGTACTCACGTACCGGGTTCTCCGGGCGAAGTCCCCCTCGTCCGGGGCGGCTGTGAGGGGAGCCGGTACGGCAGAGGCCCGGCAGGGCCAGGGCGAGCCCGCACCGCAGAGGCAGCGGCCGCGGGTGGGTGATTCACCTCACGGAAGCGTCCGTGGGCTTCAGGAAGGGGCAGGGCAGGTTCTCTGCGGATGGAAAGAGCTGCTTGGTCGGAAATCAGCCGTGGTGTCGGTGTCTCTGCTGGTCTGCCCCCAGGGAAGGCTGGCGTTGGTCACCCATGAGGTCTGGCCCTGTCCTGCTGGTGTGTCTGGCCGTGAGATGTTAATTGGGTAAAGTAGATAGAGCCTTGCCTTTGTGTCTTCACTTAATCTAACACAAGCAGTGCTTACAAACAAATACTGCAGCAAGACTTTGAGAAGACTACTCAGTGCTGAATTGTTTTGCTTAAGAACGTTAGGAAGCTTACAAAGAAAACAGAAAAAGTTTATACTTACATTTACAATTTAGCTGTAATTTCATCGGCTTAACGGTTTAACAGTAGTGCAATTCATAGTGATTTGTTGGGGCTTTTATAGATTATTTTGGGTATATATTTTAGCCATTAATATTTGTCTAAATGCCTTATTTGGGAGTAACTTAAGTCTATCTCATCATTCTGTATTTTGGCAAATTTAGTTCCTGCATCTTTTGAAGCAATGAGCTTTGGTATTATTTTAAATGTATTGTTGGGCCCACAGTTAAGCCTAGTCTGTGTTGGCCAGAGAAACATCCAAAAAAGGCAGCTGTTTTGTAGCTTAGGCTCTGAAGACTCACACAAAAGACTTTTACCTTTCTTTTAAAATAGCGCTTAAGATTTCTAGAAGTGACTGAGGTGAAGACAGCTGATAGTGTTACTATCAACCTTCTACTGTATGACCCCAGGCACTGATGTGCAGAAGTCACCTATGGAAATAGGTGGGTACTTCAGGAATCTCATTTTGGATGACTCATGTTTGTAGAATCAGAATAACAAACCTTATCTTTGTTTAGATTACTGGAGCAGCATTTCAAGAGTAAGTAGCCTTCCATTAATAGTTTGTTTACTCTGTCCTGTGTCTGTCTTCAGGATTAAAATTAGAATAATATTTTTTGTGCTTGTTTATAGTTACTGTAACTTCCTTGTTTTCATTACACTGAAGGGTTGTAAAGTAATTGAGTTGCATTCATTGTGTGGATTTGCTTGCAAATCTGGATGTTTAGCTTAGCCTTGAGTTGTTTAACTGGCAAAAAAACACCAGGTCTAAAATCTGGATTTGTCCTACAATGACAAGCCTGTTGGTCCACCCACCTTTATCATCGGAAGTACAAATTCTGTCTGCAGATAAAAGAAGCAGCAGTAGTCCAGGAACACACAAATACACACAATATACATTTTTCCCAGAATAAAAGGAGTTAACTTCTATTTATGTAATACAACAAGGAAGCAAATTCTCTGTTGTTGATATTCTACAGTGTTTATCCAGTATTGGTGTTCAGACATGAAACTCTATTCCTACCACCAAAAGTATTAAATATAGGTTTTTCTAAACCTGATCCACCAGTTCAAAACATTGTCTGACCCTGAAATGGTGGAATTGTGATTTAAAAAAAAAAAAAAAAAAAAAAAAAAAAAAAGTGGAAGACTGGAGAAATCATAACCCATTAATTTAAATTGACAAAAATTATCTATCTAATGAGTAATAAAAGGAATTGTGTTTTCTTTAGTAATTAAGGCTACAAGGGTTTTTATATCAGCAGTTTAGAAAATTCTCTTCTGCCATTCCCTGCTAAGGGACATCAAATTTTACAACCTTCTTGTAGCCTTTTTTAAAATATTATGACATAGATTGACTTGTTGAAGCTCTGGCAACATCCTGTCCCTCCTTCATGTATTTACCTTTGCTTTGGTTATTTCCCTGACATCATTCATTGCATGCATTATTTCAGGAAACACCATCTTTAAGTCATTTTATACAACAGGCATACACCAGCATAGTGTCTGTTTGGTTTAATCTTATCTTAGAATCATAGAATGCTAGGGATTGGAAGGGACCTTGAAAGATCATCTAGTCCAATCCCCCTGCCAGAGCAGGAATGCCTAGACGAGGCAGACAGGAATGTGTTCAGGTAGGTTTTGAATGTCTCCAGAGTAGGAGACTCTACAACCTCCTTGAGCAGCCTGTTCCAGTGCTCTGTTACCGTTACTGAGAAGTTTCTTCTCAAGTGTAAGTAGAACCTCTTATGTTCCAGTTTAAACCCATTACCCCTTGTACTACCATTGGTTGTCACAGAGAAGAGCCTGACTCCATCCTCCTGACACTCACCCTTTACATATTTGTAAACATTAATAAGGTCACCCCTCAGCCTCCTCTTCTCCAAAGAGACCCAGGTCCCTCAGTCTTTCCTCATAAGGGAGGTGCTCCACTCCCTTAATCATCTTTGTTGCCCTACGCTGGACTCTCTCCAGCAGTTCCCTGTCCTTCTTGAACTGAGGAGCCCAGAACTGGACACAGTATTCCAGATGTGGTCTCACCAGGGCAGAGTAGAGAGGAAGGAGAACCTCTCTCAACCTACTAACCACCCCCCTTCTAATACACCCCAGGATGCCATTGGCCCTCTTGGCCACAAGGGCACAGTGCTGGCTCATGGTCATCCTGCTCTCCACCAGGATCCTCAGGTCCCTCTCGTCTACGCTGCTCTCTAATGGATCATTCCCCAACTTATACTGGAACCTGGGGTTGTTCCTGCCCAGATGCAAGACTCTACATTTGCCCTTGTTATATTTCATTACATTTTTCCCCACCCAGCTCTCTAACCTGTCCAGGTCATGCTGGATGGCGGCGCAGCCTTCTGGCGTGTCAGCCACTCCTCCCAGCTTGGTGTCATCAGCAAACTTGCTGATAGTACACTCTAGTCCCTCATCCAAGTCATAGATGAATATATTGAACAGTACTGGCCCCAGCACCGACCCTTGAGGCACTCCACTAGATACAGGCCTCCAACTAGATTCTGTCTCATTGACCACAACTCTCTGGCTTTTTTCCTTCAGCCAGTTTGCAGTCCACCTCACTACCCGATCATCCAGACAACACTTCCTCAGTTTAGCTATGAGAATGCTGTGGGAGACTGTGTCAAATGCTTTACTGAAGTCAAGGTAGACCACATCCACTGCCCTGCCATCATCTATCTACCTCATTATATCTTCATAAAAGGCTATGAGGTTGGTCAAGGACGACTTCCCCTTGGTGAAGCCATGTTGACTGCCCCTAATGACCCTCTTATCCTTGATGTGCCTTGAGATGGCACCAAGGATAAGTTGTTCCATCACTTTCCCGGGGATGGAGGTGAGGCTGAGTGGTCTATAGTTACCTGGCTCTTCCTTTTTGAAGACTGGGGTGACGTTAGCTTTCCTCCAGTCCTCAGGCACCTCTCCCATCTCCCAAGACTTGGCAAAGATGATGGAGAGTGGTCCACCAATGACCTCAGCCAGCTCCCTGAGCACCCATGGGTGCATCCCATCTGGGCCCATGGATTTGTGGATGTCCAGATTACCTAATTGTTCCTTAACCCAGTCCTCATCAACCAAGGCAAATTCTTGCACCATTCTGACTTCCTCTGGGGCCTCAGGGGTACAGGGCTCCTCAGGACAGCCTCCGGCAGAGTAGACAGAGACAAAGAAGGCATTCAGTAACTCTGCCCTCTCTGTATCTTCTGTCACCAGGGCACCCACCTCATTCATCAGTGGGCCTACATTGCCTCTCGTGTTTTATCTGCCACGTATTTGAAGAAGCTCTTTTTGTTGTCCTTGACCCCTCGTGCCAGGTTTAATTCTAAGGAGGCCTGGTTGCCTCCCTACATCCCCGGACAACAGCCTTATATTCCTCCCAAGTGGCCAGCCCCTCCTTCCATGGTCTGTAAACTCTCCTCTTCCACCTGAGCTTACCCAGCAGTTCCCTGTTTAACCACACAGGTCTCCTGGCTCCCTTCCTTGACTTCTATGTGTCAGCATGCTCTGATCTTGAGCTTGGTAGAAGAAATCCCTGAATATGATCCATCTTGGGCCCCTTTACTATCTCCCTTACGTTTTTTTGTCTCATCATTTCAACATCCTGATTTTCATGAAGGACACTGTTCTGCCTGTCTCCAGCCTGTATGTTATGCAGAGATGGGTTAGAAATTAGTGAATTTAATTTTAGTTTTCCTGATGTTTTATTACAGAGCATTGATACCAGCTCTTTCTATGTGCATCATGCGGCTGTGTTGAGTTGTTGAAAACACTGAGGAGAACATCACCAGTAACAACATCTGCCCAAGGTATTGTAGCTTCTTCTCTAAGCACTTGTCTAAGCACCTCAGGAGAAAAGTACTATTGTGGGCTAGGGTTTACACAGTTTAATTTCGACCCTCACCTTGCTTTCTGGCCCTCCTTTACAGCACAAGCTTTACTCAACAAATCAGTATGCAGCTGTATGCTTTTATGTTATATTCTGTGGTTATTTTTTTTCTTCAGTGTTTCATTAAAAAGTACAGTGTGAGTAGCGGATTAACAAATATTTTCCCCAGCCTTTGAACTGAACTGACCCTTGTGAATTGCAAGGATTTTACACTGACACTCTTTAGTAATCTTTTCCCACAAACCTAACACTGTGAAATGTCTATTTAAATTGGGTCAAATGAGCACACAATACTACTTTATTTATGCTTAAAAATGGGCACTGTAAAGTATTTATACTACCCACCTGGCCAAAGATCCAGCTGAACAGCTTTGGAGAGTTATGGAGCTACAGAGATACTGTCTCCATTACAGCATTTGGTACGGTCCAGCTCCTGTGACACCTCGCTGTCCACAGGTGACAATTGTCTGTACTTTTCTTAGTCCCTCTCTCCCTCCCATCCCACAGATGCTAATGTTTTCTTCTTTCCCATGCTATCATCCTCAGGCTGCAAAGGATAATTAAGCTAAATTCAGAGAAGCTTGTTCCCCTTCTTTTACTAAGTTAAATTTCATAGCTTTTCTTTCAAAACTGAAGGAAGGCCTGGGTACTTGTTTGTACTAGTTGATTTAGTAAGATACCACGTCCTCCTTTAGAGCTCAGTTAATGTGAAATAGTCAATACTTCCTGACACTAGCATTTGTGCATCCTTTTGGATTTCATCCAGCCCAAATGCTTTACCAGTTCTTATTTTATGCTTTTCTGACATGTCTTTGATCCATCAGAAGTTGATTCCAAAGTAGTTCAGTTCTCAGTTTTTTCCTTTGGGTCACTTCTCTGAAAATCTTTGTATACACATCCCCACTTACAACATTATAGGATAGTAATTAAGTTTGCCATGGATGACAGTTTAGCTACTATTGTGTTTATTTCAGACTTAATGTTCCCCCTCCATATGTGCTACTTATTTCTTGTTCAAAATGTTGGCCTGTCATTTTTAAAGGGTACTCATTTGTTTCTCAAAAGTGAAGGCAAATATAATGTCCACAGCTGTAAAAGCCTGGAAGAGCCGCACTCATGCTTCAGAGAAGGGAAGTAAAGATGAACAGACATTTCCAGACATTTCATAATTAGTAAACAATGCCATAGCCTACTCTTGTCCCAGAAGTAGGACAAGACCAAACGAACTCTGCGTTTTTTAGAAAAGATCTGCACTCCAGGACCCTGCATGTGGCTGTACCCCGCAGCAGGCACCCTACCAGGCTCCACAAAGAAAGGAGGCAGGTGGTGTCACAGGCAAGGGAGGGAGCAAGATAAGTGATGGGAGGTTGGGAACAAAGCTCTGGATTTTCCTCCTCACAATGTCTGTTGCTGCAGAGCTGTTAGTCAAAGGCCCAAGACAAATAGGATTTGTTTATGACTTAAAACTAGGTGGTGTGAATGTTCTCCTTAAATGTCATTCTTGGGACTTGTGCACAGTGCAATTAACTTTTAGGAACATCGTTAACTACGGAGCAGTGAAAGGCGGTGCCTGCACGGCATGCCATTCTCACACAGCATCAAGGTGGTAGTTCTTGTCTGCCGAGCAGGTCAGAACAGCATCAGAGGGCAAGGGACTGGATTTAGCAGTGCTGCGTGTCACTTCAGGTCCTGCATTCCTGTGAGCTGAATTACTGACTTTAGAATATTGGAGGTGGATGGAGAAAACACATGGACAATGGAAATACCTTTATTCCATGTATCTATATAGATGTAAAGGAATGGTAAGACGGTTTCTGCTCAAGCACGTTTAAGCTCAAAAGTAACAAGCTGAGCTAGCATTAAAAAATAGTTTGCCAAGTTTTGTCTGTGTTTTTCTCAAACCTTTTATTTATGAATACAGTTATGAATTTTATTTTAGTTGCATAGTGCCTTCTTCTTGTCACTTTTCAAAGTGTTAACTTTTCTAGAATACTAGTTTCTGGCATTCAGTTGGTTTTTTTGTTCTTAAACATGTAAGTCTCAGCTGTTCCTTTAGCAAATCTTTTATTTGCTAAAATAAGTGAGTGTCTACATCTTCCAATTGTAGAGAAAAACTAGGGGGGAGGGAGACCTCTTGTCACAAACTGACTAGAAATTAAGAGCAAGCAAACCGATTTTTTAAATCTTCCTGTGCATTCTCCCTCGTTAGGCCTTACGGCGGTTGAGCGCGCCCGTTAAGCAGACACGCAGCTGCCCCCCCGGGGCGGAGACGAGAGGCGCGGCCATGCCGGGCGCAGTACAGGGGCTGCGCTGCAAGGGCCGGGCGCACACACCGCGGGAAGGCGCGTGCCGCCTGCGCACGCATGACGGCTGTCGCACTGCGCGTGTGTGACGACTTCCGCCAGGCACTAAGATGGCGGTGACCGGCTGTGTGCGCGTCTGTTCTTCGGGAGGCCAGTTCAGCGCCGAGCAGGTGATGGTCCCTGGAGCGCCCGGCGCTCCGGCCCAGCCGCTGGGGAGGCCCGCTCCACCCTAGCCTGCTGCTCGCCCTGCCCCGAGGCGGCGGCCCTGCGGCTCGCCTCGAGAGTGGGGCAGTGCCTGGCGGTAGTGCGGCCTGCGGCTCGTTCCGCGATCCCACCGGTTCGGAGCCGCCCCACCCTCCCGTCCTCTCCGCTCCTTGGTCCCCAGATCAGTACAGCAGGCGGGTTCATGTGGCCCTGGCTGGTTGTGCGTGCCTACGTTTGAGTTACCGATGTTCGCTTCAGACGTGACCAGTGTTTGGGGTTTCCTTAATTAAAAGAAAAGCCTAGTTAAGATGGTGGTGTGTTTTGTGCAGTGCCTCTCCATATAACATTCCCTTTCTTTAGCTTTAGGATACATCTGAAAATCTTGGAAGGTGGTGTAAAGCCCTTGTACGTAGGTAAGTGTTAAAGCCATAACTGAAGCAGTTTCAAAAACGTGCATATGATTCTGATACCTTTTAATGAGGGAAAAAATAGGCATGTTGCCATGGGTAAAACAAAAATTTTGTGAGCTGTTAGCTCTTTTTCTGAGTCTTTGCTTTATTAAGATACTGTTGTTGAAGTAGAGAAGATTTCACCTGCAGCTTTTGTGGTTGATTATGAAACTTATCAGTGTGTGAACTTGCAGTGTGCAAAACTGTTTGGTCATGCTAAAATATGTATTTCAGAAATTAATTTCAAAAAGTGAAGAAGCATGACCTGTTTCCAGGATTTGGTATAACATAAACATGACACACATCCGACTTTTGAAGGGTGAACAGTCATGTTGAAGTTGATAGAATTATCCGTGGCATAAATGTGAACATGTTTTTAAATGCTTAGGGACTGGGGGGAAGATGTCTTTACCAATGCCAATGAAAATTAAAATGTTGTTTGATCTGTCAGCTTTGTGTGCAGTCTTTTTGGCCTACAATATACATAACTTGGTTGGGTTGGTTTGTTTGTTTGTTTGTTTTAGGAAGAGCAAGTATTTATGTCATTCAGAATGCCCAACTCCAACTCCAAATTGCATCGTATCCATAGAGGTGCCCAGGAAGCTGGCAGGCAAGAGTTGGTTTCCAGGTCTTTGCAGAGCGCTCAGCATTGCTTGGAGGACCAAGATTTTGGAACTGCGTATGCTCACTATCTGCTGGTACTAAATTTAGCACCTGAGTTAAAACCTAGTGTCAAAGTAAGTGCTCTCTGAATTGCTTGAAACAATTTACTCTGTTCCTTTTTAGGCTTTGTGACAAGTTTGATGCTTTTGAATTGTCATATGGAACTGATTTTCCTATTCAGTCTTAAAAACAACAAAAAAAATCCCCACCCAAAAAAACAGTAGTAATGGAGATGGCCAGTAACTTGTCTAATAACCTGTGTGAGCCTGTGGTAAGGGAATTGATGCACTTTTTCTTATTTCTGCTTGTTCAAGTGAACCAGCTAACGTGGGAACAATAGCAGGCAGTTGTATGCTGATGCTGAAGGAGATGAAGATATTCACGTGCATGCCAGGATTCCTCTGTAGATGTTTTCAGGGCTCAGTTACTTGCTTCTAGTAACTACCAGCAATTCAGTGGTATACATTTTATTTTCTAGGAAACATTTCGGTTTACTCTCTTTAAATGGGCAGAAGACCTAGATTCTCTGTCACGGATTCAAGATCTGTTTAACTGTTATGAACAAGCCCTTGAACTGTATCCAAATGATGAAGTGATATGCAATAGTATGGGAGAACATCTTTTCAGGTTTGTAGCAATGTAATATTCAGTTTTTGTAAGGTTCACATTTAGTATTGTGTGTTAAAAAACAATACCCAATTCAACAGAGCACATAAAATGTGCTTAAAAGAAGTAAATGTGAGCACATGCTTAACACTATGTAGTGTGTACTGTTGAACTTTAGGTCTGTCGGCTTAAAATAGAGTAGCCAATGCTATAATGAATCTTGGTAGTCACAGCAAAAGTAAAAAAAAAAAAAAAAGTACTTTTACTGAAGTGAAAACTTAAAAGTAAAAGCACTGCCTTAAAGTATTTTCTAACAATTTATAAAACAATCACGAAATAAAAGAAACCAAAATTGTTTAGAGTCTCTGTGTTAACTTTTGTGGGTAACCTACAATTTTTGAAGTTCTTCTTTCCTTTCCTGTTAGATCTCTGAATAGTGCTACCTTTGAATAGTCTTGTAATTCTGGACCTTCTTGAAGTCACATTTAGCACACCTTTGATGTGATGTGATTGTTTATACTGTACTGTGTAGGGCTGTTCTTAAATGATTTCAGCTTGTGCTTTTGTTTAGTAGTGTAAAACATTATTTTCTGCTTTCTTCAAACTTTGCAAAACATGGCACTTCACTGTTTCTTGAGTTCTAAGGTCTTCTGAATCTGGCATTTTAAGACTGAAATCATAGGTCCTGGCTCCACATAGTTTTAGTTAGGCTTGCCTGTTGTGATGATTTGTTTAAAGGAAGAACTCTCCCAGCGTTGTATTAAAATGTACATTTGTTTTGCCTTTAATAGGTTTTGGTGTTTTTCTGTGGTTGGTTTTTTTAAGTACTGTCTGACTGGAATATGTTAATGGGTATCATAAAAACTTGCTTCTGGTTCAGAATTGCCATTTAATGGAAGCACACTAAGAAATCAAAATTTGGTTCACTTATAGTGTATTCCAGTTAAATACAGTAAAACAGTTTTGGCTTCTGTAGCCTTGTGTTGTGACTTAAAAATCTGAGACTGGATTAGAGTTGCTGCTCTCATGTTGTTGCAGCAAGTTCTCATAAAACCTGTTCTAGTTTGTCAAATGACGTAGTAGTGGATGAAAGCTGGTGTATGCACTGGTGTTTTTGTCTGCCTTTGCATTTTAAAGTGATTTGATGTAAAGCTGTGAATCATTCTTTTTCATAAGGTAATATCAATATTTTTAAAGCAAATCTTTCTAACCAATCAAAATATTTCCATTGTCTTTTAATTGATGTAAGACCTCATTACAGATCTACAGATATTTACAAAAGCTTGGCAGCTGATTGCTTGTCTTTTTTTTGTTTGTCATTTTTGCTATTAGAATGGGCTTTAGAGATGAAGCAGCTGGATATTTTCACAAAGCAGTGAAGCTCAACCCAGATTTTGCTGATGCAAAGGAGAATTTTTATCGCGTTGCAAACTGGCTTGTGGAACGCTGGCACTTCATCATGCTCAACGACGCCAAGAGGAATCTTACCTACCTAAAAGCAATTGAGAACGCTGTCTGCTCAGGGTGCAAATCTGTCCTTGATATTGGAACAGGAACAGGAATCTTGGGGTGTGTTGTAAGCACATATTTAACATCAGCTTAACAGAAACATGTTTGTTTGTCTAACAAAATTTGGTTGCTAGTGAAAAAAAGAATTTACTTTCATGCCTTGGAGACAAAAATTGAGAAAGGAAACAAAGCTTTCAGAATTCAGTGAGTCTGAAGGTTAGGGTTTTTGTAGTGTTTCTGGAACACTTTGTTTTAATTTGATGCAGATGCTTTTTATTTACAAAGTTACTTCATGAAAATGCTGTAGTATGAAGACTGGCTTTAGTCAAGCCGAGGAGTGGTGTTATGCTACCTGTATTTTTTATGATAGCATATTAAGGAGATAATCATTTTGTGTGGTATCAGTGTTCATACAAGAGATATTAGTTCATTTGATGATGATTTTTAGACTTGAACTGTTTTCGTAGAAATACAAAGCAGATGTGAGTATATAACTTAAATCTCAGTATCTTTTTGTGCTTTACCTAGAATGATTTAAACTGAAAAGAAGAAACCCCGATTCTTGTTTTTTAGTATGTTTGCAAAAAAGGCAGGAGCACATTATGTCTATGCCTGTGAATTATCAAAAACCATGTATGAACTTGCCCGTGATGTGGTGTCAGCAAATAATATGGAAAGAGAGATCAAACTTCTGCATTTGAAGTCACTTGATATAGAAATTCCAAAGCACATACCTGAAAGGTACGTTTTTCTCTCTGTTGTGATATCGTTTTTTATTTCCTCTTAATTCAAGAGAATAACTGATGGCCTAAGCAGGAGCTAACTTTGCCTGTGATATTTATCCAGAATGTGGGATGGTTCTCTGTAAGTTTTATGTTTTTATAGAGCAGTGCAGAGATGATAGGTTTTTTTAGAGCGTACTAATTTCTAGCGTAAATCAATGATGTAATAAGTTTAATTATTTGGTGGGAGCTTTGTGGCATGTGTGATAATATTTCAGCAACAGGAGAAGAGAAATAAGATTACTCCATCAAAAAAGTCATTGTTTAACACACTTGTACACTGAACTTGTGGTTCACTTCTGCAGCCTGTAAATAGGATGGAAGTGTGTAATAGGACCTGCAAAGGAAAACTCTTCCCAGGACATACCACACCCATGCAACTCCATATCGACTTCTGTGTTTGTCAGAGAGATGGGAAATTTCAGGTTGTCTGCCTCTTCTGACAGGGGAGTGAGGGAAATCCTCCTCTCCCCTGTCTCCTAAGGAGAGCACTGCTGTATTTGGAGGCAAGAAGGTGCCATGTGATACACGCAGGATCCTGGTTGTTTCCATCTAGAAGGCTGGTGGTGGTTGTGCCGACTCTAGATGTGTGTGTTGGCACCCAGCTGTGGAGGGATCCACAGGGCTTTGAGCATGGCTTTAGATATTGGAGCAAAAATCAGTGGAACTGTGTTGCAGTTTGTCCTGTGATAATAGGTTTTTGTGTTTGTATTGAGTTTTTTGTTTGTATACACACATCAACCCACCTGTCCGTGCAGCAGAGATTCACATGCTTTGGAAAACTAAATAGTTTATTTTTCCAATATTAAGTAATGCCTTCTTTAGCATAGGAAGAGCTACTGGGTCAAGTCACCAGCTTGGAATTGCTCATGGCAAGTTAGAATTTGGTCAGTATTACAGCTTTGAGGATATGTGATCTAGATGTTCTATGCTATGCTGCTGCTTGCTCACTGTCCCATTCAGCAGGGGTTCCTCAGGAGGATCTGTAAATTTTTAGCAGGTAGAAATCCAGGGGGATTTTTGCTTTGGTATATATGAAGCACGGATTTACCACTTCAACTCACCACTGCTAGGGATGCAGATTAAATGTGGGAAGGAGATAATCCATTTTCTTTTTAATTAATAACAATATATGTGTCTGTGGTGATGGTACAGGCTCATAATCTGAAAAGGTAAAGCTTCCGTGGTTTAGCATGCCAGTCAAACCATGTCTAATTGTGTCAGCTGAGCTAAAGTAATTGATCATATGCATCCTCTTAGTGTATGTGATGAGTTACTGGATGTAAGCTGTCAGGAATAACTTGTTACTGTTCTGTAAATTTCTTATTATGCCATACCTTTTCTAGTTTAAATCCAAAGGATTTGGGATTTTAGGATCCATTAATCGGCATAGTAATTTTATTATACTTTGATTAAAAAGGAATAAAAACCCCCACTTGTAACACATATGCGTGGATGCATATTCTTGCACAACATTCAGACAAAATATGTATTTTGCAGTATCATTGCAGTGTGCCCAAGCTGATACATCTTCCTGTTTTGGTTAGATTCTTCCCACACGATTTATTTATAAACACTGACCAAGAAACCTTGTGGTAAACTCTTGCTCAATATTTATTCTCTTCTCTGCATCTTGAATAACTTCTAACAATTCAAAATATGTCATTTGTTGGCCCATCTGCAATGAATCTTCAGAACACTGGTAGAAGTTCTGTGCTGAGCTCACATTGGTGTGGTGGTTTTGTGTTTTTCCTTTTAAAGAATGTTAACTGGAATATGTGTTATACATTATATTTCATGGTGTCCTTTTTCCTATCTAGAGTTTCCTTGGTTGTCACAGAAACAGTTGATGCTGGTTTATTTGGAGAAGGAATTGTGGAGAGCTTGATACATGCTTGGGAACATCTACTTTTACAACCAAAGGTAGGCTATGTGGGTATACACATATAAATGGTTTTCCTGTTTGTGTTTGATATGTATTTGTGCATATATATGCATATGTGTGTATACATATCACACACATAAATGAATGAGGAACAATGTTTTGTAAATTATTTTACCTATTGATATTTTAAAAATGAGTGATCTGGTTTTGTTCTATGAATTTGATTTTGGCGAAGGGCGATGAGGCAGCTGCATACATTGTACTTCTGCGAGCTCATGTTCTGAATGGACAGGTACTTGCAATGCATGATTTCCCTGATGGAACCTTCCAGCATACAGAGATGATTTCCACTTGATCATTGTTCATTCCTTTTTCTTTCCTGCCCCTGCAATGCCCCCACTTTGAAAGAAACACCAAGAGGCTTTGTGTGTCTTTGAAAGGTACTATTTTCCTGCAAGTTTGATTGTGACCTGGTTGTTTCAAGATACCAACTCGGTAGCAAAAAGTCATGTCAGTCTAAGATGCTGAATTATGGTAGAATTATTTCTCATCATAATAGTAGGGAACAGTCAACTATAATTTGGTAAATATACCATATGCTTCTGCTCTTAATTTATTTTTGCTAACTGTGAACTTTTTTGGAAGACAGAACAATTCCACTATGTCTATTGGATTTTACTTTATTTTGCATTTTAGCTAATGCATACATTAAGCAAAGTAATGTAAGCAATATGCATACATTAAGCAAAGTAATATGACAACGAGTCTTACATGAGTTAACCTCTTTTAGGTCTTATGACTTATAAAGACTTTTTTTGATACTGCTTTGTTTTCAACTAAAGTCCTCTTTGGCTGAAAGCTTTTGTATTTTGTCAAACTGAAACTGGTGACCTCTAGTGTTAAGTATAGGAATGATGCATGAAGGAGAGGTCCTCAAATGTTTCTATATATTCTAAGAGAATACAAATTAAACAACGCTTTTAGAATTACACAGAGGAAGTAGTAGACTGAAAAGTAAACTCGATGCATGGATATACTGAAAGACAGTATTTAAGAGTTAACTAGAATGACAAAGACCAGAAACTTTACTAATCACTATAAACTAATCTTAAATGGCTCATTAATATGTAACCTAGGCTTTGTGGTGATGGTAGAAATAGGTCATCGTTTCATTGTATGTTGTTATTAATGTTTTTGCAGCCTGAAAATCAAGATGTCGGTACTGGAGACTATGGCCGAGTTATTCCTGCAAGTGCTACCATATTTGGGATGGCAGTGGAATGCAAAGAGATACGTAGACATCACAGGTATGTTTAAACTCTAGCACAGTTTGAACCTGTGTTTGTTATTTTGGAAGAGAAGCTGGTGGTTTTTATTGAGAATTTTTCATTTACTAGTCTCTTTATTTTTTAAATGGCTGATTATCTGTGTCACTAAGCAGATTTCTGCTCTCACCTTCCCCACCCTTTTTCCAGGCTCCTTGTTCTTTTTTTTTTTTTTTTTTTTTTTTTTTTGTCTTCTCCCCCCAACCCACTTTGTGGTTCAGACTTTCTGAATAACTTCATCAGTTTTCAGTTACATTCGAATACAGGCCTTTAACACATACTAAATAGTTTTGATTCCTTAATAGTAAAATGACTTCTCAGTTTCCGTATTGGAGATTCTTGGAATAACACTTGGCCTCTATCCCCATTTTACCCTCTTTATCATCTGCTCCATACCTTGCTGCTGGATCTAACCCTTTTAGAAGATGAGGACAGGATTTTGTAAAGCCTAAGTGTTAATGATTCCACCAACTTTGTTTCTGAAGATGTGCCTTGCCTAATTCTGAACTACCATACAGTAGGGTTTCTTTGCTGAGACCAGGTTTAACTGTGTATCAATTATTTTCATTTTTATTCTTAATTCTAGAACAGTATTACTGTAAAGAGACAGTCTCTATCTGAGAGGTTTGGACTTGAAGTGTTTTGTTTAAGATTAATCTTATTGCAGATTAAAGAAAGCTCTAACTTTTACAGGAGCTTCAGTATATTGGATAACTGCATCTGTGATTTTTCTAATGCAGTAGACCTAGACAATTGACAAAAAGAGACAGAAATTCCCATAGCAGATGGTCATAGAAATTTATTTCAGGGTAAGTTAATTATTTGTCAGTTAGAAGATAGGTTTTTGCCTTGAAACATGATACTGACTGTTCCTTACAAAATGTAAATAGGATGAAACTTAATGTAATCTAGCTTTAGATGGTTGAATTAACAATCCATTCTAATAGTATAGCTTAAGGTCTGGTGGCTAGCCAGACTGAAATGATTGCCACAAAGTAATTGTATTCTGTAGGGAGAAGAAAATGTCACTTTTAGATTTCCTGTCTTTATAGTTTGAGATTCCTTTTTGCTCCAGTAAGGAAACCTATCTTAAGTCTATTTTAACAAGTACTATTGAGCTTTATGTAAAAAACTTGGCTATTCTCAGATTTAAACTAACCAGACCTCTGAACTATTCTGATGTGCATGTCTCCATATTTCCTTAAGTGTTTTGATGATCTACAGCAAAACTCTGGGGTTTGGATGGGTTTTTATGAGCAGGATGCCTAGTGATACAGTGGTGTGAAAGTATCTCTCTTCTAATGCTTTTTATGTAACCTAGCACATTTTCTGTCTTGTACAATAAATACAACTTTTCTTCTATGAACTTTTCCCCCTGATTTAATTTTTCTTTTTTGAGTGGTTGTAAGCAGATGTAGAGCCCAGAAATCTGTGACTACCTGAGGTCTGTTTTTTTTTTTTTCTGAACTGCTTTAAAGAGTGTGTTCAATCTAGCATCAAACGCATGATTCATCTTGCTGAGGGAGGGAATCCGCTTTCACTGTAATTGTTGATGAGCTATGACAGTGACAGAATCTGTCTGTTTCTGATGCTGATGTCTTGCTTTGGCTTCTCTCTGTTTTAGGAATTTTAAGTGATGCTACGTTTCTTGTGCTCTGATTGTTTTTAGGTTTTGTGTGGTTTGGTTTTTGTTTTTTTTCCTAGGATATAGTGAAATTCTAGATCATAGAATCATAGTACAGTTTGGATTGGAAGGAACTTTCAAAGGTCATCTAGTCCAACCTCCCTGCATGAACAGGGACATCTTCAACAAGATCAGGTTGCTCAACGCCCTGTCCAGTCCAAAAGTTATAGCAGAGTCCAAAAGTTATAGCAGTTTTCTTGTAATTCTGTTTTTGGTGCTGATGTACCTCTGCTTGTAGTTTTATTCCTTGATGTTTTACTGATGATTGTAATGTTTCTTTACCATAGCTGATGCTGCTTGTACATGTTGCTTGTGTTTGCTGGAATCGCTACAGGGCCTAACTCTGTTGTAGTGCTGTATCATATTTTTTTTTCTGTTACGGTTAGCTTTCATTTTCTCCTGAAGTCATTGCTCTGTTTGAAGCAGTTTTTTCAGATCCACAAGAAATGTGTTTACTTCAGAAGAGCAAATGAACTGATGAACTTGTGAGAAGACTTGAGTTTAACTAAGGATAAATTTGGCTTTCCACAAAACTGTTAAGATACCAGAGTATACTACACATTGTTTTTCAAATTTGAACTATGTATCTTTCAAAAGTCACAGTATGTAACAGTAAAACAATATTCTAAGAGAACTTAGGTCTGCTACATTAGTACATCTACATTTAGTCATCTTGAATAAAATATGCCAGAATATGGGTCAATATGCTAATTTAAGTCACTAAGAATTACAGATTTCAGGGTTTTTTCATGTTTAATTTTTAGTTGATTTGATCCCAGACAGAGGGGCAATAAAGTGGGTTTACTTCTATGCTTATATATCAAAGCCAGAAGAGTTCATTATAATATAATGATCTGCTGACCTGTTCCACAATACAGGCCTCGTACAGCACTTGTACTGTTTTAGTTGTAGTATTTCTTTTAAAATAATATATGGATTTTATTTCAAATTAAGGGAATACATTCTCATCCTTGTTTTTAAGATATCTAAGTCGCTTCACGGAGCAGGTGAGAAGATCATAATTGTTGTTAACATTGCTGTATTTTATAGTACTTATTGCAAAGTACTTACCACTTTGTGCTTCCTGTATGTCATGTGTTTTTATTGATAGAAAATCTGCTCCAAAAATGGAGTCTGATTCATTTTCGTATTTTAGCTATGTGTAATGGTCAAAATATATTTGCCTAAGAATCCAGGTTATGACAAAAGGCAGCTTACTCAGTTCTGTGACTGTGAGCTTCTCTAGATCAAGGACATGACCATATCTGATGAGAATACGATTAGACAAGACAGCCTGTCTAGTCACACTTTGTTGTAGGGAGGGGAGGTTCCCGAGAACGTGGTTCGGAATTAAAAATAGTTCTACAAGTAGAAGTGTAACTGGTTGTCATTTGAAGTTCTGAGTGCTAGATCTCGCTATAAGTATGTGGATTTGCTTGATAGCTGTCACGTAATGGGAAGCACTAAATCTTTCACAGACACATGTACTTTTTCTGAATAATCTGAAGTGTAGTTTGTGCAAGACTTGTCCCATGTAACTTCCTGACTCATACTTTGAAAATGAGACTGTGTCTTAAGTCCTCAAACCGCAGCGATGGACAGTGTAGCGCTTACAGCATTTTTTCTTCTTTGAAGCTTTTGGTATAAGTTTGTTTCTGGAAACCTAACTGATCTTCTAAGGGCTGATGCATGTATTCTGAGTTGTCAAAGCCTTTTCCAACAAGAAATCAATTCTGAGACTTTCTTTGCAGCAATGTAACTATGAAAAATACCTCATTCTGCATAGGTTATGCTTGATAAGTGTATAAAGATACTGAAAAATGAAAGTTTTATGTCAAAGAGATCCGAAATTTCATTTTCTTATTGCATATCTATCTTCTTTATTTTGACTATTCCATGCATCTTAAAGCAACACTTTCATTATCTGTTTAATGCAGCATCAGCAGAAACGCTTTATTTATTCTTATTATCACAGAGTATATTATCCTTTCTAATTCTTGTCAAGACTCAAGGAATTGTACATAAGGGGGCAAAAGTCTGTGGCCTTTGGTAAGGGACATAGTGGTATTCTAGTGACAGCGTTCAGTTCTGATTCTTGAAATGTATGTTCAGTTCTGATTCTTGAAATGTATGTTCTCTGTGCTTCAGAGCTGCTCTGAACATAATAAAACCACCACAGAACTGTATTATTATTTTTTAGTTTTTCTGTTCTTACACTCTGCATTTAAAAATACGTAGCCAGCCTGGGAAGAATTTTCTTTGGGTTTTTTTTGTCAAATTATTTGAAGTTTCATTTCTCCCCTTTTTTCCTTCACTTCTAGAGTGGGAAATCAAGAAGTTGCTGGTGTGCACTTGCCAGATTCAGTGGAATTCTTTAGTCCAACGTACGATTCTGCTGGTTCAGAGGAAACAGTTGAACCTTACACCACTGAGAAGCTCAGTCGTATTCCTGGAGGTTATGTACCTCTGACAGAAGCCTGTCAAGTAATGACAGTAGATTTCAACAATCTGCAGGTACTGATTGATTTTTTTTCGTGTCCTTTATAAGTAATCTATTTATGAATAATGAGCGCCTTATGTCTTGTTTGTTTTCTGGGTTCAATTTCAGAACAGTTCTCAAGTGCAAAGTTGGCAGGACTGCTCTGAAGTCCTCTGCTGGTTTTGATATTTATCTGATTACGTGGTGATGTGATTCGTCAGATGACAGTTTATGACTTTTTGAAGGTGGAGTTTTTTGTTTGTTTCATGTAGTTCAGGGAACTAAAGGAGTTCACCATAGGATCAAACAGCTGCCAGCCTCACTGTAGGGAGGAGGAGGAAGAATGCGGTAGACTCATCTCAAATGATTTATGCTGTGTTGGAGATGACTTAATTCCTCTAAAGTTAGTCTCTTCGGGAAACTCTTGAAGACAAGAGAAAAAGGATATCTTTTACATCTGGCATAAAAATGTCTTAAGTGATGATAGGTAAGAGTAAAAGAGAGGCAAGATGATGAAATTACCGTATTCAAACAGTTGGATTCCACCCTTCAGCTCCTTTGGTGTATCTTATGGTCTTTTTGTAATATGGCATTCTAAAATATAGTATTTGTGTATTTTGCACAGAATAAGTTTCTGTGCGTATAGTAAATAGACCTGAACTGTAAGGCAAGGACCTCAACCACTCGCAACTGAGCATGCTGAAAAGATGATAGTCTGAGCATGGTCTCTGGTGTGTTTCTTGCTCATTGACCTCATGGTGAGTAGTTGGCATTGAAGTGGTGAGTCAGAGCTTAAAATAGATTCTGTTATACAAATGAAATAATTCTTGACCACTGCATGGCCAGGAATTGCGGTTATTTGGAATCAATAGCTTTTCCTAGTTGGCTTGTCTGACATCCCAAGATTAAAAATGAAATAAGACCAGGCTCTTCAGTATTCTACTGGGAATGATCTCTCTGTGACCTTCTGCTTCTAGCATCAATAAGAAACTATTACTGACATCTGAGAGATGCCTACTCTTAAGCATGTGCCTGCTAGCAAACATGTAAAGATAATTTTAAAGAGTAAAGAACAGTGTTAGTTTTCAAACAGTGTTTCAGAACTTCTCCTTTGAAGTTTCTAGTTAGACTAATGGGGTGCTCTTGCCATGGAGTAGTAAGATATCATAAGTAAAGGAAGAAATGCAATTAATTTATTTGGAGTCATCGGTTACTGTTTCTTGTTACTTTTGTTGCTGGGCACTGTTCCAAATGCTGGTAGGTTACTTTCAACTTGTTTTGCTTGGGTTTTTTGGTGGATTTTTGGGTTTTTTTCTGTTTGTTTTTTTTTTTTTCTTTTGTCGTGGCCACACATGGATGTTCAATCAGTACAACTAAAAAAAATAAATAAAAAATAAAAATCTGCTATACTTACTTACAGTAGCAGAAATACCTCCTAAAGATCAAAATTCAGATATGAAATCAGCTCTAGTAAGGTAATAGCAAAGACCCATTTTCCAAACTCGTATTTCAAAGAAGAGGGCTGTTGCATTTACTCTGCTTGTACTAACTATCCAGACCAAAACTGAGAGAACTGAGAAAAAGACTTAAAATACAGTACAATGGTGTTTCTCAAGCGGAGTTGTAGGAGGTTTCAAGTATGTCAGTACAGATCAGAGCAGTAATGATAATAAGTCAAAATTTTAAAAAGCAGCTGAGTTATGCTGATTACTTTATTAGGGTAGTTAGCAGCAGCAGCAGCTGAATTCCTGGCAGGTAGGTGCAGGAGACGTGGCTGTAGTTCCAGGCTGCAGATGCACCTTGCCAGGCACTACCTGTGTGCAGGTTTGCTGGCAGCAGATCCGTGCCACTGGGACTGGAAGTGAGTATTTACCTCAACAGCCAGTAATTAAAGCCCAGTGTCGCTTTCAGGCCCTAAAGAAACTGAGTTACTGCCAACAATTACAGATACTGGCTCTTTCTAATTTTCATGAGAAGTTACTGTGTGGAATATTTAAGACATTTCAAATGAAGATGTAGGAAATGTGATAACTGCATTTTTTCTGTAGATTTCCCTTCCGTCTGTAGTCCTATTTACTTTTTTTTAATGCAAGTTGTGTTTCTCTCAGAGGATATGAGTAGCATAGCATCCTTTTTTTTTTTTTTTTGTTACTATGTATTCCTCCTGCATTGTTGTTTTATTTTCTTTAACTATGCTAGTTGATTAATTGCCACCCTGATGTGCTAGAGCTGTTCTAGTCTGTAATTATCATAAATAACAGAAAAATGTTTATGCAGTAGACATGTGAGGAGTAAAGATAGGATAAGCAGTATGGTAGAGAGCAGAAAAAGCTGAAATAACTGCCTTCTACTGGATTTTTAAGTGTTCTGTGCCACAAGATGTAACATTACAGGTACTAAAACCAGTGGATGAGAACCATGGGCCTGCTGCTTTTGAGGAATAACTAGGAAGAATATGTTTAATATCAAATGAACTTCGAAAGAGCTATAACTTCCCAGAAACCAAGGAACAGATGCACACCTGTGCTCTTGCTGTCTTACTTCAAGGGGCTTACTGCCAGCAAAGCTTCAGCTTACTGCTCTCTTCTTCTCCAGTTGAAGATGTACAGGAAAAAATTAAGAGCAGTAGAGCCCTGTTACTAAAGAGCAGTGAGATCTCATTATGAACTTCAGTGTCAACCATCTCTCCATTTTGAGAAGGTGGTAGACCAACTCTTGGAGAATGCAGAATGAGAATAAAGAAGAGAAAAATTAAAAACGCAGTATTTGAGAGCTACTCATGTTCTTAGAGTCAGACTTTTCTTTTGCCCTGTGTATTTTAAGATTGAAACTTAAGACAAGTATTGGCATAAGCAGATCAGGAAGCTGATATATGTTTAGGCAAGGCTGTTACTAAGCAGAATGGTTGTGACTAAGAGAATCTTTGGTCCCTTCTGATTGACCTTCTGTTAATTGGTCTATACTGGAACTAAGACATTAGAGCTGGGCCTTATATGTTTGTGAATGTTGATAGCAGAAGGTAGTTACTGAGGAAAATAAATTGTACATGGAAGAAGACTTAATACCTGTTGCATATTCAGAAGTTTTTAGGACTGTTGGAGAATTTATAACTTGATCCCGTTATGGGAGATCTTAAGTCTTCCCAGCAGTGCCTGAGCATTTACACAAAGCCTGTAGCCCAGGTAGCAGAGAAGATATCCTCAAAGATATTTGACTTAGTGTTTTTGTAATGATTTTGCCAAACCTCTTGGAGTGAATCCAGTGCTTACGTATGGTATTTCTAGAACTCAAGCATTGGCTTGAATCCAGCCCAAAAGACTGGCCCTAGTTTTATTCCTTCTCATAAGGCAAGCCTTGCAAGTCTAAAGCCTTTGTTGCAGTTTTCAGTGTTTTTAAACATGTATGTTCTTACATGTGGTCATGTTTGCTTTAATGGTTGATGGATGCAGTTTGGTTTTATGCATAATGGCACTTGCGTGTAGATGACCATTCCTGTGCTAATAACTACTAATAATTATAATTGGTATTGTAGCAGCTTGTTAACTCAGGTTTCTGTTTGGTGTCTTCACAGATTGGTGCAGAAATTTGAGTGATTTAGTATAATTAAAACCACTTTTTATTAATGGAAATAAGCTCTCTCAACACTTTTTCCTTTCTTTCCACTTTGGTTAGGAGCTGAAAAGTCTTGCAGCTAGAAAGCCCTGGAAGCTCAGCCTGCCAGTCACTGAAGGAGGAATACTAGATGCTATTGTGGTATGGTTTGTACTACAGCTTGATGACGAGCACGCTCTATCTACAAGTCCCAGTGAGGAAACTTGCTGGGAACAGGCAGTCTATCCTGTGCAGGGCCTCCTCGGTATGTCCTGTGGATTTTCTTGTTGTAGTACGTTGATTTGGTTTCATTTTGGTTTTGAGCTGGTTAGGTTATCTTGGAGATGAGGAGGTGACAGCAAACAGTTTTAGGAGTTCAACAGCAAGTCGCTGTGAGGTGGTTCCTGATCGTGTTTCTGGACTGTAGCGCACAGTTACCGTGTGCTTGTTTTGGGCTTGTTTTGAGATTAAATGCATTTTGCCTGGTGTGGGACAGTTTAAGGCAAATGCTAATGCACAGTCACAAATTTCTAGACTGTAACCCCACAAGCTGAACAATTCTTTTCATACATACTGATTAACAACTAATGAAGAACTGAGATAATGTGTGGTGGGTTTTTTTTAAGCGCTGTTTGGCCGCTTCAGTGATGTTTGCTGTAAAGTAACTGACATGACTTTTTTGTGCTGTTTTTGCCAAGATTATTCTGTGAAGACTGGAGATACTGTGATGATGGAAGTTTGCTGCCAAGACTGCTACTTGAAGATCCAGAAGTTTTCTTTTGTGACTTCAGAGTGTGGGATGGACTTCAGTGACAGAGGTGACACTCTGAGTTTGGGTAATGAGGCTGAATTATGTAATGCTCTGGCTGGTCTTCAGACGACGAGCAAACAGGATGGCAATGGACAAGTATGCGTGTTGGAATCCACAGAAATAGCCCTGCTGAACAACATACCATACCATGAATGCTTTAAAGCTGCCATGGGCAAAGTGCTGTTGTCCTTAAATCCAAGTAAGGACTCGCAGTCCATGGATGTTGATGGACATGGCAGTGGGATGAACCTGCAAGAAAGTCAAAACAAGAGTTCTCTGGATGTGGCTCCTGATCCTTTGTATGTTTTAGATGTATCTGAAGGGTTCTCCATCCTGCCAATTATAGCTGGCAAACTTGGACCAGTTAGAGCCTACAGTTCTATTGAGAAAGAACAGCATCAGGCAGCACTTAATGTGATTTCAGAAGCTAACCATTTCCCTAAAGAAACGTTAGAGTTTTGGCTCAGCCACTTAGAAGATGAAAATGTGGTGCTGCAGAGACCAAAATCAGACAAATTGTGGAGTATTATTATCTTGGATGTTATAGAGACATCGGGTTTAATCCAGCAGGAGGTGATGGAAAAGGCTGCAATATCTAGGTACAGTATAAACAGACAAAAGTATTCCTAAGAATGCATAATTATTCAAAAACTTTTGAAAATATTTCTTTTAGCCACAAAATTGCCATAATGTTGCTTCTGTAGAGCAGGAAAAGCTGGCTTTCTGAATGGATTGAGCTTTTGGGGATTAAACTTCAGAGTGTTTCTGGTGTGACCATGGTAAATATGTATATTTTTTAAAAGTGTCAAGGTTTCTCTTTCATAGTCGTCTTTATATTTTGTATGCAAGGATATGAATGCAAGATCTTATTGCTTGGTCTGTCAGAAGTTCCCAGGGTAGATAGCATCTTATTACTAAGAGAGGTAGCCTTTAGTACAAGGTCAAAAAAGCCCCGATTCCTGTGCATGTCCAACTGTCATTAGAGCAAACTGATGCTGCTAAAAGACAAACACATGGTGTTAAAACAGCTGTGTGATCAAATGGGATCAAACTCAAATGCTTATGAGCACTTGACTTCAGAGGAAGAACTAGTGTGCGTTTCTTAAATGTAATTAAATGTTATTTGATTACTGTTGAATTATATGCTTTAGAGGTGAAATCTCTCTCATTTTACAGATGTTTACTTCACAGTGGAGGGAAGATATTCCCACAGTATGTTTTGGTATATGGGATGCTTGTAGAATCAGAGTCTCTGTTACTGGAGAGTGCTGTTCAAGGAACAGAACCAACTCTTGGGTTTAATATAGCCCCTTTTATCAACCAGTTCAAGGTATGAAGTTGGGTGATGTCTTCCAGACACAGTTCCAGAGCCTGCAGCTGTCTAGCTGTTTAGTTTGGGTATAAAATGCAAGAAAACTAAAGAGCTGAAACTTTTTCATATTGTTTAAGTTATCAAGAGAGGTTTATGTGACCAGCTAGGGACCTTGAGTTAAACTAAAACATTTATTTTAGAACTGGTGTGGGAGAAGTTTTATCTGAGTAAGGAAGGATGTGATGTTACTGTACAGAAGAGTGACTGTGCTGTTACTATCTCCTTCATCACCTTGTATCCCAACAGTCACATTTCAAAAAGGATTAGAAGGGTGTATTCTGCATTTTGGCTGTCTCTTACAGGCATCACAGTAATTCCTAGAAACTTTTGCATTATGATTAGTTAACTTTTCACTTTTGAATGGTTGTTGATGCCTGAAGTTACCGTATATTCTCCTAGGTACCTGTTCGTGTGTATTTGGATCTCTCTACATTACCATGTCTAGCCTTGAGCAAGCCAGCAGAGCTTTTAAGGCTGGATCTCATGAACCCTCTGTTGAACAGCTCCAGCAGAGAAGTGAAGGTGAGTTGTGGATTTGTAAAGTTAAGTGTGCTTAGCTGCTGTTTTGCAGAGCTGCTCCTTAATTGCTCACCTTGGCTGAAAATTTCAATACGTGATTTACTGATCTGCAGGTATCTCTGAAATGGATTGAAATGATTTGAACTACTTTATTTTCTTCTTGGGAAAGGGTGTAACTTATTAAATGAGTATTTTAAATATTTTTAGGTACAAATTTCTAAGTCTGGCAAGGTCACTGCAATTCCCTTCTGGTATCACATACATCTAGATGAAGACCATAGCTTGGATACATCTGATGAGTTTTCGCACTGGAAACAAGCTGCAGTTGTTCTCGACAAACCCATCCAAGTTCAGGTTGGAGATGAACTTGTGCTTGATGTTCAACACCATAAAAGCAATATTAGCATTACAGTTAAACAGTGAAGAATATCATGTGTACACTGATTTGTGGTTAATTGCATATGCATAAATTGACTGTTCATAACATCACTGCTGTTAATTTACATTAAAGTCTAAGTTTTCTACTGGGCACAAAGGCTCTTTTGTGGCTTTAGTAGTAGATACTTACTTTCCATTGATGGTCTAAAACTTTACTGTAATGGTATCTATCTTATTCCAAGCAGTTAGGGGAGGTATTGTCTTCACTGCAGTAAAAACCTGATTGCCAGCTATTGCAGGGACTAAAAAAAGTGAGACAGGCTTCTCTTGCTACTGTGTCATTTGTACTATGAGGAAAAGCATCCAGATGTCTGCACTGGAAATAGACAGCTGTGGTTGTTCAAGACAAAGTCCCATTTCTCAGACTGTTCCACTTTTCAGTTGCCAGAGCATCCTACTGAAGTGCACTGAGATGTAGCAGAGACTGTAACACCATTCCAGTTGCAGTATCACAAGTTAGTGTTGCACATATACAATTACAAAAAGTTGTAAAGGAGTGCTGTTGAATAACTCAAGTTGTATAGCAGAAAGCAAAGCTAGTAAACTCTTTAGAATCCCTCAGAGAACCATTTTGGTAATATAATGGGCTTGTACTTTATATGAAAGCTGTATGAAATATGTCAATCACCACAGTACTGCTGCCCTTCTTTTACAGCATTACATTTTGGTATAATGCAGGTAACAAGTTCCATCTATTAAATTTAGATCCAAATGGTAGAATTAAAGCTTCTCACTCTATAGAGAGAAGAGGAAAACTTAGCAAGATATTTCTGTAGCTAAGTTTATACTCTTCAGTATAGAAGAGGCATTTCAGTGATCTTTCCGTAACAGGAACCTGTAGGAAGTGCTATCCACAACTACTTTTTCTAGAATCTCACTGCATGCAGGATCCATATGTTAGGTCAAGTGTTTCTAGAGAGGCTTGCTCATTTTAATTTCAGGGACTGCTGAAGTTGCAGTTGTCCCACTCTGCAGCTGAATCTGCACCCGACAGATTGCTGTAATAAAGCTCCTTCTGGAAGAGTGGAGGAAAGATCTCCAATATTTTTTCAGTTTTTCCACAAAACAGAGGTAACAACCAAACCAAGTTTTCTGAAGATAAACTGGATACCATCCTTTATCCAAGAGGTACAATGCATAACAAAAAAGTAAGCAAATTAGAGTAGGACAAAGGCTTTTCATACTACACAGAAAACAGCTTTTCTTAAAAACAAAACACACACACCAAAAAACTCCACCACCCAGAGTCATGAGCGATAAAATCTAAGTTACTCTCCAAGACTACCAAACATATTGGGTACAGGATAATTTTAAAGTGCAGTTTTTATAGAAAAGTGTTCAGGCTTCTTATGCTGACAGACCTCCAATAATAGCAAAAATATTAAGTATGAGTTGTTTGTTAGGCGTATTTATCAAGGTTTTTAGCAATTAACAAGATGGTAAAATGAATTAAAGAAAAATTAAGGATGTATTCTACCCTTACTCAATGAGACTAAGTAAAGAGCTGAAAACAACAACTTCTGAGTTCAAGCAGTGTTAAAAAAGCAAGAGCAATCTTTAATACTTCTAATTAAAAGCTGGGAGATGATTAAGCATAAAACAATTGAGGAATAAATATGGTTAATTTAAAGGTGAAGAACTATTTGCAAATTAATTTAATAATATAAATTTGATAGGTCATACTGTGAAAATACTGTCGTAGTAGCTACCAAAAGACAGGGTAGGTGTTGTTGAAAGATTTCTATTTATTTTGGAAAATCAGTAGCAATCTTTAATGGGAAGTTATGATCCTATAAGCTACTGCAATAAACAGTAATTTTTCTCCCAGAAAAAAAAATGCAGGAATACTATGCACATGGACTGAAATAACCAAGTAATACTAAGATGATAACTTAGTGTTCTAGAAATGCTGTGAAAAAAGCAACCAAAGCACTTAAATGGCTGTCTTCCTATGAAAGCTCCCTCTCTGTACCTTACCTACCTATTTACACCAAACAGGTAAAACTTGAAGTATTCAGAAAAATTCTTCAGTGTGAGGTTTTTGAAAAGCTAGAGCACAGCAGTTATTTAGCCTCCAGCAGATCTGATCCTTCAGATATTTCTACTAATGCCCTTTTTACTACATGCAGGAAATCAGATTACTTCTAATAGTGGCTGTAGTGTGCACTGAAGCCAGATGGTGTGAGCTTTTCCAAGTTGTTTCCTTTTAGAACATGGCTATTACAGGGATAAAAAGAGATCTGGAACCAAGCATAAGTAAGTAGATTGATTCTTCATTAGCTGCAACAAGAATTCCCTTTTCAGTGCAAGCCTTAAAATACTGAAAGCACCAACTCTTTAACTAGTTATACTTAAGATCTCCTTCTACCATGAACAGAACAGTTATACTCATGTTTCATTCATACTCTTGAATTACTGGAGCGGTAAATGAAATTGAGAGAAGGTGAACAGTTTAAATAAAATCTTTAATTGCTTATTTACAACAAAGGCAATGACTTGGCAAATTGAAAATAAGAATTTGCACTTTCCCACTAACTTCAGATACAGCAAGTACATAGTCAACTATAAAATGCAGCCTAGTGAGTAAGGCGCAATATTTACATCACACTAGTACTGCAAAAAAAAAAAAAAAAAGCACTTCAGATGAATTTACTGTGACAGCCAGTATTTAAAAATTTATCCTGTAAATGCTAACAAGGCTGAAAAGGAAGCTTCAAATGTCACTTAAAAGGTCAGTGCTCAAAGGTATTTTTTGTCAGACTGCAAACATGCAATAATAGTAAAAATCTGGTAATGGGATAAAAACAATGCCCCTCCAATTTTGTCAGTTTTTGCAAAATAACCTTTTCATATAAGTGTGCTTTTTCTTGGTCTGAAATCTCATGCCAGTAACTTCAGTAACAGACTAGCTACTTAGTTTTACCTTAGCAAAAGTATTTTCTGGTGTGGTAGGGGAAGAAATCAACTATTACATTTGAATCTAGGATATACTAGAAGCATAATACAATAATCACACACACATTTATGAATACAAATTACTACAGACACATTGTAAAGATATCCTGTTTTAACAGATTAAAAAAAAATAGTATTAACGAATTTATTGCAGCTCAAATAAAGGAACCATTTTGGTTTTCTATTTTCTTTTTGACGTCTTTTATTCCCCCTTGCCATGTATTCAAAGGTAGTAACTGTTACTCTTTTAGAACAATAGGAAAAAAGTAGTCAAGTATAAGGTATTAAACCAAAACATATCCTGTCTGTCTCTTCTGAATGTAAAAGACGTACAAATTATGAGCTACAAGGACAACAGATACACCAACCATATATTCTGGGCATGGAATTTTGTAGCAAGGCCTGTAGGGAATGCTTTCTTTGCATAGAGTCTTTGATGCTCTGTAACAATTATCTTCATGAAGGGGTTTTATTTAGCTATGCAAGAAAGGGAAGAAGATGGAATCTATACAGAAGTTACCATTTTGTCCACACTCCATTCAGCACTGGGGTAGGGAAGTTACCATCATTAAGAGGACAGCCAAAGCTAATACAAATATTTTTTGCTACTGTTCTCCTTAAATTACATTCTTGAAATTAGGTTTTCCAATTGCTAATCATATTTACACTTCATCTTTAGAAGAGTGGAGTATTTTTTCAAATGTTTCTTTTCTATTAATAGAAGTCAGTGTAATTTTGACATACTTGTCTTTTGATGTAACACAGATGTATGAATGTTTAGCAGTTTAAGGAGTTAATTCTTAAATTTATGCAGAAACTTTTGAAGTGTGCGTGTTTTATATCCATGGGGTACTCACAGATACATCCATTATAGATTGAGAATTCAGATGCGAGTTACAGCTGTATCCTCTTCCTGTCTGCTTTTCCAAGCTTTTCAACTTTGATCACTAATAATACACATTAACAGAGCACGTGTGGCAAGTACATAACAGACTCCTTGACACATTCAAAGAAAAGGTGAGTCTAACTTTTATCCAAAGCTTTCTCTGATAAATTGTGCTCTAGTTTAGGTGACTCCTCAGCATCTCGAATAGCAGAAGTGTTATAAATACCGTCGACTGCAGGGGCTGTTGTTGGTGTTGTGAGAGGTGTCACAGTGTGTCCAAATCCCTGATAATGACCCATGGGTGAAGACGGCATTGAAGCAGCATCAGAAATTGGGTCTTGAGTAGATGAAGACAATAAACTCGTATGCTCGTTTTGTTCATGATCCTCAGGAAAAAACATTTTCCTTGGCTGGCCCAAAACTGTCCTTCCTGGAATTACACCACATGAAAATACCTTTTAGCACTTTCAGCAGTATACCAAGGTCTTTGAACACAAACTCCAGGCATATTAAAGTAGAACATGAGTCTTTTTTTTCCTTTATAACAGTTTTACATGGGCATTGTTAAGCTTTAGGTAATAAAAGGATGTCTTTCCATTAAAAGAAAAAAAGACATCCCTGTCTTCTGTTTAAAACACCTGTAATTTACCCTGTGAACCATCAATTTTAAAGAAAAATAAAAAACTAGACTCTAAACAGGTGTACTGGAGAGAGCAAAGTGCAGGTACACCATGAAATTCCTCTAGGGTTGCAGCTGCCACTAATTTGCTATGAGATGTTCTCAAGGTACTTACAGAGATGGATAATAGTATAAAATGAAGCTGGAAATGTATATACTGTTAACAGATCACGCAAATCTGTCTGTTACTTACCGACATTTCGAACCTGTTCCGAAATGTCTGCTCTTATATCAGAAATATCCCACATAGCAAGAAAAGAGTCGAAGCATGAGCCTTCTTCAGCTTCTTGAACATAAGGTTTATAGGAAAAACTGTAGTGATGTGCAATAGCAGCCAGGAACATCTCAACACAAATGATAAAATCCTGCAACGAAAGAGTCATTAACTTAACTTAAAATTTAATAATTTGTAGCTGGAGAAAAATAGCTTCTGGGTTTCTTCTACAATTGAAGTACTGCAACTGCTTTAGGATACTGGCAGCAGCTACTCTTCCACCAGCAGTAGGATATTCTTGGCAGGCCTCACAGAACCATGTGTACTATACACACATTGGAATTGGTCCTTGCCTGATAGGCTCACTTGCTGCAAGTGATATTCAACAAGCAGCAGCTCTACAATGAATTCTTGCATTAAAAAAATGCAAGGATATCCAACAGAAGTATTTAACTGAGGCACATTCCTCCTGCCCAACACATGGATATACAAGTGTTGAGCATAAAACTCACTTGGAGTGACTGGCTGAAAACACAGCCCAACTAACAACAAATTCAGTATTAATCTAGCATGTGTTAATTAAAGTGAGTATGACAAAATTTGCTTGAGACCAGCTATCTTACATCTTACTTCCCCCTAAGCAGTAACTGTTTACTCCTACCTGTAGGCCTGTAGCCACAGCTTCCACACTTTTCCATTCCCAGGTGTGTTTCTCAGAAATAACGCCAACTTTCACCAACAATGCAATAAGCACAGCTTGCCTATAAAGATTGTTATTGTTGTTATTACTGTAATAGTGGTGCCAAAAAAAACTCCAAAGAAATCTGGTTAAACAAAGCCTATTTCTATGTCTATATATACAGGCATGCATGCAAAAATCTTTAAAGTTGCTTCTCTTTCAGGGTATTACTGCAGCCCACAGAGTAATATTCAGGTAGTCAAATGTACTCGTTAGCAGCTAAAAGTGAGTAATGCTTAAATAGTAACTTATTGTTAATGTATAGTAACTTATTTTGAAAAGTTAATGTATTTTTTTTTACTTTAAAAAGTGAAAAAAAACCCCTATCTTTGTTTTGAAATAACTGCAAGTGAAGATTCTAAAATAAATTATGATATTTTGCAAGGTGACTCTCAATAACAAGTCTAAAATGTAATCTCAAGTGAGTAAGACTGCTCTATCCAACATAGTGGTACTGTTTTCCCCTCACAGCACTTCACTAATATTATGGGGAGATTTTTTTGAGGCCTTTAACCTCAGTAGCAAATCCAGCTTTTTTAGCTCTTTTATGATCCACCCTGAGGGCAAGAAGTAATGAGTAAATTATTAACTTACCAGAAAGAAACAAAAACTACCATCTTCACACAAAGGAACTTGCCAACAGGTTGGATAGGGTTCAATTCTTCACGTAGTACTTTATAAAACAGCACCAGACAATACATAGCAAACTAACAAGAAAAAGAAAATTAAGAAAATTCATGTTTGTTTTGTGATGGAGTTGTTTTACAGCATCTCCTCTGTTTGTTTGTTTGTTTTTAAATATATACATACACACACATATATGTAGATCACAGTATGAGACAAACTTTAAAAGCTGTCTGTTTTAGAAGAGAGTTCTGGATATATGGAATCTTTGCCTTACTGTTTGAAAGCTGACTTTTTTTTGCCTGAAATTGTATTTCTGAAACGATTGGTATTGGCAGACAGAGACTGAGGTCATGTATCTACAAACTAAAGCAAAGCAGAGGAAGATGCCATTAAATCTTTTCAATGCCAAACACATAATAAGGAAAATGGCAGAAGAAGCACATGCGCTGTAAGGCTTTTGTTAAGACTGAGTGAAATGTTACCTCTTTATGAAAGATAAGGCAATTAATACAATTTTCACCACAAATCTGAACAAGTTTCCTACTAATGACAACTGCAAGCCACTGAACTAACATATAGCCAAACCTAAAGATCGGGATCTCCCTTTTTCATGCACATTCTCTAGCCTCTTACTACTAAGTTTCTTTTAGGCAAGCATGTCAGCCAGGACAATGTCACAGCAGAAAACAGTTACAGCTCCTTCCTTAACAGCCACCCATCAACCACAATGGTGGCAGGAGGACAAGGACACCCTTTTTGGATGGGACATGATGCTGTTCCGATTCCTGCCACTGTTGCCAAGAGAAGTAAGAAGCTTGGAGGCGAGAAGGCTAAAGCAGCAAGGAGCCAGAGCTGGTGCCGTTGTCTCCTTTTGCAGTGGGTAACATGTTCTGGCTAAAGCAGAAAATGATTGCTCTGCATTCCCAACAAGCCACTAAATGCAATCTGTGACCTCCAAAATGAAATTTTCATGTCTAGGGGCTGATATCTTAGCTTCAGCCTGACATCATCTGGCAGCTGAACCAAACTTGCTGGCTACTGGTCAGGGGCTTCCACACTGCAACAACTTCCTCCCTCTTAAAACATACATGCTTCAAGTCTGTTATGGTTAAATTCATAATTAAAAGGTAAAATGGCAAGTGCTCTTGAGTAAACCTTGTCCTTAACACCTAAGCATTGGCTAAACAGACACACAGGAGTACCTTCTAATTACACAGGCTTTTTCTTCCAAAGTATTATGCAGGCCAGAATCTCAGCACTGCAAGCACCCCTTCCATTATTTTCAGTCAATATTGTTACGACCAGTTTTGTAACATGGTATTTTTAACACAGCCCTGTTCTTCATGTGTGTGTCTGGAGGAAGCTGCTTGGGTGAGTGACCTCATCTCTTCTGCAGAGGGGCAGGGCTAGAGCTCTGACATGTCTGGGTCATACCAGTTCACCCATCAAACAGTTTGGAGTGAAGGGGTGGTGCACCTTATTCCTTTACAGAGCTTCATAGTAAAAATAATATTTTTTAAATTATCTGTTTTCCTCATATTTTGCATATATTTAACAGTAACTTTGACTTACAGTGGGAAATATTCTACCCATAAGAATTACCAGACATTAACAGAAATAATCTGAATAGTTCACAAAAGAAAATTCAAATAATACGATGACTTAAAAGTGCAGAAAGATGCACTCTCAGTACTCACTAGCTGTGACATGTTGTTAAGTATGACCAAGTACGTCCAAGCATTGTTGAAGCTGAAATTTCCTTCATCATACACTCCCACTAGTTCACAAATTCTGAAAGAATTTTTAGAATTAATTGTTATGTAGTAAATGATTGCTTTCTTGCAATGCTAATCTTCGCTACCTGGATCAAAAATCTCTTTTGCTACTCTAATATGGGCATTTGGGTCTGCACAAGAAACAGCAGTTTCCAACAGCATACGGCACAGGAAGTTTGTATTTCACTGTCCGTAGAAAAAACAGTGTTTGAATACAGAGTTAACATGTCTCATTGTTGAATGAATTCAATAACTGAACTTTTTTTAGCTATTTTGCTTTTAACTGTTAGAATGCATACAGGTAATATAGATATCTATGTGGATATTCTTGGTGAATGGCAAGTTTTTCCACAGTTCCACAGAATTAAGAATAATGACCATCAAAACAAAGTTTATGAAATTAAGCTTTCAGCATCAACATGTAATTACCTGCTATTCCTTTATAACAGGTTATATGATCTGTATGAAGGCACACAGTCAGGCTTGTCACATGCAAACTTTAATAGAATTTTTAAAATTACATGAAACCTGAATTTAAATATACCAAATTGTGGAAGCCAAGGAGAAAAGGGGGGAGGGAAAAAGTCTCTAAAAATTGAGAGATCATAAAAATGTCTTTCCCACATAAACAGTACTTCAGAGTCTCTTCCACTGCTTTCAGCAGCAGGCAATAAGTATTTATTATTTAAATTCTGCAAATAGTCATTTGCTATAGAGAAGTCATAGAGAAATCACAGGTTGATTCAAACTGCCAGGATTCATTTAGAATTCAAGACAACGAGCCTGCATTTAAACTGCCTTGATTCAATACAAAGGGCATGAAAATTCTTTCCAGTGTAACTCAAAGTTACATCATGAAGATCAATGTTAGTTATTTATGAGCGTACTTACAAAGCAATAATGGTAGTAAATGGTCTGACAACAGTGTACTGCAATACACCCAGTTTACATCTAAATAATAAAACTCTGCAAGAGAAAGAAAATTCATTGTACAAGGATTTTAAAACCATTTATGGAAATTTCCTGATCTCAGTAGTTTCACTAAACTGAATTTTTATTTCATGGTAATTTCAACTTCTGCTTCCAGGACCTCAGATGTTACTGTATCTAGCGCGTATATCACAATACACAAAAGACCTGGACTTTTACAGGTATACTCAATGATTCACTTCTTTCACCCATGGAAAGATCCTAGCTGGACTAAACAAAAAAAAGGCAATTTTCACTGTGCCTGAAGATGTTTAAGAATGCCTTACATTCATAGTTTGTCTTTAACATTTTAAACAGCTTTATCAAAATCTCCTAAGAGAGATGCTTATCAGATTAAGCGTCCAGAAACACACAGTTCACAGGCACGTGCCCTTTCGTCCTTCACCTCTGAAAGTAAAAGCAATAGGCTGTCTGGGCTACCAGCAATTCTACATGAGGTTTTTGGCAAATATCGTATGATAGCAAAGGAAGCAATTTCAAGGAGATAATTTTCCAGTATTTTTTTCAAAAATAAGGAAACTTCCTTCAGCACTACCTAAGTCAATGCATATTAGTAACTAAGTGTGATTTCTAGAATCTTTTACAGCTAGATGAAAACACATTCAGAGCTGCTTTCAGCCAGGGTTCATAGTTGATAATCAAACCATAACTTGTTTATGTGCAAACCATAAACTGACTCTGCCAAGCAACAACAGTTATACTACTAAATATGAAAACAAAATGTTTCTATCTGGTTCCACAGTTTAAAATTTTAAGATGCCATCATATACTCACTCTCCCATAGCCCACGACGGACAACAACATAGAGGAGGCAGATGTCTCTGCTGATCCTTCGCTTCTATTATTAATACGAGGTTTGGATACCGATTGGTTAGATAATTTGAAAGAAAAACCATAAAATTATAGATGACATAAGCTTCATAGCATTCTCGACATGTATCCACATATATTGCAATCTTGGGGTATTTCAAAGCTATCCACTGTAAGAGAGGGACACAAAAGGTTACATGCAAGAAAGACAAAAGTGATTCCAATGACAACACTGGCTGGCTAGTTCAGCAAGCAATACTTCATTAGACAGCAGGCACTAATCAAAAAGGGCTTGAACCATTTGGCTAATAAGAGTGTGATGCTACGGCTATAAAATAACGGTCTGTAAAATTGTAAGTAGAACTTCAGACTGCGTCTCTGCTGCTTCAAACATGCTTAAAGCACTGCGCAAGAGGTGGTCTGTGTCTCTGACCATGCAATTCAGTCTTTAATTTAAAAGTAACCAAGGAGATGATTCCCTACACATAACCTACTCCTGTTAGGAGCCAACAAGATAGAACTATTTTCCTAAAATTCACATAGTCACTGCCAATACGGATTTGAGAACTTATTTGGGAAAGAATTATAGTACTAAGACTAACTCGGGAAAGAAAGGTAAGGCACTGAATTGTGAGACTGTACTTAGATGAGTTTGGTTTCCAGTTCAGCTCTTAGTGAGGACAGAAGGACCAAAACCAGGCACTTGTCATCTCCCTTTCCACATCTGTCATAAAGGATATGCAAGGACAGACTGGGTGAAGAAGAGTTAGCAAAGTGATCCCACAAGCTCCACAAGAATGTAATATTGTTCAAACTATGCTTCTGACATACTCCACAAACAGGAATTCCCACAAGTTTGTAGGGCTACAACTCTCCATGCAGCATTGTTTCTGCTAACTGTGACACTTTTTCCTCACTCCCACAGCAAAGAGAATTTTATTAAGCTGTTAACAGTAAGAGAACACTTACACTGTCTAAACTGTAAATCGGCACCATCCATAGAATCCTGTTGCAATAACAAAAGAACATTTAATATTACTAGCAGTGTTTTTAGTGTGAATTAAATTCAACATTTGTAGCACAGGTAGAACATCAAGTGTTACCTTATTATTGGTTTCTGCAATTCAGGTTGAGTATAATGAACTAAGTGTTGTAGTATTCCCCAGAGAGATATTGGTATAGTCATTAATAAAAATATGCCTGCGATAAACCATGCCTTGGTATGAATTCCAACCTTGAAAAGAAAAGATTGCAAGATCAAAGTTTCAGTATTAATACTTATAAGTTTTACCAGTATAGCAATACTTTTTTTTTTTACTGTGAATAAAGTTTTAAGATGGACATTAAGCTTATATCCCGATATTAAGTTTAATTTTTCTAACTCTCTTTTCCGAATATGCAAAACCCCAAAGTCTCTCTTGCTATCTGTTTATCTGGCTTAGATAGCCAGATAAGAGAGGACAGATCATGCAGAACCAAACAAAAGCGTCACTAATAAACATAAGATATTCTACAAAACATCCCAATGCTAACTATTTAATTTGCTGAAAGCCACAGAGGATTTCCTTGCTTTAGGTCTGGAACTTTTCTCACTTCAGTGCTTCATTATGAAGTTTCTGAAAGCTTGTGGATTTAAACTATTTTTAGTTTTAAAATCCAGTTCTAACTAGTATACAATTTCAACTAGTTTAACAATCTGAAACACATAATATATATATATAAACATATAATGTCTGTTAAAACTTAAGGCTACAATTTTACAACCAAGCTCTCTGAGAAATAACTATGTTATTAATCCTAAATACCAAACACTGAGAAATATAGTAGAGTCTTCTCAAGCAGTTTTTGTTTGAGGCTTTCTTCTCCGATTTCCTACTGTACATCACCATCCCACATCTTCTCTTGCTTTTCAGCTCAAAGGTCACTTCTGAGTAGTTTTCCCACCAATATCTGATTTAGTGATTTTAACGTTTCAGATACCACTGCAATCTAAACATCCATTATGCTGAATTTTTGAAGGCACCAGAAAAGAACAAACACATCAGTTTCAAAGCAGGAAATCTAAAAGACTCTGAAGACACACAGCACTCTTACTAAGTGGCTAGAAGTATACTATGAAAGAGCTTGCCTCCAGTGCAACAAGCCGAAAATACATATTTTCAGGTTAAAATTTATCTGTCAGAAAAGTAACGCTGTCACATGCGTGTGCAATTCCCACGCTGCTGCTGTGACACACGACGGCACCACCAAGGCGAAAAAGCAGCTTTTCCACCTACTGCCTCAACTTTCCTCATCAGACAGAGTTGCCTGAAACACCAGGTTATGAACAGTGACCCCGGGTTTAGCAGAGACTGTCAGTCCCGGGCAGCGGCTCCAGATTCTTCAGCATCGTTGCAACCATTTAAATACGACTGGTTTTGAACCGGAAAAGGACGGACACCCCGTCCGTTAACCCCGACCTGCCCGGTAACACCAACCGGTAAGCCCGACCTGCCCCACCCGCCTTCGCTCCGCTCCAGCCGCTGGACCAACGCTCGCAGCAGCGCCGTGCAACTTCTCCACTCTCCCCTCTCCCCGCTTGGCCTCTGACGACTACCTGAGCGGAGAGAAACCGCCCCGCAGCGCCCGGGTCCCGCCGGGCCACTGCAAATTCCGGGATGCTTGTGCCCCCCGCCGCGCCCGGCCTGGCCACCTCCCCCAGCCGCGGGGGCTCCTCGCCGCACCCTGGGCCTTACCTCCAGCTTCTGCAGTTCCCAGACGCAGAGCGGCACCACCACCAGCAGCCCCACGATGTAGAGCAGCACCACCAGCGGCCGGATCCACCGCCGCCAGTTCCCGCAAGTGCACGGCATGGCCGCGGCGACACTGTCCACCGCCGGGCACACCTACGCCGAAAACCCCCTGCACTCGCCCGCGGAGCCTCAGCGGGTCGGTGCCGGGCCCGGCAGCCTCCGCAGGGCGCGCATCACCGGCGGGGCCGCCCGCAACCCCCTCCAGCTCCGCTCTGCTCCGTGCCCTGCCCTGCCCGGTACCACCCCGCGCACACGCCCCCACGGCACTTCCGCCCGGCAGCGCTTTCGGCTACCCCGCTCCAATCTCAGCGACCGCGCCGATTGGTACGTCGCCCTGCCTATCGCGGATTCCCCGCCCACCAAGAGGAGCCGCCGGCGGTTGGGACAACGCCTGGGAACGGAGCGGCCGTACCCTCCCCGGAAGGGTGGTCTCTTCTGTCTCCCTCCTCCCCGGCTGTCAATGGTCTCTCCCACAGCTGAGTTTCACCAGTCGCGCGCGGAGCGGCCGTTGGCGGTTGCCGCGCGGCACGGGGCTCGCGCAGCTTGCGCGCGGCTGGCTGGCGGCGGAGATCGTTGTTTCGGTTAACGGCTGCGCGCGTGCTCAGCCGTTAGTCGCGCTGCTGGTGCGCTCCGGCTCGGTTGCTCTTCCCGAGCTGAGGGAGCGCTCCCCCAACCCCCGTTCCCGGCAGAAGTGTTTAAGTACCGAGCCGTTCCGGGAAGAAGCAGGCGGCCTTCCCGGGGGTACCGCAGTGTAATTGTCACATAACGCGGGTGACAGGCACATGTCGCAGCGGAAGAGCGTGGGAACGTTGGGTCACGCCAGGGAGAGCCGGAGCTCGTGAGATTTATTTTACGAAGCTTGCGAAAATTGCGGGAATTAAACTTAAGCACAGACGAGCAGTGTAACAGCACAGGCAGACAAAGCCTCTGTAAACACAGTCCCCTTTAAAACACCTCCATGGATACTCACCTGAGAGCAGGACGGGGTGAACAACCTGGTGCAGAGAGGCTGTGACATGAAGACCCAAGTGGACACACGAATAATGCAAAAATCTGTATTGAATATCAAATATTTAGACATTTGTATTCTTTGCCTTGCTAAAACGCCACTTCACTCTATAGTAGTTGTTGACAAGCCATAGGGACTCAGGTGCTTAACTAAATTAGAACCATTGGTGACACTGCCAAATATCCAAGGAAATGCAGCTATAAATTCTTGGAAGGAAGTAACCGCAAATATTAGTTTGAGGCAGCAGTGAGAAGCGTATGCTGGAAGAAACCACAAGGAATAAGAGATAAGAGGTACTAAGGAACAGTCACTGGCTTCCTTCTTTCCCCCCCCCTCCTCCCCCCCGCTAAATTCCTGTTTGGGTTTTTTTTTCCGTTTTCCTCTGTATTGCAATTGTTTGCCCAGGCTTTCCACTATTAAGTTACCAATGGTGCATGCAGACCTTTTTTCAAATAATGAAGCCATGTGGTTTTTTGAATAGTTGCTGTCTTTGTATTGTCGAGATGACTGAAAGCACAGTTTGATTGGATGTGTGCACTGTGAAAGGAAATTTCCTACTCAGTAAATAGCAAACCCCTGAAACGTGTCAGACTGCTTCTCCTAGAATTGGTGTAATCAGCAGTGTTAAATTTTCCTTCTCCATCTGATGTGTTAGGAGGCAAAGCAAGCTAAGCAACCTCAGTAACTGGTAGGTTCCTCTGCACTTGAGGTTGAGTTATGAGGTCCTTTCTTTTCCACCTGGATATCATCTATTTTATTTACTCCGTTACTTGCCTTTCCCACCACTATCTAGAGCTTAGAAGAGTGGTTTGACTTTGTCGTCTCAGCAGCAGCCCTGCACACCTTAAGTAAAAAGTCTGATACCCCAACTGCCATTTCTACAATTTTCTACCAGTCAGTGCATTAACTATAAATTGAATTTTAAAGTTTAGGGATAAGAAAAATTTTAAGGGGACTGAAGGATCATCCCTATATTACAAATAAAACAAAAATTTAGCGGAGGTAACTGATTTGCTTGAGTTTATGGCAAACTTCTGAACAGAATCTTGTTCACTGGTAGTGGCACTAAAGAACAGTTCTTTCTATACTGTTATGCAGTGGAATACTACATTTCTGTATTGTATTACCAAATCAGTGTTAAGGTGCCTGTTCTGTTCACCCTTGTTCTTTATATGTAACCCATTATTGGCAAAATGTGCAAGAAGTAAGAAGTCAGTAAATTGCAAGCTAACAAGCTCAGTCATTTCGAAGTATGTAAATATAAATATTTTTCTCACACATGTAATAGACACAAACCCAAATGTTTCCAACATTTCTGGAAAAGGAGACAACCCAAATGCATGAGTACTAAAATAACTGTGATGATAACTTATCCATAATTAATATACCCAAAATGACAGAAATCATTTTACATCATTAATTAGTAAATTAAATGGGTTTTTTTAAGTTTTCCCATTTTCCCTGTACTTTGGTTCATTGAAGGTGAAGCACTAGGTTGTATTTTTTCCTTTTTTTTTTTTTTACTTCCCTAAGGATATCAAGCTGAGAGTTAGCTTCTTGGTGATGTTCTTGATACAAGTTCTTGCATCATTTGTAGCACTTTTGGGGTTTCTTCAGCACTTACTGGCCTAAAAAATCCTTGGGGAGAACTTAAACACTTCACAGACTTAAAGTCATTGTTTTGAGCTTATCCAGTCTTTTTCTGTCTGCTGCTATTTTGTGTGCTTGTCTCAGCCAAACTAATGCTTACTTCTACCTTTCTGAAAGAAAGGAACATCATTTTACTCATACTGTTTATCTCAAGTATATTCATTGGCCAGCCACTGCAGATTTGTTTTAATTAATATTTAATCAGAAGAATATTGGACTAGAAAACCTAATAAATCTTTTCAGCTCTGCTGTCTTTGATTTCATGTGATGCCATATTGATATACTAGTCTGAATCTATGCAATAAAGATAATAAGGTTATTAAATTTGACACGCTTCTCCAGTGGCAGTTGTTACATAAAACCATATTGTAAATGTAAATCCTGGAAAAAAAAAGGTTAAAGGAATGCATTTCTGCAAGTGGATTGTTTTGAATACTTTCAGAAAGTTTTTCTACAAAACAACTGGAGTGCTTTTTTACCATAAATCTGACAGTTTAGGTTATTTTAACAGTCGAAGAAAAGCGTGTTTTCCATCCATTCAAGTCAAAATATGTGAGCAAGTAATACTCAAACAACTTGGGAAAATGGGAGCACTATACTAGAATATGTAAATGAAAGTATCTTTCATAGAAGAAGTGAAACAATGATTCTGTTCGACTTAGCATTGGTAAGGGCTTAACTGGAATATTGTGCATGATGTTAAAAAAATGGAAAGATATGTCTTCTCAGAAGCAACCAGCATGATCAGAAGTTAAAAAATGCAGATGCTTTCAGGAAAGACTAATTGTGTTTAGAGAAGACCTAAAAGAAACATGATAAATGTGTAAATATCAGCTACAAAGATAAGAATAATATTCTCTTATTTTTGATGTAGATAGTGCAAGTGTGCTGAAACTGCAAGAAGAGAAATTGTGTATACTTAAGCACTGAAATAGATTAGCTTCAGTGATTTCCACCATTGAAGGTTCTGATTGGAAATCTTCCACTTCATGTCCTAGAAATGATTCTGGGTTTTGATCAGAAAGAAGAGCTGTACTGATCTGTGAGGTTCTAGTCTTCTGTTGTGCTTGTAGGAAATAAGTTTTTTCACTACTCGTCTTGTAGCAAAACTGAGGGCATGTTCTATGTGTTATGCCAAGCTTCCATTGCCAAGAACCAATTTTGCTTCTAAAATAGTTTCATAGACCAAAATGATTTTATAACAGAAATTAATATGAGTTAATAACAATATGGCCCTCAAAATGTAGCATTCTTGTGAGCTAACAGTTAAAAATATTCTTGTCCCTTAGTCTTGTTTCAGCAATGCAGGAAACATCTGTATGAAGTCTCATCCTCACACATAGATTCACGTTCATGAATTTACAATTTTTCAAAGTATTGTGCAGTGAAAAAGTCATAATTGACACATAAGAGAAGGAATCACTTTCCAAGTGTTGTATGGGTTGTCAGTGAACTAGCAGCACTGTGTGGGACTAATTCTGCCTCCAGAACACACACAGACTTCCTTGTTTTTAGCAAGAGGCTACATGTGAAATATTGCTAAAAACCAAACCGACAGAGTTCATATTCACTATTAAATGGCTTCTAATATTAGAGAAAAGAGTAACAAAGCTACTCCCCAGTTCTTGGAGATAACAGCTGTACTAGCATCATTCTCCATTACTGGAAAGACTGATGTGAATTATTATTGATGTCAATCATTATGTACATTCTGCTTTCATGAATTTCAAATTTATTTAAAAGAGAGTTGTGTCAAAACATAATAAACTGGGATTATTCCTTAGTATATGGAAACCTATGAATAATTCACTAAATTAAAATGGTAAAGAAAATAGTCTATTTTATAATTATAGTTAGAAAAGTATGTGGTATATATTATTCATTAATTATATTTTTATTTTTATGCCATTATTTTAATATTTTTCTTAATTTTTTTCTTCTTACTTTATATTTTGCAAGCGTAGACTCTTAGTAATAACTGGGCTGTCCATCTTGCCTGATCAGAATTTCACTGGGATGGACAGTAAGGATTAAACTCAAATTCTCACACAGTGAAAATCACAGATTTCCCCTCTCGTATTCTGGTGGTATTACTGTCAGTTCTGTGAGGTGTGATACAGCTGATTAGTTCACCCTTCAGTCTGGTTCTTATTCACACCAGCAACCTTACTAGCGCATTTTTATTTCATTTTATTAAAACGTAATGAGAGTTAAAAACTCAATTTAATTTATTTTTTCTTTTCCATCATCAGTTTTCTATCACAGGGCTGTCATCAATTCTAAGAAATTGATCTTTGTTATGGAAATGCTGCCATCACATTCTGATTACTTCCTTGTTTCTTTTGTGGATGACATTGAAGGGGATGACTGTTGTTCCGATCCAGAAGCATCTGTAACCTGCAGTTTGGGTAGTAACTCAAGATGTGGCTTCTTTGTTTTCATGGTTACTCAGACTTTTGCATGTTAGCTAGCCAGGGACTTCTTAGCTGCCTACTATCACTGGGCTCTTCGACATTTTAAAAGATGAGCTCCTGTTGCAGTGAATGGACATCTGTATTTTCTTGGCAAAGCACTGATGGTTTTATTCATTTATGTATGATGCTTCAAAATATATTAAGTAATATAACATTACAAAGTAACAAATAGGGGCTGTGTAAAAGGAAGTGGTGAACATGAAATAATCTAATAACCCTCATACACAACTCCTTAGAAGGGCACATCATTCCTGTGAAAGAATGGAAAGAATGCATGCCAAATGTTTGGAAATTCAGCAAGATTATTATGAAGTCTTCTTGCCACTTGGTTCTTGATAGCAGGATCTCCCTGGAGAATTCTGTAGTAGAAAAAACTTTCCAAACTTTTATCAGATACAACTTTCAGTTAAGAACAAACAACATTTAGATCCAGTTTTAACTGAGCCATTATACTGGTTCGCTGAAAGTCCACGCTCCAGATGAAAGACAAATTAAAATTCAAGTATTTTGGGGGTTTTTCTTTTAGCAAAGAGGACTGTTTGGTATGATTTGTTAAGGAAGCACTTAATGTGACTCAGGACTGGAACAGGTTGCCCAGAGAGACTGTGGAGTCTCCAGTCTTGGAGGTATCAAAGACCTAAATGGACATGGTCCTGGGCAACTAGCTCTAGGTAGCCCTACAGAGCATTTGGACAAGATGACCTCCAGAGGTCCCTTCCAACCTCAACCATTCTGATTATGGCATTCATAGGAACAAAATCTATACCAGAATAATATGGTGGCTTAATATGGCAGCAAAGATGCTGCTCAACACCTTCGCCATGACAGAATTTTTCAACTCTGACAAAGGTCATAAGCAAATCACTCCCATACCCCATCACCTATGAAGAAAGAAAACTGTCATGTGGACCATGACCAGATACCACTTCCAACCACAACTTTTTTCCATTAGGCATCAAAATATATTAATATATAGAAAATAGCGTTACCTGCAAATCATCTTTTCTCCTTTACCTGTTACATGCCTTTCTGTTGAGAAGCTAGCAGATTTTTAGTGAGAACTCCCTGTGTTACTGTTGAAGTTTTGTTTATGACAAGGATTCTCAAACTGTGTAAATTATTCCAGGAAATATTCCATCTGGCCTGGTAGAGAAGCAGGCAGTACTGTTGCTCAGGTTGTACCTGCTGTTACAGCCACTGTCAGTGCTCATTCAGAAAATGTTTGTGATGAAAAAAACACTGTCATCTCTGACCTCGCAGCTATAGCTGTAAAACACAGTATACATACCCATCTGGGATTGTTAACAGAGTTTGGGCAGCTAGAACGTTCCTCTTCTTTTACTCCCTTTATGAGAGAATACGTGGCACCTGCATATATTTCTCAACATCATAGGGAAGGAAGGATTTGCCTGTAGGTGGGGCACAGGGACTATTTCTGCACAAGTTTTCATTTCAGCCAAATCGAGACATTAGCCTTACCAGTAACATACATTGGACATGAGTCAGACAACAGAAGGCCAGGAAGCTAAACTGAAAACTAGGGATCCTTTTAACTGAGTTCTGATTTTTGAGCCTTTGAAAAACTTATTTTGTGAATTTTCTCTGAAATCCATGAATATTAGTAGCAGAAAATGTGTTTCTCCCATATAACATGATGTTAAATATTGTAACCATAAACAAAATACGGAAAATATATTAGGCAATAAAATAGCTCTAGAATAACTGAAGCTGATTCAAGAGGGGAAAGAAATATGTGGACCCAAATATGAGGGAAGAAAAACACGTAAGGGTCAACTCCATGTTCACTACCTTCCTTCCTTCACAATATCAGCTTCTGCTGCAAGAGTGTACTTCCCTCTTGTTAATACTGTTACAGAACTGCCACAGCAAGAAGCAGGTCTCAGCAGGCAAATGGTAATTCAGCTTATACAGCCTGTCAGGGATATAGTACTCCATTTACAGGTCTGTTCCTTCAAGAGACCTGATATTTCCCACTGAGAAGATATACATTATAAATATGATAATATCCCAGCCATCAGAGTGAGAAATATGCTGAAAAGTTTTGCAGCAATGCAAAATTGTGAACTCACCTGGGGAAAAATATCTTCAAGATTTTCCTTATAGGTATCCCATATGTTACAGCTTTCCACATAAGGAGTCATTTAAAAAATCTCTAAACCAGGCTATTAGAAAATGTTATTTTAACACAGTTAAGCAACATTTTATTTCTATTTTCTCTTGATTACTGCCTGCTTCAACAGACAGTTATCTGATTGTGTTGTATACTTGACTGGCAAGAAAACACATTAAAATCCTGTATTAGGTGTATTTTTGTTAACTAAATCTATAGTTTTATTGACTAGCTAAGTACTTAGTAATGTGTGTAGCCCTTTAATCCTATTTCCCAGGTAAACCCACCTAGATGAATCTAAAGTAAACAACGGATTTTTTTTTTCCTATTGGAAAATGAAAACAAAATTACAAACTGCACTACCCTTCATTGTATTTTCTGCCTATCAGAAGTATGTTTTTGCTTAAAAGATATATAGAACCAATTTTGAAATCTTCCATGTTCCTGAATTATGTTAGTTTTATTATTAGACACTTCCTTCCTAAATCCCAACTTCATTCCTCATTGATCCATAAAGCAAAAAGAAGAAAAAATACATGCACTGAACGATACCAGAAGAGCATTCATGCAGCAGTGACTGAGGTATTAAGTATCTCAGAAGAACATGAATAACCACTAGGTTGTGTTGTCGGCCTTAAAATTGAAGCCCTGGTATTTAAGCGACTGCAGTTTCAAAATCTGAAGTGTGATGTAAACATAAACCTGTAGTATTCTCATCTGGAGATTTCAGAAGAGAAGTAAAAATTATAGGTTTTTGTAAGGAAAGGAATAGGTATTTGAATAATAGGAAAAATTTCCCATCATGCAGATATCCTTAGCAGTCTTATTTGAAGTGAGAGTTTACTAAAGGAGTGTCAGAGCCATGCCCATATTCAATTTATTGAATATCTAAAATTAGAACTTTAATTGCTGTAAATTATGCATATTGCTGCAAGGTGTGGTCTCTGTGGTAAGAGCTCACGTGCATATTGTATGTGGAATACATGCAGCATTTTTACACACAAAAAAATCAAATGTGTTCTGTAACAAAATACTTGTGCTCTTGGCCTAATGTTGCTTGTGGTAAAGATAAACATGTACTAGAAGTGCTCAACTAAGATTTGTGGATTTAAATTGATATACTGAATTGCTGGTTATAAAACAACAAACATTTATCAAGATGTAGAGTTGTGAAAATTGTTATGTTGGAAATATTTGTAGGATGATTGTTAAAGGTCGCAATTTGTAATTTCAATAATACTGACGTTTTGTCAGTTTTGATACTTTAACCTAGAAATAGTTTCATATGTTAGGATTTTCTAGCACTTGTCATATTATAGTGGTTAACATACTCTAAAGTTGTGTATGGAGAGAGAGGACAGATAAGCCATGCAACAAAACTTAAGAAAGGATACGTTTTAGCTGTTCAAGTCAAGAATATGATGTGAAGGGGTTGGTAGCTGGCAATCCTTTCAAGCTAGCAGCAATTCTTGCAGGTATCCAGAACTGTAGAAGTCCTTCAGCTAGGAAGGGAGAAAGCATCCTACTTTTGGTTTGGTTTTTTGGTTGGTTGGTTGGGTTTTGTTTTTGTTTGTTTCTTCTGGGTTTTCTATCTTAAAAAAGACAGCAGCAGCATAAAATGTTAAAGATTCCTAAAATACTTCAGTGTTTATGTGATGTAGACAATGCTGTTATTGGTAGTGATTAAGTGATCTAATAAGGCTTTTATTTAGTTTGAGTGATTGTCTAACCGATGTATCAAGCTTGCATAAATGTAGTATTTCCAATCATTCCTTCTAACACCATACAAAAAGCCAAAGTTCACTAAAAATAAGTTTTGATCATGCTTTCTCAGTTTTTTACTGAACAGTGTTGCTAATAGTCTACCAGAATTGAAAGGTAGTGCTGCAAAATTTTGTGTATTCTTTGAAAAACAAACAAACCCAAAACCCAAACACAACATAAACCACTTTAAAAGCCCTTGGTTGATTAAAACATGTCAACATAACTTTTCTACTGAAGAGTGAGATTTTTTGTCTACTGAAAGGCATGAACTAAGTTCTAGTCTGAGTCCATTCTAATTCTGATATTCACTCAGTTGTAGCCTATGGCAATTTATCACATTTTTTTAATATATGTAAAATGGAAATATTTGTCCAGGGGCAATATGAAGATTAATTACTTAATATTTATAAATAATTCTGAAAAATCAGCATTATGCAGATATTAAGGTTTTTTTTTTTTCCTAAGCAGCTGATTCTAATCTGGGATGAGGGCTGAAAAGGACATAAACATCTGATGTTCAAGTCAAGTGGAATTTAGATGCCCTGGGTCAAAATTGCAGCCCTAAAAATGTTTCCACATCTGCCACGTAACCCTGGAGGTACCTAAGTTTGATTGGAAGCTTGGGCATTTTGTATTATGAGGTGCATGAAGTACTCCGGCAATGCTCGTTCATGCTCTCAAAGGTACTTAAGCCTTAATAGGACTGAGCAGCCTTATAATTAACTCAGGCTAATGCTCAGTAGGTGTACAGAAATGAAGCATTCCTCTGCATGTCCCCCTGGAGAGTTTAGTCCAGTAGGAGAGCACTAAAAATGCATAGTAGGCCAAGACCTTGCAGCAACAGCTGGCCCCACAGTGGAAAAATCTGTTTCTCTTCAGACTGTAGCTTAGTGCTTAGAACAGACAGAACTGTGGATGAGATCCAGGTTCAATTCCCTTGTCTGTCTGAAAGGACTCAACCCCTCCTTCAGACTACGCTTTAGTTAGCAGGCAGCAGAGTTTTTAGAATGTGTGAAAGATTCTTACATCTTCAATTTCACTTTCCAAAGATAATTCACTATTAACTGTCAGCATTTAAGTTTTGCGGTTATGGCCCATTGGTGAGAAAGAGAAACTGTTGTCAAATTTTACAGAAAAAAAGAAAATATTCAGTCCTGGATAATTACAAAAATAATTTTAGGAGGTGGGACTGGAAAACAGGATAGAGTGCTTTTCAGTGAGTGCCAGCTTAAATTAGTCCACTCCCTATACAACATGATGATTTTTGTGGATGTACCAGATGCGAAAACTTTCATTCCTGCACTGTATGAAGACTCTAAACTCTGGATTCAGTTGTACAGGCCAGGAAGATGAAAATCAGATGGCGTGATACTTAGGAGTGAAGTGCTTTCTCTTCTAGATGTGTCCTACATTCGGCAATAGGGATCTGAAAGATACAATAGAATGAACAGACTCTCCCTCCTTACCTCTCTCTTTCTGTTTGTCTCCATGCTTGTGGTTAGTTCTTAAAATGACAAAGTAAGAAACATAGTCTGAGCCTGATCTTTCTCTTCAGAATTCAAAGGGGAAAATCCTTGTGATGTTACTGAAATCAGAATTGGGCCCTGAGTATTAATGGAAGAAGGAACTTTTTGAGAAGTTTCCTGTGTAATACCTATTATACCTAAAACTCATGCATTTCAGCTGTGATTTGTCAAACCTGCTGCTTCTGCCAAGTCAGTACCTGTCTCAATAATTTAAAACAAATTAACTAAAAGGAATTTTATAGTGATTTAAATTCAAATGCTCTGAGATGTAGGTAGTCTGTTGAGTCGCTGAAAAGACTGCTAAAAAGGAGAAAAAAAGTAAATAGCTTTTCTTTCCAGAATACACGCATGATTTTGCTTTTACCCATGCTTTTATCCTTGCACGGACATGTTTAGCTGAAATATTTGTAACAGCTTATGCATATGACTAGGTACAAAATTGTAAAAACTAAGTTTTCACTTTTTGAGGAATCTTGGTATAGAGAAACATGCAGAATTGTGAAGATGAAAATAGACTTTGATTCCTGCCAACATGTAAACAGTAATGTGACCAGAAGATAATCTTCACACTAAATACATTTCTACATATCTACGCATAGACAGTTATTAGCTATTAGTGGAAAAAAACATAAAAACAAACCTTTAATTCTAAAGCAGCACTGTTGCTTACACATCATAATATTAGAGGCTTTTTGGGTGTCTGTAACAAATTGCTTGCTTTTGTGCTGCAGCTTGGAAAAATCCATGAAACAAGCTGAAAACCCCTGAACTGGGCCTCTGGAAGAAAAAAAAAAAAGCTTCTCCATATTTTGAAATGGCCTTTTAGGCCTCCTGAGCCTTTTTGGCACATCATTCTCAGACCCTTATGGACTGGGATGCTGCCAAACAGCTTTTTTCCCACAAAACTTTAATAAACTTTGAGTGCTGGACAGAAGAGTAGTGCAATTCCCAAAGAGAGATTTCACTACAGGATTTCAAAATACCTACAATATAGAAATTAGCCTCTGAATGAACCCAGCAATATTTTTCCTTGGTTTTCTTACAAACACAAGAAATTCAGTTCTGCATCTTGCACTGGTTTAGCATTTTGCTTTTCTCTGTTTAAGAAACTGAATTGTTTTACCAGCAATGATTCCTAATATTGTTTTACAAATTAGATGTGCTTATTCTAATGCAAGTATACTTTGATTTTGCCAAACATTTAACTATATTTACTTACAACCACATCAAAATATTTTGTGACTACGAAGTATTTAGACTCACATTGCCCAGAAGAAGAAACGTACTGGATGATTCATGGGCCAAATTCAGCTCTTAGTTACCATGGCTGGAGGAAGTCTTTAGCATTTCTTTGGACTGTTATCCATTGCTAGACCGTATAAAACTTCATCATTCTTCTAACTTCTGTTAGAAACAATATCAGCTGACATTGAAATTTGAGCTTTTCTATATAATTGGTTTTTTTTCTCCTACACTTGCCTCTACCTCCTGTGGTACTTGGAGTTTGGCATAACCCCAGTTCATGCTCCAAGCAGGAATACTATTTGTTCTGTCTGTGCTTGAAGCAGTTCAAAACTAAAGTAAGAGAGATGGAAGTTTCTTCTGTTGTATTTTGAATGAAGTCCATAGGAGGCGGCAAAGAGAGAACTACAGCAAAAAGGTTTACATTAGTCATCTCAGACTTCTAGTCAGTGTGCTACAGCTGGTATTCCAGTGGTGGGGAAGGAATGCTGAACTTGATTGTTTCAGTTAATTTGCAGAGCATTTATACATCAGGGATCATCATCACAACAGGCTTGGTCCTGTTCTCTGAGCCAGCACTCCCAGGTGCATGTGTGCACTACTGTGGATTTGGCTGGGAGTTACTTTTACATAATTCAGAACAGAATTTTGAGTCAAATGGTTAATTCGGTTCTGAAAGACACTCAGACAATATCTGAAAGACGAAACTGACTCACCTCTTAAGTATCTGGTCGTTAACCTGCTTACTCAGGCACAGCTTCCACTGACTTCCAAGAATCCAGTTTAGCATGTAAAACAGCAGTTAAGGCCAGTGTGAGCTTTGCTAGGGTACATAACTATCTTCAAAACTGCATATTTCCCTTGAAAAACCCTATTTTTATTTACTTCTCTGATTCTGCAGTAGTACATTTTGTAGAAAAACTTTCCATGCTTTGTCATCCCCAAACTAATTTGTTTTGTAAAGCCTAACGGAAAATTTATTCAGCTACAGTTACAGATACTCTTAAAGAAAACATAATATAATCAGCTTCAAAAACATACGCTTTTATGGTTTTGCAATATTTAGAAGCCAGACACCCTTAACACATATAAGTACACTCCATAAATTTAATTAATCAAAGAGAAATATCTTTGTTATTTGGGAGAAGGATGCCAAGTCCCAAATAAATACAGTTTATGTGAATCCATGTGCAGCTGTGGGCAAGGGGTAATGGGTTCAAACTGGAACACAAGAGGTTCCACTTAAATTTGAGAATAAACTTCTTCTCAGTGAAGGTAACAGAACATTGGAACAAGCATTTGACACAGTCTCCCACAGCATCCTTATAGCTAAACTGAGGGAGCATGGTCTGGACGATCGGGTAGTGAGGTGGACTGTGAACTGGCTGAAGGAAAGAAGCCAGAGAGTTGTGGTCAGTGGGGCAGAGTCTAGTTGGGGGCCTGTATCTAGTGGAGTGCCTCAAGGGTCGGTACTGGGGCTGGTATTATTCAATATATTAATTGATGATTTGGAGGAGGGAATAGCGTGTACTATCAGCAAGTCTGCTGATGACACCAAGCTGGAAGGAGTGGCTGACACGCCAGAAGGCTGTGCTGCCGTCCAGCAAGACCTGGACAGGTTGGAGAGTTGAGCAGGGAAAAATTTAATGAAATACAACAAGGGAAAGTGCAGCGTATTGCATGTGGGTAGGAACAACGCCAGGTTCCAGTATAGGTTGGGGAATGACCTATGAAAGAGCAGCGGAGGGGAAAGGGACCTGGGGGTCCTGGTGGACAGCAGGATGACCATGAGCCAGTACTGTGCCCTTGTAGCCAAGAAGGCCAATGGCATCCTGGGGTGTATTAGAAGGGGGGTGGTTAGTAGGTCGAGAGAGGTTCTCCTTCCGCTCTACTCTGCCCTGGTGAGTCCACACCCGGAATATTGTGTCCAGTTCTGGGCCCCTCAGTTCAAGAAGGACAGAGAACTGCTGGAGAGAGCCAAGTGCAGGGCAACAAAGATGATTAAGGGAGTGGAGCATCTCCCTTATGAGGAAAGGCTGAGGGAGCTGGAGCTCTTTAGCTTGGAGGAGACTGAGGGGTGACCTCATTAATGTTTGCAAATATGTAAAGGGTGAGTGTCACGAGGATGGAGTCAGGCTCTTCTTGGTGACAACCAATGGTAGTACAGGGGGTAATGGGTTCAAAGTGGAACTCAAGAGGTTCCACTTAAATTTTAGAAGAAACTTCTTCTCAGTGAGGGTAACAGAGCACTGGAACAGGCTGCCCAGGGAGGTTGTGGAGTCTCCTTCTCTGGAGACATTCAAAACCCGCCTGGACACATTCCTGTGTAGCCTCATCTAAGTGTTCCTGCTCTGGCAGGGGGATTGGACTAGATGATCTTTTGAGGTCCCTTCCAATCCCTAACATTCTGTGATTCTCTGACATGGCCTTGGCTGGCCTGAGTAGAAGACTATGCAAGGGCAACAGTGTTATGGTGGAAAGAGACTTAATGTGAAAGGAAATCTAGCCTATATTTTTCATGGTTAAATATGATGATCCTGAAGCATTTCCAGTAGAACTAGTTGCAGAAATGCGCTGGCATTCAGAAAGGCAATTAATGATGATACTCTTTATTTTCTCCTTCTTAACAATTTCCCATCAAGTTCATTAGTATACATACTGTAATGTGAATTTCCATCTTAATAATGAACTTTCATAGACTTCTTATAAGAACACTGAATAAAAATAATCCAATGTCCAATATAAACTTTTTTTAAAAAAAGGGGTAATATATGACTTTAGGTGATAGCTAATATACAATAATATCATTAGATAGGCAATGCACAAATCTAACACAAATATTAACATAGTACCGAAAGCAGGAGATCAAACTGAATGTATACTGCTTATCCAGGAATGCTGGAAGATGGTGAATTTGCCATAATGGATGTATGCAGAATTTGGTTGAAGGAAGATAATTAATGGAAACAGTGAGATGTCTGTGTAAGAAAAATATAATGGGATATGTCAAGGGATAATTGATGTGAAATCAAACAGATAACCTGTATTAACCAGGTAACAGTCCCTCTATACTAAGCCTGCCAATCTAATGTACAAATAGTGTTTAAATATCATAAAGATAATAAAAACGTCGTTTTCTTACTGGCTGAACAATATGGCCACAATAACTGACGTATTGTGAGAGCTGGGAATGTTGCAAGAGTGCGGACAGACTAATAATGAAGCACTTCAATTATACCAGGTAGAGTGTGTAAACGTAATATTGAGACATAATGCTATGGTATTGTACATGGCTGTTCTGAAATAGAAATCAGGGAACCCACAAATGGAGTAGTCTGAACTTGGTTGTAACAGTTCACAGGACTTGGGTAAAAAACTTCTGTGTTGTTGTTTGTTTTTTTTTTTTTTTAGAAAGGAACAACCTGATGAAGAATGATAAATACTTTTTCAAGTGTATCAAGACCAGACAGATAGTGAACACTGACAGATGGCAAAGGTATTAAAACAAGCTTAGAAGATAAAGTCATAGCAGATTAGGTAAATCCATTGCATCCATCCATACTCACTGTATTGGAACATAAGTAGCTTCCCATAACAAAACTGTCTTCTTAGTGGTTCTAAAGATCTGATTTAAGCCAAGAAAAAGTTTATAGGCCAAATCAATGAAACAGTAACAAATCACTGGTCAAAACGGTGTTTACCTATGTATTACAAAGAAACTCAAATGAAATTTTAGCTGTTAGAGTGGGTAGCAAACATGCTTAGCAGAGAGGAAGAAAGAGAGAGATATTTCTGCAGAATCTATGGATCAGTAAGCTAAAGTCTGTATTCAGGAAGCCAGCAGAACCTTTAACAAAGAACAGAAATAATGGCTGCATTGCGAAACATTACATATGTAGAAGAATCAACATGACTTTAAACTGACTTAAACATGACTTTAAATCTCTGCCCTGTGACACTTAATATCTCTATATACTCAACCCAAACTGCATTTCTCTTGTTTTGCTGCCGTGTCCCAATTGCAATCACATCACTTACTTGCTGATCACAGTCACCTGGAGATCTGTTTCCATTATCCCATCTTCCCATCGGAGAGCAACTTCTGATTATCTTCTTTAGATGTACTTCTTTCCTTTTCCCTCAAGTTGATGTAATTTATCTTCTGTTTGTCTCCGTTTAGGGTTTAATCTATTCTATGATGTTATTATAAAATTAAATTTATTTACTTCCTTGTTTATAGTAAATCCCTCATCCTCTAAATCCTTTTTCTTTTTAAGGTAATACTTGTGAAAGGTGTCAGGCTGATCATCCTAAAATGTCTCTAACTATCCTGAGATCATGAACAACACAGCAAGAGCTGGAAACTCCCTCACTGTTAAATCCCACACATTGCTGTGTTAATACACTTCAAGTTCAACCTGGAAGAGCTTTTTCTAAGCAGTGCCTATTGTTGGTGAAATTTCTAATGTAGTGCTTCTGCAACTACACAGAAGGGGTTTTTTGTTTGTTTTGTTTGCTTGCTTTGGTTGGTTGGTTGCTTTGGGGTTTTTGTTGTAATTTTTTGTTGGTGGTGGTTTGTTTTTTTGTTTTGTTTTCTTGTAAACGTGAAATTTCAGGGTAAGAAGCTAGCTTATGTTAGATTCCCCTTTAAATTCTGTAATTAGAGTCCTGAAGAAGTTCTGGAGGGGTTCTGAACCTTTGTTTCTTTGCTAAAATTCATAACAAAAATCATGACTGCCAAACAATGCTTGATCCAGTTCTAAATTAATTGGTTTTGCTACCTATAACCATTAATTGCAGTAGCACATTGTATCGTTTGCTGTGCTTCTGAGTTAAGTGTAGGCTGTATAGGCTGAGGTTTTTGTCTGTGCAGTGGGATTGCAAATACTGAATCTAGATTAACATTAATTTGTCTGTGTCTGTTTCTATCTGTAGTTTGACAACTCTGGAACTGTTTGTAATAAAAATAGTAATCCATTTTAAATTAGACTTCAGAATCTTTTGTGCTATGTATATACAAAAATTAATAAATTTGTTTATTACTCTTAGCTTAGTATAAGAATTGCATAAGATCTTTTGCTTCATGGATGTGAGACAGAAGCTTTCATCTTTTTATTGACTGTGATTCTGAAGAGGCTTTGAGAAAAAAGTTGTGGAAACTAGATAGAGAGCCTTTCATAAAAATGGAAAACTTATTTCAATACCTAATTGCTTTCCCCCCCATTTTATTCTGCTTCCTGTAATCACTTGCCCCACAACTGTTACATTTAATTACTTTATCTTCAGGAACTACCCTGACAATTCAAGATACACTCACATGAGAACTTTTGGTAATACCAAAGGTCAGCTTTAGGTGTGGATAATGTTAACATTTGAAGTACTGGAAGCAGTCATGAGTTCAGCACAAGTTAATTCATCACGCTTATTGGTAGCCCTACGTCAAGGATTAGAAGGGATCTCAGAGAGAAGGGCAAGTTAATAAGAGAGATGTCAAAGACAACACACAACTTCCAATTTTTCTGACTTGTTTGTAGACTGTTTAGAGAACGTTTCTGTTATCTATTGAATTTGCAGAATTGTCAGGGTTCTGCAGAGTTTGGATAATGAAAAATAGTTAAGACTCAAAATTTCTTGCAGATCAAACTCGTAGTATTAAACATTACAAAATTTCATTTTTAATGTTTATAAAATTGTTATGTAGCATATGTTGCTATGGCCTTGCAGAGCATTGTTTTGGAAAAATGTATTAGAGTATTTATACAACATGTAGTTGAAGCAGCATTTGGAATAGATTTTCAGCTCCCTGGTGAGCTCAGAATTGTTCTTGAATTGCATTGTTTGTTTATTTGGGTTGGTCAGTCCTTTCCATTTTCCATCCTGGCACCCACTGTAACAAATTGTTGCTAACACGTCTGGAACCGTCAACCAGTTGTAGGGAGAGCATGGCAATTTGGGTTACTAACTGGTGGTGAAGTAATCTTACTTGAACTAAGACATAAACAGTGTATTAAATTAATCATCTGTATTTATTTTTGAGACTTGACAGGGAAAAAGTTAACCAATTATCCGATAAATTAAATACTGTGTGGCATTCTCATTTTCACTCAAGGGAAAGATTATTGAAATTTACCAGCAGATTAACTAGAAAGTAATCTACCATTACCAGGTAGAGTTTGATAAAAAGTATGTCAGCTTGGCTTCATTATAGAGAGCTTCTTTTCTTGTGACTTCTAATAATTTTTCATGTAATACATTTTTCATATTATTTTACTCGATGATTTTACTTGCATACAGAACGTTTATGAAATCACATACCTGTGGGAAAAACTGCAAAGTGGGAATGACTGTACATGACAGTTCTCATGCAGTGTTTAGTTAGTGCAAACTCTGTTTTCTCAAAGCCTATAAAATACATCCTTAGAACAGCTAAATATGTAATCAGCTACAGAAGATTAAATTTTCTGAAAGGAGGCACATCCCAGAGGTTTGCATATTAGGAGAATTGTAAAGGTTTTCAGTTCGACTCAGCAGGGTAAACTCCCACAGAGACACTTTTCTGTTGTATGTATCAACTTATTCAGGAATACAGCATATACTACGTCCCCTGCAGTAATAAATATTGATTCTGTGATTTTTCTGACATAGGATTGCTATATTTCTGAGAGATATGTACTCACACTATAATATGTCCACATTGATTTCAGTGTAGACCAGAATTATTTCAGTAAAATTGATCTGCATAATTGCAGTAGGTGTGTCAGGGATACATAATGTTAAGGTATTCCAGCCAACTGTACATTTCCAATATCTGCCTGAACAGTAAAGAGGACACCCACAATAAGTGCAGAGACATAGATCACTCTATTGATATCTGTGTGATAACTTGTATAAGTAAGAGTTACATCTTGGAATAAGGACAGGATCAGGAATGTCACAGAATCATAGAATACCATGTTGGAAGGGACCTCCAGGATCGTTTGGTCCAACCTTTCATGGCAAAAGCATGCTCTAGACAAGATAGCCCAGCACCCTGTCAATATCAATATTCTATGTCAATATTCTACAGTGAGGATTGTTCCCTGCAAATAGACAGTCTTCCTGTTTTCCTGTTCTGGCCACCCATCTGTTGGTTGACCAGTGTGAGAGAAGAACCCTCTTTCCTCTGACTTCTTTTATTGAGCTGATCTTATGGGAAGAAAAGTGTCTCAAGGCTTCTTTTCCCACGTGAGCATATGATATGATAATTTTGCAGTTATTGCAAGCTCCACAGAATCTTTTATGTCTTCTGTCCTGCTTAGCTGTAATGGGCTTATTCACATTGCCATAGTTATGCTACTGATGGGGCTCCAATATACATTCTGACCAAAATCCCGGTCCTACTGAAGTCAGTGGCATCTTTATCATTGACTTCAGTAGGTTCAGCATTTTATCTCATTACTCCTTGGAACATGAAATTACTTTAATGACTGGTTTTAACTTTGATTGAGACTATACTTTCAGCTGGAAAATAAAATAATACCTTTTCATTATTATTTCAATCAGTCTAGATGAATTCAGTTCTTGTGTGAGCAAATTATAATTTTGGGTAAGTAAAATTTGGCTGGCTAAGTCTTAATACCATTTCATACTTTCGAAGCAGATTATTAAAAAATAAAATAAAATAAAACTGGTAAAGTGTATAGAAGTCCTTATTTGAAAATATGAATTGGTTACAAAACAGAGAACTGGGATACAATACATGTGTAAGACCGCTTCTAGTCTGAAAAATCTGGAAATCTTAGAAGTGAGTTTGATCTTTCTTTAGCCACTTTTTAATACTAAAGTTGTAGTCAATAATTTGCTTTGTAGATTAACCTAATTCTTTTATCCCAGTGGTATTTCAAACATAAACTTCACCAAATTTGGGCATCCAAACAAAATTCTGATATTTGTCATCAAGCTAATTTAACCAATTTTCAAATTTACTACTGTGCTAGTCTCTTTTCTAGAATATTGAATATTGTAACAAAGTTTTGTTGTTATGAATACATTCCTTCTTTTCTATTTCTCAGGAAGCACTTTATGTTAAAACATTTTGGCCCTTGATTGTCCAATGGACTATTCACATCTTAGGTTACGATCGTGTATAATCATATGTGGCATGGAAGTACCCATAGTTAAATGACACAGTATTCTTTTTCTGCTTTCTCTCTAAATGGCTCACACTTTTTAAGTAAATGGAAGAGAAGATCAGATTTTTTTCATATTATTGCACTTTATGTGGAGGAACAAGAATGCAAGCATATTCTCACATATACACATGATCATAAAAAGGAAATAATTCAATGTTTTATTGTTTGATTTTGGAGAGGTACTGGGCATTGGAATAGTTGCAGTGCATTTGTGATACAGGAAACTTGGAAGATACTGTATATTACCAAAAAAGAGAGAAAAAGATTAGCCAAAGACTTTTTTTGCAGTGCAAGAAGGCAATGTTAGTTAACATTCAGTAAGGCATCTCCCTTTCTTCACAATCATCTCTGAGGTTGAGATGTCTCTAGAGCTAATACTTTAGAGAAACAATGCAAGAAATCAAAGAATCTTGCACTGGGTAGTTACATCTTCCTAATCCCCAGAATTTAGAGCTGGTTTGTATACTGGAGCATAAAGATTTATAGCCCTTCTATTATTTTATTCCAGCTCATGTAACTGTGGACAGTCTCATTGTTCATGGAAACATCTACTCTTTTAATTATTATTTGAGTTCTGGTTGAATTAGCAAAAGTGATATAGTTTCATTATTTTCTGTGAAAAAAAAGCAATACATTTTCAAATAGTAGTACTGAACCATAGTATTCATTTGCCCCAAGAGTACTATGTTAATGTTCTCTTCAAAAACTGATCCTAAAAATGTGTGACTTCTCTGGTAGTGTGGTTTAAATGTGTTTCTGTATTGGAACATGCCATGTATCTGGAGATGGATGCTTTACTGTGTAGATAGTTGAAAGAAGGCTAATACAAATGTATACTTTATCCAGAGGTCATACTAAGGAGGCCACTGTACAACAGTTTTGGAGGGAAAAACAACATAAAAACTTCAGACAGAGATTTCGATGAATATAAAGTGTGACTACAGGATAGCACAGTAGTTTCTAATAATGATGGATTTCTAATCTTCCCGTATGTTTAAAATATATAGCAGAATGCATGTTCTCTTGTATGACTTAGAAATGCTCAGTCTTTTTACTCCCAAGGAGTGAGAAAGCATGTGATTAAAGTAAAGGCCTTATTCTGAGTTGTACCCACTATTTCCAAATCATTTATTTCAGAGCAGTTTGGAGATACTCAGTTACTCTGAGAAATGTGGGCAGAGTCTTGTTGAAGAATGGAATAAATTAATTTTTTCTTATCAGTTTTAACACTAATGAGGCTGCAAAACTGTGACTCAAGGAACAGTTCATTTGAGAAGCAGTGGTATCTATACAGGGAAAAAGCTGGTTCTAGATGACATACCAGAAGTCAATTAATTTCATCTTCCTTTTTAGAAACTGGAGATGACCTACTTTTTTTATTTAGTTCTTATCTTCCTTTCCCACACTTGCACTAATGATAAACTGTTTCTTTTAAAGCCGCATTTTAAACATGCCTGGGTTTGTTAGTTTGGTTTTGTTTGTTTGGTTTTGGTTTTGTTTTTTTTTTTTTTCCTATGCAACTTGGGAATTATTTCTGTTCTGTAAACTTTTTCTGTGTCTTTCCTTACTCTGTCTTTGAAAGGGTGGGGATTGTAAATTAGGGATACTTTGCAGAGCCAAGCTTTGCACAACTGATTGTCTGGAAGAAATTTTGCAAGGCAATGTTAGCATGCAGTCTGAGTGTGTTTCTTCTAATGAAAATGCATGCTTTGCCTCAGGGACATTTGAGCAGAAATCTGTTCATAAAAATGCAGCAGAATTTGAATGTGTACCATGTCTTCTCATAAGCTGAACCCGTAAGGCTTCAGAGAATCAAATGATTTAGTAACAAGATTGCAGTAAATATGCAAATGATGAGAAAGAAACAGGAAAAAAGCAAGTAATTCCACAAGCAATAGAACGTATGAATACTGTTCTCCAAGAATTTGTGTGTTGTGGTTTGACTCTCAGATGTCTTACAAGTTGCAATCTTTGATCAAAGCTTTTGCTGTAGCTGTAATGTTTATAACATCTCTCCATCGTGCGAATTTGTTGAGTACATATAAACTCAATTTCAGCAATTTTCTGTGTAGAGCATAAGCAGGACCTTGTTCTTCTACCCACCGTGCAGTTTCTGTCAAATTCTCTGGAATATCATTATGATGATAACTCTGTTCTGTAAAATTTATTGAAATTGCGTAGGGGGCTAAGGTCAAGTCTGAAGCACAGCTTCATATTTAAATAAATAAACAGAAACATATGTAAAAGTGAAAACCTATGTATGCTGTATCTTTGAAGCAAATAAGTATAACATATAGTAAAGAGGAAATGTTTAGCAAGATAGCTTGAAATAAATTCATATTGAAAACAAGGAGAAAAACTGGATTCTAAAATTAAAGTCTGTGAAGTGTTTGAAGTTGAGATGTGAGACTGTATATAAAGGAAAATGGTCAATGAAATTTTAGACTGACTAGACTGAAAATAGTTGGGAATTGTGAAGTCAACAGAAAGATGGTTGTGATAGTTAAATGGATTTTTATTATCATGAATAGATATTATTAAGAGTGTGAGAATTTAATCTGAAACTTACGGAATACAGATCCTGTCAACTGCAGAAAAAAGCTAGGCTTGGTTCACCTGCAGAGAATGCAAACGGCAGACATAAAAACACTTATGAAGTATGAGGAGGATGGAAGGGTATGTGTTGTTCTGATATAAAAGAGAAGGCAGCTTCTGTGCAACAGCAGAGCAAAATCACAACTAAACCTACACTGGTTTTGATGCACAAAGAGAAATGCCAGAGCATTTTTTTGCAGAACTTGGCAGAAAAAGGAAAGGTTAAAATTAAACATGGTTGAATTTCAGAACTGTGGAAGATTTCTGTTGGTTCTTTTGAAAACGTTGCTTCTTCAGAATTGAGGGTAGATACAGGCCTAGGAGGAATATACCATTATCACTGGGAACAGAAGGAGAGAATATAAAAAGTACGTACCTTAGTAAATTTTACAGAAACAGTTCCCCCTTCACCATAACCACCAGATCATAACAGCCTTTGTCCTTATGATTGGTTTCTGAGTGGGAGCAGCAATCACCAGTGAAAATAAAAAAAGAGTATGCATGGCAAAACAGAGTGTAAGACCTCCAAGACCTCACTTGTCACTGTTATTTAGGCTCTGTCTTGTCCTTCCATTGGCTGGAGGAGATGTTTTGAGGATCACCAATTAGTTTTTGCAGTCTTTGATCCCTAAGTAAGCTTCCAAAAATAATTCTAAAGCATTCTAAAAAACACCTCTCACATCTGTTAGATATCTTACCCTCTTTCTTTCTTTAGTTAAAAAGTTTCATATTTTATAATGCTGTCACTAAGATCAGTCAGCTCTTTGGGGAGTAGGAACATGTTTTTTCCACCTACGCTGAACTGACTTAAGAGTATGTTTTGTGTGTGCATATGCATATGTCTTCGCCACATAGTAGAGCCAGCTATTGGTTTGAAAGCAATGGATGTTTGCACTGTTAATTCTGGAAGGAAAACTTTTAGCCTTTCATGACTTGTATTTGGCATCAGTGCTGCTAAAGCCTAAAAATGGTCAGCTTGAGAGCCTGAAACTTTTGCAGGTAGATGCCTTTTTTTTGTAAAAAATAAAGAGTCCTGAAGTTTCTGTCCCAGATTGTGTCTACTGCTAACAGTCTTATGTAGACAGGTCAAAAAGATTGTCTCTGAACAATCAGATTATTGGTTTGCTGGTATACTATGAATTTTTTGGTCAATCTAACCATCAGATAAATAACAGAAGAGGGGAATATGAACAAGGCTTTTCCTGCCTTGAAATAAAGAAGTGGCGATTTACAACTTAAATCCATTCCTCGTGTCTGTTTTCTGTTTACCTTTATCATCTGCTCAAGACACTCTGTCAAAGGAGCAGCGCAAGTGTCAGCATATAAAGAGACCCAGTAATTCAACATTCTCAAAGGAAAGCATTGTTACTCATTTGCTATTATTTTGATACAGCTTGAGGATTAAATGTTTTGAATAAAATTCAGCCAAGTCTCATTCAATACCGTGCTCTTAGGCACTACTACAGAGCACTGTCAGAAGACTATATCTAGGTTTAAAACATATGAACATAAATTTGTCTGTATTTATACATACATATATGTCACAGAGACAAAAGCACGCACAAAAATACATAAACCATTTTAAATAACTTTTTTTTTTTAATATCCTTTAGAAGATTTGTGTGAATGTAAACATTTAGGAAACTTGTGCAGCAGAAGTCACTGTAGCCACTAGTATTTTGACCTTGTAAATAAAAATATGCAGGATTATATCTTTCACTTGAAATGTAACGGATATTTTAAAATTTGTGGAATTTTACTTACTGCTTCTCAGCTTGGCACAACAGATGCTATAAAGGTCCTAGCAGATTTGTGCATAAGAAGTATTATATATGACACCACACTATTTAATTCCATGATTTAATGATAGGCTAGCTATTAAATTTTTTTAGAGCCAAACAAGGAATATCTTGCTTTGTAACCATAATGGATGGGAATAATAAGTAAATCACCAGTTTACACGTATGCAAGCAATATTTTCTATATATTATTAATAGCACTTGTATGGCTAATAATTCTAATAAACTATCAAACCCCATTAAAATCTTTGAACGTTGTGAGAGTAAGACAAAAAGCTCTGTAAGCATAAGGCACAAAATATCCTTGTGTAGATCTGACTGTTATGGACTTCCATAGTTCCGCATTCACTGTGACTATAACCTCATATTCACAATGTATAAGTAGTGTTGCGCATAGCTGCTACAATAATAACCACATTCTCAGAACTCTTTGAACAGCTTTAATAATGTTACACTGTGTTCCACTGACTCTCATTTCAACTTAGATTTAATGCAGCTATAGTCTAAATAGATTAATAGGTTCATATTTTTCAAGAATTTCTATGATATGTTGATTAAAAACACATTGTAAGGTGCCCCTCTGTGGGCATCTTTCATTACTTTTGCTAATATAGATTATGTTTATTCTGTTTATTTTGTGCAGAGCATTAGAATACATAACACAGTATAGTACTGTGTTATTAATACCTCTTTTTTGGTATTAATCTGTGCTTAAGTGCCAAATGTTGATGCTACTTTAAATAGTCTTTTCATGTTTTTGAATACTGAAGTGCTACAAATGTGAACTGCCCAGCTAATGTCCTGATCCTTTGTAACATAAGTAAATAAAACACTGGTGTGGATGTAAACGTTTTCCAACATAAACCTGAAAAACAACAACAACATGCAAAACATACTGGTGCATGGAATATATCCACCACAAAAAACAAACAAACAAACAAACAAACAAAAAAACCCCAAACTAGTTAAAAGACAAATGGCCAGAAAGAAAATACAGTCACAGACAGATTCAATTTTGAAATCTCCTGAAAAATTCAGGAGTGATTAATTCTAGGTTACAATCAGGTAAAAGATTGTTTTGTATCAGTCACAGACACTGGACAGTTCCTGCTTGGTTCAGAAGAGCAAACCACCTGTGTAGCCCAAGTCAGTTTTTTCGTGTCATAATCACATCAATATAATTTGCAGAGACTGAATTACCATCCAGTGGATATCAGTTCACAGAACTCCACAGTTATAGTCAGTCAATCTACCCAGTCACCTCTACAATTAGGTACAAGGCTGCACATGGCTGAATTGATTATGGAACAGTCACTGGGCTTCCTGTTGAAATAGCTTTTTTGAGACCTTTTTTTTTCCTGTTTGATTCTGAAGTGGTATCAGAGTCCTTATTTTCAGTTCATGCTGTCTTTATGGCTGCTTCGATCTGTATTGTGATTGTTTAGTTCTTGATTTTTCCACTGAATGCTTGTTCCGTTCATGGGCACTGAAGTCACTAGACTTTTAGACTGGGAACAGCAACAGCAAAGACATGACTGGAAATTAAAAAAAAAAGAAAAAGGTTAACACAAATGTATCAATTCTATGCAGATTGCATGCTATATCTTTTATTCAGAAATAAACAGACAATTCTGATAGCTGCACCCAGGCAAGTTTTTTGTCCTAGAATACAAACAATTCTTGTGACTAAACATCACAAATGCAGCAAATTAGGCCTGGCCTGTGTCTCTTATTTAAGAAAAACTTCCACTGTATCAAAAGGGAAATTCGTCTGACTAAGGTAAATAGATTGAGAACTAACACAGAACTTAATACATATTGTAAGAGCTGGGTTGTTTTTCCCTCTTTCTCACTGCACTTCAAACTTAAGGATCAGCATGCTCCTTAGCATGTAAGAGAAAATTCTCCGGCCCATGACTTAGGTCTCATCTTACATCTTAAAAGGAGACAAACTTGTTTACGAAAAGAGACAGTAGATATATTGAGGTGTATAATTTTTCACAGTTAAAAACAGAAGATCATTCAGGATTGTACTCCCAGGTTCTTCACAGGCTGGTATGTTCAGGTGTTTCTTCTGAAAGGAGCAGAAAATATTCTTCAGCTATCCTCCCCTCCCTTCAGGAAAACTAGTACCTAATTCTGTGTAGATGGTATCTCTGAACTCAAGGAGAAGTTGTAAAGCCAGACTTAAGATATAGGTACTATCTATCTATGAGTGGGTATGTAAAACAGCAACAGAGGTAGGGTGAGAAACTCAAATATGAAATGGAAAGATTACCTGGATTCATGACCTTGGTACTAGAAGGGAAAGGGTAAGCTATAATGAGAAACTTGGAAGGATTAAATAATTGCTGAAAATTCTTCAATTAGAATTATTGGATGGTAATTTTATTTGGAAGAACAAATGGAAAGAATGAACTAATGATATGAGGAGCAGCCTGGTAGTACCCACTGTTACTTCTCCCTTTCACTTGAGGACAAGTTCAGGCATAGTATCCTCTCCACAGTTCCCAAATGAAGTAGGGGACTGTGAAAAGGAAAGTTGCCTTCTTATTTATGATGTGGAAATACTCCCTTAAAATAGTTTGTACGTATGAGCAGGCTACAAACAGATATTCCCTATTTTAATAATTTCTTATACTTTTTCAGTAGCTTAAGTTGCCTATTTGGAGACTTAAAATATAGTGGTTCAGTCCTGTCATAATTTTTCTTTGCAGATAGAAAGGAGTCAGTCTTCCATTTCGCTACTTTCTTTACCAGTTTATGCTCTCATTTTCTCTCTTCCTGTATTGCTTTATTAGGCGAATAGGTACTTGTACAGGCACAGTGTCACAAGGCAATTATTTTGGCCTTAAAATATGTTTTTATCTGTAAGAACTAGAAAAATGCAGGTAAAAGCGATAATGCGTGTTTAATTGCAAAAGTCAACTCAGGTGCCTGCTTTGGTATTCAAGCCTGAACATTTTAGATGTTAATGGGATTATTTTACTGCAGGCAGCTTGGGGTCCTATGTTTGTGTTCCTTGTCTTCATCTAGAGTGGGAAATATGTCATCAGTCAAATTTTATTTTGTGTACATGTCACATACAAATAGTTCTTACAAGAGCGTGTCTATCTCAGTTTAAATGTTTACATATGAGGACTATGTCAAACTTATTTACTGGTTTAGCATTTCAGATAAAGTGAATAGTTCCACTTTCCATTTGGTATATGTGCGATGAGAGCTGCTAGTTGGTAAACTAGACAATTTAAAATCTCTCATTCCTTTGCATGCCTCTTCTCCCAGATGCGGAAAATTAATAATAATTAAGTAGTTTAATACAGTTCATCAACTGGGCATAAAATCCTATCAAGAAGATCTTACCTGAAAACAGTTTTTAAACTTCTTGCTCACAAAATACAGAGCTATTGGGTTTATACAAGAGTTCATGGTTGCCAGGTTGATGCTGATGTAATCCAATGGCAGCAAGAAACTAGCCAACAAAAGAGAAAGTGAAACATTTAAACTGTTCAAATACTGTAGAAGCATCCATGCTCTTTGTAGTTACAATGCTTTCTATCCCAGAAACTAATCCTCTCTTACCTAATAATTCCCTCAGTCTAATCCTGCACCACGCCAGGTCTATAATAGCCTGACTCACAGAAGTTTAAAAAAGCCAGAGGAAAGCGATTGCAATGGTGATAGTTAACATTTATTGAAATTAGGCTACCCCATTAAAAAAACCTCTGAAAATGGATGTAGTCATAAAATAAAGTGTTTACTCTTCTAACACCAAAGTTGCATGCACAGTGACATTTCTAACAGAAACTCCAAGTGTGTAGTATTATATTTTTTCAGTATAAACAATTGATTGACATAGAAAATTAAGTACCTGAGCAGTTCACATCTGCCAGGGTCTCTTTCGTTGTATACCATTTTCTTCAAAATTCGGCTCAAATGGAGAGGGAACCAGCAAAGAGCAAAAATCACGACTAAACAGAAAACTGTCTTTGCAACTTCTCGACGCTAGAAAAAGGAGTAAAGAGAACTATGACTGAGTGCCTAGTTCATACTGGTAGGTGATTGTAGTATAGTGATGTTGACAGCAAAGTAAGTAATCTAGATAAAGTGTGCAAGGATTCCCGAAGTGTAGCTTCCAGACTGCCTGGTGTCCCTGTACTAACTTTTATGGGGCTTGTCATGTTCTTGATTCTGACTGTTCTCAACAGAACCTGCTCATCACTGACAGTGGAGCAGCTGGAGCACACAAGTCATTGCCAGGACACTGTAGATGTTAGCCAAGGAAAATCCACTGCTGGGCTTTCCTGAACCTGACTGATTTCCCAGTCCTTCTTATTCCTCTACACTGGATTAGTTTTATCTCAGTCCCTCAGATAAATCTCTTCCTTCAAAAACACAGATACTCTGCAAGAAACCTTTTTCATGTATGAGAGAAACTGAGATCACACCTGCTTGATAACCCATGTGTACCTAATCCTTGATGTGGGACAATTTGTAAGCCCAAGGCACCTAAATCAATTGGCAATAAAAGTTCCATTCAACCATGTACCTAGTCTGGATGTCACATTCTCTCTGATTTTATATTTAGTATCCATCATGTTACATAAGGGGATACTGCACAGTATATTACTTTTTCTATGTGATCCTTGCTATGTGATTGTAATGTTCTTAAGTAAACAGTTTCTCTACAAAGAAAATTTTAGAAATGTCTATATTACAGTTTAGTCTCATAATACTTAGTCAGGAAATAATTTAAATTTAATAGATATTTTATATGGCTCCAGTGATTTACAGACAGTTTAGGGTTTTGCTGACAATGCATACCAATGGTGTTTGGTAGTCATGGATTTGATAGAGAGAAGCATATGCAGGGGTGAGAATACCACTTCTGGAACTGCCACCATAATGTAATAATATCAACATTAAAAAACTTGAAGACAAATGTATGAATACAGTAAGTGTTGTGAGGCTTTGAATTCTACTATTATTTTTTCTTCTTTCTTAACATAGCAGTATTTATCTAAATACAAAAAAAGATCATAACTAGACATTGATGTGTACAAGGCTGTAGGGAAAGAAGGGAAGAAAGAAGGGCAAAAGGTGACAGTTAAAAATACAAGCATTTGTAAATAGTGGAATAAATTCATCCTCCAGCAACCAGTCCAAATAGTTTTCTGGGCACTACACATCATGATGGGAAAGCTGGAGGGTGGATTCCTTGGTACATACCATTCTAGTCCTAATGGGTGGAGTAGATTGTGTGTAGCCCTAGGACAGACCGTGTTGCCGGCCCCGGGACCCTGATGAGCGGGAAAAGTGGAGGATCTGCACAAGGGGAGGATCTTCTGGTTTGCCCTGATCTGGAATGAACCAGCGAAGGAGGAACCTTGGAGACAACTCACTCCAATGCAGAGGGGACTACTTTAGGGATTCACATCTGTGAATGTGGAATTTAAAAGAGTGGAATTTGAAAGAGTGGAATTTGAGGGGCTGATGTTAGCGCAGGGGAAAAGCTACTGATTGTTTTTGAAATTTCAGCTAGGAATTAAGCATCAGGCAGTGCTGCAAAAACAGCTAAGTGAGATCTGACAATTCTGTGAGTGACTTTATTCTATGATCATTTGTTTGTACTAGTCTCTTGTTGCTTCTTTCAAAGCAGCTACAGTAGTGGTAATGCAAAAGTGCAATAACCCTGAAAAAAAGAAACCACTCTATTCTAAACCAGGTTGTTCTACAATTGCTTTTTATATGAAACTAAAGTTGCATATCAAAGTGTGCCAAAAGTAGGGGGGACCCATGGAGTAATTTCTTTGTGAATAAAAATAAATTTTTTTTGGCAAATCTTTGTAACTAAATTTCAAAGCATTTAGCCAGTAGTGATCTGAGGTTAAAGAGCAGGAGAGCACAACTGTCATACATACTTAACAGAAGAAAGAAACTGGCTCATTTCCTCAGTGTGCTGTCATCAGTATCTCCTTTAGTCTTATATTCTGGGTTCGAATGAATACCTTAACTTCATAAGTAAGCTACATAGATTTCTGTAATTTACTGGATACAAGGACACTTTGGAACATTTCTAAGCTAACCCAAAGAGAGAAGAATAGTATTTTCAAACATTGGTGTTCCTAATATTTACCTGCTTAAGGTGTTCACTGAGAGCAATTCTCAAGTTGCTGTTTCTTCTGTTTAACATTTCACAGGTCATTAGCGTATAAAAGATGGCAGTACATGCCAGTGGCATGCAGAAATAGAAACCAAACAGCCACCAATCCTTCGCATCTTTGTAAAACTGTAGATAAAGAAAAGAGAAGATGTTTTGTAATGATTCAATGGGAAGTACCACAGAAAGGTCTTAAAAGGCTTGACAGTTGTTACACTGGTATCTATCTGTTGGTAAACAGCACAAATTACGTAAACTTTCTTACCACTGATCTGTTTTGGTCCAACATCAAAATGGGGATTGTGGCGGTGTAAGCATTTTACTTTACGGATAGCCTGCTTGTACCTTTGTTGCAATCTGTCTTGGTTTGGAATGAATTTCTTTTGATTGTGCTTGTAAATGTGAACATTTACACTCATTCATGAAAACTGGTATCCAGTTTCATGAAAGGGGCATGCCAGAACATAGACAAGGGTCAGTTTGTGATAACAAATTTTATTAAAAGCCTGTCTCAGGAAATGCCATGTACCTCTATGGCTTCTGTCCTGATTCCAAAAAAGGAAAATTCAGAATGTCTTGTAAGTTTAATCACCTTTTGTTATCAGTGAAAAGACTAGTAGTTAATTTGCTTATGTACAGGGCAGACAGGAGCCACTTCCTAAGTGTTTGGCTGATACATGCAAAGCTTTGGCCAGGTGGCTTCTAGTGGCACAGTTACTTTTGCGTTTTGTGACGGGACACTGAGGGACTTGATAGAGAAGCAGTACTTTGCTGTGTAATTTTAAATGTTAGGTGTGATTTAAGACATGGTTTAAGTTAATACACTTATGTATTATGGGAAATACTATATTTGACAAAACATTTAAAATTAATTGTTTCTGTAGACAATTACATTTTCAGACTTGAGAAATTATTGTATCTTGTTGTTTAACTTCTATGCTCAGACAGAATTTTGCACTGAAATATGATATTTTAAATACTTCCTGTCTCTGTGTTATTAGTCACTGAGATGGATGTGTGTAAAAGGGGACCTTCTTTCTCATAATCTGTCCCCTAGCTTGTTTATTCCTGGCGGATGTGCTCTTGTAACATCACAGTTCCCACACCAAATGTCAAAATGCTAATAACGGAGGATTATAGCAGTCCTGCTTCAAAAAGTCAAACTTTGAGATCTTTACATTTAAAACTGAACAATACTAAACTTTGAAATATGAAAAAAATGAATGCAATTAACAGAGTAGTATTTAATAATCTTCTTTTTAAATCTGCTTTAGTTACACTAGAAAGTTGATTTACTATGGAAAAGGGAATTCTTTTCATTTTTCTTCCTCTGCCCCAACACAGCTGCTTACAGAGTTTGCTAATTTACCATATGCTGTCGGTATCTAGGTCACAACCCCACCCCACAGGACACTTTGAATTCTGTTGGTTAGTTCGTTTCCTCCTCCTCATTAGCCTGAGTCCTGCGTGAGGAGGGGCTACAGTCTGCTGCATAATTGCACCGTCCTTGGGGGCTGAATTTCCCCCAGTGGGAACTGAGCTGCTGCCAGAAACAAAACAAAACAAAAAACAATGTGCTTCATATTTTAAGAGTTTGTTCTGAGAAGAAATCTAATTACCACTTATTCTACAGAGAAAAAGATTACAAATACATGGAGACAGTTATATTTTTTTTGTGGTAAATTCCTCCAAATAACGCTAGAATCATATTTGTTGTGCAGCACAGCAAAATGTGTACTGTATGAATCCATGCTATGTTTGCAAGCAAAACTTCCTGTCATATCAGTCTACCAGCTTTCATTAACGTTGCTTGTCAGTCAGGAACACACAAACACACAGTTCCGTCTCACAACTCTGACCAATGCATCCATTCTGTATGAGGACCTGGCTTTGTGAAGTTACAAAACATACATGAAAATGTCTGTAAATGATTAATTGTGGAATCTGAGTTTCACAAAGCTTACATCAAAGCACAAAATTGGGTTGATTTAAGAGAAGTAGACATTCTTTTGTTTGTCTTAAAAGCCCACATGGAACTGGTTTTCTACAGGAAATGTGCATTTTGAACAAGTTTCCTAGTTCACTCAGTCTCTTGGGAATCATCGTCTAGCATGAGTCTTTTAAGTCTTTCAAGGATAGCTTTAAACATGAATAAAACACCTATTAAAACCAAAAGTTAATCACAAATCCTTGCCTAATTTTAATAATTGTTTATTGTGGTTTTTGTGGTAGTAAATTATATAGTTAAGGTTAAAATGGTATTTCCCTTTTAATCTCATATTTGTACTTGCTTGCAATGCACTGAAACACAACACTCTCCATTTTGACTTGACACATCCAACACTTACTCTCAGCTTGGATGTAAAAGCTGGTTTGTTTCCTTGAAAACTGAACTGGTATGGAGAGATTTAGAGCTTTTGAGTTATGCTGAGCAAGTAAAATACACTAATTACTGATAATAAAACAAAAAAAGCTATTCTACTTACCATATTAAGAACAGAACAATAAAGTTAGCATGTCTATGGAATACCTGAACTGTAGTGTTTATGAGAAAAGGGAAAACTATTATTTTTCTTAGGGTGGGAGGAACTGGAGATTGTCCAGGCACATTTATGGAGAAAAACAGCCATTACAAAAGGAAAATGTGCTGCAGTGTGCATTTCATAAATCATATTCTTATAACTACAGTATCTACAGTCATATAGTTTGTAGAGTTTAGAAACAAGGATATAGTAAGTTGTGGGCAGTGCCACTGTTTTCACCGGCATTAATTATTTCCATTAGGGAATTGCTTTTGTTTTCTCTTGCTATTGTATCTTGCTCTTTCTGCCATCCCTGCAATCTGTGTAACCCTACTAAAGTTGGGCATGTTCCTCTGAAAAACACTAGTCATCCACTCTTTTTATTTTCTAAATTTCTTAGCTCCATTTCACCCTACCCTTCCCAATTCTAGCCCAAGCCATGCTCTGATTCAATAAAAGGAGAGGTGCCAGACATTCAAAAAAAGAGAAACTTATACTCTCTAATGAAAAATTCTAGTTCAGAAAAAATGTGGAGTTCCCCTCAAGACTTAAGACCTTGCACTATCTGCCTGTTCAGAAACAAAAGAGAACATTACTCTTCTTATATTGTTGGGTGAATGGTGGCTGGCCCTTCTTTGTGTTCACGAAGAGAAAATTAAGACACTACTTATCCTTTTCTTAGTGTAAGGCCAGGCAGAAAATCACTATTCCCCTATGCAGTAAAGATGTATTAACTCCGCAGTGACTACTTGCCTGACTTGCTTTGAACAAGCTAATGTGGGTATTGGCAACTGTTAAGCTGCAGTGGCACAGAGTGTGAGAACTTTGTGCCAAAGAAGCCTGGTGTGGCTCAGGCACTTCTCTTGCTCTTGAGTTGCTGTATCTAGATGACAGCTAGCTGTGCCCAAGCTACCTAGATTGGAGATAGGAGTCTGCCAGATTATAGTAATAATTTCTTATAAATGAAGGGATTATTCTCTGACTTTGTAAGTGCATATAGCAAAGGAAAAGTTATGTTAGAGCATGGCCCCACCCTTTTCTTTATCAGCCGAAAGAGCTGGCTACTGCATACAAAATGATGACTCATCCTGATAAAACACGGGTTTTGACAGTTACAAGCTCCAGGGTGTTACACCTAGAAACACAATACCTTCCAAGGCTCTGGCTACACTGATACATCTCTTGATGGTACTTTAAGCAGGCCTGAATTGCAAATTTCTGTATTAAGAATAAGTAACGAAGAAATGAAAATGTTGTAAAGTATCTCTGAACGAAAGCAGAGACAGGTCACTGTAAATGAAGGATCCTCTTTGCTCCAATATACATTGGAATACGTTTAGTACTTTAATGGATGAATAAAGCGTATTACAATCCAGTACCTTAATTGTCTAACCTATGTACTGTGGATTCCAAAAAGAAAATAAAGGCTGTTACTTACCAACATAAATTTGTTTGTAGGATTGAGCATGCAGGTAACGTAACCTTCATCCTTGTATCTGAAAGGTACCACAGCAAAACCAATGGCTTCTGGAATAGCCAGTATAAAGGACAGAAGCCAAATGGAGAAAATTTCAATAGCAGTGATCATAGGGATTCCAATTCCCTGAACACGGCTCCAGGAGGCAACTGCCCTATACCTGAAAGAGACAGACATTAGTTCCCAACCTTCAGTTTCTCCCTCAAATTCAAAGATCTTGGTAAATTTTGTATATTAAGTAAAATCCTAGACATCTTAGACTTGTATTGCTTGTTTTTCCTGCCTGTTCCAGGGGCTCTGCCAGCTGTCAAGCCACCTAGGACCCAGCAAGAACACATCAGGGGGTGGATAGCAGAGAACTGGCTGCAACTGTTAGGCACAGGATTGCATGGAATTCTGTTGTGTAGACTACACTAATGATTTCTAACTAAAATAGGCAAGGTTTGTGAGGACAGACTATATTTTTTCACTACGTCAACTGATATAACAGATTAAAAAAAAAAATTCCAGGCACAAGAGCCATTCTAATATATACAAACCAGCTATCTCCTTCGCTACCTCAGCTTAACAGCAGTGCTATCTGAAGTGAGGTTATCAGCTTGCATGCAATGAGATACCGTGAAAATACTCTTCATAAGATGAAAATACATTTGTTTTATTTACACTATTCAATGTTGAAAATACTGATTTTGTGAGGCATATTCTGTATTTGCCTTAGACTACAACTGAGTGCTAGTTAGGACTTTCTGGCACTATCTCAGCCTTTGCATCACCTTTCTGATGAGAAACTGAAGTGCATGGCTACGAAGTCTGTAAATGCCAAAACCAACATATTTTCCCAGTACTTTATCCCTTAGATAGCAAGTTTCTCTGTAAAAAGTGGAATTATTGAAACCTGCTTTCCTTAGTGTATTCATCTCATAGCATCTCATGCCACCTCTATTCTTAACACCTTTCCAAGGCATAAGCCAATGAAAATATCTTCTAAAGGCATCCTTATCTTCAAAGAATATCAGAAAGGAGGGAGGCAATGGTTCACTCCTGAGGAGGAGGTCTATGGGACTGGAATTCTGAGAGCATCGAAACAAATTATATTGAGATGACTGAGAAAGTAACACTCAGCATCATATCTTCTAACACATATTTATTCAGATTAAAATTAAATTTAATTTTAAATAGTTTGTGATCCTCTCATATGTCTTTTTACCAACTATCAAATTTTGGCTTCGATGACTAAATGGGATATTCATAGAAACATAACCTTTCATGAATACTCAATACATACTCATAAGTACTCAAAAATACTCATTTCATAAATACTCAAATATTTGTGAACTTTGTAAATATAACAATTAATTCAAAATTTACTTTCTGCTGACTGGGAATTGGTCAGTCCCATCAGCTGTACAAGGTACATGGCATAATCTCATCCTTGACTGAATTATGTTCTCAGCAAACAGGGACCTGTAGACTGTACATATTTTTCAAGTACGAAATATGAGGTTTCTGTTGTGTTACCTGTGTAACTATGTAAGTGACAACACTTGGGTTGTATATGGTGAATCCAATTCTTTCCTTTCTTGCATTTTTGTACCTATTCTATTTGAGTTACATCTGTGTTGCACATGAGAAGATCAGTATACGGAGCAGTAAGGATTTGGGCCCTGTATGTATTTTACTAGCATTTTTTTTTTCATAATTGAGATAACTATCAGATAAATTATTGACTGAAGAGTGTCATGAATGGCTTCAGCTGAAGCATAAGAAGCTCAGTAATTTGCTGAATGCATATTAATCTGAAATTACTTTGATCTGTTTACTCACTGCTGTAAGTGATCTGAAAAATAGTGGTACTATAATTTTTCAAGTGGGTGTTCTGTGAGTTGTGTAATATAGAGCATCTTTGTCTAGCCACAAACCTCTCATAATTAGGAGTGCAAAAATACTGCAGAGTTTATTTCCCTCATACTTAGGAAACAAAAGACATCTGCCAGGGAACAGACATAAAGTACATGCAGCATGTGTTAGTTTTAATTCACCTATCTGAAATCTGTGTGTGAGTGATTTGTGTTACTTTTCTTCTGTTTTGTTTCGCTTTTCTCTCCAGCCTTGTCTAAAATATTCAGTTATTTTCCAGGTCATTTAATTTTCTCTTTTTAATGTTGTGGCTCCTCTTCTCTCTCCCTTTTAAATCTTCTACTGCTCATGCATTTGCTGTCAACTTTAGTACATTGTGTCCTTCAGCCGGTATTTTCTTCTCCTCCCTCTTCTCCCATTTGTAGCTATTTATTCCAACTCGATTTTCATGGACTCTGCAGTTCCTCCAACAACTTGTGTTTAGAGATGCACAATATTTAAAGACAAGGGATCATTACCTCATAAACTGTACATACATACATTTAAATATTTTGCAGTCCTATCCAGTTATAATTTGCTTGAAGCATTTCTTTCAGAAGGACATCCTGCTTTGATCTGAGAACATTAAGAATGGGACACCTTTGGCTTTCCCTGGTGGTTTCTTCTTGTAATTAATCACCCTCATTGTTAAAAATGTGTACCCTATTTCTTTTGGAATTTGTCTGGCTGAAGACTTGCTCAATAGGTATTTATTGTAACTTTCTTAGCTAAGCTAAAGACCTCATGGATATCTGATACATGATCTGTATTTCAGTACTTGGATATTATAATATGTTCAAGCAGCTTCTTTAGTATTGTTTTTCATAGGCAACAAATTGAGATTTGTAAGGCCACTGAATCATTTCTGATGCTCTTCTATGCACCCTTCATGATTTCATCATTTGGTAAAGAGTAATTCCAGAATTCTAGTTAACCTTCCAGTATTGGTCTCATTAATGCAGTATGGTTGTGGTTTTTGCTGTGGCCCAGATTAGTTTTTGGAACAGTTTGGCTGAATTTTACCATAGTGGTATCTAATCAGAATTTTAAAAGAAAATGTATTGTGGGCTTTAGGAAATTCCATCAAGGAATATATAAAAATTAAATCATGGACTGTAGCTTGTCTGTGGACTCTCAGTCCCCTATACCTGCTGTCTTACAGAGTAGGTGCTTTTGTCTCCATATTCCTTTTGACTGCATCAGAAAATTAGTAATTCAAATGGCCCACTAGTATTACGTATTTCTGTTCTGCAAGTCTCATCAGCCCTTTATAAGAGGGAAAAGTAATGCAGAAAAGAGACTTGATCAAGGGCATAAGAAGCAGTCACTGTCAAGGTCAGTAGCAGAACCATTCCTAAATGACACTGCTGTTGCTGATATTGATCTATTCTTCTTCCTTGTGAGAGATCACAGCTGTTCTTCATTTTAAAGACAGTGTGTTGGTTGCGAAGCTCTTAATACAATGAATCTCTTCGTGCTTTGTTTTAGTGGTAAAGTCTTGACTTCTCTAATACACTTACTGAAAGCTGGGCCAGATGAAAGTATTTACCCTGAGATTACTGTTCTATGCAATTTGGTATGCAGAGGAGACAAGAAGAGAGTGTATACATATGAAATCAGATCCATATCTTCACTCTTCTTCTGAAAACCATTTCTCCATCAAAATCATTGTGCCTGAGACATAAGCAAGAGTAAAAGCTTGGGAAGGGAAATATCCTTCCTCGTAATCACAGTCAGGCACTGTTTAGAAAAAGAGTCAGACTATCATCACCATCATGACCTAGAGTTTAAAAATGCCTGAGAGGCATCTGAAACAAATGTGAGCTTCCTGTGAAGGGTGAATGGCTGGTTTGATGTTTTTTGTCAGCTTCTTAAACCCTCTACGTGTGAGTGGACATTGTTCCCCTTGGGCATGCACAGTTAAACCTTAATACACTGCCAGTGCAAGTCCCTTTGTGCAAGAAGCACTAGTAATGAGTGGAGTTTCACAATGGGATATAGTCAGCAGAGAGACCGGTCCTTGTTGGAAAGGACAAACATCTTTTTCTAAATTAAGGCAGTAGTCTGCAAAAGGGACAGAGAGTCAACAATTATAAAAGCTGTGGAGCTCTGAATTCATTACACCAATTGACTCTTATCTTTTTTGCACCTCATAGAATGCATTTCCATTTCCACCCAAAATGACTATAAATGAGATATTTTTCAGGAGCTTTTAAAGAAAAAAAATAACTCGCCTGTAAACCAGAAATAGTCCAGCTGTGACAGCACAGAATTCCATATTCACTAATTTTCCGTACTAAAAAGCAAACTAACTGATGTTGAATTTTATATTAATGTGTCTATACCACTTCCACTGCCCAATCTAACTTGTTGAATGTGCTGTCAGATCCTGATTTCACAGTGATTTAATCAAGATTCATTTCATGTTAGCCAATATCAGAATCTGGCTGCATACATCTAACACATACTCTGCAACCAATTACTAGAGTAGCACCAGATGATAAAGAATATGTCCTTGACAAAGCATGTAAACTGGGGAAGTTAGTTAAATAGTCTGAGTCTGTTCTCCTACAAGATTTTATACTCAAATGGAAATGACGTGTGCTTGTTGTGAGGATTAGCAAATCAGTGGTGGTAAATATAAATATACACGCATATATAAAGAGGTAGTTTCAGCTGAGTTACCTCCAATTTATGAAAATATATGTAACAGTAGGACTAAATCTAGTGAAGCTGCATTGGTCAGAATTTATCTAGCAAACTGTTTGTTTCATATGTGCTTGATCTAGGATTCCTTAGAGCAGTCCATGGGATTGTATTTTATGCTGGGCAAATATTGTTGGAGAAATAGAATTCTTTTTATAGTTCTCAGGCTCAAATCCAGAAATAGAACACTGTGTTACAGTATTATTTTTTGTGGTTTGTTTCTGCCTTCAGTTAGTGATTTACTACTGCAATAAGGAACTCTGTCTCAGGTACAGATACCACTAAGTTACGAATCCATAGCAAACCTGGTACACCAACTTTTTATGTAAAACCAAACCAAGATTAATTTTGAAGTTCCTTTTACCTTTGCACCACCATACTAATACACATAATGTATGTTATTTATCAATATCTCTCGTATCAGAATTTCTGATATTTTGGTCTAGAACATGATCAAGTAAACTCAAGACCAATAAAAATGTGTAGCTTTAAAAGAAGTGAAGTCTTCATCTGCTATTGCCTTATATGTTTGAAGAAAAAAAGCGTAAAATAATAAAAGTGAAAAGCACCTTAGCTGTTGTCCTACCAAAAAGTTTATGTATCTTACTGAGCACTTTTAGCATTAATTTTCAGACTATAAAAGCAAGTTTCCAATGCGTTTTTCAATAAAACTTGATTACCTATTGTTTTCAAAGTAAACACTGTCCATAGGCAGTGAGTTGAAAAAATTAAGACTAAAGATTATGATCCTGTTCAAATACAAAACAAACATGAGATCATGTGAAAGAAAAAAGTCTGAATATTAAGTCAAATCCCAATACCTTTTTGTCTGATAAGGGAAATCGATGTAATGCTTTACCAGAGTTTTTAAACAGCTTTAAAACACTGTAAAGTTAATTATGGCTTCATATTATACTTTGAGCCACAGATGTGGTACTTTGTTGTAGCCAGGGTATCAAAAAGCAGAATGTAAGCATACCGAGTGCTCCCAGTTTTAGGAAGACTGCAGGGGCAAGAACAGTGTCAAGAGTAGAACATACTGTACCTGTCCACACTAAGGGCACAGAGATTAAGGACGGTGATTCCCACTGATGCCTTCTGTATAAAGGGAAGGAATTTGCAAAGAAACTGTCCAAATTCAGAATCTCCAAAAGGCCACTTCTGAGCAAGGAGCTAAAGAAAAGATATAAAATAATTAGAATACAGTAACTTTTATGTAACAATTGTCATTATTAATTTCTTGTCTTGGATGCAGCCATTGTAACCTTGAATTCTCCATACCTCAAGCATATTCTTAGCACTGAGTGAATCTGGGAAGTAACCACTGCTATAGAAATACAGAGGGTTAAAGTTTAAACTTAGGTGTTGACCTTGTACTGTTGTAATAGTAACTTGCATTGTGCATAGTGGCTTCAGCCACTACTACTGAATAATGAAAATCTAACTCAGCTCTGTCATAAGTGGTTGCAATTACCATGTCCCAGAACTAAGCAGTAAAAGCATAACTCACAGTTCATAATGAACTATCTCAGCTCCAAATTCTCATGCTGCACGCAAGTAGATTCTTGTCATTGTAAATGAACCACTATGTAACTCATGACAATATTCACTGCCAGATTCTTGAGTGTGTGGAGAAAATATGCAGGCTGTACTACAAGGCAACAGAAAGACAATATTTGGAAATATGTCAGTGAGTGGCTGGAGTTTAAATTACTATTTCCAAGGAGGCATTTACATAACAAACATGAATATGTTGATTCCTGTGAATAGTTCTGAATAATTAGCATGTAAACAGTAATCTGTTAAAGCTTTACAGAAGTATACATACAAAATACAGGATACAAAAGTATTCAGGAAAATCAAATTACAACTGACTGCAGAGTCACAGAAGATCTCCCTTTACTGGGTGCCTGGCAGTAAAATGATAGATTATTTTCAATACAAATAAATGTAATAAGAGAAAAATGATTGAGGCCATACAAAGTACTGAGCTCAAACTTAGCTGATTCCACTCAAGAAAGTGGTCTTACCACCACCATGAATAGTTAATCTGAAAACAAAGTCACAAAACCTCATCAGAATGTGAAGAGTCACTCTTGCACGACAGTTTCTTTAATCTTTTTCCCTAAGTCTCTGCTACAGAGCCTCTGTGAGGGGTAGGACACTGAGTAAGAGGTATCTCATAATCAGGGGATGTTGTATCCCCTATATAAACAGGGGTATATTTTAAGCCTTAGTAAACAAAGGCTAGAACACTGAATATTTTGATGTTACCATCTAAATTTGTAGACGTTTTTATATGCTTTAGAGGAAGACAGCAAATTATACATTATGGGGTAACAATTATAAGTCAAAGCCAAGCTTCTGAAAGCTTCTAATTCCTAACCTTGCAGAACTTTTGAAGATAGTCAGATCCAGAGCTGGGACTGTTTTATGGAACTAAAACAGATGTAAACTTCACAACAGTTTTATTTTCAAGTGCATGAGATGGAGATAAACTGGTGGAACAACAAGCGTTTCTAATAAATACAGTATGTGTTATGTGCCATAGTCTAGCTGTCTCTGGGCAAGAGCTCAAAATGCAAAAGGGAGAAAAAGGAACCATACTTTAATCTGCACAAATGCGCAGGGACTGGAACCATTGTATTCTGCATGCAAAAATTAGTTGTGTTCTTTTGATAATAAGCACAACCTAACAATCATATATTTTTAATATTTTTACAGTTAAAACTGAACAAAGATTATACTTTTTGGAATATGGTTAAATCAATAGAAATTTGGATTGTTGTTTTCAGAGTTTTCTTTCTTGCAGACACATTCTGCTAGGCCATCTTTGTACTTGAATAGACTTTTTGCTTACAGTAAGTTCACGTTTTGAGAGCAATCTTTGCAACCACAAGATCTAGCGACTTTTTTTAGTAGCAGCTTAGGCTCTGGAACACAGTCTTCTAATAAAAGTGGGTGGATTCTCTCTGCAGATTTAGAAAAACAAATTTTTGGTTATATCTCAGGACTAGAGTATTCAAAGTAAACACTTTATTTCTATTTAAATTACTGTTAAAACGAAACATACCAATCATCACTACCTTTAATAATATAAATGTTAACTATGGGGAGTTAAAATTCCCATGTGTTGTTATCTCAGTTAAGGTAGGAGTTACCTTTCTATTTTTTCACAGCATGAGTTTTTCAGAGCACTTTGCTATAGAGTACAGGATGTTTACCACAAAATGCCAAATTTGTAGGAATTCATCTTCTCTTTAGAGTGAGTCCTGATCTGGCCTTATCACATCCCCTCTTTTATATACCCATTCACCACAGTGCTAAATTACCTGTACTTTTTTTTTTTCCACAAATAATATCTCAAAAATGCTGAAAGCAGCTACATATATCTCTGTAGGACCATACTCATATTGTCATTTGGTGACTTGTATTTCAGGACAGATTTTAGCTATTAATAGCTTTCAGCCAATTGGATGTTAACACCATGAAGCAAACTTACGTGTATGACTGCTTGTTAAATAGGAAACACATTACCCGTTAGGCATTACATTTTCTACCAGATTATTTTTTCTCTTCAGCTGAGTATTAAAAGTAGATTTCTCAACATAAGCTATAGGATCAATCCAAGCTTGTCCACTCCCTGTTTCTTGAGAATTTAGAATATAATATAAACATGGTTCCATTTGCCCATGTTCTATTACTACATGTTGCTGTGTGTTTTCACGAATATTGAGAACTCTTGCCTTCTTCAAGGAGACCTGAGTGTCTTACCATCATGATCACAGCAGAGAAAATGCTAGGCCCTTGACAATGGTATTCCAGTTTAGGACAACCATATTTAATGAAAGCAAATTGCCCTTGTGCCAGAAGGCTAGGGAATGGATCACTAGGACTGCTTATTTAACTATTGTCAGTACCTTCAGTAACAAAGGTAATGAGATTATACCTGCAAGATGTTGATTAGTTCTTCTGATTTTATATGTATTTATACATGGAATGAAATACATTGAAAGCTCCAGCAGAATTATTTTCTAGATAGATTCACAATGTTATAACAGATGTGTGCAGGGCATATTATTTCCTTTTGCCTGGAACTCTGGCATGAGGCTTTAGTTTATGTTGGGGTTGTGGAAAAAATGTTGGAAAAAGAAGGGGAGATCTGAGTCTATGGTAATTATCCAACCAGTTGTAGTCATATGCAATTTCAGCACCAGACTCTTGTCTAGCTTTGCATAAAATCAAAATAGTTTTCAGGCACCTGTGGCTGAATTATAAATGGCACTGCCTGGAGAAGGAGACCGTAGCAAACTTTTGTCAGTCCCTTGTGCCAACCAAAGCCCCCAAACTGATTTATCATTATAGATAACACTTTAAAAGGCAACTGAAAGCTATCCACCCATTCATTTATGTGCACTGACTGTGGCTGTAGTGTATACCCAGCAAGAGAAATGAACAAGCACTTTGTAGTGACTGTGAAACTCTGTTACTACAAGGCAAATATTAGCTTCAAAAAGAAAAGTGTTGTACTTGAAAAAGGTTCACCAACTCATTACTCCTCATGAGGAAGCTTTATCGTGGTTCCAGCATGTACACATCTTTCCCACGCTCCAGGGAAGCTCTACTTTTTTAAGATTAAAAATATTTTATTCCTTTTGTTTCTTGCACTTTTACACTAATTGAAGTAAGATCAGTACCAAGTCTTTAGACATTCTTTTCAAGTTTATTTTAATCAAAATCACTGGTATCAGAATTAAGTTATTTGATTTTTTAAATTAACATTGCAATCATTTCTGTGGGTATACGCAGTTATCGTTCTGCATCAGCTCTGCATTCATTACTTCTCCTTGGATCAGGTGCCAGTTTTTAATTCTGTAGATATTTTTAGTTGGCAAATCTGATCCGTCTTTGGTTTTACTAATTGTACATCAAAACAAGACCATTGCCCTCTGTTCTGGCCTAGCAGGGTACTGAAACTTCAGAGGGAAATAACACATTTATTTTGTATGAAAAAATGGGCCCAGAAATGTAATTGAATTAGTCCTGACTTATTTAGGTACAGGATAAGAACTGAGACTACTGGCTCTGCTCTTTCAGTGGTTTTGCATGTTTTAATATCCAAACAAAATGAACATAAAATTTTAGCAGATTACATTTTTTCTCAATGCACATGGATAGGAGGAATCAGTCCTATCCCAACTTGTATCACAGTTCTCCATGACTTGGTCAAACGGATTGTGCTTTTGCAACCTCACTCAAAAAATCTCTGAGGTTTCAAAATAAGGCATGAGGCAAAGGAAATGCACTTTTCCCCTTGTGCAGTTTGCAACTTGAGTCTTTCATACAAGTTCAATTGTGGTGTAATTCCTGAGCGAGAAGAGTGTAGTCAACAGCATATTTTTAAAGTGAAATCAGAAACTGAGATTTCAAGGTTCTACCGTTGGTCTTAAAGAAACCTCAGCAAAGTGACCAGTCACAGCTTTGAGCATCCCCCCTTCTCTGCTGCTTTATATGGCTTCTCTGCCCTGACACTGCAGCTTGGAACAAACAAGACAGCAGCGCTGAGAACATTCCTTTGCAATGATTTTTAAATGTCATTCAGTTGATTTTATTCTACTGCTGTTGCTATTTTCTAACCCCCATTAGTATGCTAGCTGATGTACCAAACACAGATGAAGTCCCACTGTGCATCCCAAGCAATTTATATGTAGTCTAAAAGAGAGAATATTATAATCCATCCACATGAGTATTCACCAGTACATGCTTATGTCCATCCACAGTGTTTATCTAATGCTGGGCTGATACTGTGTGTTTACAGGCAGATGATGACCCTGGAGCTCAGCCCAAAATAGATGGATGGGATTAGGTGCTGGATATGAAGCATCTCTGAGCTGCTCTATAAAACTGCTTCTGTTCAACAACTACATGTCAGGAGGTACTCTCTCATCGAATCATTTTGGTTAGAAGAGACTCTCAGGATCATTGAGTCCAACCATAACCTAACTGTAGCACTAAACCATGTCCTTAAGAGCCTCATCTATGTGCCTTTTAAACACCTCCAGGGATGGCGACTCCACCAGTTCCCTGGGAAGCCTTGCCCAATGTCTGACAACCTTTTCTGGGAAATTTTTTTTTCCTAATACCCAATCTAAACCTCCCCTGGCACAATTTGAGGTTATTTCCTCACTCTGCCACATGGCACTGAGAATGAAAGCAAAGGTTTCATACCTGCCTTTCCTGCTCTAATCTCATCCTAGTGCTCTGGAGTCTCAGTTGGAACCACTGGTGTGCTGACACACAAGATCTGTTTCCCAGAAACTGAGCTGTGTTTCATTCAGATAGTGCTTGCCCCTCATGACACCTCCATGCAGGATACTCTCCTGAGTTTCATGGTGTTTAAGTGTTCAGTGATAGTGATCAAACAGCTCTGTCACAACCCTGGCAGTCATAGTTCTGCTCTGTCTTCAGCAGGACAAATAGAAATACTTTCTTTATTCCCTGACTTCTGTTACACTTATGCAGTAATGGAGACAGGGACCAAACCAGCAGGTTTCTGGTTTTATAGATAAAGACTGGTTGTATAAGTGGCCAGCATCTCCTAACTGTGGAGTAGGAGTTACAAACCCAGAGTGTTCCAGGGTGCTTTCCTTTCCTTGCTACATAGCACAGAATGAAAGACAAGAGAAATTCCTCTGTTTTTGTCAGCTCAGAAGATTTGGAGGAGGGGATGTTTGTTTTTTAAGGCTTGTTTCCTCTAGATGACATTGAGCTGTCTTGGGGAAGCTCTATTTTAAATTGTGTTCTGAAATCATGTATGCCCTTGTCTGCTTCAACGCATGGGCCAAATATGGTACCTGGTATTATGGCTGTAATCCAGGTGAAATCTGACCGAACACAGAAGCGTACAAGATTTATACCACTGAGCTGACTGCATTAAGTGACAAAAGATGACGCTTCTGACTGAAGTGTTCCTCCCATCTCTGTTCTGTAAGTCTGGTTAGTTAGGAAGAAGGGTGGATGAGTCTCCTGCTTGTGGCATCTTGATTGTTGGTATTTTGATTCAGTGGTTCAACCAGGACCCTTCAGTCCCCATGAAACTTCATAGGACAAGAATTCACTGTATGTTCTCAAGCCTTCTCTTCCTACAGCCCATGTGTCCAAGAGAGAATTGCACTGCAGGACAATCCTCGTCCATTCCTTGCTTGGGACCCACAGACTTTTGCTTATCCCATGTATGTAACTCAGCTGTGCTCCACCACTTTGCTAGAAAAAAGGAGAGCTGTAAGCATGAAGGAGAACACAGCCTGTATCAAGGTATTACTTCCCTTCCCACTGCTAGAGTAAAAAGCCTCAATTTTAGGAAGGACAGTCAGTAGAGCAGAAGTAGAGGAAGATGAAGAAAAAGGATAATCTTTATAATGCAGGGCACAAGGCCAATATTGAGTATATCATGGTGACCTGATGGTTTGGGCTTCTGCTAACTCCGGCACTACTTGTTTTTTTCTTTATACTTCGAATCATGACACTGGCATGGTACAGAAGGCACACTGCATCTCTTCAACTATTCTTTGCAGGAAATACATTCTTCATTTTGTTACAACCAAGAACCATCTTCTTTCCACTTTGGGTGGATTAAAGGCTGTGTTGGAAGGAAGGAAAGTTATGTGGGGATGCAAGAGAAGCACCAGAGACATTTTTTGCCCTGAATTGCCCTATCACAGCTTTTTCTGTGTTTTTGCTCATCTTTGGCCACCTGAGTAAAGGTGACAGTAGCAGAGGGTCTCATGTAATTTCATTAATGCCTAGAGTCTTTTTCTCCTGCTTAGGCAGCTATGGAAGGAAATGTATAGTTTTTACACAAGAGAAAATATATTATACTTCAAGAGATCCTGAAAGGTAAGAAAAAATGCCCTGTTTTTGAAGCAGAACATTCTGTCTCAACTAATTAGGAAAAACATAAATGCTAAGTTTTACGTTCTTGTTAAAATGTTTATATTTATTACAAAAATCTACTTAGTGGTAAAGCATTCCTAACAACATCTCCCCTGTGGTATTTTTGCTGTTTACAAAGTAGGATTAGTTTCTTTTTTGTTGTTCTGTGGTGTTGGCTAACTTCCCATCCTTTTAAGTAGACTGTTTCTCAAACTGTACTGCTCTTCTTCAGGGAAATGAGCTGTAAGGTGTGCTTATGTGCATGGTGATTTGCTGAAAAGAATTTTTTCAATTCCTGTGCAAAATATGGCTTTTGTTATTCTTCCATCTTTGTTGTCTTTTCTGCATTGCTAAAGAGAGTGACAGGATTGCTAGGAAATTACTGCAGAACTGGTAAACCCCACATATGCACAATAATAACAATTCCTTGTTATTTGCAGCATTCAGCTGATTGAAAAATAAAGAGAGCGAACATATTCTGTTGAACCCGGAGTCTCTACGTACTGTAGAGTATTTTAGTACAAATCCACAGAACAGCAAGTCAGGCATGAGGTGGGAAATTAAGGATGGAGTAGGATCTGTCTGTGCATTGAAGGGAAAATATATCCTACCCCCACAACAGACAGCTACTAGTGAAAGGCACAGTGGATCTTGAACTAAGACCTAGCATATCAAATCTCTTCCTTAACTCCTACCTTGGTATACATGTTAAACACTTTCTGCTAGGAAGCTGTAGTCTCTAACTGGAGAGAACAGATTCCTGATGGACTTCCCTTCCCTCTTCCATTTTGGGTAACTTCTTCTTTCAGGACTCATCAATCAATTCCTGTGCTACCATTAGATTTCTTCTATGTATGATCGCTACCTAGAGACATAGACACAAATAACAGGTCATGTTCTGAGAAAGTTATATGTATTTCTGCATCACACTGGGCTACGAACATGTTGCTTCCTGGAGTCTCTGATAAGAATTCAGTGAAATACTGCTTGAAGGAAAAGGGGCCTAAGAGAGCTGGATTGCATTCAGAGATTGCTTCGTCCATGCTCAGGATCAGAGCATCCCCACACGTAGGAAGTCGAGGAAGGGAGCCAGAAGGCCTGCGTGGTTGAATAGGGATCTGTTGGGTATGCTCAAGCAGAAGAGGCGAGTTTACAGGTCATGGAAGCAGGGGCTGGCCACTTGGGAGGAATATAAGGCTGCTGTTAGAGGATGCAGGAGGGCAGCTAGGGTAGCCAAGGCCTCCTTAGAATTACAGCTGGCGAGAGGGGTCAAGGACAGCAAGAAGAACTTTTTCAAATACATAGCAGATAAAACTAATACCAGAGGCAATGTAGGCCCACTGATGAATGAGGTGGGTGCCCTGGTGGCAGAAGACACAGAGAAGGCAGAATTGCTGAATGCCGCCTTTGTCTCTGTCTACTCCGCTGGAGGCTGTCCTGGGGAACCCTGTACCCCTGAGACCCCGGATGAAGCCAGGTTAATGGAGGAGTTTGCTTTAGTCGATGAGGACTGGGTTAGGGAACAATTAAGTAGTCTGGACGTCCATAAATCCATGGGTCCAGATGGGATGCATCCACGGGTGCTGAGGGAGCTGGCTGAAGTCATTGCTAGATCGCTATCCATCATTTTTGCCAAGTCTTGGGAAACTGGAGAGGTGCCCGAGGATTGGAGGAAAGCAAATGTCACTCCAGTCTTTAAAAAGGGCAAGAAGGAGGACCCGGGTAATTATAGACCGGTCAGCCTCACCTCTGTCCCTGGGAAAGTAATGGAACAGCTTATCCTTGGTGCCATCTCAAGGCACATCAGGGATAAGAGGGTCATTAGGGGCAGTCAGCATGGCTTTACCAAGGGTAAGTCATGCTTGACCAACCTCATAGCCTTTTATGAGAATGTAACAAGGTGGATGGATGATGGCAGAGCGGTGGATGTGGTCTACCTTGACTTCAGTAAAGCCTTTGACACAGTCCCTCACAGCATCCTCACAGCTAAATTGAGGAGGTGTGGTCTCGACAATAGAGTAGTGAGGTGGGTTGCAAACTGGCTTAAAGAGAGAAGCCAGAGAGTGGTGGTCAATGGTGCGGAGTCCAGTTGGAGGCCAGTATCTAGTGGAGTGCCTCAGGGGTCAGTACTGGGGCCAATATTATTCAATATATTCATTAATGATTTAGACGAGGGAATTGAGTGTACTATCAGCAAGTTTGCTGATGACACTAAGCTGGGAGGAGTGGCTGACACGCCAGAAGGCTGTGCCGCCATCCAGCGGGACCTGGACAGGCTGGAGAGTTGGGCGGGGGATAACCTGATGGAATTTAACAAGGGAAAGTGTAGAGTCCTGCATCTGGGCAGGAACAATCCCAAGTTCCAGTATAGGTTGGGGCATGACCTGTTAGAGAGCAGTGTAGGGGAAAGGGACCTGGGGGTCCTGGTGGACAACAGGATGACCATGAGCCAGCACTGTGCCCTTGTGGCCAGGAAGGCTAATGGCATCCTTGGGTGTATTACAACGGGGGTGGTCAGTAGATCGAGAGAGGTCCTCCTTCCCCTCTACTCTGCCCTGGTGAGACCCCATCTGTAATATTGTGTCCAGTTCTGGGCCCCTCAGTTCAAGAAGGACAGGGAACTGCTGGAGAGAGTCCAGCGTAGGGCAACAAAGATGATTAAGGGAGTGGAGCATCTCCCTTATGAAGAAAGGCTGAGGGAGCTGGGGCTCTTTAGTTTGGAGAAGAGGAGACTGAGGGGTGACCTTATTAATGTTTATAAATATATAAAGGGTGAGTGCCACGAGGATGGAGTCAGGCTCTTCTCAGTGGCAAACAATGATAGGACAAGGGGCAACGGGATCAAGCTGGAACACAAGAGGTTCCACTTAAATTTGAGAAAGAACTTCTTCTCAGTGAGGGTAACAGAGCACTGGAACAGGCTACCCAGGGAGGTTGTGGAGTCTCCTTCCCTGGAGACATTCAAAGCCCGCCTGGACACATTCCTGTGCAACCTCACCTAGGCGTTCCTGCTCCAGCAGGGGGATTGGACTAGATGATTTTTTGAGGTCCCTTCCAATCCCAAACATACTGTGATACTGTGATACTGTGTGAAAGACAGAATGCAATTGTTAAGCTGGTGGCCTTGGTATTTCCTACTGATGTTGGTACTTCATTGAGAAATATACGCTGCACATATGACAAATCTTGCTTTTAAAGTGGGATTTCTTTTCTAAGTAGACTTAACTTTATAAGTGCACTGGCACAAAACTATAACTACTGTTAATGTTGCCTACTCAATTAGCCTACGGGATCAATCCCAATGTGTTTAAATATCATCCCTGTTTATGTATAATATTGTCTCTAAAGGTAATCAGATATGTCAAACACTTTGTGATTGAGCAGCGATTGCTCTGACACTTAATGAATTTGCTCTGATGTTGAAAAATGTCCATGACTAGAAATGCCCCAGCTAAGTCTTCCTTTACTGAAGAGAAAATAGCTGAAGATGTTTTTCTTACTGACAGCTACCTTCTACGTTTAGACTCATCGTGTTCTGGGTGGACTACTCAGATTTGAATGCTGTTGCAACTAAGGAAGCACGAATACAAATTTACTAATAAAAAAGCTTAGTTTATTAAAAAAACATCTTCTTGAACTGTCTAAGCAGTGGACACTCTTGCTTGTTTTCTAGATAGATGTCTTTCACTTTAGACCAGTAAAATAATTAGGAAAACATTTGACATTCACATGTAAAGAAACAGGTTAAAAGCTGGCTAATTTGCTTCATCTACTTTGTTATAATCTAATGGTTTAAGGAGTTAAGAATATTAAGATGTAAGGTAATGTAATTTACGTCAATCCTATCTAGGTCAGTTTTCAATAAACAGAACTCATTTAAACATTTTTCTCTAAACTGCATGAAAATGGAAGCAGAGACAGCTTGGTAATTCTCAGTAATATAGTTAAAACTGAAATTTGCAGTTCCAAAGGTGGGAGCCTGGGCCTGGAGTGTATCTAGATCCATGAGCACAGGAAAGAACTATGAACAGCTTTTTCTGTGCTGTTCTTGCTGCTCCTCTTGCAGAACTTTAGCCATTGACAGCAGCAGCTATAAGGGCTTTCCAGAGGTTTACTGTAGCCAATGAAATAGTGGTGCTGTGGATATTCTGCTGTTCCTGCCTATGTATAGCCTTAGAAAACTGGCTAGTTTCTTTATGGAAAGCAGTACTCTAAAGAAGTTTTGTGCACTGGGTCCAAACTTTGCTTATTTGCTACAAATAGACATGGCAGTGATTGGTAATAGAGATGATGCAGCAGCTTTCAGCTATGTGCTATGCCATCTGGTACTAAAAAAGGAGGTATGAAACCTGTCTCTTCTTCAGCAGCAACATAAACCATAGAAGTTGTATTTCCCAATCTTCTCACTGAGAAGAAATCACTCTTACTGATTTGGAGGCTTTAAGCTTTGGCATCACAAATGTCTGAGATGGGTATGTTTTGGGTAAAGAGGAAACTATTTGCATCCATGTGCTGTAATCCTGTGATTGAAAATGAAATTGTCTTAGTTCAGTCTATTAAGAATGTACTTATAACTGGCACCCTTCCTTTAAAACTCAGTTTGCTACAAATGATACAATTTTTAATATTGATCTGATAGTACAAGTGGATATACTACAGGAAATTGAGTGTAATAGGGCATCCAGAATATCTTCAAAGGAAGCTAATGAATATTACTCACATCTTAATCCATTTAACAAATTGCTAATGGGAATCTGCTACATAATTACAGTAATTGGGGAAAGCAAGGGGGAATTTTTGAGCCTACTATACAGTGAAAAAAGGATTAAAATGTCAAACACCTGTAACCATGTCTTTAGATGACTTTTTTTTTTTTTTTCTCAGTATCCCATCTTTGTTAATTGTGTAAATGCATAACAGAACAATGGACTCAAGTCTCCTGGGACTTTACATTTTCAATTACTGTAATATTATAACTGCTTCTTTCAAAGGATTTATAAAATGGATCTGAGTATCAGTAACATTAGCTACATCTCATTTGAAGTTGTTTCAAAATAGTTAGGCTACCTTATGTTTCAAGAAAGTGATTATACCTATTCTTGATATTATATTGACATAGTATTATACATTTTGTTTTATAGGATGTGGCCATCTTAATACTGTACTATTAGTTATTTTAGTATGCAGATGAATGCTTGTTCATTCTAATTCTGATTTCAGAAATGTTTTGTCCTCCTAAAAATGAATATCTGACCTATAAGGTATTAAGTGTTTGACACCATTTATTTATATAGGATTCTAATACAAGGTTCAACATGAGGCTGACTATGAAGTTAAAAGAATCTTTAAAACAAAGTTCAGAACTAAGTGTATAAAATACTTTAAAATTTAAACTTAAAAAAAAAATAAAACCACTTTATTTTTTTCATTTAAAAGACTATCACTTCCAATTTCAAATTGTGGTCACCCTTCATATTTTCACTCAACAAAAGGAGTTAAATTATACCACAGATTTTAGGATCCCTAGTGATACAAAGAGGAATGCCATTTAACAAACTTTAAAATCATCTCGTAATGGAAGTAGACATATTACTGAATGGTTTGTATGAAAAATGTCCTATAAATAATAATAGAATTTCTTAGCAGAAGTGCTGAAGCTCCATTATAAATGCTACAAATGCTTCCCTGTATCAGAATACATGCAGCTAACCTTATACAATAAGGTAGTTGTATATGGTAATTTTTAAGTAATTTATTTTGGAGGTTCAAGCACTCAAAAAACTACTGAAAACCAGAATTATGCTTGTAAATGTGATTTTAACTCTGCTTTCTTACATGTGGCAATTGACATACATTGATGTCAAGGGGCTGCAGTTTCAGTCACAGCCTTAATTTGTAAAATACTTCTCTGCAGTCCAAAAAGACATCTTCATGTAGGCTAAGGTAATTTCATTTGTATAGAGATGTTCTGGACCACAGTTCAGCTCATGATATAAGATATAGCAAGGCCAGTGAACCTATGGAACACCAAAGAATTGTCAGAAAATTAATGGAAATAATGTATTGCAAAGTAATAAAGGGAATGTAAAAAATATAATTTATTTATTTAAACTAAACTTCTGAAGATTTTTAGGAAGACCATCAAAAGGAAATTCTGAAAAGCAAAATTAATTCCAGACTTCTCTTCCTCTTTGCAAAGAGCAGCAGCAGAGCTCTTGAAAGGTTAGAAAAAATGTGTAATAAAAATACCTGTTCTTTACCAAACTCAGCTCTGAAAAAAATCCACATTCCATTTTTCCTAAAATTTCTTATCAGAAATACCACAAGAAGTAAGAACACTGCCTTAAGAAATATCCACAATGATATCAGGATAATTTACCATGGAGGAAGCTGTAATGCATCATGGGAGATGCAGTCCAGGTTACGAGTCCAGTTCGCTAAGTATAATGAATACATTCAGAAACCCAGTCCCACATCCCATTAGGCATCCACACAGCTATGGAAAACAGGTGCATCTTCGATCAGCCAGAGGCTAATCTTTCTCATAAACTTGTAAATAATCTACAGATATCTGCTATCTTATCAACAAATTCATTATTTAATTTTCCAGGTGGAATATTAAAAAATTTAAACTAGAATTTCCATTGAGTCACAGGCATTATTATTAACAGTCTTTATGCTAGTTTCAAATTATGTTATGTTAAAACCAGATAAAGTTAAAAGACTTATCTGTAATTCATACTACTGTAAGATTAGAACCAGCTACTGCATTTTACCGTAGATAATACGCCTCTGTACAAATGTAACATATGGACGTACACATATTTTTAGTCCATTAATTAATTTAAATTTTCATGATCTTGTCCTATCAATACCTGTATCATAACGGAGGTCAACAATTATGATGTCCATAGTTGAATAGATATAAAATATGTCCTTTCAATTCACTGTTTTCATGATTTTAAAACCCAGTTTGAAATCACAGGACATTAGTTACAATAAAGTTATGCATTAAAGCGTTTTGTTTAAAATAGATGTAAATAAAAATTAGGTTGCTTATAAGGGCCAAAATTGTGAGGAATCAGGTTTTTTCATTATATTACTTAGTGTATTATTTACTAGCAGAAACATCTTCAGTTTCTACTGAGAAAAGAGAAATTATAATATCCTATCAGCTATACACCTGTGCACAATCCACAAAGATAGAGATAGAAGCTTACAAAATTCTTTGATGATTTTCTAAGATACTTCAATATCAGTGAAATATATTTAAAAAGGACTCTGTTCTATTCCTTTAAGGCTGTCCCGGAATTGTGCAACTTACATTAGTAATCATATATTGGATCAGAAAAAGCACTACTTTACGACTTTGTTTAATTAAAATGGAAAATAAAGAAATGGGGCAGGATAGCTTTATACCAGATGAAAAAATTGCTGATGATCCTTTTTACACAATCCAGATGAAATTTAATATTTCAAAAATGTTCTGTGATCTAATTGTTATTACTCACACTGGAATAATTTTGGGAATCTGCTATTAATGAATATTACATTAAAACCTTAACATTCAACTTAACTGACATGGTCTCTCTCTGCAAAGTTGTAATATGAAGCCAGCAGCTCACAGAGAGTATTTTCTGTAAAAACATAAAGGATAGGATATTCCAAAAATAGCAACTAATCCAATGCTGTACATGTATCAAGGAGGAGAAGAGTTCATAAAAAGTCCTCCCTCATAAACAGCCGTAGTAGCTGTATGAATGAAGAGTTCCTGTGAAATGCCCAAGGCTGCTCTTTGGTTAATATCTAAGAGCTACATCATCTTTAGAAGGAGGTACACATTTTCTACATGGACTTGAGACCTGAAAGCAAGGTTTTTGTTGTAGAACAAAAAGGAGTTGTATTTTTTCTTAAGTGGACTACTCATTGATAAAAGAGCACTACTTAGACAAACAAGTAACTATAGAGAACAGACAGTGTACTTGTAAAGAAACTGCAAGTAAATATATTGTTGTTGCATCCTACCTTGTACACCATGATAGGAATATCAATGACAATATAGATAAGGTCTCCTAGTGCCAGACTGGCTATCAGTGCATTCGGGCCATTCCTCATGCATTTGTTCTGGTAAATGATCCTCAGCAGAGTTGCATTTCCAACCATTCCAACGATGAAAATAGCACAAGATACCACTGTGTTAATGTATTTAAAAGTTTCAGCAATCTTAGTCTGCTGGGAGCATTTGACAGTTTGGTTGGACAATGGGGTCTGTCTGGTGGTCAGGAGTATGCTGGATTCAATCCCTGAGAAGGTGGAAAGGTAGTTTCCCAAGTCACTCCGATTGGTAGTATATGTGTAAGAGCTGTCACTGAGGCCAAATCCTGGAACCAGGAGCAGCAAGGAAACTCTTAAACACAAAACTTCCATTCTGAAGTCCCAAAACAGAAAATTCAGTGAGACAGGGTTTTTTTTTCAGTATTTCGGTGAGATACCCCTCACTTCCTCACCTGCAGAGAAAAACGGTAAGCAAAAAAAAAAAAACAAAACAAGAAACAGAATCAATACAACAGGTAGACTAACACACCCTGTTTCTCACCTAGGGTAGGGTATTTGAATGTGCAGTTTCTACAACACACATATATAAACACCTGTTTATAATCACTGTGCTACTGTAAAATCCAGATTACCCACATTAACTGACAAAATGCAACCACAAAAAATTCCATAGCTTTTAACAATGAGATCCTGAAAAACCCCTTTGGTTTGAGACAGAATTTGTATATGAATGGAAAAAATATTATGGATGGAGTTCTGTTTTAAAATACAGTCTTGCAAGTGTACCAGCAAAGGGAGGCCTTGGAGACTGATGAATGATATTTTAGCTAAAACAGAAAGCTATTGGTTTTTCATTCAAAAAGGTAACAGCACTGCATTAGCAATTAAAGGTTCTGAATTTGTTCATTGTATGGGTATTGTTGATATATTGCAACAATGAGGTTTATATTATTTTTCTTCAACCTGGATTTCAAATGAAGACTGAAAATACATGTATTTCAAAACAAAATTTAGACCAGATCTGAAGTCCCTAAATATTAGGAGGATGACTTTTACAGTCTCAGGTTAGTTCTCTGACCAGGAAAAACCCTTCAAACTTCATGTGTCAATTTACTGTAATAAAGATAAATCTTTGGTTCCTGAATCTCCTTGTAACTCATGTTCAGTACTTGGTCATGGCAGAGTTAATTATAAAAATTTAAGCTATTTTAAAGATAAAAAAATACTTGGTTTGGTATTCTAAGCAGTAATTAATGACATTTCTAGACAGGAAAGGAAGCATCATAGCATTCTCTTCCAGCAACTACATCTGCCTATGTGTGACACCAGAGCTGGCTCCCTGCCACAGGGGGTAGATACTACACCTCCTATGGAACCCAGGAGACCACTCCAATGTCCATTTCCTTGAAGCCTCAGCCTAATTTAGGATATTTTTTTACATGGCTCATATCTGTAAAACAAGACAAAGTGCTGCAGTGTTGCCAAAAGAAGAGTAGAAAGTCAAGTATTTATAACTTTCTGATTTCTAGGGACTCACATGAAGGATTTGGGAGGATCCTTTTAAATGAACGAATCCTAATTTAATTCTCTATGGGGCTATTAAGTTAGAATTTACAGCAAGAAATTTACCAGAGGAAGAATGTGGGAGACAATTTACAGATACAACTTCTGGACACATCCACAGTATAAATATTTACTACTATTATCCTCTTCTTTTGTGTGTGGCCTGTAGAAGCGTGTGTGTACCTAGACACAGAAGTAAACGCAATGTTAACCTGAGGATTCCTGTCTGGCGTGTAGAGTGCTGTCCATCACAGACCCGTGAACCAGTTCACAGTTTCTTATATTAGTTTATCTGAGATGAGGGTCTGACCAACTGTGAGTTCCTGTGCACTTGATTTTAAAGTTTTATATACTAAATAGCAAACCCTTCTTCATTAAATGCTGTTTACAATGATATCTCAGGGCAGTTAGCAAGTTTGCATGATGTAAGTGCTTTCACTTAGTTTCTAAATCATATGAGAAACATCAGATGTATTTGACTGTAACTCTTTTCAGGCAAGTTTTTTTATTGTTTACTATGACTATGGCTCCCTATTTTATAAATGGAAAAAACGAATCACTAGATATTTAAATGACTTTCCCTGTTTCATACTTGCCAAAGTAAATTTGATAGTGCTATGAACAAAACCCACAGCCCTATGCTTTAGTAATTATATTAGTATTCTCCTTATTTAATGATGTTTTCTTGTGAAGATTTGATACGTCTCTCATATGAACATGGTGGTAGTGTGGCAGTCATGCAGCAAACATGCAAAGCTAGGGATAAAATTGCCAATTAAGCATCTCTTTTCTCTCTTAGAAGAAACTTTACCATAAGAAGCAAAACTAGAAAAAATTTAACACAATAATTTCTAAGGATATTTTTCTTACAGATTCCTGACAATCCTTCATTCCTCTGTGCATATTTTCAAAATATCTGTATTGTTCCACAATACAACATGCAAACTGCCTCATGTAAGTAACATACTAGCATCCGCAATAACCTTTTGTAATAGATAATCTAGTATTTTCTTCACATGTCATCTGAATACCTGGAGTGAGGCTGTTGTGTAAATCCGGAGGCCACATGTATGTGCTGTGCCAGTGCTCACACAGCACTGCACAAGTAGCCGTAGATGCAGAGAACAAAACTCCTAACTTGCCTGGAGTATTAAGTCAGAAAAATTCCCATACCGAGATTCACAAGAAGAGCCATTCTACTAGAAATGAAATTGTTCAAAGGTATAAGGACGAGCTAAAACGTTAACCGTGATTAATCTGCCTAAAAGGCAGCTGAGAGGTAAACAGGAGCTAATAAACTTAACGAGGGCACGAAAGCGCTTGAAGAATACTGCCGAGAAAACTACTTTCTTTCGGTTGTCTCCCACCGCGGCACAGACAGTGAGCGCTCTTTGCTGTTGGGATAATTGCCTTATAGTTCTTCCTCTAACACAAAAGAAAACATTCTCCGCTTGTAACACTATCAAAAGATCATTTCTAACATGCACTTGGCAAATCAGTACTACCTCCCCTGCAGCCTATATAGATCATCTGACAAGATCCATATGTCGCTAAACTTTATTTAATAATAGCTATCCCAAGCTGCCTTGTGCCTGTTTCTTGTTCTCTCTTTCCCCTCTCTCCTTCTCCCTCTCTCACACTCATATACACGCACGCACACAGAGCTGCACCATCGACACCTAATCGTTATCTGGAGCGCTATCGAGAAGTGCTGAAAGTGTCCCGCAGCTCCCGGCCGGGCTCTTCCCGGGCCGTGGCAGTGGGTCCTGCCCGGCTCCGGCAGCAGGAGCCGGCGCACTCACCCCCGGGGAGCCTCCTACCTCATGCTGTGATTGCTGCCGCTGCTGCTGAGAATTTCCTCAGAGTGGCTTTTCCTGGGATAGTCTTACCACATCCTCCTGCCTGCCTGTGACTGGGTGGGATTGAAAAATCTCCACCTCCGCTAAATCAGTGAAAGAAAGAGACAGACTGAAGAAGTCAGAGCGTCCCCTCTTTTCTGCCCCCTCCCCCAATTAAAACAAACCTCCAGCTCAAACTGAGCCGTTGCCAATGTTAAACACAAAGGCTGCCTCCCGGGTACAGGGGAACACTAAGCTCTTTAACTGTTTCCTCGCTGAAATGGAGCTGAGCTGCCTTCCTGGACTCATCTAAGCAACAGCCTTGGGAATCCGCTACTGTAGCCGCTTCCTAATAGCACATGACGTTCTCAAAAAGGTTGTGTACCTGATTGAAGCAGACAACATCGGAGACATGAGCAGAGCCGGCAAAAAAACCTCATTATGAAGTATACAGGATTTGCTTTGCGTTTTCCCCAGGTTTGGCCAGGATTATAATGTGTTTCCAAGATAATCAGTAAAACTTGATGTGTAAGAGTTTCAAAAATGCTTGATCCATAAAGAGTGACTGTTCCTGGGTGAAATTTTTTGTGGTCCATCCAGGACACACCTTGTGAATACCTTTTAGTTTTCAAGACCCAAAATGCATTTACAAAAGTACCATTTTCTGGCATTCCTGTGTTTCGAATACTGTTCTGTCAAGGTTGTGGTAAAAAAACACATTCAGAAAACGTGAGTTCTCTTATAACTAGTAATCTTTTCTCATGATGAAAAAATACGAGTATATTTAGAGGGAGCAGCTTGTAGTGGAAAGAGTTTCAAAATCCCTTCATGTTAGCAAGTTCAAGAAATTTTGAGTCCTTTGTTGAAATATTTCAGGATCCTCATTTCATAGCAAGTTTCTGTGTAGCTGTACCACAGAAACAAATTTCTAAATGTGAATGGGCTTCTTTTGAATACAAAAACCAGTCTTCCTAAAGATGATATAAAAATATGTGGACCTAAAAGAACAACAACTGAAAAGAACAATAGAAAAGGTGATTCTTTTGGCCTCCAGAATTAAAATATCTGGCACTAAATCCTGTGAGAAATTGTTTTGACCTTTATGAATTTTGCATAGTTAAAAGAATGTTTCTGATAAACCTTGACTAGGAAAAACTCAGCATCTGGATTGACTGGAATAGCAATACTTTATTTCTTCTAGAAAGTCATCTCAGTTAAATGGTGTGTCAAAACACAAGACCTTTGAAGGAACCTAAGTATTCAGGCTGAGAATCGCAAGAAGCCTACTGTTTGCAAATCAGGTAGAAGTTTAATTCAAAATATCAGGTTACCCTGAAGTTGAATAAATGCTGATAAGCCACTAAATTGTCCATATATTAGTAAAACTTATTTGAAACTCTTTACAGTTTGGTCATAGATGTGTAGTATTAGTGATTTGCTTTGTCAAGAACCATCAGTATGATGAATTGTTGGAAAAAGTGTTGGGGGGCTAGAAAGGGTCACATATGCTTTGTGAAGTGCTTTATGAAATACAATTCTTAAATTTCTTCTATGTTCTCTAAACATTCTTAATGCCCTATTCTTTTCCTAGGATCATTTGACCATTATGTCTAAATAACTAGAGTTGTTAAAACAAAAAAGATATTTATATTTCTGATCTTATTCAAACACATTTTCCCTTCCAAATAATAATTCCAGTAATTTGGAAGGTTTACATTATATATTCAGACACTGCCATGTGTATATTTACTGTTAAATGAAACAATCCAATTCATTAATGGTGTTAAAGATTTCTTTCAAAATAAAAAAAAAAATTAAAGCTCTTTCTTACCATTTTGAATGCTTCTATTATTGCCAACGCACATAAATAGTATTAATTATTAGAAATTACTCAATTGCTCAGTTATGTGTGTGTTGTTATTATTATTGTTGCTTTTTTTTTTTATTTGACCTTTGTCCTGTCTTTAATCTTGTCAGGTGCCTAAAACTGAGTTGAGCTCTTGTCTTAAACTAAATTAAACTCCAAAGTTATATTTAATTGTTCCTGCTAGGTTTTTTTACTGTGCCCAGGAGAATAACGTGGAAAAAGAAGTCATCATATATGAATTATATATATGTTCAGCTAGTAGAGACACCTTCACCATGATGGTAGGGCTGCTATCCTGTGCATGCATTCTTTTATGGAATAGTTCTTGACTGAGGACTCTCTTCCAGAATCAGTGCAGTGAAAGTGTTTCCTCTGACCTCTTCTGTTTTGTGTCTTCAACAACCTGTTCAGCTTGTCTTGCACAACTTCGAAGATTCAGAGTAAGGGTAATATATTAGTCTCATTACAAAACAACCCATTATACTTCTGTTTTAAGGGTACCTGACTTTTGCAGCTTCAAGAAGACACTGAGCATTTTGTAAAGCTGTTAATTTTCCTGAAGACTTTAGATATTAGAAAGTAATGCTTCATTGCAAATGTTACTAGTCTAATGAAACTAAAGCTGCAGTGCCTCTTATACAACTGCCTCAAAGCCAATAAAAGAGGATTTTTAGTTATGTTTGGAGGAGGTAATTTTATTGTATTTAAATGAATGTTCAGAGACTGTATTGCTTGTTAAGCCACAGATCTTCTCAGGTTTGATACGAGAAATGAACATATGTTCATCAGCTCATGGAGTCCTAAATCCCATTCCTGAGATTCAAAAGACCAAAATCAAAATCAGATATTTTCTATCATTGGTATTTTCATAAGCAGTCATTTGATGTGTTTATAATGTGTTGCGTTTTCAGAAAATCAGAAGTGGGTTTAATGCCAAAGTATGTAAATATCTAATTATTTTGCTTTCTTTGACTTGATTTCTGATATAATTTTTGTTCCCTTAAGAGATAATACAAAATATTATGTTAGGAGCCACCTGGATAATTTGGAAAAATGAACCTAGATACCCTGGTTAAAATACTGGGTAACTGTTTTACATTGAATTCAATATGTAGATGTAGTGAATAATTTTGCTTTGTATTTCTGAAATAAAAGGGAACTCAACAAATCCAAAACTTTTCATAGAAACATCCGAGTTTGAAAAATATTTGGTGGGCACATTTCTCAACTTTTACCAACTCTGCCTCAATCAGAGCTTGCACCTCATTGGAAAAAAACAAACAAACAAACAAACAAACAAAAAAACCCCCAACTATTCAAACCATAGACAGAACTTCTATATTGTGTAGGTTTTCTATTCTTCAACATGAGATGCACTTATGCAGCAGCTTTAGAATAATTCAGTTAAAAATTGTACCTACCAATTCATTGAAACCTGGAGCCTGTTATTTCCAGTGATCACAAAGCTATTTATTTGTTTCTATGACATAGAATTTCTGTTTCCCAGTAGCTGCTTTATTTAAATTGTATCTCTAGTAATGACAGATCTGTAACTCTCTTTATATGCTTAGCACAAATAAATCCTCTTTCTGGCAAGAGTATCTTGCTCCTCCCTCTTTCCTCTTTCCTCTTCTCTCTCCTCTCTTTTCCCCCTTCTCTGTCTGTCTCTTTTGTTTCCTTCATGATGCTAGACATTTTTTGACAACTTACAATATGATTTTATTTTTCAAAGAGAATTACAGTGAGAATACTTTTATATTAGTTTATTCTAATAATTGGAAAGGTATTTGTATTACAACCACTGAAATATTCCTGCCCCCAGATTACGGGAAATTGAAACCTGAGAGTGTCATGGCATCAAAAGGGAAAAAGGATTTTTAAGGACAAAAGGCCATAATAAATAAATAAATAAATAAATAAATAAATAAATACATACATACATAAATAAATATTAATAAATAAATTAAGAACTGCAGGAGCTATTGCACCACAAATGGGAATATTAGTCAGGAACTGTGGATTGGATGTATATAAATTTTGCAGAATCATGACAGAAAAATTTGTTGGAGCTTCAGTGCACAGGTTGGTGAAGTAGTGATATCTATTGTTAATTTCCTTCAGTTGCCGAGCATTTTAGCTTCTGAGGAGCATTTTTCTACTGTGTTAAATGCAATATACTAAAAACATTTCGGGAAAGTTTTTCCAGGAGAGGTGATGTTGTTGGTCTCCATTTCCATAAATGCAAACCCTAGTTCTCGAGCTCTTGTTCCGGAGAACCTGACAGGGATGCAGCTGTGAGTGCTGAGGGAGTTAGCCAATGTTGTTGTCAGGAAAGGAGCTGCCAGGGAAAGACCTGGCTTTCCTGGTGGACAAATCGCCCATGAGCCAGCAATGTACCCTTGCAGTAAAGGAGACCAATAGTATCTGTGGCTGCACTAAGCAGAGTATTGCCAGTAGGTCGAGGGAGGTGAATTTGCATGTCTGTGCAGCACTGATGAGACACATATGGAGTGGTGTGTCAAGACAGCCATAGACATGCTGGAGTGAGTAGAGCAATGCTCTATAAAAAGATGACTAAGAGACTTCAGCATCTACTGTATAAGGAAAGGCTGAGAGAGCTGAGACTGTTCAGCCTTGAGAAGGCAGAGGCAGAATCTCATCAATGTGCATAAATACCTGGTGGAAAGCAGTAAAGAAGAGAGTTCCAGACTCTTCTCAGTGGTGCTCAGTGACAGGACAGGAGGCAATGGGCACAAACTGAAATACAAGAAATTCAGTCTAAGCATGAGAAAAAACATTTTAACTCTAAGGGTGATCAAACAGTGGAACAGGTTGCCCAGAGAGGCTGGAGAGTCTCTGTCCTTCGAGATATTCAAAACCCAGCTGGACACAGTTCTGAGCAACCTGCTTTAGATGACCCTGCTCTGAGCAGGGGAATGGACTATATGATCTCCAGAGGTCCCTTCCAACCTTAGCGCCTCTGTAGTTCTGGGATTCCCTGATTCAGATGAAACTTCCGTTATGTAAAGAGTATTTGATTTGAGCATTATAGTGTTCAAAATATTTTGAGTTATACTATTTCTATTGGAAAGTGATATGGTATTGAATCGAGCTTGAACTATATTAAAAAGAGTATTTGTAAAGTATTTGTAAAGTATGTGTCAAGTTCAGTATTGTCCAAAAGAATAAAGTATGATGTTTAAGGAAATATTTAGCAAAGAGTGTATTTTTTAATTGTTAGCTCTATAAAGAAATTTTTTCTTTTTGTCTTCTGAGGCCCAGATAGCAAAGTGATTGACTCTAGAGAGCATTTAAGGATTTTCAGCTGTTTTCATTCTTCATCCCCGTTGTTTCAGGCAACCCTGAAACTAGCTGTGAGCTAAGGGAGTCCAAGGAACCTGCTCCAAAAAGACCAGTCTTTAATGGTAATAGATAAAAAGTTTTTTACATAAAACCCTAAATATGCAGTAAAAATGTATAAACAAAGAGTAATGAAATCGAGATATGTCACAGAAGATGCCTGTTGTATAATTGTGCAATGGGTGAAATTATGCAGTGAGTGATTATATCCATACTACAGAATAAAATGGAAGAAGGAAAAACAAATATGAAGACAAATTTGATTTAAAGAACACTAAGACAAGGCAAATTTATTAGATTAGAAAATCTTTCATAACTTGCTGTAGTTCACAAACTAAGGTTCAATCTCCATTTGCTGATGGGAGCCTATGCAGCACACATGTTCTGTGATAGAGGAATGTTATTCTGCTGCCAGATGCTTCTTTTATTATCTTAAGCACTAATAAAATCATCTAGATAAGATAGTGAGATATTAGGATGCCATTTTATCTTAATCTATATAAGGTTAAAATTATTTCTATTGGCTACTCTGCAATGAAGCTGTTTTTTCATGGAAAACCCTCACTCATCTCACTTATTTCTAATGTTTCCAAGTTACCTAATTTTTTATTAGCCTAACTGAAGCTAAATGGAAGTAAGCTGCTTGTACATTTACATTGATGCAGTAAATTCCTATTCTTAATTTATTCAGTGTCTGATGATTAGCATATACTATTTCACATATTATCTTACAGTAAGTGATACACTCAGGCCTGTTTAGATTTACCATTAAGTGATAGATCTATGAACCTTTGCATGTTTTTATAGATGTAAGGAATCAATAGATGTCAGGAATGTATGTAAGGAATCAATTTTAGGATAAATTATCAAGATTTCTGGAAAAGGTTGCGCCATTCCTTTCTGCTATATAGAAAAACAATCTTTCTTGGAAATCAAAGCATACATTTAAGTAGCTGGGATAGCATTAAGACAGTGTAAATAGAAAACCAGAGGTTTGTGATACTTGAGAAAGAAGGAGCAGACAGCTCTTAAGATTGTGGTGATAAAACTCTTCCAGCCATCCAAGAATGATCCTTCTGTTTTTATGGTTATTCATGTGGGGTATTCTGTTTGTTTGTTTGTTTTAACAGTACAGCTGGCTCTATCTCATGTTTAGAGGGGCTGGGTTGAAATAGCATTGAGTTTATGGATGTGGGATTGGTATGGTGTGCCATACCATGTGTTGTCATAGCCTTTGTATGAGGCAAAGGAGATCCTAAATTGTGATGCAACTGATTAAAGGACATAACAGTAACTTTTGTTAAGCAAATTACCTTATTGCCTTGCTGTGGCATGGACTTTCGTTGCAACGACTTGCACCCTCTTTTATGTAGAAGAGAAAAAGCAAGCATGAATGCAAGAGACAAATGGAAGTCCTTATGCTAAAGCCTCAAGTTAGTTCCTTGCAGTTGATACCTAAATACATTTTGTGGATTTTGGTCGGTTGCTTGGATTTTGTTTTGTTTTGTTTGTTTGTTTTATTTGATTCAGTAAAGAAACATAAGTAATCCCATGAAAAAAAATCTAGGATCCATTTTATCATTTGGAATTGTTCTGTGTTTCTTACAGTTAGACACTACATAGAAAAAGTGCTTTTACTTGTACTTGGCTGTGTTAATACAGTTCAGTGATACTAAGTTTCAGAATTGTCAAGAAATCTGTACTTTTCTTGAGGATTCAGAGGGTTGGGAGCCAACTAACCTGTCTCCTTTCATTCCTCTTCCATCCCAGCTCATTCATAGAAATCCTTCTCTGTTTTGCTGTGTTCTTTCTAATGAGAATAAGCATCAAACGAGGTAGGCATCAAACCCTGACAACAGTGTTCATCTGCTGTCTTTCTTCTGCTGATTCTTGTCCTGCCCACTGTTGATGATCTACTGTAGTTTCTCACACAGTTGCTAGTGTGCCCATTCCTTCATGCACTAAACACTATATGGATGAATTTTGCTCGTTTTACCCTTACTCGCAGTCACAGTGCTGGGGTTTGGTGTGGTGAGGAAAGACAGAAAAGCAAACTGGGAGGATGTCAAGCCTCTGGCTGACCAGGCCCCTGCCTTGCTTGCTGTGGTATCCCCCTTGGCTGCTGGCTCCCCAGCTCTGAGGAAGCAGCCGACCCTTGCTGCTGCCTAACAGAGGGAGGACATCCTGGACTGAAAACAAGGCATGATTTTGTTTCTTAGTTCAAGTATGCCAGACAAAAGATCCAACTCAGTTCTGCTATCTTTGGACGGAAGTATTTCTTTCTCTAGTGACAGCAATCTTACTTTGCTTTATAAACTAACTTGAAACAGAGCTGATTTCTGTGTGTCAAGCTACTGTGAATTAAGCTATGTCTTTTCAACTGAAGGGAAATTGTGGAAAGATAAACTAATAATGTTAAAATATGCAGGCATATTTATACCATATGCGTATTATTCAATTTTGATTTTATTCTTATCACAGTACATTCAGATTTTTCAGAATGTGAAATGAAAATTAACAGGAGATATTTTTGCCAGTCTCCTTTTCCTGTCTTCTATTCCACTGCAGTTACATAGACTTTCATATTATAATACTAGATTTTTGTCATGTTAAAATCCAGTGGGATAAGGACATAAATAATACACAGAAGAAACTCCATTGTATCGAATTGTAACACAAGACTGATCTATTTATATAGATAAAAGGCTTAAAATTTTAGACATATGCGATTCCTGGGCACAGTAGGATAAATGATGACATTAGCTTTCTGTGATAATTCTTGTTATTAAATAAAATAATGTATTTTAGATAACAAGAACCAGTATAGTTCAGTTTTTAAACTTTTAACTACTACTTATCCTAGTCACAAACTTTCCTCAACTCTTAATTGATTTAATGTGCTATTCAATTTAACTATTCAGGAAGTAGATTAGAAACACAGCCAATAAATGCAGGCAAATGTGAGTTTATGTACTCTCTGAATTAGTGAGTTTATAATTTGCATCATACTTTCTGAGGGAAGAGCATCTGGATACACCCTTTCCACTTCCTTATGAATGTAAACCTCATATTTTCTAATCCATAAGTAAATGGTAAAATGCTGAATCTTAACTAGGTCAGGTTTTAGACAATGGGAATATAATGATCCCTTTTGCAAGATGAAAGCCCTGTAGATTTAAATAGTGTATTATGAATATACTGAAAAATGTGTATCATTGTGAAATGGGTGCTGAAAACATACGTATCAACATTGTGAATAAATGTTATTTACTTCAGATCCACTGAAATCAAAGACATGTTGTGCAACTCTTGGAGCACCATTCCATCAGATTCTAGTGTAAATCTCTTAATGGAAATGAAAATACATTTCTTTATATTGTCAGGGAATGATCATGCATTACATAATTCTATCCAGCTTAGATTAATATATCGATACTTTGTAGAGAAACATGCCACCATGTACATGTATCTCAAAATACATCTGCAACTGGGCAGTTGCTGCAATTTTCTGCAAAAGCTATTTCTGCTTGTTAAGAATTTTGATTCATTTTCATAACTTTTTAGTACTTCCTGACTTTTTAATGATTAATTCATTAGTGGCTGTAATAATCTAGATGAGTAATTTTTCAATAGGTGTTGAAAAATAGGTGAAAATCAAATTTTGATTCTGAAATAATCTATAATCTGAAGCATTCTTAATGGAAATAAGGTTCCTGGGAGTGAAAATGTTTAAAGAAATCTGCATCCACAGAAGCTTTAAACTCAAATAATAAACCTATGCATGGACTCTGTGAATTGAGCAGGGCTCATTTTTTAAAATAATTACGAATAATGTAAATTTAAAAATTATATTGTTCACATGTTTATAATCTAAGCTAAAACTATTTTAAAAAATTAAACAAATTATTTATTCAGCCATACCAAACAAGTGGCCAGAGCTGGATTCTCTTAAATTAAATAATTTAGCTCTTAGACATATTGTCATAGCAAAAATATCTGGATCAAAGCATCAGCAACTGCCTGTGATTGATTCATAATATACAATTAGCTATCTCCTTTTATTTTTTTTTTTAATTTTTTAATTTTATCTGGTGCTATTTAAATCTCATCTGTACCATTACTTTTGAAATAATGGTCAAGAACAATATAAGCTTTACAAAAATTGTGAACAATATGGGAAAGAAATGCCTTTCAGATTTAGATTTAGAATACTTTAATGCTATAGCAAAAAGAAAGATGGACTAAAAGACTGCTTCCAGGTCAGTTTAGAGCCTGTACTTTATATTTGAGGCTGAAATTTAATTGAGTCAGGATCTGTGTGCTGACTTTTTCTTTTCAGTTTATGTTAAAAAGTGAAAAAAATGTGGAAAGCCATACCAAAAGCTTCAACATTATTTTCTGAAATTTTGTAATGATTTATTGGAATTTTGCAATATACTGAAATACTTGGGCAGTTGCTTGAAGAAAAAATCTGTTGAGATATTTTAGTCTCTGCAACCTTTTTAGTTCAAATTAAAAACCAAATTATTTAAACTGTCCTATTTATTAGCTCCATTAACTGCATCTTTATTCCTAGATAAATGTCCTCACGTTAAAGAAATTTACCATCTTTGCAGTTCTTTGGATACACATGCCTGTGCATATATATATCAGATACGAAACACTGGAAGATCTTGTTTATTGTCAAAATTCATATATGCAAAAAAGTCTTTCAAGTTATGCAGAAGTAGGAAAATAGTCTGTATGATTTTAGCTGCTAGCATTTGGCGAGACTAAAGGGAAATGAAACAAGCAGATGTCCTATAAGCTGTCAAGACCTAATATGTCTGGTATTAATAGACATGTCTGGGCCAAGTTCTCTCTAGAGATAGTAGCAATTATCGTTGCCTCCAGATAGTCACATGCAATTTTGTAAAGGGTTCAGATTCTCAGTTGTTGTGTTTTTTAAAAAATTTAATTAATCATTACTTATTATAATACTGTCTGTAGATTTAAGTACCCACCCCTAACGAGGTGTCTCAACATGAAACAAAGTTTAAGGTTTTTTTTTTCAGTGGTGAATAGGAACTGATAGCTTAATTCCTTCTGCCCTGGAGGGCTGGTACAACTTGGTGTATTAAGAAATGCCAGTTTGAACAGATATGTTTGGCAACTCATATCAAAATGATGAGACTCAGACTCAGGCTGTTTCCTTGTATAAGGTTGTTCTATATTAATACACCTTGCCTCCATTGTCACCTGATGGTTTTACCAACTATCACTATACTTGACTGAGCATCTCAAGTGCTCAGGAAGATGGATGAATAATACTTTTGGAGACAGTCACCTTTTGACTTAGGACTTTGGATATGTAATTATATTCACTAATCAGGTTTTTATTTATTCCAGAAGAGCACAGCAATTTCGGGTCTCATATTTAACCACTGTCAAACCATTTATTTGAAAATCCACAGGACTAGTGGGGGCCTTAAGCTTCTTATAGAAATGACAACACACCTTTTGTGGAAAGCATGCTTGGAACAATAGTGCTGTGTCTCGCTGTGCTGCTGTCCAGCGAGACCGGGGCAGGCTGGAGAGTTGAGTGGGGAAACATTTCACAAAATATAACAAGGGAAAGTGCAGAGTATTGCATGTGGGTAGGAACAACCCCAGGTTCCAGTATAGGGTGGGGAATGACCTATGGGAGAGCAGCGGAGGGGAAAAGGACCTGGGGGTCCTGGTGGACAGCAGGATGACCATGAGCCAGTGCTGTGCCCTTGTAGCCAAGAAAGCCAATGGCATCCTGGGGTGTATTAGAAGGGGGGTGGTCAGTAGGTCGAGAGAGGTTCTCCTCCCCCTCCTACTCTGCCCTGATGAGATCACATCTGGAATATTGTGTCCAGTTCTGGGCTCCTCAGTTCAAGCACAGGGAACTGCTGGAGAGAGTCAAGCGCAGGGCAACAAAGATGGTTAATGGAGTGGAACATCTCCTTTATGAGGAAAGCCTGAGGGAGCTGGATCTCTTTAGTTTGGAGAAGAGGAGACTGAGGGGTGACCTCATTCACGTTTACAGATCTATAAAGAGTGAGTGTCATGAGGATGGAGTCAGGCTCTTCTCAGTGACAACCAATGGTAGTACAAGGGGTAATGGGTTCAAACTGGAACTCAAGAGGTTCCACTTAAATTTTAGAAGAAACTTCTTCTCAGTGAGGGTAACAGAACACTGGAACAGGCTGCCCAGGGAGGTTGTGGAGTCTCCTACTCTGGAGACATTCAAAACCCGCCTGGACACATTCCTGTGTAGCCTCATCTAAGTGTCCCTACTCCGGCAGGGGGATTGGAGTGGATGATCTTTTGAGGTCCCTTCGAATCCCTAGCATTCTGTGATTCCGTGATTCTGTGATAGGGTACCTATTTCTAGACTGCTATACTTATTGCTAAGATTTTAAGCTTCAATGTTCTTGCTAGAGTTTCAGAAAACTACATTCTTAAGGTTGACTTTGAATAATGAAGAGCTGAGATAGATTCAAAATACTAATTAAAGCCACTGTTCTGTTTGGAGGACAATACATATGATATGCACGCACTATCTGAAGGGTTGGGGGTCCTTTGCCGTTTTCTTTATTTATACATACATGTTAAACCATATTCAGAGAAATACTCATGGGCTGTGTTTGTCCTGGAAAGCATTCCAAAGAATGAATTGTCAGTTTTGCCAGATCTTTCATTAAATGTTTACTTTTTCAGTTATATCTAATATCTATTTATCTCCTCTATGTACTCACAAACATCCAGAAGAATTAAAACTATCAATATTTTTATGTGACATTATGGTAGATGCATATGAAATTCTCAGCGGCAGTGCTGTGGCTTTTTTCAAGAAATAAGATTTTAGGATTTTTTGCTTTTGAACTCATGGAGTCAAATATTTTCAACCACTTAATAAGAACAAGCTGCTACTAAGCTTTTAAAATAAGACTCAAAACAGCTTGCACTAGAAAAAATATCTTTGCACAGAAACTGGAACATTTCTGCAAGTTTGTGGTATTCTTTTGGGTTTTCAGTAGGAGAAACCGGTCTACAGAATCTGCTCTCTGATTGCTTTGAAGTAAAGTAGCTCTTCTATCCTAGTTCAAAATAGGCTACAAACAGACATCTTCTGAATTTTGTCATCCAAATTTAAGGTGGTGCTGCCCATCCATTGCTTGTCACCAACCAGAAGCTGAACATATCCTCCTCTGCAAAGGTCTGTTAGGAAAAGAAATGTCTTGTAAAGTAGACATCAGTTGGTGGCTATAATTCTAGGAGTGCTATAAAGCTTAGAAATGTTTTTAATAGTTACTACGTCAAAACTGCAGAGTGCTTCTGATTTGTTAAGCAGCTGATATTGTTAACTAGCTTGTGCTGGTAGTTGCTATAGCTTAAGCTTTGTAGAAAGGAAAAAGCTCCAAACAAACTGTTGTTTTAGGTAAACATTTCCAGCTTCCTGTTTTGTGTGGTTTGACTTTTCCTCATGTTTTTCTTTCTTATTCTGCTGTCTGAATATTGTTCTGATTAGCCTGAAGTCCAAACAGTGAGTAAGTACTTTGCTGAAGAGTATGTGAGTATGCTGATAGTTCTCAGCTTGGCCATTTACATTGGAATCAAAGGGTTGAAAAAAGTTCTTCAACTAGTTTTCTTTGTGCTACTTTTTCTTGTTACTTGTATTTGTTGTTATGTCAGGCTATTATGCTTTTTTACGCTTTTCTTATATTTTCTTAAGTGCTTCAATGTGTTTTCTGAATAGACACTGAAATAGAATTACTGATGGAAGCATAATTAAGGTGCCTGACTTTCAGATGTTAACTCTGACCATAAAGCACCGCATTTATTTAATTTATGACTACAAGATATGTGACTCTTTGAGAAGCAAATTTTGTTCGAAGTGTATTTCTTGAAAGGAACATGCTATTTGCTCAGCCAAAACCTGTTGATAGAAAACTATCCAAGAAATAGGAAGACAATTACTCCACCCCCAAATTGCGCAGTTTATAAAAACAACTTCAGCAATTGCAGGTTTAAAGCCTGACTAGACTAAAGTGTCTAAATGGTTTGAATAACTACTGGGGAGCAAAGAGAGAATTTTTCACTCTTTGCATGTGTATTTTACAAAGGAAAACCTATTTTGAATCAGATTGGAAAGATTTTTCTCTTTCCACTGGTCTATGCCAGAATCCAATTATAGAACACATCCCAGTAATGGCAATAAATAATAGTTATAAGAGGAGAATGAGGAATGGGAAGGCATGCTGCAATTTGTTGTTGCCAAATAAGACCCTTTAATAAGAAGTCTGCTTGTTCTCTTTAAAGTGACATTTCAAAGGTTTTTTTCCCCATTTACAACTGAAGAATTGGTATGCTTCCAGCATCTTGGTGCATTTGAAAATTAACTAAACAAAGCATATTTTTTTAAACTTCAACAGCTTATTCCTTCTCTGAAAAAATATCTAAAGCACATAGGAATGAAATCCTGACCACTTTGAAGTCACTTGGAAAATTGTCGGTCAGTGAAGCTAGGATTTTACCTCAAGTGACTCAAATCTTACGCTATTTTAAATAGGATTTTAGAGACCAGTCCTTTTTGTGGAGGAAGTTAGATTTCTGTTTTACATTGTTAACTCATTTAAAACTTTAATTCCAACTGGCATATTTCTCAAACTCATCAAAGAACAGCTTATTCTCTTTAGCTTCTCTGCCTAATCGTAGAGGCCTGAGAACCAATACAGAGTTGCAGAATTTTCACACTGAAAAACTGAAGGCCTCGTAAGGTTCTGTGCTCCTGTGACTATACAGTTGACTGTGTACAGAAGGACACTTCCTCTGAAGAATTAAGATTGCTGACTGTATCAGCAGAAAAAACAGCAAGTCATTATTTCTAGAGATTCATAACTGGCTATTTCACTGACATTATATTAGAATCATTAGGGTTTCTCACTGCTGATTCCAACCCTACTGCAGAATAGGGATGGGGCACATTAAGAGCATTTCTTTCTATTTCAAGTGCTGGCTAGTTTCCTTCCATTTTTTTGCTATTAATTAATTTTTAATCGATGAAATATCTCTGCTTGCTTTCTGCTGGTGATCACCCACAGCATTCAAGGTTTGTGGAGGTTGACAATAGCTCTACAGATATGAAGAGCTCCATGTTGGCACACTTAGCAAAGTTATGACCGTTAAAGTGAAGACTTCAGAGACCTGTTGCCAGTAAGACTTAGGTCTCAGCAGTTTCCATGGAGTATTTGGTGTGGTTTTGGTCACTTGGTTCTAGGCCTCTTTCCTCTTCGTCTATCTGACTTAGAATATACTGTGGATAGAGAACCAGCAGCTTCTCTTGAACAGATGTAAGGGTATCCAGCCATGTCAAGATTACAAACAAATTGTTTTATTTTTCCTTACCATGGTAGTAAATTGCACAACATAAAATACTGGACATAGATCTTGAGATAGTAGACACCCTCAGAAAGAGGATGAAAAATGCAGGATATATCTTGCCAAGAAAAGTAATGTATATTTCCAGAACTACAAGAAGGATAATATGTTCTTTATTATAAATCCAGTCCAAATTCCTTTCAGAGAGACATACTGTAGAGTGTATCCAATAATACAGTTCAAAAATAAGTATGATGAGAGGAAGTGAAACTGGTGGATAAGAAATGATTGCAATCTATAGAACAAGTTTATATTAGAATGCTTGTATGGCATGGGAAATATTCAGCCCCTGTGGGGGTGAACACATTTTTTTAATCCCTGTACCTGGCTTATTGTACAAAAGATGCTTCTTCGGTAGAAGGTGCTAGATTCATGGCCAGTGTATATTTTTTGCTTCCTGTCACTTTGTTTATAGAAAGGAAGCAGGTGATGTAACTAAATTGAACATGTGTGTTTTAAAATATATAGTAAAACACTCCAAAAGGTGTGTTGAGAAAGACATGCATAAATCATCGGAGGCAATTTACCTTTTTCTGGCTGATCATTTCACGTTTTGTCTCAACAGGAATACTGAATCTTTCAGTGTCTGCCATTATGGATCTGTATCAGTGCTGGGCAGTAACTTAACCTAAATAGTCTGAAATTCTCCATCACCTATTGTTTAAAAACCTGCATCATCACTGGGCAAATTGATCTGTCATTGTACAATATAAGTTTAAACTGTCCCAGTAAAGCACTTCTGGTTTATATATATGCCGTTACATGAGCAGCATTCCTCTTGTGAATTTTACACTTACTTTCTTATCTGTCACAGAAAGATAAGTAGCACAGCACTCAAGCTGTAAGAAGTAAATTTCCTAATGCAAAAATGGTGTGCTATTAACATTTCTTGAAGGCAGAAGTGTAACCATAGAATGGTTAAATTTGGCCTACAAATATCAAAGCCAATCTTCAGGCAGTTATAAAGCTATTCTGCCTTTAAAAAAAAAAAGGCGAAGGACGAAGGCAGCTGGATGTGTATAGAGGGATGACAGGAGAATGGAAAGAACTTGCAGGAGTGCTTGCATGTGAGTAGCATCACACATGTAAGTGTTGTTGTTGAGAGATTATGTTCAGACCTTTGTTAAAAGTAGCATGCAGGTCCAGCATTCCAGAAGTAGCCTTAGAAAGAAACTGTTGTGCAGAATTTTATATGTTGTAATTATTTAATTGGTCTACCTCTTCCTTAAGACCTGTGATACTGTGATATCCTGTGACTTTTCTGGCTAATGTATGGTAGAGAATCAAACCTTATATCTACCTGTTTCTTGTTGTTTCTTACTTGTTCACATTCCTATTATACCTTGAATAAAAGTCTTAATGAGGTGGCAGCTGTTATGTGCCTCTTATCTGCAACCAAAGTGCACGGACTATACCTCAACCTTTTTGCTTTAATTTTTCTGAACAGCTGATTCTGACTAGAATGATTTCAAACTGTAGCGAGAAACTTTGACTTTTGGTCTGTTGGTTCAGAGTTTTCCTAAACTGTGGTAGGTGTACAACTGGTGATCCTCAAACTAATTCTAAGTGATCCAGCTGCCACTTGCCTTTGTAGAAATGAGTCTAAGTGTAAGGTGGATTGATCTGTTTTGCATTGTCATGTTAGGCTTGGAAATGCAACAAGTTGAAGCAAAGGAATGTGAAGAAGCCCATGAGTAGCAATATATATATTCCCACTTCCATCTGATGTGCTTGTGCATTGGCTCATGTATATGCTGCTACTGTGGAACTTTTGATGAAGTGCATTACAATTGCTTTATGTAAATAAACAGATGGAATGTAATGGGCAAGCTATCACACAAATCCTTAATTAGACTGCTCCATAGCTCATGGATAGCAAAGTTCTTCTTTATCTCCTGGAACAGTGGAATTTACTTGATGTTATTTACATCTTAATAACAATATTGACAATGGGTAGTGTGGATTGTCAGCAAAGTCTCCACTTTGTACCAAACATAACAAACTGTTCTGCTCAGTGTGCTTACAGTTGAGTTTGACCTGTAGGATGTTTTCATTCTACTTTTGAGTTTTATTGCATTTGGATTATGCAAGTGTGTTATGTGCAACATACTGAAAAAAATGCACTGTGTATTTGGTGTGAATTTTTCCTTTATTATGGCTGATATTAATGAGATTAACCCAAACTATTTGGTCTAACTCCTCCATGCCCTGATAACCAATACTATCTTGCATCTAAGAAGAGGATCACAAAACTCTGCCTCGCAAATCCCATCCGTAACAGGACACACCCTTTTTTTAACCTGGTGATTTCCATTGATTTCAATTAAATTGATTGTCTGGTTTTTGCAGTTATGTTCACAATTGTCTACATTGATAATAGACTTACTGTTGATTTTTCATGGGAATAGCCAACAGAAGTTTCTGGTTTAGTCCCTTTCTTTTGAAAATGGGTGAGTTTGCCTTTGAAAACCCTGTTCTGCTTAACTTTCTGCTAGATTCCAGTTCAACAGAAGGTTTAGTAACAGTTGTATACAATTTAGGTGTATGAACACTGAAATATACTGAGTGGATCATGTTGAAATGTAGCATTCTTAGTCTGAAAATGTGGGAAGCCATTTTAGACTGGTCTTTACTTTTATTTAAGTTTTAAACTTGAAACTAAACATAAGACAATATTACTGAAAATCTACAAAGAAAACACTAAAAAGGAAATCTTTACCGGAACCAATGTTGATTGAAAAGCTTATTGATGCTTCTCTGCTTTGAAATTATCAAGGTGATCAAAGGGAAAATGATGTTTATGGAGGACACAAGGATTGTGTACTCAGATTTTACATTAATTGTTAACGTCAAACTTCAGGAGTTTGTTGGTAGTGAATGGAAGTTTGATGCTTCTCCAAAATGTTTGCCTGCTTCTGAGATAACTAATTTCTTCTGAGATGTATCATTTAGTGCATTATAAGAATTTATCAGTGATCCTCCTTGAAACCAGTTAAGTTTCTTGCCCCTCCTGGTTCCTAATGAAAGAAAAATATACTCTTCCAAAATATACTCTTCCAGTTCTTGCCCTAAATTTATTTAGGGTTTCATTGAACAAAATTGCTCTTATGCTAACATTTTACTTAACCTAAGTCATTCTTCTTCCTCAGTGTTGTTTAAAAAAATAGAAATAATTTCTCTTGCAGACTTTATTTTGCTTGGCTAGCAAACTAGGTTGCCTTATATGTCTGTCTTAAAATAGGTTAAACGGGAACCTACCATTCTTCTTTACATGTTTCTGCCTGACTGACTTTTTCCTGACTATTAGTAATGGAAACTGTGGACAGGAGTTCCTGCTGCAAACCAGGACAACCAGAAATCAAAAAAAGCTGGCAGTATTTAGTCCACATTTGACTGCAAACCATCCATTTGAAACAAGTCATAGAAACACAGAATAGTTTGGGTTGGAAGGGATCTTTAAAGATCAGTGCAGAAAGTGTGCCCTTAAGATGTGGCAGCAGGTAGGAGTATATCCCATGGATACAGAGAAGTTCCAATGCTGTTGCACAAAGCATTACGGAAGTCCTCTGTGTTCTGTTTCAGAATGCATGTTCTTGCTGTTCACATTACATTTAAAACTTACTTGTTTGACTGTATTTGAAGGTTATCTGTTATCCTTCTGAGATGCTCTCTGTGCTGGCATAGGTAATGTCCTAATTTGTGTGAACAGGGAATGTGTTTTCACAACATTTAAATGTAAGCAATGAACAGCTAAAGGTGTCAGTATTCATCCCACCTAATAGATGCACCTAAGCTAGAAGGATCATCTGTCTAGGATCTTTCATAGCCACTGGGGAGAGAGATCTTTTTTCATCTACTGTAAAGGCAAATCATCCTTCTAACATAGGCAGCTAAATATTATGATTTGAATATTCTCATTTCTGCCTTCAGCCATCTTTATTAATAGTGTTCCTACTTTGTATAAGAATTTGTTTGTTCATTGTCCAACTTGGTGTGAAAAGACATTTTGCTAGGTGTGTCTACTAACTCATAAAAAGTCCTGATCCTAGATCCAAAAGACTTAAAGCCTTTAAAGGAGTGGCAAAGTAGGATGCAAAATGATACGTGCATGATGTTATCTACTCACAGATACTGTTGGTTTTAAAAGTGCCTCAGTCTTGCTGCGGTTAGGGAGCTGACCTTTAAAGTACTTGTGATCATGTATCTGAAATGAGACGTGCAGCTATTTATAAAATTATATGCATAGATGAATGTTTACCAGTTCTTAGCTTATGAGAATATTTTTGTATAGGTACTATGGTAGGGCTGCTGCCTGATCAGAGGCAGTTCTAGAGAGAGAAGTCTGGATACAGTGAAATTGGAAATAACTGATAAAATTGACAGCACTGTCCTTTCGTGTCTCTCTCTTTTCTTTTTTTTTAAAGAGACTTCAGTATATATGCATTAGAGGTGTTCTCTTAGCAATAATTTGCATCTCTATGCAAAACCTGTAACTTTCACTTTGTCATGCCTCATGCAGTATTTAATAATGTATGATTTTTCACATTTTGCCTGTCATCTTAATGTTCTTAATTTATTGAAAAGTCCCTTTATGTCTATTTCTTTAATATCAGACCATCAAAGAGGAACTTCTTAAAAATGTTGAATTCCCAGACAAATTAGTACTTGTGTGTCTACTTCTGTGCACATAGATTCACAAAATTACAGGATCGTAGAATGGTTGAGGCTGAAAGGCAACTCTGGAGATCATCCGGTCCAGCCTTCAGTTCAAGCAGGGCCATTGATCAGGACCATATCCAGACAGTCATAGGTTGTTTATCAGATGAATTTCCTTACAATTAATAGCATTTTTATTTCAAACTATATTTGCGGCAAATAATGCTTGGAAATTTAAGCAGCAACCTATTATTGTGAAAACTTTGTATTTTGAATCTGTAAATATCTGTGAAAGAATCACGTAACCACACCTGGGAATATTAACTATCTTATTCTCACTTATTCACTAGATTTTAATTTATTGGATCTAGAACAAATATGTTTGAAGTATACAACTTTTGAACACAAGCTGAAAGTATTAGAAAAAACAGCTGGAAATAATTACAAAATAATCAGTTCCATCTTCCTACCAGCATAAGTGATAGTTTCTGTAAGTTTCTCCCAGCTCAAGTTTAAACAACTGCAATAACTTAGATCCTGAGACTTTGTTCAGGAATCAGCCTGCAGTCGTCTAGAGGCTATCCCATGGAAACATTTGAGTTCTAGGACATCCTTTTGTCCCCACAGCACCATTAAAAAAATGTTTCACATATTTTCTGAAAAGGGGACACACCAAAGAAATCAAAGTGTAGCTATGCTGTCCATAGCAGTAATAATAAAGTTATAAGGGACATTGTGACTTTTTATATTGGTTCCCTTTGTGGCTTCTTTTTTCAGAGAAATATGTGAGAAGTTGAAAACAGAAAACAAAAAAGCTTTGAACTCTGATTGGCATATGTCCCCAAGGTTATGTTCTTTCTCACCTCAGTGGTTTTAAATGCAGCAACCAAAATGTTCTTCATGTGTGTAAGTCAGAGGGAAACTCAGGGTATGCTTGTCAAAAAACTTTCATGGTAACATGAACAAAGCTTACCAGTAAAAATAATTGGCTTTCTCTGTGCACCATGCTTTGTTAACATTTTATCTAGAGTTAAGTGTGCTTGGAAGAGGATTGCACTTCAGGTGTATCTCCCCAAGTTATTCTATTTCACTCACAGGCGCTTTAAGCAGTAAAAACTCTGTAGCCTTCAATATGAGCGTACCAAAATGAGTATTCGTGCGAACTCCCCACTTGATGAAATTAAATGGATTCTAGTCACTGACAGGAACTCTGGATGATGCTGTATCACTTTCTATCTTCTGTAGTCTTTGGCCATCCATTGCATTTCTAAGGTAACATGTGCTATGTGAAATGTTGCTATAATTCATTGCTTTCTCAGTTACCTTATTGAATGAATGTTAGAAAAGTTCACATAGCTATATGAGACACAGAGAAATACAAATGTGTAAATAATACATAGTAGCATGTGTCTTTACGGCTAAGAGTGGAAACTGAATACTCCAAACAAAACAGTACATCTCTAGATGCAATTCAAATGTTAGATTTTAGTTGCAATCTCATTGGTGTAGATTATCTGAAGTAGCACTATTTTTTGATTTATAGTGATATCAAAGAGATCTTAATTAAATATGACGTGTTAGGTCAAAATTTCAGAGATGGTCAATTAAAATCAAACTTGGAAATTAATATTAGGTATCTTGATTAAATGACCTAACATCAAAGGGGATGAACTCTTCAGAATTACATTGGAGGTGAAAATTATCCATACTCAGCATCTCTAAAACTTTGCCAGGCTATTGTGACCCTTAGCCTGGCTTGGAGAACATAACATGAGGAAAAAATAACTACGAAAACTTCAGCTCAGCTCTGTCAGGGTCTGAGCAAAAAAATTACTATGCTGACTGATAGTATGAAATCAAGAACTGTGAGTAGCTTTTGATTTACTAACTTAAAACACACCAGAGTTTCTATAATAATTCTACTGAAATAATGTTTTCTTTAGTTAGTTAATTTTGTTATTCTGTATTAGTACAACCAGTAGTAAAATGGGGTGCTTTTTTTTTTTCCATAATAAAAGCTCACAAGTATTGCATATTGTTTAGCTCCATGTCCTCTAAACTACAAACATAGGCATATTTGGGACATATTTGTTATATTCTTGATTTTATTGTTAAAACAAAAGAGGCTTTGTATATGTAAAATATAATTAGTTAGCTAAGGCATGTTACAAACTCCACCCCATGTATGCACTTCTGAAATTCCCACCTCCTACATCCTCTTCTCCAGACAATGTTGATTTTGCTTTGTGGCTTTCTTTGGTTTGAGATGCATCACATTCTGGACGTTGATCTGTATATCAAAAATCCTGCTTTTAAAAATTAGCTGTGTGTATTAATAAAATTATCTGACAGTTCTAAAACTGAGACCGCAAGGCAAACACTGTGTACAGTGTGCGTGCAAAACTATATAAATAATGAACTGTTTGTTCTACAAATGAAATTTTTAACTCTTCCTGTAGTGGCTTGTGGGGGGGCGTTTATGTTTGTTTGTGGTTTTTTGTATCCAGGATTGTTCTAGCTTTTGCTTTTCATCCCATTCTGCTCTGATCAGGCTACACCGGAACCCACTGGGAAATGTGTACATTTCTGTGAAAGCTTCACAATACCTTCAGTTACAAAGAAATGGGGCACTTGGGATCAAGAGATGTCAAGGCTGAGTCAGCTTTGGATAGATATCCAGACATTTTTGGCCTGGAAATTGAGCAAGAACAGGCTTCCTATAAATTTTTATTACCTCTCTGTGTCAGCCAGATCAAAAGTGCTATGAGAGTAACCTCTCTCACGATCTTTCTCTCTCACATTCTTTTCTTCTCATGTTTCTTTCACTTCATCTTTTGCATATTCCTTAAAGGGGAAGGTTCAGAGGGAACAATATATTATTTTGAAATGTGCATAATATATGCTTTTGACTTTTGTTCTCAAGAAGAGCTTGTACATAGTAACTTTCCTGTTTATGAAATTATCTTTTGCAGTCACACTGTGGACCTGAGTCAAAACTATGTTAATGAGCTTTTGTGACATCCTTAAGAAGCTGTATCTTGAGAAACCTTTTTTTTTGCAGAAGGTTCTGTGGACAGATGACAATGGGTTCCTAATGGCCTCTGTGGAAGCATGTAAGTGTCTGAATTCCAATGGGCTGTAGACCTCTTGCCTGCTTGTGCTCCTGAAAACAACTCAAGGTTTCCCTGATGTAGTGCTCTTTTTTTTTTTTTAATTGGTCTTATTGTGCAGTACTATACTGCTATGAACTGTAGCGAGAAACCAGCGTAAGTTTGTGCTGTGCAGTATACAAATTACAAAGAATTTACTGACATTACGAACTTTACATCGGCTTTTCATAGAAGAGTCGAAGTAGGTAATAGGAGATAAGGAACCTACAAGAATAATAAAATAGTATTGACTAACATGATACTCAGTGGTAGCAGAGCACAAGAGCTTAAGAATTAGCAGCATTAATAATTTTATTGGTGTCATAACAAAAGAGAGCCTTGAAGATGCTTGTGAGATAACTTTATGGATGTTTACGGGGACCTCCACCCAAATGTGAGGGACAGCATGAGGAAAAAGTGCAGTGATTATATATATATTTAATGTAAGAGGTAAGTATCAGAAAATATTCATGGCTGCTCCTAAGTACAGTGTGGGTTCTAAGATTTTTTTTCTAAGATTTCACCAAGAGTCACTAGGGGTTTTAATGACTGCAGATTCAGTGGTGATCCAGAGGCAGGAGCAAGATATGGGAAATATTGAAGAAGGACAGCTTGAATCAGCAGCTTTAGTTATTGAGACTAGTGATTAAATGGAGAAAGGATATATGGACATTGTTGAAGGGTAAGTAAAGATGATGTCTTTTGTTTGCTTTTAAAGTAGTTAGATACTGACGAATGTTTGTATTGAGAAGGATAGAGCTGGAAAACAATAGAGAAATTAAAAGAGGTATAATTTTATAAAACTTCGAACCAGGAAATGAGCTGTTTCGCAGAGGCTGAAACATCTTCAAAAAATATATTATTGTAAAAGAGTCCTTCCTGAAAACAGCACAGTTCTGTGAAATATTTTTAGTTGGTATTTTTTCATTAATAATAATTCTATAAATTTTCTGACCAGGTCTAGCTCAAGCATAACTTTTGAATACGGAAGAATTTTCCCTAACTACACTGATATCAGCTAAGTAGCCACTTCTTCAACCACTTTATATTTATGCTGTCTGGATGAAGAACAATATCGTTCATGTGTCTGTTTTCAGTTCAGAAAGTGTTCACTGAACTCTTAACTCAAAAGAATGATGCCAGATTTCTTGTTAACTACTAGTCTCAGTTCATCCCAGTGGTTAAAAGCTTAGTTAAGTGCCAAATCAGAGCTGTTCTAAACTTCCTGTTTCTCATGGAACTTTAGCTGTACAGTTTTGGTGAAGAAACATGAATTATGTTTCCCAATTCTAAATGATGAGGTTTATTCTGTATTACAGTAGTTTTGAACTGTTGTTATATAAAGTGTACTGATAGGCAATAATATGAAGGAATTATTCAGAAATGCCTGAATCTATGCAACAAAAATCCTATATCATTAACTGAAGTTCTGTAAATGAAGTTCTGTCTCTCCAGACTTCCATATTTTTCTCTCCTTACTTCCTTGTGCTTTAAAGGAAACTCCATACTGAGTACCCATTTAGAAACAATAACTATTTTTTCAGGCAGAAGTAGAACAGGGTGAAAGAGTAAATTAGTTCCTTATTTGTGTATGTCAGTCTTAAAAACATCTCTTTGAAACTGTTAAGCCAACTGTATTTGTGATCAAGAAAAAATTGTCAGTGTTTTACTGGAATGATCATTGCCAGTTTCATTATTATTCTCTACCTGTTTTCTAAAAATGTGATTCTGCCATCTCCTTTTCTGATGCGTACCTGCAAAGGCTTCTGAGAATCAGTAAATCATTGGACTTAGCTGATTGATTCTTGATGCGCTCATGGAGAGTGGTGTCCAAAATCAGTTCAGGAAGCTCTTCTCTTGTAAACAAGGCATTAGAGTGAAAAAAACCTTTGCTTCTTTTCTTACTAAATAACTAGGTTTGGATGTATTTTCCTTTTTCATGTAACTACTGGTGAATTTAATGAAGAAAAATAACATCAGTGCAAAGCATATCATGTTTTTTCAGCCACATTGCCTAACTGTTATTCCCTCTCAAATTGTTCTGCAATGCCTATGATGTTCCCTTAAGAACTGAGTTAAAATCTGCCTTGAAGTAAGAACACTGAGTCATTAGCAACTCTAGGTGAAAAAGCAAGCAGGGATGTTGTGCCTGTTATTGCTCATTACAAGAGTGTAGGATGTGACTGTATTCCAAGTCTAATGCCACTTTAATAGAGGTGCCATGCAGACAGGGTGATAAGTGTGTGTAGTTATGCAAAAGGCCAGATACTGGAAGGGTCAGTTTTCATTTGAAGATGCTCATGTAGTAGTTATTGCAGCAAATAGTGTGCTGCAATTAGCCATTGGTGAGTCATGTTGCAATTGCTCCTCATGTAGCAGTTATTTGGCTAGATTGTAAACATATAGTTCATGGGAATCATTTGCCTAGTGTGTTCCTGCTCTTGTGTGTAGGTGGTACAGGACACAGAGAAAAGCACAGGGAAGAAGAGAACCCATGTTCTCCTTTCATTTTCCACAAACATGTTTAAATAAGGACAAATATCAAGGTTCCTGATGATACTTGAGCAAGAGGGTACTTTTGGTCCCTCAGGGAAAAAGGGTAAAGATTTGTGATGTGCTGGGCTGGTAGAAAGACCTCTTCTATTGCTTCTGTGCTACCTTTATAACCAAAGGCACTTAAAAAGAAACCAGACCTTAGTCTCAGTAGTTGCATTTGGGAGTTCCCAATAAAAAGGGTAAGATGAGGGCTGTATTGTGGTTTCTTGGTCAAAAACCCAGTGCATAGTCTCAGCATGTGTGGAACTCAACTATGGCAGTGGCCCAGGATATGGCCTTTTAAGTATGCTGCTTTCAGTTTTATAAATTCATAAGAGTGCTTGCTGCTGCAACCTGTTACCAGATCACTTCCAGAAGCCTTCAAATTTGCCGTATGAAGGAAGGAAGAGAAATAGTAAACAAAATGTGAGAACTACTTTTGGTCTGTTAGATTTTGTGCTTTTTGTGACATCAAGGTAGTGATATGGGAGCAATAAGGCATAAGAAGCTTCATGGATTGTCTCGGAAGGACTATGAGGAGGGAGACACGTTGGGTATATCTCATGTCCGTGTTACATGCACAATGTAGACTCTTGTCCAGTTTAGCTTCTGGCCCATGCCTGTTACAAAATTCAGTTCAATTTGGAGTTAATGTAATTAGTGTTAGTATTAATGTCTGGGAAATAGGTCTTCAGAATGAGACTGAGAACAGAACAAATGTAGATGCAACTTAAATACATTGAAATTCCCCATCTTAGAAACTCTCTTCCTTCAGCCTTCTCTAATTTCCTAGAACTTTGTCAGTATGTGCTCAGACAGGTAAGCCTTTCCAAAGATTCCAAATCAAGGAGCACTTTAATGAATAGTCATCTACAGTTCATCTTGTAATGCTGACAGGTACTGGGAGAACTGTGCTGCTATTCACAATATGGAAAAAGGTGGTTGTTCATTTTTAGATCAGGCAAAACGAAGGATTTTATTTCATTTACAGCAGAAGCCCAAGAAAAAACACAAAATATGCACAGAACTGGCTTTCTCACGTTTTCAGCCAAATCACTTCAGTAACATTAGAAAATGTAGGACAAAGTTGATGAAGTATGTGACTACATCATACAGTCCCATTATCACCATCATCAAGAACTGGAAGTATCGTGTATTTTACAGGAATGCAGAGATGGAGGAATAATCCAGCAGAGTGGAAGATAGTGGCTCCAGCCTGCCTCTTCTCCCACTTTTGCCTTGTCATCTGGGTCTTCCCATGTGTACAACCTGCTGAAATCTGTGGCACCACTCAGCCTCAATGATGAGACTGTCTTGCGTGGTCAGTGCTGTGTAGATTTTCATGCTCTCTATGTGAGTCTAGAAGTGCATGAATGACTCATTTTTATTCATTATAGGTCCATGACCTGTGGATCTTTATTAAGCTGTAATGTCCAACTTCTGTTTTGTCCTTCAGGTTTTTGACTTGCTTTAACTTCAGACCCTAGAAGTTTGGTCTGGATTTTTTAAATAGATTTATCGTAGTTTTGAATCAGAAAGTTTTGAAAATGTCTTTAATGAATCACATAAGCTATAGTTCATTCTTGGTACACAGCCACTTGTGGTTGTTTTAATTTAGAATAATATGGCTTTTGTTGGTTTTAGAATTGCCTTTTATTCCTGTAATTAAAAACAGGGTGTAGAGTTTCACTTCCTCACATCCACAACTTTTCAGACATCAGTCAGGTATTGCCAATGTAACTGAGTGTAGAATTTGACCTAGGTTATGTAAAGCCCAAGGGAAATTCTATAGCTGTGTGGGAAACATCTAAATTCTCTTATGTTTTCCCATTCGTTGATCCTGCTCTTTCCTATTGGATTTCTGGGATTCTCACCAAAGAAACCCAAGCCACGTCTCTTTTAATACAAGTACACAAAAGTGTAGACACAAGTTCGATTTTGTGCCCATTGAAAGAACAAACGGGTATAAGTTTAAATTCCTTCCAATTCATGTACTGGTATTAGCTCAGTTACCTCTGTTTATGAACAATAAAGATGTCATTCAAATATATTAGGATTTAGCCACTATAATTTTCAGTTGGTTAAAAGATCAAACATAAAACGATGTATTTTTTGTTATAAACCAGAAGATTAAATACCAGATTTTATTCTTTTAGTCATCCAGAGGGACACTAAGTTGTGAATTTTCCCAGAGAAAGTAAATGTTACAGTTCAAATTAATGCTTTGCTCTCTGCTCTTACTTGAATCACTTGGACACTGCTGTAGTTCATGTTATTCAACTGTTTTGACTTTTGATCAAAGTTCATGCTACCACAAATCACCAGATGGCTGGCTGCAGGATATGTACAGTGCTTGTGGGATGTGAAGGCTGCAGCCCACATACATTTCCTACAGACTTCTGACATTCCTTTCTATCAATGTTCTGGAAATACAGAGGATGTAGAAGAATCACATTCCCTGTGTCTAATACGCATATAAAAGTTAGAGGCATTTTGTAATCATCTGATGCTGAGCACATAACAATGAAGTAAGCTTCAAACTGTGTAGTTACTTTCAAATCTGCTGTGTGGGTTTTTTTAAATGTATTGCTCTCATGCCCTTTTTTTTTTTTTTTTTAAGTTTGCAGTATTAAGGCAGGACTGCACTTAGTATGCTGTCTAGAAGTGCGTGGGGTTCTTTTTGGATTTTTTTTAAAAAACTGAAAACACGTGCATAGAAATTCAAATACTACAGTTTAAGTGACTGCTGTCTGCATGTATCCAAAATCATGGTATTTCTGACCCTACTGCAGTAAATCGGCTTTTGTTTTCACTTTGGGTTTTGGTGATCTGGTTTATTACAGAGATACTGAAATTTCTTGTTCCCATGCTGATTTTCCCTTTTTCTACATTTTTCAGTCAACTATTTCTTTCCCTTCTCTGCTATATCCACTCTGATCAAATTACCATATGTACAAAATTCAGCTGCAAGGTTTCTGACTTGCCCTGGGTCCTGGGAACATACCACTCTCATTTTGATCTCTCTGAATTAGCTTCCTGTACAATTTCCTGTCAAACATGAGTTTCATGAGATTCGTCCTTGAATGTGTGTGTGATCATCCCTTCTCGCTGTAATGAAATTTTGGCTGCCTAACTAGCTGGAACATTTTTGCCAAGCCTGCTTTTATGGGAGTAAATACTAATGAGTTTTGCTTTTTAAGTACTAATTCTCAGAAATGGATCGGCAGAGATAATTCAGGTTAACTCTCATTGGAGAATTTTAAGCAGGGGAATCTGATAGTTGTGTGCTTGCATTGAAGGAATCCTTCCTGCCCCCCAGCATCTTGTAAATTACTTTTCATATTTTTTATTATGATCTCAGCTTCGTGAATCTTTCTATATCCATATAACATAAAATGAAATTGCAGGAAGAAAAGAACTGTCTACTAGCTAACACCATAGCAAGAATAATTTTTATTGCAACTTGATGTGTGACTAAGGAGAAGACATTAATAAGCATTCTCAAATGCAAATGTTATTTTCTGAAGGATGAATCCTGAGGATGTTTTGTCTCACTGAGAGGGCTTCTGCTGCAGGATACATGTATCTCATCTGGAAAATCAGATGAACATGGTTTCCAGTGAGTCCAAAATCAGCAGCTGCTTTCAAAACCTTTTTCTCAGATTTATTCTTTACTATTTTGTTTTGGATATTGTGAGATTTCTGTGTGCAGAGAAGGATTAAAAGTGTAGGTATGAACTTCTAAAAATCTAGTTCCTTGCTTCCTGATCTGTTTCTGAAATGAATTATCTAAGGACTGTATTCTGAAATTAAAGATTTGCAGGGCCTGGGACTAATTGTAAGTCCTTTTCTGGCATGGTATGCTTTATGTTGACTGCCAGATAAATGCTAAGAAGCAAAAAAGTTCAAGGAACTATCTCTGGGTAAACAAAGTAATAAGAATACCTGCTTTTTAGTAGTTTGCTGAAAACACTGATTAGAGAAAGCAGAAAATACCTGTTTTGCTTTTGTGTAGTATTTGTAGGATAACTTTCAAAAGAACAAAAGAAAATAACTCTTAACACTGAAATTTTAGTGAAATTATTTAATTTTAATAAATGGTTATTGGTACATGTTTTAGGATGAAATTTGTTTGAACTTTAAGTTGCAAGAATATTTTGCACCCATAGCTTGGAAAACTCAGCACAAACAAGTTAAAGGAACAGCTCCTAATAGCAGAGTAATTATTTTATCATATAATCTGATTATTGATGTTGCATGCTTGCATATATGTCAAGTAAGCATACCCAATTTTTCACTCTTTTTCTTGGCATGCTGGATCTAAGCTTTAGTGTAGTGATACCATGTGATTGATTGAGTCTGATCTTATCCTTTGATCAGTTTTAGCTACAGAGGTGAATAAATTCTTTGTTTTTCATAGCTTCTTGCTTGTGACCATTTCTTTTATTATTCTTCCTTTGACATCTCTTTCTGACCTAACTTATAAAAAACATTTTTGTGAACTTCTTTGTAGGCATTAGTAATAAAAGCATAGGTGAATTATGAAGTGCCTTCTGGCATTTTTGGTATGCATTTTTGGTAGCTTTTCAGGTCAGGAACAGCTTTTTTTGCTGTGTAGAACAGCTAGTATACTGGGATCCTGATCTTTCAAACTTTAGAATAATAGAATCATTTCAGTTGGAAGAGACCCTTGGGATCATCGAGTCTGACCATAACCTAACTCTAGCACTAAACTATGTCCCTAAGAACCTCCTCTAAACACCTTTTAAACACCTCCAGGGATAGTGACTCCACCACTTCCCTGGGCAGCCTGTTCCAATGCCTGACAACCCTTTCTGTGAATATTTTTTTCCTAATATCCAATCTAAACGTCCCCTGGTGCAACTTGATGCCATTTCTTCTTGTCCTATCACTTGCTACTTGGGAGAAGAGACCAACACCCTCCATTTTACAACCTCCTTTCAGGTAGTTGTAGACAGCAATAAGGTCTCCCCTCAGCCTTCTTTTCTCTAGGCTGAACAGCCCCAGTTCCCTCAATGGCTCCTCATAAGACTTTAGTTTCAGAGACAGCAAGAGTCATGAGACCATGGTTAAGGGTAAAATAAGAATTGTCTTTCAAGTTTGTGTTCAGATACCTAGTGGCTGATAATGTATGCTAACTTCTGAATTTGAATGTAGCTTGGCACAGGAAGGATATGCCTGGCTATACAGAAATGTGGATTTGCTGGGATGGCAGGAAACAGTGCCTACCAGGATTGATCCCAATACCAGAGATTAGGCCCCTGACAATTTAGCACAACCTTAATTGTAAGAGGAGGCTCTTTCCATCCCCTTGAGGGGAAACAGCAGGCTGTGAAACCTGTGGGGATGCTGATGATACTTACTCTGACAGATCTTTTTGATTTTTAACCACCATTCCCTAATAATCTGACATCAATACTCAATCTAAGACCAAACCAATGTACAGCCCTATATTTCAGGCATACAATAAATAGCTACTGCTGACCAGGAAACAGAAGTTTTGTTCTTATGCCACTACTCCCCCATTCCTTCCTCTGCCAAAATCTAATCAATCCTTGCAGTGCACATCAGCCTGAAAGCTATGCCAAATACTTAGCAAACCCTAACTCTAAAAGCAATAAAGCAGACCCCTACTCTAAAAGCAATAAATAGTCAAAGGAACTGTTGCTAACTCTTGTAAACACAGTTTAGCAGCATCCAGCAAGCCCTGTTGTGCGTCCTGGTTTTGTCAAATCTGGGTGAGAATCTGAAGCCTAGCTGAAAATAAAAGACTGAATTGGTTTTGGCCTAAAGATGATTGAAGGCTGTACTGTTAAGGGAAAAAAGGTTGAAACAATCTGTCAGGTGTCTGTGTAGGCTGGATGCTGTCATACAGTCATGGCTTGTGGCAGGGAAGAGCATGCCATGAGTAGATTGTAAAGTCTGGTATGCAGTCTGGTTGTGAATAATTGTGTAAAAAGTATGTGAAGGGTTGTGACTTCTAACTGCATAGGAGAGGATATGATGCTTCATGTAAAAAGGAGAAAAAATAAAACTAAATGTGGAGTTTAGCTCTTTTTCTTTAATGGAGACATATCTTTGGAGAGGTCTTTTCCTATGTGTCTGGACAGGGCTACTAGGCAAAAAGTGCACTTGAAGGAATTAAGTAGTTTCTGACTATTTTGTAGACTAGTTCTGAGAGGTTCTCCAGACTGCTTTGGGAGCTTGGGTGGTGTTTTTGGTGCATGGGCTGGAAGGAGTAAGGAGGCATTTGGATTTTCAAAGTGGGTGGCAGACCAAGTCAATGCTTGATGCCACAAGGGATCAGATGGGAAAGCTTTTGGCTAAGACCTTCAAGTGTGGCCTGAAAGGAGAAGCCTGATTTATTGCTAGTTAGAAAAGAGACATATGTAAGGTACAAGAATTAAAACTCCTCAGTTCTTCAGTTCTTAAGGGTCACAGTTCACAACCAGGCAGGAATGGGTTCACTTCACTGGAGTCTCCTATATAAGTATCCACTGGCCTTGCTAATGTCCCAGAATAGTGGTATGTGTTGAACAGAGCTGATTGGCTGTGAATAAAATTGGAGAGCTTAAAAGCAGATTGTCTTCACTGCAGATGCTCCTAGGTTAGTTTAACAATTGACACCTTAATAGAGATAGAAGAAAGGGAGTGTACTAGGTTTAGTCAGTCATAGATCTGTCCCAAAGGATAAATGTAGTAACTGGCTGCCTAAGGCAGCAGTTTATAGGGACTAGCAAACAGTTTAGCTTGCTTATGTGTAAGGAAACAAGATTTTCAGACCAAAAAACCGATCTCTTCTTCTTACCCTTGCCATTGCTGCTGACAGGAAGTTTGAATGTATGCGTTGTGGCTGTGCAAACAGCCTCTCTTAGAAAAAAAATAATCACAGCTCTTGTATTCTCTCCTATCTGTGGCTTTTTCAGGAACAGAAAGCCTTGAAATGTGAGATTTTCCTTATATCATCTTTACTCCGTGGCCCCTTTCCCATCCCTGTGCCTCAGCAACAAGCTGCAACTTACCTCTTGTAGTGGAGGAAGAAAGAGGAGCAGCCTTGGGGGGAGAGGGGTTCAATAGGTAACAAGAACAGAAAAACAGATGGAGGAAAGGATAAGGAAGAAAGTGAACACCGAAGTTTCCAACTGTAATTAATTTTCTGAAGGTGAATGGAAGGAACTATGCCTACTTAGATATAGAAATACGTATCTCAATGTGCATTTTGAGAGAGAGCACTTGCAGCTTTACCCTCTTATCTTTTCTCTAATGAACTGTCCTTCTGTTCCACTCTATATTTAGCAGATGCCATGTGGCAAGTGCTAGTGGAGGAGCTGTTACTTACCATGTAAGCCCAGAACATACTTCAGACCTGTTATGGGTATGTGACCAACTACCTGGAAGCATATCACACAGATTCCTTCCCACTACCTATTCTTAGAGGAGAGAAATTTCTCTGAGAGATTATAATTCATTAGTGATTTACCAATAATATGTGATTTTTTTTTAAAAAAAAGACTAATAATAGCTGCAATATGACACTCCTGCATTCTAAGTAGCATATTACTATATTATCTAGTAATTTTGAGTGAATATTGAATGTTTAGTAACTGCTATTCCTGAGTTTGTGGAAAAAGCACTTAGCGCTTTTATGGCCTAATTATTTTCTAATTTGTCCGCATATAGCCCAGTAGTTGGTTTGGATTTACCTCCACTTTACTGATTGTTTGCATGAATGAAATGCAGAGAACATTGATTCAAAAGATCAGTTTTCAGTTTGGATCCTTGTTTGATTCAACATTACTGCTATAGTTCTTACAATTTGTGTCACTTTTACAGTTGTATGTGGCCATTATAAGTTTTACTCTTGACTTATGCTAGTTTAAGCAGAATGATAACTCACAAAGGCTGAATTAAATGGTTTAGCTGCAGTGTACGAGTATGCCTCTTTGCTTCAACATTAAGGGAGATTTCACAATGTGGTTTGTGTTTTGTTTGTTTGTTTGTTTGTTTTGTAGGTATGGTGTTTTGTGTGTGTGTTTGTTTGTTTAACCTGTTAATCTCTACTCTTAACCATCATTCTTTCAGAAATGTAGTTTTCATGTAAGTGTCCCCAGGCTACTCTTTATTGTGGACTGCTGCACTCTGAACACATATGCTGCACTACAGTTTTTGAGGTGCAACAGAAATTGCAAACGTTAAACTTCTTGAGGCCTGGGAATTCTACTCAAACATAAAAGCTGTCCAAGATGTCAGTGCCTATGGATAGATACCTGAGTAAGATTACTAGCAAAACATAGGTGCTTACCAATGCCTTGGATTTCTTACGTGACAAAAGAAGCTTTTCCTCAATTTAGCTGTCTGTATTCTACTTAAACTGACCTTCAGATACCTTTATTTTATTTTCAAATCTGTTCTTTAACCAATTTTTACCTTATTTGGTCAATGAAAGTAATAATACTTCTTACAGAACCATTCGTGTTTGTCCAGTCTGCAGGTGGTCTGGTAAGACAGCTCATATGAATGCTTTGGCAGCCAATAGTGAGGACAGTAGTGCCATTTTATGTAAGAACAAACAAGACTACCAAGGTGAAGAGTTTTGCCAAAATTTGTACAGGGTATTTGTGTGATACTGAAAATATCTCTTGCACACCTTATTTTCAAATCCCAAAAAGAAAAGTCTTGTTTCTTTTACCATGGCGAGTGGAAGCCTTATTGCAAAACTCTTTTTTTTTTTTTTCTGGAGACCGCTATATCATTTAGCATAAGAATGTGATTCAAATACATAACATTTGTTTAGCAGCCCAAACATTCCAGGAAGCAATTATCACTTGGGCAATGTTTTCCTCACTGACTTGTAGAACAGAGTCACTTCCCAAGTGTATCCTACTTAGGAAGCAGTACCAGAAGGCTCAAATGAATTTGTGCTTCATTTGAAGGAAAAAGCAAATGATTCAAAGCGAGCCTGATCAGTCTCATGCATTTACAGTCTATCTTTCAGAATCTGTTTCGGAAGAAGGGAAAGGGCAGATAGCAACTGTAGTGAGATTGTTGACTTGGAAAATTGGATGTTAATGTTAAGCAAGTGATAGCTTTTATTTACTAAATGAACATCAGTATGTGATACTTTTCTTTAGTTCTTCTTTTTCTCTCTTCCTGTACTTCAGAAAATATCTTTATGCAAATTTTAGTTGAAACATAATGTTTTTTTAAAATCCAAAATTGTAATTAATAGCAAATAAAACAATAAGATTTTATTCTTATGTAGTAAATGGGTAGACAATGAGCAGGGAGAGCAAAATGCTTTTCTGAGAACTGGAACATAAAATTCATATGAGCTTATGACAGATAGACCTCTATTCTCAGGAGACACTCTATGTTTTAGTGGGAACCCATGACAGCTTTCCTAAGGGTTGGCCAAGTGCCCAGTAGGAAAAACAACTTTTTAACTATTACATACTGTGTTCATTTGCAAGCCATCAAAACATTTAATTTTAAATTTATGCTAAGAGAACATCTGCTGCAAATAGTCCTGCAGGTGGGGACTTCATATTTCTTCATTATTTTATAAACCTCTAGGACAAATCATGTTCAACTGTTTTACCACACCATTGTTATAATTAAAGTTTCTCAGAAAAGGAGAAGAAAGCCTTGTGAGAAAACACAGTTGTCAGAAAATCCAGAGAAGCCCTGGAAGTTCCTACTGAAAATTAACCAGGAAAACAAGAGAATCTTTCTGTAAGACAGCCAGATTTCAGAAAATATGAAAATATATTGTCCGTCTTTCTAAAGTCTACTTTATCACTTGGTTCCTTTTAAATGTTCAGCAGCAGCTTGTAAAACACAAATTTTAACCATTGCTCAAGAAAAGTACAGCCAGTGGCTCTAATGAGTTGATTTGGTGACCCTTCAGTAATGTGTCTGATTTGATCTTGAAGATCAAAAAGGTTCATTGCTTCCAGAAGACTGAAAACCCTTTGCTCATACAGAGCCAGCCCTCCCTGCAACTTTCAGCAATATCATTTGACTTTAGCCTCAGGTATACCATGTCAGAGTCCCTATTCCTTGACATCCTGGTGGCATGTTGCTCTGGCCAAACTCCAGCTCACTTTCTGGCTGGCTTTCACAATGGCAGCTGCTTAGAGCATGCCATCTACCTGCCAGCTGTTCTCCATTCTCTTTCTGCCCATGTTGTCTCTTTTTCCTCAGTTTTTCTTTCAAACCTTCCCTTAACCTTCATTTAACTAAACCTAGGTTTAAAACTACAAAAGAATAGTTAAGATCAGTCCTGTTATCCTTAGTGCGTGTGTTTGTAGTTAAAACTGGAGAAGACACTTTTCTGAAGTTGTGCTGCAGCAAATACAAAACTGTTGTGCTTAGTAGATTATCACTTATCTTCACTTTTTTTTTCTTCTTTTTTTTTTTTTTTTTTTACAGTAAAGCCATCTTTACCTCTGATTTGTGAGCGTGTTCTGATACAACTACAATTCCCTCCTTCCAGAATGCAGTTTCTCCTACACTACAATGCAAGGCAAAGTGAATAAAAACCTTGACTTGAGCATTAGGTTTGAATTTAAGCATATCCCTCTCTAAAGTATATACAGAATGAATTTATGGGCATGAAACTTTGAAACTTGCCACTGAAATAATGTAGTTTAAAACAATAACAGTTTACCTCTAGATTTATGGAAGTACAGACGAAAAGAGGGAAGAGATGACAGGAGAATTTTGCATTGGCCAGAAACATCTTGGAGTGTGGAACAGACTGTCCTACAACGCAGTTCTCCAAGTACTAGTCAGCTTTTTTGGTTCCATGTTGTTCCCAGCTTGGTTTGGGCTGTTGTCAGGATCTAAATCTAATAATGTCCTTGTAATTTCATTAAGTTTTGAAACAAGAGGTAACTTTTGGCAAGAACCACTCTTGGCAATTTAACAACAGCACAGCAGTAGCATAGTCAGTTTTGTATCTTCTGGACTATGTAGAAGGGCACAGTCAGACCTGCTCTGGGAATTTTCATATGCATCCTTTAGAACGTTTTTTGAAACTTCACTTAAGTACAGTCAAATGCTGGCCATTGCAACTACATTTTGTTTCGCATACCTATACCTTATTAAAATATTCAGTGAAGTTATTACTCGATGTACTTCTTAAGTCAATGGCAAAAGGGAAGAGACTTTCTGTTTACTGTTTTCCTCATCCGATGCAGAAATGGAGTTTAGCTGACAATCCTGAGGCCTGGGTACATCTGCTAAAAGATAGAGCTCATTTTTTCAGAAGGGAAAAGTTCCTCAGTATCTCAGAGGTTAAGGATTCAGTTCTGTCTTGTGTTTATAAGGAGTTTATGTTCTGGTACTCTTTACATTGCTGGGTACTTCAAGTTAATAGAAATTAACTTGATGTTGAAATAGAATGTGTATTTTCTGAAATAATTTATATTTGATTTAAAAAAACCAAACAAAACAACAAGCAAAGCGAACCCCCCAAAACCCAAACAACCAAAGGAAGCTATTCCAACAGGTGTCTATCCCCAGTGTTTAAGAAACAATCAGCCAGACAAAACATGCCTTTTTTTTTTTTTTTCCTGGCTTGAAATTGTCTGATTTCAGTTCTAGTCATAGTATCTCCTTATAGCCTTGAGGTATGAAATACTTTCTGTCATATTTCTGTTTCTTGGCCAGTACTCAGAGGATAGACTAAGTTGTACCTTTAACTGGTTTTGGTCAGGCTGGACAAATTGCACTCCTAGGATTTAAGTTGATTGCCCAAATTTCTTCTGATCATCAGTTACTCATATTTCCCTTTTCAAGACTGCCTTCATATTATTGGGAACCTCCTTAGAGTTTGGGCATCAGAACTGGTTTTCTGTTACCATGATACCTCTGCCAAAGACTGGGCTATAATCATGTCCTGTTGATGGTTTAGATTCCCTTGCATAGATATCCATTGATTACATTTGTCCCTTTTAGTCCCACTAGTCCACCAGGTACATCATGGCTGGTGAATTGTTCCATAAAACTTTCTAGTCTCTATTCAGTGTCTTGTTTTTTCCAACACATTTTGTTTTCTATATTTATGCTTAACTTTTTTCTCAGATGTGTGATTTCACAGATTACTTTAAAAAAGCCACATGCTGCTTTGCAGTTACCCAAATTACTGAGCAGTATTGAGAAATCCAAACTGGCACACTGTTCTATTTACCAATCCTCCAATCTTCCTATAACCAGCAAACTCTATAATAATTTTATGTATCCATGATCAGTGAAAGTATTGATTAGATTAGCAGTATAGCATCAGCAATAGCTTTGTGATTTTGAGCATGCTGTAGAACACAGAAAAGATGGGTGCATGTGCAAGTTGTGGCCACATCCTTAATCCTGCACCCTAGTTTATACAAAGCTGGTCTGGAAGCTGGGGGCTCTGTTACACTCAGGGTCAGATCCAAATGTGGTGAAAGAATGATGAATTTTGATACACACTGGCCACATGGTTGCATATAGCCTAGTTGATTCCCTGTAAACGTCTGTTCAGTTACGATTTCTGTTTACAGGTCTGTTTTAACAGCAACCTCTACTCATTTTAGGTCATTTAAATGTGTGCTGTGTTCTTTCTATGTTGTTCTGTTTTCTAAATAAAAATGGCTATGTTGACACTAAACTGATCTTGCTTTGTTCCTCCCCAAAGCGCCTGAAGCTACTTTCTCTCCACAGACACGCTGATCCAGCTCTCTTGACTCTGTGTTCAGTTTCTGATTCACTCTGAATATTAGGCAAAACTCAATAGCATAGATTTTGTAGAGAAAAAGTAGGACTTGGAGTTCACGCAGGAGCATTTCCTGCTCACACATTATTCCAGTAAGAAAAAAGACACATGCCACTACAGATATCTTTCTAACCGTATTTGAAGACTATAACCTTGCTTTTTGACTTTTTTTTTTTTTTTTTTTTGGTCAGAACAAGAAAACAGAAAGTTAGCTGGGACCTTAAGAAACAGTCTTCCATATTTACCTGCAGAAGATATCTGTTTCAGAGTGATCTGCAGAGCATTTCATACATGTGCTATCACTTACCACAAGCCACAGCATCATTCTTACTCTTAAGTCTTTTTTTAGTAGCCTATTTTTTAAAAAAAAAAAAAGTTACTTTTAAAGCAGCTGAGTTAAATGAACTGCTGAGGATCTCTGTTTTCCCATGGGTGTTTCAAAGCAAAATTCTCCCTTGCTATTTTTTTTAATAGGCATACTTCTATCTCCCCTCTTCCCTCTTGTCTTTTGGCACAATTTGATATGTGAATTGTGATATTTGCCACTGTATGACTGGAATTCTGTTGAACAACACTCCACAGAAGCAGCAGTGAACTTGAGAGAGAAAAAAATGAGCGTATTTGTAAGGCAGGAATAACAAGGACTTCACACTTTGTGTTTCTGATGCTTGTTTGCTCTTTATCTGCTGTGCAAATTTATTTTTTGTTACAAGCCACTGGGGTATTCTTGTTTGCCTTTAAAAAACAAAACAAAACAAAACAACGAGTAAAACATTATACATCAAGAACTCAGTATTACTTCCATTGCAGTGATAGAGCTCTTCAATGAGAGCAAAAGCAGAACAGGGTCCCTAAAACTGACTTTCTGTTAACCAGACTAGTGGTGAAGTAGGACAACCTTGACCAAGCCAAGCTGAGGTGTTGAAAATGCATGCTTCTGAAGCTTAATTATATGGAAAATCCAATGCAGAATGGATAGTGGCAACTACTCCAGCTGCTGAATCAATACAAGAGTATGTTGTACAAATGTGGTTATCTGTCATGTGGATTTTAGCTGCCTCATATAAAGATAACGAAGGTTTGCCCTTCAAGTAGTTTGAAAATGTTCTGATAACCATTTAAACTTGGATAATAAGTTAAGCAACTACTTTTTCAGGGTTTATCCATCACAGTTTATTTCTGTACTTTACAGAAGTTTAGTGAAAATGAGGTACTGATAACTGTGGCTGTGGTATAATAGTAGTTAAGTATTATAGATGTTGTATTTTAACATTTTTGTTATTGTTGGTTATACAAGACTGAAATACTGGGATAATATTCTTCTTGGAAAACTTATATTTGAAACCAGTGTATTGACAAGTAATAGCTGATGTGAAATTAAAGTGAAAGGGCCTTTTGTTTTCACCATCCTTATAAGCCCCTTTTGATTTAGCATAAGCTAAATGTTCACTTATCTTCTAACTTGATGCTTAGCTCACCTACTCTTTCTAAAGACGTGAATGGAAAAGTAGGCCTTGTGTTTCTGGTGGTTTTGGAAAGAGAACAGAGGGAGCACAACCTTACTCCAAAACATATTATCCCTTCCGGAAGTTTTGTTTTGAATTACCTCTTTCTTCCCTCCCCATCTGTGCCCTTTTCTGAGTCTACTTCCATGAAATTTCTAAAACAACTTAAGACTTTGTAGAAAACAATGTTTGAACATCAAGTTTTCTAAATTGATTTTTCCAAGATGTTAATTAAAATCTTTGTCACTCACTGTACCCATGACTTTTCTCCATTTCTCACGTAAGTGCCTGTCACCACTTTTTTTTTGCTTTTTGCTTATTATTTTCAAGTTTGTTGCACAGATGCTGTGCAAGCAAAAAGACTGTTCAACAGGAGAAGCACCAAAGGATTATTTTGCTAACAAGTCTATCCTTGTCACATATACATTCAAGTTACTCATGTCCACACTTCTAACATCTGTTCCCAGGATACTGAGGGGAAAAAAATACAAATGCTGTGACTCTAGTTTTTGTTTTATCACTGAGTTTGTTTTGCTTTTGTTTGTGGTTTCTGGGAGTCATAGAACTTTTTTTTTTTTCTTCCTTAGGGTTTGTCTCTGATCTACTTACATCTCTATACTGTTACAAAATGCCCGCATATTACTTGTTTCTGTATTTTAAAGGCCTGGAGGGGAACAATGTATGTATGTGTGTATGCATGTGTAAAACGGATGCTGATTTTGTTAGCCGTATCTCAAGCAATTGCAATTATCTTGGTCATTTCCATGTAGTTTTCTGATTCTTTTATTAGCAATATATTTATGAGGAAACAAGTGTAACCTATAAGAAGTTATTAAGAGAAGAAGTTATTAAGAGTTATTAATTATTAAGAGAAAGAGTGCGTTTATTTCAGGGATATTTTAAATAGGAACTCTAGCTGTTATTTGGTTCTGTGATACATTTTAAATTTCTCCTTTCCAGTTAAGGTATTTATATTTAAGATAAAATGGCTATTCAAGTTGTCAGACAGACTAAGCACGACTGATATGATTAAAATGTTGCAATATTTCAAAATACTCATTTGCCCTAACAGGATATTTGTGAAATAACAGTAGTGTAAGAGCTTCAATGAAAGACAAACTCAAATCCAAGGACTTAATGTGGATTCATTTAGTCAGTTAAATTGAAGCCAAACTCTTTGTCTTAACTATGGCCACATCTCTGTTTTTCACCTTACCTGAATTAGCAGTATTAATCTCCTTTCTTATATTTTACTAAGGAATGTGACATTTAATTCTTTATGCTAGGTCATTCTAGGTTCAAATGCCTTGGATCTTTTCCTTAACTTCTGAGGTAGTAGTCTGACATACATGCTGCATTGAGGTAAATGTGTACGCAATTGTTTAAGTAGAAACAAAATCTCAAGCAGAGTGAAAGAGCATTGTGGATTCTCATCTATGATAAAACACATAATGTGTACTGTAGCTATACAGCACCTCAGGTACCTTCAAACTTAAATTTTCCCTGGTATGATTTGCAGCCCCAGCTGACTCACTGTCCCAACCAGGATGTTTTTGCTTCTGCTGGTGGTCTGTCCTTTTTGAATGTGTTACATGTGAATCTCAGTCTCTGCTGCTTTGTTTGGTGACTGGCCCCATGGTTACAATCCTGGTCAGAGCATTTTTGCTGAATTAGGCTGTTCTTTTAGTACAGCTTTGTCCTCTTTGTCTGGGCTGATTTCAGTCTCAGACTCAGTTTTCAGCTTTCTTTTCAGTTCCACTTTTTTGCTAGGATTGGCCAAAACCGAAGGGCCTGGGACTATGCCTCGGCTCAATTTGTGTGGCAGAGCTTCTCCTGAGTGATGTTTCTCTGCTGTCAACTAGCAACAAGATTTCTCATATAAGATTTCCTATTCATCTCACAAGTGCACCTTTGGACCAGGGTCCAGATGTGCACAGCAATCATGGAGGGAATGGTTGTCCTTCCAATATGGTTGCACATAGCTGAGGCTCCAGATGTTTCCTGCTTTCTGTTCCAGTTCTTTTCCTGTGCTATTAAGCATTTGTAGTAGGCATTTGGGAGAAAAGAAAGTGGTGTGGTAACAGTAGGAAAAAGTGCTAATAGTACCTGGCTAAATCCCATCTTCTGCACCCACAGCTGAAACGGCAGCATGTCTCCATGTTCTTCTGGAACTTCTAAAGTGCAATTGGTGAAAGCAGAGCCCAGGGAAACATGAAGTGATGATGTAGAAGGAAGTGCTTTTTGCAACTTGCTTGTTCTGTATTTTCTTCCCCTATTTAAGACAGTTGTTTCAAACTATTACTATGGATACTAGTTTAATTTTTTTGAAACTTCTCAGTGGTTCTGGAAGCTCAATAGCCTCAGTAGCGGTACAGTGCTTGTTCCATCTGTGACAAGTAAGTGGAGGGTTCTTAGTTCAGTGAAACACATCGAGCAACAGTGATCCACATGTGGCCCTCAGGTTTAGCTAACACAACAGGAATTTGTGCTGAATGCTTGTATGTACGGGAACAAATGCATTAGTAAGTGACCATGTGCATTTCAAATGCTGTGTAGATTTATGACCACTAGCAGTCTCCTATTTATTTAGAAGGGAAAGGGAAAATGTTATTTTGAAAGTCTGAAATGGAAGTACCTACATCCATTTCAGTTGTTGATTTGCTGATATTTTTGTTCGAGAGTCTTTTGTTAATAATAGCAAGGATGTATTATCCTAAATACACACAGATTGCCTAATCTTTCTTTTATGTGACTTTTTAAAAATGAGGTAGTTTAACTGCATTTCTTAGCTGGGATTTTATTTGGTTTATTTGTTCAGTACCTTGAAGAACCTTGTGAAAGCTGCAAGTTAAGTGTAAAGTTAATAGCATTGTTTCAGAAAAGTCATGAACGTGCTATAGTGATCCTTTTGTGGTGGTGAAATGAGTAGTTCTTTTTGACACACCAAAAAGATATATGTATTAGGTCTCAAGGAACTTTTTAGCTGCATAACAACTGGCCTTCAAAGATTTCACATTTGTTTTCCTGTGCCAAGTGTGTATGGGAGAAGCCTTACAAGGTCAAGAGAAAATAAGCAAAAGTCAAAGACAGACTTGTAAGACAAATAGTAACATCTGGTAAATGACTTCCTTCTACATTTGTAGAGCTCTTGTTTATTGCAGTGAATGTGAAATGTTTTTCTTTGCAGGATTATAGGTTTAAAGTCTATCAGTTTGTGAATAAAGTTTGTACAGGTTTATAATATTACTAATACACAGTAAGAAATTACAAGTGTAATTGCATTTAAAACCTGTACATAGTACAAAAAAATTTCAACAAACAGTGATGCTAAAGGGTTAGAAAATAAGTAGACTTTCTTTTTGTACTTTTTGAGTGATATTTCAAATAATTCTAGTGGCTTATACTAGTGCATGAAGTACTGTAATTGCGCCCTCTGTCAATTGGCTATCACTGTAAACCCATCTTTGTGCTAATTAAAGGCCCACATTCTCAGTCAAAGAAACAAGGAAGCTAAACACTGCTAGTAATCCAGGCTGAGGACATTGCGCAAATTAAGTTTTATGTATCCCTTACGGCATGGGATTCCCAAAAGGGGAAAATTCTGCGGAAGAAAGGTAGGTGAAAGTGGCATAGATACGTGGTTTGGTGAATTTCTGTGATAGCTCCAGCTGATTACACACTGCCATCCCTCCTGACAGAATCTTCAAGAAATTGTCATGCAGACAGACCTTAAATTTTATGGGAGCTATCTTCACAGTTGAATGCTTTGCTTCTGGGGGGCGCAGGGAGTACAGATTGTGTAATTTTTGATGGGTATGGGAAACAAACAACTGTCCCCTTCTCCCTCTCCCTGTCTTCTTCTAAGACTCAAATTTTGCAGAAGTTAAAAAAAAAATCAGGGACAGCTGGGCTCCTCAAACAGAAGTTGCAAAGTTTATTCAGTTGTAGGAGTACTTCAGTGAGTTCATGTAATCATTTAAAGTTTTATTCTCTGGTAATTAATGTTCCTGTGGTATTTTGCATTGCTTGTACTTTGTTCAATACTAAATAGTTTACCTAGAGCAATAGGAGTTGTCCCGTCTTAGATCAGGACACTTGCATCAAAGGAAACAGAAAAAAGTCCATGGGACTAGCTGATTCAAAGACTAAAATCAGTGTTGTATTTGGTCTCAAATGCATTTTGGAAACTTCTCTATAGCTTTTAAATAGTTGTAGCTGTGATATTAACTGAAGTCTCTAAGGATTGGTAAATAAATATTTGCTTGCAGAAAACAGAAAAGGGTGTTGAAAGAGGCAAGAGAGGTTTTCATGCAAAGGTCTTTCTGTAGAGTTGTGTGTAGATACGCTTTTAGAGGAGTTCCAAACCCCATTATTGTAACTTAGCAAATATGTGTGCCTGGCATAAAGTCCTGCTTGCATCACTTGAAAAATCATGTTGGTTTCTAGAGAACAGAATGTGGCTGTGTTGTCAAAATTCTTGTTCTTTATCTGCAAATTATTTGCTAGTTAGTTTTCATGCTAATATACACACTTGGCTGCATTGACTTGAATACAATCTCTCCTAATTTAAACCTGTGTTGTGGAACCTGGCCCTTTGCATTTATATTTATAATGAAGTCTGTTTTTTATCTTTGATAAAAACAGGAGAACTCAGTCTGCTTGAAAGTCAGGGTGAATTGTTCAGTTGTCCTTGTAATGAGGGACAGTTGTATTTTGCTATCATCTTTGATTAATGTGCTCTTCACCACTACATGACTTCCCTATGGATTTCACCAGCCACATGTCAGCAAGTGTAAGAGCCAATTTCTTGCCCTTTTCAAGTCAGGCCAGGGGGAGGTCTTGGGAGCAGAGAACCATAATGGACCATGGAAGTCTGAGAGCAATTATTTCTAGCTAATCAAATACAATAAACAGCAGGAAGCAAGGTTTGTTTATGGAACAGATGTCTACTAAGAAACCTACAGTTATTTTATTTACTCCTTCCAGAAAAGATCAATGGAAAATTAACAAAATAAAAGCTCTGGACTATTTGAAAATAAGGACACTTTAAAAATTAGTCAGAAGGGAGAAAAATCTCTCATGTATTTAAAAAATGCTAGCTCATTGTTTGATATCTGCTTTCTAAATTACATGGCATCTTTATGCATATATATATATTTTTTTAATTATTATTTTTTTTCTCCTTAGGTGATAATGTTATGAAAATGATAAGGAAGATGGGAAGTGCATATTTCAAGGTGAGTCAATTTTAATTTATTTTGAAAGGTCATAGTTAATGAAGTTTTAAGGTGTAGACTAAGGCAAATTATTTATACTCTGGATTCAGGCCAGTGCAGTGCTATATCAGCCCCTGGGTAGCTTAAGGGAAAATTTCACCTTAAGCAGGAAAGAACTTTATTTCTCTGCATAGAAGAAACCTGCCCAAAGCTACCCCACTTCAGGGAATATAGAGCATTAACTTCCTAGATACTCCTATCATTTCCCACTGTATTACCATCTTTTTCTCTTTGGGGATGCTGGAGGGGACAATTCCTCCCTGATGTTGCAGTAGAAAGTGTCCCATCCATTTGTGTAACTGCTCATTCCGTAGACTTTGTGTGGATTGTTCTGAGTATCCACCTGTCCTTTACCTCTGTCACACTATGGCTCTGCACCCAGCGTCAACTGTGATCAAATGCAGGCTGCTTAGGTTGTGAGCAAAACTGAAGCTCAGACTTTTATTACAAAGAGCAAAACAATACTAACTTTATGATGAAAAATGTGCCATTTATTTGTAATTATATATTTGGTGTGTATTGTGTATTTATTTGGTGGGCTACATTAGGAGTGTTGCCAGCAATTTGAGGAAGGTGATGCTTTCCCTCTACTCAGCACCAGTGAGATCACACCTGGAGTTCTATTAATATGTGCAGAGAGCTACTGCAGAGAGTCCAGCAAAGGGCCACTAAGACTAGGGGACTCTCACATGAGGAGAGGCAGAGAGAGCTGGGACCGCACAGTTCAGAGGAGGCTAAGAGGGATTCTTATCAATGTATACAAATACCTGAAAGGAGAGTGCGAAGAACATCAAGCTGGTGGTACACAGTGCCAGGACAAGAGGCAGTGCTCCCCAACTGAAACACAGTAGATGCTGTCTGAACAGCAGAAAACACTTCTTACTGTTGCTTATAGACAGCAATGTTATGGAGTCTCCCACCTTGTAGATTCTTAAAAGCCATCTGGTTGTGGTCCTGGGCAGCTGACTCTAGATGGCCCTGCTTGTGCAGTGCGGTTAGAGCAGATGACCTCCAGAGGTCTCCTCCAACCTCAACCATTCTGTGATTCTGCAAAGGGTACTTAAGCCACAAATATCAAATAACACATTTTCACGTTCCTTAGAGCTCAGTGCTTCTTAGAAATCTAAATAGAGCCACAGTGCACAGTCCCTAGGATAGGAGAGTCTCTCCTGCTAATCAAAAGAGCTGTTTTTCTCATTTCTTCTGTTACTGTCTGTTCACACTAGACAATTTAATCCATATTAATAAAGACTGAGCTCGGAAAATATTTGACAGAAATCGCCACCAACCAGTCAATCGGAGCCTGAAATAAATATTGAAGAACACTAGAATGTCTTGGCTGAACTATCAGACATATCTGGATGCATGAGACCATTTTTTCAAAGGTTCATTGTGCATAACTGTGATTCTGACATATGAATACTGTCTGCCCAGTTTATTAAAGAAAATAAAAATAAAGCCAACTGCTTATTTTACTTGCAGGTCACTTCCTGATTATGCAGTTCTTGGAGATAAATTCTATGAAGTATTGAATGGTGCCTCTTGTATTTTAAATTAATTCAAGAAAGCATACTGGTATTTATGACATTGTAAATACATACAAAGGAAAAGAGGGAAATTTTACTTTAAGAGAAAAAAAGCGAGCCAAGAAAAAAGATTGTGTATGAGCAATTGAAATGGCCTAAAAAAACTCAAATATTTTTTAAACAACAAATTAGGGCTTCAGAAAAACATTGATTTTCTAAACCAAAGTTGGTGTTTGGTTTTTTGTTTGTTTGTGGGGGGGAGGTTTGTGTGTGTGTGATTTTTTTTTTTTTTGGTTGAGCCTTTTCTACATAGCTGTTTGGTAAGGTTTCTGTTATGCTTCAAATGTGTGGATTTATCTCTGATAATTGTGTCATGGATTTTATTCCCCCATCAATGTTGATTTGATCTGATGTGATGGGAAGGTGGAAGTAATTTTTAAATTTTTCTTTAGTGTCATACTATGTTCTGCATCTGTCTGTGTTAAATGAAAGTATGCTGCTCTGCTGGTGGTAAATGCTGTGTGTCTATATTTGAGGTGTTTCCCCTGATCTTCTAGAACCTATTGGATTAGATCCTCAGGAAACATGAACCATTACAGTTATATTGGATTTGACCTACGAGTGTGTTTTTTGTTTTTTTTTTTTTTTACCTGCATTACAGCATTTAAATGTTAATATTACATTCTAGTTTTTTATTTAAATGGAATTTCAGCAAAATCCTTACTTCAAGGCCTCTGTATAGTAAGCTGTAAGAGAAATCAACCTGTATGTATGCCAATTTACTCTTCTTTGGACACTGCCTCACTTCTTTACAGTGCACCAGGAAAAATATATGTAAAAAAAAATAAAAAAATTGCACAAATAATTCAAGAGATGTCCATGATGTCACTGCTTTTCCAAAGAAGTAGTAAGTGTCTTACTGTTGCCTAACATTAAGAGAAGATGTCTTCTTTGGAAATGGTTGAATAAGAAATTGCACTGGACCCTAAATAACCTTGACAATCTTTAGCCATAATAATTGCAAATATTGTAGCCCTTGGAAATAAGATTAGGGAGAGTTTCTGTCTTCTCGCTCTCACTTGCACAGGCATGCAGAGCTGGGACAGAATTTGCCCATTGGTTCTTCTGTTGCTGGCAGACAAAAAGATAAATTAGTGTTGCAATCTGCCTTTCTCTTTACTTTTTTAAAAGTTTGCTTGAAAGACTAAGCCTAAGATCAAGAGCTTTGCAGATATATCAAGAATTAATTACCCTTGTGTAAGCCACGCATCATGTGCCAAACAGCCTACATCCCAGCTGAGATGATGAGTACAGAGGCAAACTCTGACAGGGAGTATGTCATGGGAGTAGCAAATGTATGTTCAGAAACTAGGAACAAGTATTGGGAATGACTTTTTACAGGGAAGACAAAAGAAGATTAGGGATTAAAAAAAAAAAAAAGTGACCAAGATGTCCACAAAAATGAAAGCTGACTAGTCTGACAAGTCTTGGTTTTTAATTCTGTTGATTGTATAGCTAGACCCTAATGGGTCTGTGGTGTTTTGGGTTTTTTTTGTTTGGGTTTTTTTTTACTGTCTTTTTAGCTTTCCATTGTTAGTACGAGACCAAGGTATTCTCTTATGCAGTAATTCCTTTGAGTTTTTCCTACTTTTCTGTCTTTTAATCATAGTGAAGAATCCAAGCCTTTTGATATGATCCCCTATCATAGGTGAAGATTAGCTAGGGTAAGGGGAATTAGCCACTCCATGCTGCACAAGACTGGCGTACAGTTAAGGGAAAACATGTATGGAGCTCTTTGTTTCAACTTTTTCTCCATGTGCTACAGACTTTTCTGGAAAATAATGCTTTCTTCTGGGAAGACCATTTTGAATTATTATTCATCCAGTGTCAAAATCAGTTTAGCCTCATTAGGAACAAAAGGCGTTGCAGCCTGCGGACAGACTCCAAGAATGTCTGGGTCATGACAGATGGAGTTATCACAGAGGACAGGGATATTAAGCCCTGATTTAGTGTGTAAAACTGTTTTAAGCTGTGTTTAAACTCTTCATGGTCTGTACCAGAAATTATTTAGAAGTCTTATATTTTTGTGTGTGCAGAAGAGTTGAGCCAGACCAAAATCCTGTGCCTGAAACCTTACTATCAAAACTTCTGCATCAGACTGTAAATCAAAACTGCATGGGTCACACCTGCCTATGCCCTTGAATAAGAGCAACCAGCACTGCAGTATAATAGTCTTTGAAAATGCCAACTAAGATATCTAGGAAATAAAAGACAATGTGAATTATCTAATTATAAGGCAGACCCTCCAAATAATGAAATGTTATGCATCATCAAAAGTACTACTAAGAAAAAGACAGAGGACATTTCTTTCCTGCTATATAAAAATTTGATTTTGCTCAGATTTTAAATGCCCTATTGTTTCTTTGTCTCTAAAAGGACAGACTGGAGTTAAAGGAGGTACAGAGAAAGGAAAATAGGATGGTTAAGAGCATGGGGCTGCAGCACAACAAAGAGACTGAAAATGCTTGGGAATACAAAGTATGTGGAGGAGAAGGCTGAGAAAGGTGGAATGGATTTTTAGAAACTTATAAAGGAGACGGATCAAATGCAGTCTCTTATTCACCAAACCCTGTATTAATAGAGCTAGCAGGGCTACATAATAAAACTAGTAGAGGGTTGATTTAAAATAAATTGCTTTGCTCACTACATAATTAACTTATGGCATGTGCTGCTATAGCAGATGGTGGAAGCAGACAATGTCAATAGATTAAAAACTTAGATGAAACCATCAGTTGAACATGCATAAATAGGTCCTGAAGGGATTAGGCAGGAGGATTCTATAACAACTCCAGTACAGCTCTTGAAGGGGAGACAGAATACTCAGCTAGATGAAATCCACTAGGGTGTCTCTTACATTTTTGTGGCTTTAAGTCTGTCCGTTATGTTGTCTGGTGAAACTGAAGGCTAAAGACTTTTTCTTTTCTTTTATTTTTTTTTTTTTTAAATTTATTTATTTATTTATTTTTATTCTTTGGGTTGGCTCTTCCATCTTATGTTCTGTACTACATCAATCTGTAGGAGAGTATTTTTTTTGTCTGTAAGTCAGCCATTTCAGCCTCATGGAACAGAAAGTTATAGTGTTGGGACTTTTTTGTGTGTGGCTCTTTTTTGTGTCTTTAAGACTTCAAATGGTGCTTGGAGTTATGTATAATTACACATAGAGTGGGAAAAGGTGGTACAATTGTGTTGTGCAATTAATTTTGTTTTGGAAAATAGTTCGCAACTACTTATGATTACACTTGATACTGAAAATAATCTATAAAAGAATTCTGGGAAATTTTCACAACTTAATATAATTGTGTGGTATTCAGTAATGGCTTAGTTTTGTTAACTTTGCTATTCTTAATTAGTATACTCTAGTTTTTTGATATCTTGATGGGGTGTCAGAGCTGATCCCTTTTGGGTGTTACTAAAGTAATTTCATTTTAGATTTGAGTCTTTATACTCTGTTTTGAGGAAGGTTGTTATTGTATCATTTTTGGTGAAAGACAGAATTACTTCTCCCTTTCCTTGTTGTTCCTTCATATGAGTAGAATGTTACTTCCAGGCTTGAGAACGTGGAGTTTATTTCTTTGCAAACCAAATGACTTGAGACTATTAACACAGTTAGGTTAAACGGCCTTTCAGATCCCTCTTTTGGCTTTGATGGACAGTCATGCCTTTACTATGCTTTCTGCTGTCTGTGAGAGAACTTTAGAAAGGTCAATTAATGTGAACAATTTATACACTCCACCAAAAGTTTTCAAGGAAATAATTATTCTGCTAGAACTTGTGATTTTTGGGGGTCAACAAACACTTTCTTGTCTCTCTAAATGTCAGCTTAAAACCAATATGGCAAACAAATAATAGCGCAAAGAGCTTGGCAATATTTCTGCACCAGAATGTCCATGATGGTATTTCTGTGTTATTTCTTTCAGCATGAATTACAAGAGTGGGCACAGTCTAAATCCCATCTAAATCACATATCCTGGGGTGGACAGTTTCGTTGTGCTGTTTCCCACCTCTGTCTCTCTTATCCTCCCCTGGAAGTAGGGCAGGCCTTTCCAGACTAGCCTGGAAGAGGAATAGGCAGGAGGAAGGCTTTACTCCGCCTTGTTTCAGACACAAACATTAGCTCTCCACCTTTTGCCCAGTCAAATGCCAGTTTGTCTGAGGTAAGCAGGTCCCAAGCAAGGAGTGGGCAATAGACCCATACTGAGGTGTAGGATCTGACAGTATGAGAGAAGATAAAAGGCTTGGATCCCTGTGTCCCAGTGATGTTTCACATGCCCTCTACAACAAAGTCCTTCTGGAGAGGCCACAGACCCCTTTGTAGCCCTTCCCAGTGAAACCAAATTCTCTCAAGCAGAAGATTTGTAAGAGAAGGAAAAGCCCTATGCCCATCTGCAGATACCTAAATCCTTTTGCACTTACTGTTTTTACAGATACCGCAATAGCTGGCATTTGTATTTTTTGTCAGTAACGCAGAAGATTCCAGTGGTGTCACCTAATGCTATCACAGTCATTATCACTAAGGTAGTTACTGGCTTTCCAGCCAAACTTATCTCACTCTTGAGGAGTTTCTGGGGAGGTGGGGATAGCAGAGCTGGTGTGTGACAACCTGCACCTGGGAGTGCATGTATACCCTTTTATGTCTTATTGCACAGCTATACGAGCCAAATACTTTCTTTGTGTGTCAGGAAAAGGTGCAGTGATGGGAGCTGGCTGCCAGTATTTGACAAGAGAGTGGTTCAGGGAGAGAATTGGATGGTTAGTTGAAGCTAAGATGTTAAAAGATGTATACTTAGGGCTCTATTTGATGTGGCTATGATGAAAGAAATCAATTACCTTTGCAGTGCTAATGGATCACAGAGTCAGGTCTCAGGCAAAGTAGTGTTTCTTACCATTGAAAAGATTTTTAATTAATGTTTGGAAGGGAGAAAAGTATAGAAACCAGAAACATTTTTGCAAAATTCCTGTGTGGGTTGTTTTTTTTGGTTTATGTTTTAGTTCTCAAAGCTTTTAGAGACTCAGAGTGGCAACCTGTTTTTCTTGACTTCCAACAATGTTGTCTGACTTGGCAAATGACTCTGCAGACCTTTAGTCTCTTTTTGTGCTCACTCATGGCCAGGCCCTCTTGCTCTTACGAAGACTTGTGTGGCTCAAAATGGCTTAAGGCTGCTTCAGCTATGAGCTTCACAAACAAAAGTTAGCTTTGCTACAGCTACAATGCCAGAAAACAAACACACATACACTTAAAATCCAATGAAAGTCAGGCAAAGTCTTTCTAGCGTTTTTTAGTTCAATCACAACAGCCTTACTTAACTAGGGAGTCTAGAGAACAAGTAAAGAGTAGAAAGAAGAGTCCTGCCTGCCTTTCATGTAGAAAAACCTGACTTCATCCTTTTCAAGGCAACAGAATGTCAAGTCAGGTTGTGTTGCCTAAGGCTGATGTGCAGTGAGGGGATTTAAATGTAACTTCTGCATACAGAAAAAGGAAGTCCCTTAATTCATTCAATATTTTATCAGAAATCTCTTAATGCTGGCCTTATTCCTAAAGGTGAACATCTCAGAGGCTTTTCAAAGTCTGTATTTCATTATTTAATAATCTGTTTTCAGTTACTCAACTCCCTAGGTCTGAGCTTCTAAGTCCACAGGCTGGAAATACCAGCAGTCCAGGAACTGTTAAATAATTAAGCTATTGGTGCCTGTAAGTGTTAGAGCCTGAATCACTTGTATTTTATTTTCACTAACTGTTGGGGAAAAAAGGTGCTGTGAAAAAAGATCAGTAGCTCTTTCTAAGAACAGTATGACTTCCGTCTACAATGGCGTTGTTCGAAACGATAAGATTTTTGTTGTTTAGAATGTAGTATTTACAGGAGAATATTTAGCAGTGAGGCTGTACATATGTGGCTTTTTGCATAGAGCAGTTTCAGCTATATGTGATAGTGTTTTTCTGTCTTCTGGTCTCACTGGAAATACCTACCTTCTTTCAGAGACTAAATACACTTTTCCAGGACTTCTGTATGGCAAGGTTTCTTAAAGAATTCCTGGGAAGAGCCATTGACTGGAAAATGACAGGATAGTGTTTGGCTGTGGAACTAGGTTTGTGTGCATAAGTGCTTGTTCTTGTGCTTGTGTGTATGTGCATATACATGTGCACAAGCAAATGGGGGAAGTGTCTCTGAAGGTAACTGAAGGCCAAATATTTGGACTACCTGTTTTGACATCACAGTCAGACACTGATGTGGAAGTGGGATCATTTTGAACGCATGGGATATGACAGACTGCTCTCTAATTCCACGCAGATGGAGGCAGGTCTGTCTGCTGGGGAAGTTTCTCATCCATGAGTGACATGTCATGATTTTTCTTCATCAGAGAAAGAAGATGAGATTACTTTTATCACAGTACCATTTACATTGGAGGGGGACATAGTGGCACATTCATGAATATAGTGTAAGAGAATAAGAGTTCAAGGGGGGATAGCAGAGGGCTTTTGTGAGCATCAATTAAGCCACACTCCCTCATTTAGTCCAGCCAGAAAACAATTGAGTAAGCACTGTAATTCAGTACAGAAACAGATTACTTGCTTCTGTAGACAATTTGAATTGAGTTGATATGTGGAGTGAGATGCTTAGATAGAAAGGGGGCGAGGGGGTATAGAAATGAAATTTTGATTAAATGCTTTGGGACGTGAGAGTATTTTTCTTGTACTGCTAAATGGAATTCTGGACTTAGTAATGCGGGGGGAAAAAAAAAAAAAAAGAACCAAACAAACCACACCACAAAAAAAACCAACCAAACCCAACCAAACGAAAACAGTAACAAAAAAACACCACCACAAAACAAATAGTACAAGTCAGGAAATGCATATGGACTGTCTTGAATACTGGTTTTTGTTTTGCTACCTTTCTGTATCCATCATCAAACATACTTACTATTAAGCTGAGATCTAGAAATAAGTGGTTAGAATTAATGTATCTTTTTCATTGCTTCTATTTGTTTACTTTGGCTTTCTGATATATTTTGAGACTCTTGTGATCTGTAATGGGAAATCTCTCTGCATTCCCTTCAGAGTTTATTTGCTATGTTTACAAGCTTAGACTATATTGATGTTGTTACTAAGGACAATCTAGCTTTTTGAGATGCAGGAAGCTTTAACAACTTTATACATACATACAAGCATTACAACAGAAAAAAAATCAAATTATTTGCTTTCAGACCACTCATAAATTATGAAATATGGGACTTGGGCTCCCCTCTACAACCTCTTTAAGATCCCTCTGTCTTCTGCATGTTCATTATAAAATACTTGATAATTTTAGCTATCAGTATGAAAATATTTTTTCTGGTAATCTTGAGGAGAACAAATTGCCTCAAGCATCTAAATCTTACCAAAAAGAATGGAGCCGGCTTTTCAAATCACCAAAAATTTTAAAATTTCTTTCCTCTTGGCTGGGATTGACTGCACTTATTTGCTGCCTTGATTTCAACATCATATTGACATCTTGTTGTGATTAGCTGCAAAAAGCATGCAGAGATATTAATGATTAGTCAATATCCTGTGAATTAAGCAGACTGTGACTATTTTTTGCCATTGAGTAATGGTGAACAGCAGACTTGAAAAAAATTAAGCAGCTGTTTATGAATAAGTCAATCAAAAAGAGTTTCTCTTACTATGAAAACATCCCAATTCTTCAATAGCTACAGTTTAATTAGAAAGGAATTTTTTTCCAACTGGTTAGTGATAGTTGAAAATATGAGTACTGATGCTAGAAAACTTTCTTTCATGGTATCCTCTTGATTATTTTCTAAAAATCAAAGCTCTACTTTATGGGTTTTTTAATGAAAGTTTAGAATTATTAATTTTAGGAAGTCAAAACTATTATTTATGTAAAATGCACCAAACACCCCCTTATATTTCTGTTTGCTTTCCAGGACGTGGGCTGTCTTATCTGATGGTCATACTAACCTTATCTGTGCTGGAAAGGGAAAGAAGTGAAGCTTCTAAAATGTAGCTTAAATCTCAAACTAACATTTTCATACACAAGCTAATAAAGAATCTTCTGCCATCACTTCTGTTTTATGACTCAAGACTATTTTATTGTATTTCTTGTTGTTTGGTTTGTTTTTCTCAGAAGATTTTTTTGTAAATCTTTACCACTAGGATTTGAGAAAATTGCTGTAATGTAATTGTACTATTTTCCAGTATAATGACACTATTGTTTTGAGTCACTACACTTGCTGCAGTGCAGTGGGCAGGTTTCTTTGCAGCGATTTACAGTCTAAACATGAAATTGGTTTGCTGCTTTTTTTTTTTTCCCTCCATGCAGTACTGTAGCAGCAGTAGAGATAAACCAAGTGCATGACACAGCAAGTAACTTTTGGTTCTGAAGGACCTAATTGATTTATTAATATGAAAGTATATGTATGGTATTTACCTCAAACCGAGAGGATTCTGGATCTAATGCAATGCCATGTTTTATCAGAGCACTGTTTTAGAGTGCAGAAATGTTGTTGTGTATCTTGTGGGTTTTTTTTCTTAAGTCCTTTTAGTTTTATAGAATGACATTATATTCTTTAGTTCTTCAGATGTCCTCTCTGACCTTAGAGTTTGTATTTTAAAACACTAACCAGACAAATGACAGGATGGAAGCTTATGACACACTGATTTTGAGACTAGTACATAAATATTTTGTTCTTTAAATAACACAGATGTTTTCCAATTTGTGTTTTATAATTACCAGAGAGTTGTCTCCAGCCGCCTCACTAAAATAAAACAATACCTTGTATGCATTGTATTGTTAACCACGGCAGATGACTAATTTTAATGACATTTTGTAATTTTTTGAGAGGAGCAGAAGCATTAGTGTGAAGAATGAAAGATTATTTAAAATAGTAATAAGATATTTAATCAGCAACCTCAAATCACCTCAGAATTGCCACAGGGAAAGCACATATAGAGGTAGTTATCATAGAGCTGCTAAATGGAGGTAGCTTGTCAAATTTTCTGCCCTGTTCTCTCTTACTCTCTGGCAAGTGTGGTGCAACTTGCCTCCCTTTTTCTCTTACTTTGGTAATAAAAGGACATTTGTAGCAGCAACAAAAGAAGCTGCTGCCATGTTTCTGTCAATAGGTAAATTCAGTATTACTTGGGGAATGCCTGTCCCTGAAGAACAGAAGGAATAAATATCTCATCTTGAAGGAATATTCTTAGAATAAACACATACATAAATATGAATGATGTAATGCACATTATTCTTTAGAATTAAGGTTTCCCTTTGGAGTTAGTCGGCAATTAAATGTCAAATTTTATGCAGAAATTGAACCAAGCTGGTAATAGATTTTTCTCTCGGTTGCAACAACTCTCATTTCCTTTTTAAAAATCCAGTTTATTAAGCTGGTTTAGGTGTCACAAAAGGGCTTGGAGAAACGGCTGTTAGGTCCCTGCATTAATCTTGAAAACTTTGGTATTGTTGGCTCACTGTAAAGCACAAAAAGACATACTCTCATGTGTCTGCCCACAAAATTAATCTTAACATGACACTGCAGCTTGCTTTAGGGGCCACTCTAAACATAAAGCGGTTTAAGGAATCCATCAGTTGCACCTAGAATTTCACTGTATCTCTAAAGAAATGGGAATTAAATCAAATGCAGTTTTTAATGCTTCTTAAAGTAAAAACGTATTGAGTTTCATTACTTGGGACCTTGTTGTTTTAAACTGCTTATTTATGACTTTATTATTGTATAATTATTCCATTTGCATATATTACTTATTTAATTGATATATTTATATTTTTATGTATTTCAATTATCTGTTAATTAATATTAATCCTTATTAAGAAAAGTAATTGGTTATTGATCATTAACTTTCAATATATTATGAATTTCCAACAACACCTACGCATTTTCAATACACCATACTTTATTGGTAATGGATCTGATATTTCATTTAATAATTCTGTTGTGTCCCGCTCAGGTTTTTTTTGTTTATTCATAACAAAGGTTTTCCACTGTACAAAACTTTTCCTTAACTACAGTTTGAATATTTTAACACTTGCTACCCTAAATATTACCTTTCCTCTGAAATCCAACCGATGGTCCAATGAAGAACTGTAGGAAGGTTTTACCCTTATACTGTCTTGCTCAGAATGAATGTCTTGGGAAAGGACATTAAATGCAAAATTTAGCTCTTAAACCTTTTGCTTTTTTCCAGTTTTATTAAGGAGCAGAGTTCTTTTAAAACTTTTTATTCCAAAGGCAGACAAATGAAAGAAGATTTGAAGAGATCTAATTAAATTGCCCTTTACAAAAACACCTTTATGGAAAATGTGACCTTTCTGGCTTTAATCTACGGACGACCAAATTCCATGTTAAGGTTTCAGAGAAGGACAGAACAATTGATTGTATTTTTTATGTTCTAGTTCTTTGTTTAATTCTCTTGTACCTTGGCCAGGACAATAGACTCCAGTTGTTAAGCTTTGGTTCATTTTTTTCTTGCTGTCCAGAAAAAACAGTAAACTGCTGGAACACATTTGAATGCATAGCATTTGAAGATCAGAGGGAAAAATCATGGGTGTATGAAAGAAAAGAAGTGGATTATATAAACAGAAAAGAAAGAGGAAGTGGGTGGTTTAGCACATCTCTTTTTCTAAGACATGTGGAACGTATGGTGTCTGCTGGTGTTGCAGACTGCAATCGGGGACCATTGGGCAGGAATGGAACCCCAGTAGAGTGTACATTTTGTATGTGGTGCTACTGACCCCCAGCTCTTCAAGGTGAGATACTGCTGGCCAGATTCTCTTCTCAGGTGGGCTTATGCAGAAGAACTCCCCTGCTGGAACAACTCAGGTGAAAGGTACAGCACTTCTGAAAACTCTTGACCATCTTAGCATGCCTATTCTGGAAATTTAAAGCTCAATTAAGCTAAATTTAAAGCTCAAATTTGACTCAAATTTAAACTTAAACTAACACCTTCTCTAAAATTAATAGAGCTGTGAGGAGAGCAACTGCTCTGAGCCAATGCTGCAGTTCAGATACTGCAAGAAATTTATCAGTATAGATGGTAAGGAAGCAGTAAGGGTATACTATGTCTTAAACAGGATACATTGTCCTAAACCAAGTGCAAGGATATTCTGAACCTTGTCCTGCATTTACAGTGTTTGGAGCTAATCCTGATTAGGTCTAAGCAAACTATTTGGATTTTTATTCTAGAAATGTGACAGTGAAGACTTTTTTTTTTTTTTTGGTTAGGCGTTTTAACTCTGTTAACCTATACTATGATAAACAGCAAATACTGTCAACATCTTTATAGCACATCTACTTTTGTTCAGTTGGCACTTTTTTTGGAAAAGAAACCGAAATATAAATGACGGCCTACAGCATTCCCTTTTGCATTAGTTTGAATGAATTACGCAGGTTATAGAATTATGTTTTCTTATGGCTTTTTTCTTGAGATAAAATTATTGGTTTTGCCAGATCTTTGACTTCTTTTGTGTGAGGCATGGGATCTCTGCAAATCCACATTACCTCAGGGAGAGTTTAAAGAATTCACTAGTTCCTAGAGGGTCCATTGCTGGATCTGGCCAATGGTAGACATAAGAGAAATGCAAATTACTTCCATTATACAATTTTAATAAATGTGATTCAAAGATGACTGTTCCTGCAGCTTGTCCAACAGAAAAGACAAATAAGCCCAAGCCAACTGCTGAACAAAAATGCCAGTAACTGTGATGAAATATAATTCATTTTGGGCAGGAAATTATAAACATGACCTGAAGGAAAAGAAAACTTTAGGCAATGTAATTTGGGGGGGGGGGGGGGGGGGCGCGGAAATTCCCATTAATATTATGAACTATTGGCTGAACAGGAAACTCCCAAGTGTAAGAAATCAGGTTCCAAATTTGCAGTTGTTGGAAAACAAGATAGAAATGCAGACAGGAATGATGCAACCAGTCTTGTAAAAGCTGAGGGTCTTCAGTAAAAGTCAGTTTCTATGGTTCTAAATGTTTATCCAGAGAAAATTCAGAAAAATTTCTTTTCACATACAGAAAAGTGCTATTGACAGCCTTAACAAGACAGCTGCTTCACTGTTGCAGTAATGTTTTTGCCAGAAAGGATTACTGAACAGATTTCTGCTTTCCCATGCTTGAAGATGATCTTCAGTTTGAGAGCTATTAATTTGTGCTTCTGGGCCAAATCCCAAGCTCAGGGTGATTTGTATAGCCTTATACCTTTCCATTTGTCTCATCTGCTCTCTCTTCTTCCTCTAGTTTTATAATGTAGTTCCTCTTCTTGATTATTTTCTTAGAAAATATTTCTTAGCCTCAAGTTCATGTGAAATGATTGTTAATAATATCTTGATTGTCTCATTTCTGCTATGCAAGAGACCCCGTGTCTAGGACACAAAACTTTATCACCCAGCATTTCTACATCTCCATTCAGTGAGCCTTCCCTTCCTTAGTGCCACAGTGTGTGCATGTATGTATTTCTATATATGTATTTGTTTTTCTTTCTCTCTATTCAGACCATGCAAGACCATGTCACTTTCCATAGGGTTAATGCTAGTTATGGGATCACTGTTTTTCATGCTTCAGTCTGTAGCTGCAGTGCTCTGCAGGGAGGCATGGCATGCTTTCCATCACTCTGCTAGCCTCAGATCATATGATGGAAAAGAGTATCCCAAGGTGGATCCTTGAATGCCAGAGGTAACACTATTTTTAAAGTTAATTCAGTAATTCACCATTTTCCTATTCCTCATCTCATAAGATTTTTATTTCAATTATGGAAGATAGCACAGTCATGTTGTTATCACCGAATTCTAGTAAAATTAATTCTATGTGTTCAATTTAAACCAGTCTTAACTGTCTACTGGCAGTGAGATCTACATCTATTGATGTATACTATTTGAACCAGTAACAGACTCTGCAGAACTTAATCCTGTGGTATGTATGTCGTCATTTCTGATGTATGTAGATTACAATTCAAAGTTGTTTTGTTGTTTTTTACGAGTTTGTTTCTCACAATATAGAATAAAGTTTGCTGAAGTTCAGAGGACATATGCAGTTAAAACCACTAAGTATATTATTTGTTATTTTAGGTTCTTGTTTTTGTCACTATAACTAGTGACTAAGGTCAAATGGGCAGAGACTGGGAGTTACAGGAGCTATTATAAATGAGTGGGAGCAGGGTTGCATTGCTATGCTCAGATACATAGCAACAAATTAATTATTTCAAGCAGCACACAAAATATTAGACATGAGTGAAAGCAGAGGTGTGGCCTTTTCTCTTGCCAAACCAGAGAGTCCACCATTGTGGACTGATGAAAGGAATGTGCTGCAGAGGTGAGACCAGACTTAATGAGACAGCTTCTCTGTGACACTTAGAAAGTTATGACAAGAGAAGAGACAGGGAGCATCTACTGTCTCCATTTCAAGTTTGCTCCTACAACTGCTAAATGAAAGTCTGTGCCCAGGACCTGAGTTTGCACCACTGGGTTCACATGATCCTTCTTGACCCTGGTGTACACCAGGAGTCATTTGCACCACTTATCAATTGTTTCAAAATAAAAGGCTTTTTTAAAGTACAATTGATACGTGAAGGAACCCTATATGTGAGCATGTGCAAGTGGGTGTGACCCTTGAAGGGGAAGAGAGTACTGTCAGTGCCAGGCTGACTCAAAGGATCCCATGTGAGCAGCCCACAAGTAACTCCTGGGGTATCCATTAACTCTTCTCCTTCTCTTATTGGTCTTGTTTCCTGAGTCAAGACCACCCTGCTAAGTGTGGCGTACTGTGCTGGACAGCTGTGTCCTTGCTTTTATGAGTGTGGCAGGAAGATCGCATTACTTTCTCACCTCTTGTGTTTAGCTTAGGAACCTAGTTTGAGGTGTTTACTGATGTCTGCTGAGCCCGATACTCACTCAGATTATCAAAAAACAAAAAAAAAAGAGGTTTTGAGTGACATCTGAAATTCCAGCTATATAAGATTTCAGAGCTAGAGACTATCTCTTCTGATCCTGTGAGAAGAGACTTTGTATTTAAATGTTGAATGTTGGATTAAATATTAAGGACTTGATTCTTCATTGCATTGCACTGGTGTTATTCTAGGATCAGTATTCGATCTCCATTTTAAATGTTAAACTTCTTCTGTCAGGATGGAGGTTGGTATTGGGCCTCTGACATTGGGCTCCCATGCTGTTTTTTATGTCACAAGTAATGTCAATTGCCAGAAATGGTGACTAGCAGCAGCAAGAGATTCTGGAATATTCACTTTAATTGTATTCTGTACTTTCAGATGTAATTTACAGTTTTAAAGTGTTGAAAAATGTGTGTCGTGACATGAGTGCTCAGTATCCTGTAGCAAGCCACTGGGAACAGGAAAGCTTTTCTTTCAAAATTCAACAAACCAGTCCCTTACTGTGTGACAGAAACAAGCTGCACCAAACCTGCCAATGATTCGACATGTTTTTCTAAATTCAAACTGGGCTGAAGTCTAAAGTTTGCAGTAGGGATTCAAACCCTGCAGGGAAACACCAAAGGCTCAAGCCTTTCTCCTAGCATCCATCATGATGCCAGGTAGGGAACCAAATGAGTAGCAAAAGACTCTCTGTGCTAAAATAGCATAACAAATGGCTTCAGGGCACACAGAGAGAGGCTGATCCACAGTATTAATTAACCTAAAAACAATTAGCAAAATATTGCTAAAAAATCATAAGTGGCACTATTGAGAGAGTGCTGGATGAGTTTTTGAACTCAGCAATATGAAAAACTGTTTGTAGTAACTGTGAATTTGATGCACATTGGGAGGTTTCAGTGACAAGCAAATCAATTTTGACCAGAAGAGAGAAACATTGTATAAAATATAATTTCCAGTAGAAACTAAAGACTCTGAATGTAAAGTAAATTTTTCCAGCAAGAAATGCAAGATGGAGAAGAAAAGGACATTACTAGAACTAGTCATATTAACTGCAGTTAACACTTCCTTGAATTTAACTGTGTTTTTCTAGGTGGAAACTGTCGTGATGTGAATCATTCATTTTTCAAATGTGCTCATTATTCAGAAGTTTTGGACAAATATTTATGAGACTAGATTGCAGCACATGGATCATTCATGAATAGCCTATTCTTAGTTTTACTTCCCACATTCAATATTTAGTATGACATCCTAAGGTATGTGATACATCATATGTCTTAAAATATTTTTCAGTTTCTCACTATATTTCTGCTCAGGAAATGAAGAACATGTTCATCATAACTTTGCTAAGCACAATGTGACTGGAGGGCCAAGGCATTACTGACATTCTAATATTTTTTTTCTTGCTTCGTAGAATTTGTGAGGTGTTAAGATGGTTAGGACTTCCTATGCCAGCAACAATGCGAGTTCTCCCTTTCTGTACTGATGTTATTCTTGTCTGATGCTTTCAGCAATATCCTCTAACAAGATTTGCTTTTGTCTTCCAGTGTATAGTTACATCCTCTGGCACATTGGTCCTATGTAGTTCTGGTTTTGTGACTCTTTTCTTCCTCAATATAACTGCTTGAAATGAAGATTGTCTGGTTTAAATTTCTAGTTCAATCATAGTTTTTCTTCTGCAAATCTAGTTATTAGCATCATGTGTCCCTTTTTTCCTGATCAGTTTTTCCTCCTTCATCTTTCTGTGATTACTGAAAGAGTAGACACCTGAGTTTTTGCAGCAGGTAATTTCCCAGAAATATTGACTTTGAAATCTTTATTACTGTGGTATGTATGGGTCCTACCTAGGTGACATCCAGGTCAGACTCTCTCAAGACATAGACTTTGTGTAAGACTGAAGACAGTTTATCATCTCAATAAATGTGTTGGTGTAAATGGAATATGCAATGAGTTTATCCAAGCTGTCCTTGGGTGCTCATCCACCCAGGAACAAATACAGAACTTGAACATCAGCATACAGTTAATTTAATTTAGATTAATTTTGAAATAACTATATGTATTTTACTACCTCAAATGGAAAAAAAAATCTCAACAGAGACATGGCAAGAGATCACAATCTGCTTGTAGGTATTCTTTGAGCTAGAAAGACAGCACAACTCAACTCCTTTGTGAGTTGGTCACACAGCTCTACCTATGACATAATTTAGTGCTGGAAAAGCTTTTCCCATACCAAATGACGTGATGCAGGTGCACAGTGCTGCTTATGCTGAAGAGGAAATGCCCTATGCTTAGGTCCTGATTGGATCTGACCCAGCTGATTCTTTATCTCAAGCTTGTTCTTTTTGTTAATAATCTTTCACCATTTCAAGTAACTTTTCAAAAACTTCTCTAGAATTCCAAAATGTGGCTCATTTTTTTTGTTTCTTGCTAAAACATTATCCGGATCCTCATCTTTGCACATTAAGAATTCACCTTCAAGAAGAGAAGATAAAGATGCAGGTACTTCTGCTGACTTGCACATACTCACACCCGACTTACATTTGCGTAAGGACACTTATGGAAAATGTCACTGACTAGTATGAAGAGAGCAAATGTACTGCCCAATTATTTTGTATAAACTGGATTGGATCGAGAGAGAAATGTCTTAGCAAAAATTTTAAAAATCTAGAAATCTTTGTGCAGCTACCAAAGAAGCACTTAATTCAGTGAAATGGTAGTATATGTTGTGAAGCCAAGTGCCAAGGCTGTATTGAAGAATCCAGGAGTAAACAGATGGCTGTGTGCATACAGTAACTTCAGTCAGAAGAAAGCCTGAAGCTTTTTTATCCTGCTGCTGCTGTTCAAAAGACACCTGTGATATGTTTGAAGGAGATACCTTTCCCATTGTGAAGGTCATACTTTGCAATATTGTCATCCTTCAGGTGCTTAAAATGCTGTTCCTGAAAGACAAGCAGTTGGCTGCTTGGTTTTGTGACAGAAGTATCCACGGATAAACCAAAATGCCTACTTGCTTTTGTTCTTCATCTATAGTTAGAGCAGAAGAGGGTGAGAGGTTCTTGCTGTTGGAGGGGATTTTATTTTTTGTAGAAAACTCATGTTATTGTTGGTCAGAAAATGCCAAGTCTGTTGTTTGTGGTATTGTTTTTTTCATGAGTATCGAAATTTATTGTTGCTTGAGTTACTTGTCTTTTTGCATTAGTAATCCTATATTTGCATACCACGTACTAAATCTGTCCTTTTTGATGGCACATTGTGGAAATGTGTACTAGCAGATATATGAATGAGGTTCATGCTCTTGGTTTTGAGAAAAGGCATATGAGGATCTGGAAACAGATGAGTATTAAATTAATTGAAAATTAGATTCTGAATATTCATAGGGAGCAAGTTGCTAAAAAATGGTAAGATACCAAACAGAAGCTCTATATCATATGAACATATTAGATCTGATATGTTTTATGCATTCTCAAAGATTACAAGAATGAGGAGAAAAATATTTCTGAATTTACTCAAATCTAACATGATTATCAGATTTGCAACACAGAACAATAAAGAGGAAGGCAAGTAGTTAATGGCAAGATAAGGGCCAGGAAAAAAAAAAAAGGGATATTTGTAACATTTTCTGTTTCTCCTATCAAAGTTTTGCTTTGAGAGTCATCAGACTAAAGAACAATAGTCATTCCTCAGCTCTACATATATCTGTGATAATTAAACATTTCCTTGCTGCCTGCTTCTTCTCTTCAGGACACCCTCTGCTGTGAAATACATTGATGGGATAATACATGATTCCTGTAGTGCAATTTTAAGAGTTCAGTAAAATAGGACTACGAAGAAATTGCATGTGCAGGAAAAAAAAAAGGAAATCAAGTTACAGTGATTGTGTAGACATAAGTAGTTAGCTTGTACTAATATCAAATATGGTAAAAGAGCTTTAAGAGGGAGACAATAGACACAAATTTCAAGATGGATATGGAGAAAAACAGTACCTGGTGGAGATGCCTAATCTAGGTCCTGGAAGTGAGTGCGCTGATTGAACACAGCATTCTGACAGCCAACCCTTCTGACAGATGCCGGAAAGTGGGTCTGGGGAGTGTTAGATTCAGAGGGGTTTCAGTTAGTTACATTGGCTGATTTGCTTGGGGCCTGCTAGGTAAAATAGATCTGGCACTTCTAGAACAACATTAGAAACAGCTAAAAAATTTGTCAATTAAGTTGTGAATCAATGTCTTTTAATTGTATTTGTGTAAAAAAACAACCAAAAAAACCCCCAACAACAACAAAAAACCAAAACCAACAAAACAAAAAAATGTTCTGACCCCCTAATATAATCCAGTTTTCTCAAATGGTTTTATAGCCTTAGGAATAGCCCTATACTTTCATTCAAGCAATAGAAGTGGTGATGGTCATCTGATGTTTGATGGGTCTTACTGAATGCAATTTTATTTACTTTTTTTTTTAATTTTTTTTTTTTTTTTCTGAGATGCAGCAGAATTCCTTAAGTAGCAGCTGTTTGCTTTCCATGCAAAGTCTGGAAAGCTATGATGTACTCAAATGCTTTGACTTTGTTACATGTTATAAATGCTCAAACTACCCTGTTTCCTTAAAGGTAAGACCTATCCTGAAAATAAGCTCTAGTATGATTTTTCAGAATTTTGTGGCAAAAGACCAAGTATAGAGCTGTGGGTGAAGTGAGGTTGTAAATACGCTGTGAAAGAAATTGGCTGTCTGCAAGTAGACATCTCCCTTCAGAAATTCTTCATGTGGGGGAGAGCTATGTGGCTTCCTGTATGGCTCAGTCATTGCCTAGGATCAGGGTTGGGGTTGGTAGAGGCAGAACCTAGAGCTGCAGTTGGACTTGGGCTGCAAAGGAGCTGTCAAAGGAAGGAGCAGGCTGGAGAAGGATTTATTTTGCAAGAATATGTGGGACGTCATGTGGATTTTACTAGCTAACATCTGGATTTCCATTCTAACCTATATTATTCTATGATGATGTGTTGACTCTGGGAAACAATGTGAAATGAAACACAGAAAATCTCTATGGTTGTGGTTCAAGTTTAATAAACAGAAAATTCAGGATTATTCTCCCATGCTCTCCTCAATGCGAAAGAGTCTGATGCAGCACTGCATTGGCTACTATCCAGTCTAGTTGGGAGGTAAATTGTAATCCTCCTCCCAGAATCCAGTCTTTACTGCCAATGCCCCTGACCCCCCTTCTCCTGAGAGCTGAAGTCAGCCAAGTGGAACCACAAGCCCTGTGAGACACTGACACTCACAAACCAGTCCTCCCACTCTTCTACCTCAACATTTTCCGCTTGGTTGCTGAATTTCTTTCTTGACCCAAACAACTCCAGGCTAGAGAAGTCTTTGCTGTGGCAAACCATCTAACCCCTTTGGGCGTGGAGAAGACAAAATGTATTTCCTGGCTTCAGCTTGCGAACACATGAGTCTTCATCATACCAAAAATTCAGCTGTTGATTCTAAATATGTGGTGCTTCCATCACATATGGGAGAAAGTGCTTGGGAACTGGTAATGCCATCTTTTGAATGGCTGACTGTCCCTTCTTGGAAAGGTGCTTTGGGAGACAGCTGACAGGTAATTTTTTGGGCCTGTTCCAGTCGTTAATCCAGCATGTCAAACCTACCAGATGCTGATTTGTCAGCCAAACTTACTCCTATCACTGTGTGAGAATCCCCTTAGAAAACATCTTCTCATAAGTTCACAGCTCTCTGTATAAATCACGAAGTGTGTGTAAATAAGGGTCAAATCATAGAATAAAATATTTTATTAAGTGCTAAGTGCTGAATTTGTAAGTGTTGCCCATTTCAAGGGCCAATTTAAACAAGATAGAATTAAGCTGAGCTGTTTACCTTCCTAATACTGCTTGCTATAGCATAATAAATGATGGGGATGTAAGCCAAAGAAGGCGACTGGAGGAATGTTTTGTTTAGACTACTGCAATAGCCAATTCAACATCACGGTAGGAATGCAGTAGGTTAGGAGTGAGCTGAACTGACAGACCTACCATAACAGTGATGAGTTACTGAAGTGACTGGAGGGGTTGAATTTATGCTCCAGATTTCCTCAAACATCCCTACAGTATTTAAAGATTTTAGGAGTGGATGTTGTTATATAAAGAGAAGAGTGAGGAAAAGAGATTGTCCTTCTCTCTATTTTACTACTTTTTTTTTTTTTTTTCTTTTCCCCTCTACATTTGTTCTGCATGGGTACTTACTTCATTCTATTTCTAGTTTTACCAATAGCTAAGTCACTTCATTCTTCATGGTTTTTTTTTTTTTTTTTTCTGTAATGTAGCAGCTGTGCTTCCTACTTCTCTCTCTGGAGCCTCCAACCCTCTCAAGTCTCTAGAGAGCTTTCATTACATTATATTTCGTTTTATTGACAACAGGACCAGCAACCTCAGAAAAGCACAAAGAACAAAGCAAATTTAGCTTATGAAAACACTTGTATCTAATTCAGTGAGAAACAACCTCCAAGAAACATTTTACTTCAGGCCTAAGGAGTCTTATGATTGGAGAACTGTGATAAGAAAAAAGAACTGTGATGCTACACAGAACAGTGTACCCTTCTACCAGAACCTGGCTACCCTTTTCATCATGTCAGAAGGTCACTTTCATACTCTTTTCAAGCTCTTCATTACTTCTTTGAAATGACTAACATACAGTTGAAAAAACTGAATTTTGTTGCGATTTCTGATACACTTGTATCCAGATGTTTCCCCGCCTTTTAGCTCCGCCTTCAAAAGCAAGACTTCAGGGGAAAAAGTTGAGAATTATGCAGATTAAATGAGTTTTGGTATAACTCTATGTAATAAAGATGTGAGTATTTGGCCATAGTTTATATAACTCATAACCTAGTTCAAATAATCTGTGTCAAAAAGAAGGTTAGGGTGAAGAAGTTGTATCTGAAATATTGAGCCATTTTGCAGATGAGTATTTACCAAGAGAAAGAATGAGGAAAGACTTTATTTTCATGTTTTACTACTGATTACTATTAAGGATAAGCTTCTCCCAAGTTTATACCTATATGTATTCATCACTCCCTTTGCTAATCCTATTTTAATTATTAATTGATGGTGGTAGGTTTAGCTAAAATGAATATGAAAAGATTGCTAGTACACGTTTCCATTATTTCTTCTAAGAATATGGCCCGAGTTAATTTTTGAAAATGAGATTTGAAGACAACAAAAAAGTTTATTCAAGATGTCTGACTCTTTCTTTTTGGGGGGGTCATAGCAGAGTTACAGAAGAGAAAACAGTGACCTTACAAATCTCTGGTGAAAAATATGTAATAAAAATGAACTGGTAAGTTCTTGATGCATATTCTTCCTGATGCTACTGCAGAAGACACTGGGACAGTGGTAATTTTGCTTTTCACTTAATTTAGGACTTCTTGTAAAGCTCATTTTCAATAATCCCTACAAATAGAAAATAAAATAGTTCTTATGGTTGAAGATTTACTTAGAAGTTAAAAAGTTGCTTTAAATGTATTTATGGGTTCTTTTAATTTTTTTTCATCATTATTCACCACAGTTTTAACCAATTTATAGCTTTTGTGTTTCACAGACTGACCAAGAAGAAACAACAACAAAAAAACCCACACAAAAACCAGCAATAACACCTATAAGCAATGCCATCAAGTACTGCAGTGTAGTCCAGTAACTAATATAGTTATGTTAGCATTCGATGAGTAACATACACTTATAATAACTTGTCTTAGGGTATGATTTTATATTATTTATGTCCATGCAAGCAATGGAACCATGAGGAGTTTCAGCCTTTGCTGAAAGCTTGAAATTATAACTGATTCTGTTGATGTAGCGTTTTCTGTCTTTGAGGATATGTATGCTGATAAATGTCTAAGAGGTCATAGCAACAAAATATTTGGTATGCATTTTTATAGCGTCTGAAATGTTTTAAAAAGGAAACAAATTTTCATGGTGTTTTGAAGTATTGTTTACAAATCTGCTCTTTGTGGCTGAATTCAAAGCTTAGTATTATTTTTGAAGTCTTTCTGTACTGCCTAATTGTCATCCGACTTCCAAAAGTGGTCCAGTATTTTTCTTCTGTGCTCGTGCATGAACTTCAACTAGAAGAGCTCTGACATTTCAGTACAAAATTGGACTAATAAGCAGCATTTGCAGTACCATTGTGAGTGCTGAACAATTGTGAATCAGCTTGTTCTGGAACCTCTGCATCCAATCTAACCAATGTAGCACAAATTTGAAAGCCTTTTATTTAGTTTTTGATAAATTATAAATCAAGATTTGGTAGACGTCATTGTGAAAGCAATTGTTAGAGAATTAAGAAAACCCATAATGATTTCTGGTACTCACAGGATAAAAATCTGTATTTGCTGAATAAATTACTGTATGCCTTTTGTTACTCCCTAGTATAAAAGTATTTTAAAAAAACATGCTTAATTCAACATAAACCTCTATGCCCAGCTGCCATGTTTACTTTGTTAACACTAACAAAGCTGGATAAATACTTAAGCTAGAGCTGATTAGTTTATTCATTGAGGATTTTGTGTTGATTTCCAGTATCGATTGGATAACAGAAAGCAGAATTTCCTTGGTACCGTAAGGGATCACTGGGCTTTATTGCATTTTAGGCATGTTTCCTTTCACATCAGCTACGAGCATAGACGTTCTGCACCTTTTATTCCCTTATTTGCAACCTACCTGCTGGTCCAGACCCCAGAACTAAACTGTTTGGCTGTTTTTCTACCACATACTCACATTGTTATTTGACTAGTGTGGTTTTTTCCTTGATTTTATGCTTTAGATATTCATTATTGATGTCAAATAACTTTGCTCTTAAACCATGATGTGCACTTTGACATAGGAGAAAGTAGAATTCAGTGCAGGAGGAAAGGTGTTCAGTGGAATAAATCAGCAGGTATTTCTAGGATGTGGTACAAAAGCTGAAGGTTGTGAGTCTTCATGAAATGCAGTCTCATGAAGCACATTAAATGACACCAAACCTTGCCAAATGGAAGAACACAATAAAGGCTTTTTTGGTCTGTCCTGAATGATGTCAAAATTATTTGATATTGCTCTAATGAGAAAAAGAAAAGAAAAAGGAGAAGCTGATATAACATAATTCCTTCCAGATGGTAGACTCATAGTGTAGCAGATTATCTTTCTGTATAATACTATGTGATTTTTGCCTTTGAGATTTCCATTAAAGTCCAGCTGCATTGTCAGTTTGTCAAGAATACTGAAGTCTTTCTAACTGATTTATTCTGAGTGGTGTATCTGCTCATAAGTTTCTGAGATAAAGTTTTGCCTGACGCTTTCTATGCCTGGTCTCAGCTACAATGTCCAGTCTTCAAAACAGCTGAGCATAATTTGCTTAACTTTTTCTGAAGTTAAGCAAAGCTATAATCTTCATGTACTCCAAATGACACTTCTATGCTTTCGTAACTCCCACAGCTGTTGTTATAAATCTTGAAGTAGGATTGTTTCATCATCCTGAAACTGGAGTGAAAAACAAGCTGAAATTCAGGAATATGGGTTCATTATTTTAAAAGTTGACATTTGCAAATGCACAATAGAATGTCCTCTTTTTCATTTCTGGTTAACAGAATAATTTAATGTCTTGCACATCAACAAATAGCATATTAATTAAGACCAGCTGAGGTGTACAGGCAGATTCAAGTAGAGATTTATCAAGGCTTTAATCCAACATTCTTAAACTAAGTGTGCTTTAACTTAGGGTATGTTAACTGCAAATATGTTATTCAAATGACAGTTTATTTATTAAATGGCATTATTCATTTTATATGTTTCTGGTTTTTGTTTTTTGTTTTTTTTTTTTTTTAAAGCAGATCTCTTCCTTACATGTGAGTCAAGAAAATGAGACGTGATAAAGAGGATTAACTAGGTGACAGACAAGTACAGTGTACATGTTCTTATTCAGGATTAAAATAGCTTTATTCAGTTTATCATAATAAACTTCCACAATTAATTTGGATAAACAAACACATGCAAAGCAGTTTAATGTCATTCTACTAATCCATTTTAGAAGTTTGTTGAGATTATTTTCCAGAATGTATATGTACAAAAATATCTTAATTTGAAATAAATTAGAGAACTATATGGAGCAATTAACCTTTTTTGCACTTTCATTGTTTTGTCTACGTAGTAACATGAAATTTAATTGGTATCTCTGCCTCTTAGTGTAGCTCTATCATTTTTCTTGGTTGTTTATCTCTATCTCTAGGAAAGACAATATCTTTATGGAGAGAGCTTCAGGGAAATCTGACACCAGGATAGCATTGATCACTGCCTTATGGTTGGGAATACTCTGGGTAAAAAAAGATCTGTTAGATACATGTCTAATGAGAAAGCAGTAGCAGTGAGACTGGCCAAAGTGATATTTACAGTTCTCGAGAAAATTTGAGAGGTACATTAAAAAGATCAAGCCCAGAATTTACCCAGGTTCTGAGGCTGGGTCTGCATGGGAGCTGAAGCCTTCACTACACCAAAGGAAGACAGCCTTGACTGAGTTCATCTAGTATGCATGGCACATTGCTACAGTGTGACTTTGTGACTTTAATGACTCTAAAACCACCTCATCACTTGAGGAAGGAATATGCTGGAGTTTGCCTTCACTCAGCTTGACAAGGCGATGGAAGGGATAGATCTCCCTTACATGAAAACACTTGTCAATTGTATCAAATTTGGCAAGAGAAGCACCAGTGTCACCTTGAGAAAAATGTAATTCAACTGACATTGAATGTGTGTGTGTATACTACATGCTGCAACACAGCCTAATTTCATGTGATATATGTATATACACTCTATTTTGCCTATTTTATAATTCCATGGTGCTCTCAGAGCTGTATCTTCACTAGTTAAAACCAATGTGCAGTTTCTTCTCAATTCCTGGTTTAAATAAGAAACGAAGGCAAATTCTGTGTGTGGTGTTATACAACTTCTGAATGTTGTCTGTTTAAGTAGGTAACTACAGAATTCTCTGACGTGTTGTTCAGATTAGTAAACAAACAAACAAAACTGAATGCTTCAGCCAACAGTTTTTGTGATGTTTTAGGATTCCATTTTTACTCTGAATCAGCCAGCTATTATTCAAAGCATTATATGTAAATATCAGGTATCTGTCCTCGTAAGCACATTATAACAACTGTACTCCTGATGTTTAGCACTTCTTTGGTAATATCACAGTAAGGATGCTTTTCTGTTGAATATGATCCTGTTAAAAGCTTCACGATATATGAAAGCTAAAATAACGGGTGCTAATAGGCATACCTTTCACAGGTGCAACAGAACTTGAACAAGACTGATCCTTTATCCAATCCGTGCAGAAAACCTCTATTGCACTCCTCCTTAGAATTTCCTAGAAAAAATGTGTGCAAAATTAACTCCCTTAAGAAGTAAATGGGATGTATAAAAAGGGTCCAGCTCAAAACTGGACCCTTCCCGAGCAGCAAAGTTAGAATGCAGTGTTTGGTTCATTTTACTGGGCTGCTGTTGTTTATAGTTGGTCGTGGGTTTTTGTTTGCTTGTGTTTGTGGGTAGTTTTGTTTGGTTGGGTTTTTTTTTGTATTGTGTTTTTTGGTTGGGTTTTTTTACTTTTTTTTTTTTTTTCAATTGTACTAAAGCATCATTTTATTTGTCACTAAAATTGTTTGTTTATTTTTTATGTTACCACCACTTGTTTCTTTACTTTGGGGGTTTAACTAAATTCTATATTTATAGTGCTGATGTGCTGATCACTTGTAGCCCTCATTGAAAGAAACTGCAGTTGGCACGTGCTTGATACCTGCCTGATACCTCTTTCAATCTGTGCAAGAAAGAGGTGAACAGCTCCTGGGGTTCATGGGTTAAAACTCTTAGAATGAAAAGCATGACAAAGTTGCCAGTTTTACAGGGCAGAAATTGTTTTTCATACTTCCCTTCATCCAGCTATTGCAGACTAAGCGTATCTGTCAAATGCTGCTCTTGACCTCGTGTCTGAGAAATCTTCTGCTTCTGATGTATTTTCCTATGGGAGCTGCAACTGTTAGTGCTTGTGCTTTGGCTGCATGTGATCAGAAAGTTTTAATTGCTTCCTAACAGCTTGAAAATATGACTGACCAGAGATGCCACTTGTTTTTGCCTGCATTCTTTCTTCTGTAAGATATTCTGGGTATTTTTGAGTTGTACTGAAAGTGACCCCCCTGATACACTCTATTTTGCTCAGTTGCTAAAGGCTATCTAAAGATGAATTAGAGTATAGAAAACCCTATTTGGAAATGCTGTTGAGAAGTAAAAATTAAAAGAGGAATTCTGCTCTTCTTTAATACTGCCATATTAGTTTGAATCTGGACAGGAAATAAGTGCATAGTAAGCCAAGGTGTGATTTTATACAGCATAAGCAAGCCTGTCAGAATTTGCTGTCTGGGTATTTGTATCCAGTGATTATACAAATTAGATTACTACAAGCATTCAGAGGCTAGAAATCTTTACTCTGTGGGAGAAAAACTACAGTGTATTAACAATGACTGTGACAATTCACATCCTTGCCCAGTAAACCTTAATTTGAAAGTCACCATCAACATTGCCATTACCTGCTGTGGTTGTACGTCAAGAAATTCAGACAGGAGAAGTCATTATAGCTGGCAGACAGTTGATTATTTTACAGGTTTTTGGGATTAGCTGTTTATTTAATACGGATGTTGTAAGAAAGTTCTATGGTATGGGAGGCTGTTTTGTCATCTAGGAAAGATTTTTAAAAGCTACAGGCTGCATCAGGGGTGGAAGGGTCTTTATTACATGGCTGCTATCTAGCCAGACTTGAAAATGAGACATATTTGCTTACAGGACTGGAGTTTGTCATGCAGAAAGAGTAATTGATTTTGAATTGTGTCAGCCAACTACCTTAAAATTAAGAGAAGTCAATGAATGTTGCTCCAAGGAGAAAGAAGAATGAAATTATTATTTATAATTATACTCAGTGTCCAAGAGAAATGTTTCACACCCCTCAAATCTGTTGCAAAGGGAGGAAAAAAATCCTAAACAAAGTATCTTCCATACTTCTCTTTATGTTTAAAATTTCTTAAGTTTGTTATTTCTTATGGAAATCAGAGGGAAACAGACACTACTGTACTACACTATTCTTAGGGCCCTCAATAACTGCAACCGAAGAGGCTCAGTTAAAAATGCACTTACTACAGACTTCCTGTTTTTATTTTAATTTCAAAACTGTTTAGCAATAGGAGATCAGAAAATATTTGCACTGAAACCTTGGCTTGCAGCTAATCTGGAAGTACTTGCATGAACCATTTGTAGAATGTCACACAACACAAACTAAGGTGGTCCTTTGCTGAGAAAACATAAGATAAGATTCTTGTTACTGTTAAAAGTTGTTAGAGGTGAAGCTAGCAGAGGTGGCTGTCATTAAGGTTACCTAACATATTCCTTTATGAAACCTTTTAAATGGTAGCTTATAACTTGAAAAAATTGGACTTGAATTCTCCATGACTAGTATCAGCCTTAGGCTGATTTTTTTGGAAAAGGTTTGATAGTCAACAAGTTTAAGGCAAAACATGTTGTTTAATCAATGGTTAAAAAAATATAACCATCTTTTTGAGAAGCTGGACAGCCCGGGGTCAGGAATCTGCTTAAATTTGGCTGTATCACAAGCCTCTGAAATTTTCCTGTTGTACAATCTCTATGGGCATTTGGCAGCAATAGTCACTGAAGACTCCATTTGTGCTGGCTGTATGCTAGAGCCCAGGGTGTTTGGGGTGAACAGGAGTTTTTCTACCTCCAAATCTACCTATGGCTCCTGTGGTTTATCTGATCTCCCTTCCTAGCGTCTCTGTGGCTCTATTTTATTTGTACTGGACCGAGCAGCGCTGGTGTTAGGAAAGCCAGATGAGGAATTTGTATCAATGAAGCTGGATAATCATGGCACTTTGGATATCAGGTTTTACTTCCAGTGATACAAGGTAGAGGTCTGGAGGTTTTTGGAATGAGAAACATCAAGATTTGGAAATGGTCCAAATGTGGGTTCTGTAAAAAAAAAAAAAAAAACACAACCTCAGAGCTTAAAGACTAAAGTGATTTTTTGAGCAACTTTGTGAAAAGAGTGAAGAGGATGGGTTGAATTAATGTTCTGTTCAGTTTGAAGGCACAGTGTCACAATGTCACAACAAAGTACAATTGGATGGGGCCGATTAGTACATGAAAGAAGGAACAAATTTTTAAGCCATTGGTGTATGTAAAGTGAAGGTAAAGACACTTCTCTTGGTTGCTGTACTTTATACAAATGCTCAACTAGATAAAACAAGCAGCTAGTAGGCCTGCGAGATTCCCTTTTCAAAAGATACCTTTTATATCTTTTACTTCCACAACCCAGATTTTAAGAGAGGCTTATCAGGTACTTGGAAGAGATACCTATTGTGGTAGCTGAGAAGATAAACTACAACAAGCTCAGAAAAATGCCTTAACTACTCCTGCTTGGAGGCTGAGAGATCATACTGGACAAGGTGGATTCTTGATCTGAAATAATATGGCCATTCCTATATTTGAAGATGTCACAGATGGCATTTTTTGGAGCCTAGGATCATTTTTGTTCTGCACAATATTAAGGTTCAGGGGCTTTAGGAAGGAGGGGATAAGACAATTTTAAATTTTCCGGAGCTGTGAACAGAGCTCAGCTGAGATATTTAACAGAGATTCAGCGGTCTTCCTGAGAGCTGTTTGCTGACTCTTGGGTTAGCTTCCTGTACAGCTTGGCATTTCTCTGTTGCAAGTTACATTTGCTGACTGTAACCGGTTGGATTACTTGTTTATTCCACTAGATAATCTCCCATATAGCATATAAATTGCCCTATGTCATGTCTCGATTCATGCCCCCAAAAGAAAAATTAGGTTTTCTATTTTAAAAGGTGAGTTTTCTTTCTGAAAATTGAAGTATTTTTTCGAGCCATTTCACAGGCTCAGAAAAAAAAAAAAAAAAAAAATCTGTGTATTGTTTAGAACTTAGTAGTTGCAAGAAAATTATGGGAAAATGGCACAATTTTCAGATTTGTTTTGTAAAAAGACTGTAATAGTTTTATATTAGATGGGAATGCTGATAGTTTAGGAAATAATTTGTATTTACTTCACATTTTTGTAATGGTATCTCCCTTTTAAATAATTGTTATATTTATACTCTCTCTTTTTTTTTCACTTCCTGGAGTTGTGGAATGATAGAGAAAGAGATTACCTGCAGGACAACAACAGATGATTGTCCCTCCAGCTTCCTCTTTCCTTGTAAAGAAAAAGGCAGGCAGGCAAAGAACTGACCTGGTGCTACACATTGTGAATGATGTAACAGGGAAGAAGGTGAAGTTCAGTCACAAGCAGATTGCTAATGCCCATTATCAAGAAAGCTTTTGGTTTCAAGGATGTAACAGAAGGACAGAAAGTGTCCTGAGAAGGGAATATGAGTATTTTTGTTCAGCCTGAGTAAAATCACTGACATAAAAAACGCTTTCCTAATTGTTACCATTGCTCTGGCCAAAAATCAATTAGACTTATCAAAGATTCTGGTGAAACTTTCCTCTCATGACTACAACAGGTGTTCTGTATACTAGGTATCTCCACAAATTTTGTATCTAAGAATTCTGGCCAAGGATAAAGCCTAATTTTACCAGACTAATAGGAACACTTAATTAAAATCTATATAGAAGACTTAAGAAAGAAATCCCTGAAAGTAAATATGGCAAGAAACTCTATTTAGGTATTAGAAATCATTCAGTCTGAAGAGAAAAAAATTACAAATTTCTATGTCTCTTAATTATCAGTTTCCTTATGTCATTCGTAAAATTAAAATTGTTTCCAGTCTTAACCTACATCTCAACTATTTGATTATATATCTGCACTTTGAAATGTTATTTGATTTGGAATTGTTATGATTGATTTTTGAATTGTTATGAAGGGAGAAACATGTTCAATTAAATGTCTATTCATTTTTCTGAGTCAAAATATAAAACAGGAGATAGTCTGAGAAAATGTTTTACTCTGGGTTTTTCTTATGATAAAGTTGCTGTAAACTTCAGATGAACCAGAATTCACAAGGAACGATACGACAAAACATTCATAGGTAGTTTAGTTATTCTATCCACTTTAACTAATTTAGATTAAACCCAAGAAATTAATTCCTCAGAGGTAACCATTCATGTAATTTTAATTCAAAATATGCACACTAGTGCAATTTCCAGCCAAGCAGTGTAAGCACAGTAGTGTTTTACAGCTTTCATTTATGTGAAAGCTGTTTAAACATATTAAAGTATTTTAGAGGTATTTAAAAGATAATCCATTAGTCATCCTCTAAAGCATGGGTGTCAAACTCATTTTCACGGTGGGGGGCATCAGCCTTGCAGTTGCCTTCAAAGGGCCAAATGTAATTTTAGGACTGTATAAAATTTACCTAGTGGTAATTCCTTGATCTCCCCCCAGCCAGCCTCTTTTTCCTCCACAGAGAAACATTTCATTTACACTCGGGTTCTTATTAAAGCTACTTCATTGCCCCTGCCTCAGTTGAGGGAGGTGATTGCTGTCACCTGGGCTCAGGATTTATCATGGCAGAAGCACTTTTTCTCCTCCTGCAGGGACAGAGCTTGCAAGGTGCATACTCTCTCTTCAGCCAACTGATTTTTCTCCATGATAGGTAATTTATGTTTAGAAACATCTTTGATAATCTAGTAAAGCTGATAAGACTGCCTAACAGCATATTCCTTTCTCCTCAAGTATTTTTCAGTTTTGTGATTGGAGTGTTTGTTTAAATTCCTGGATAATTTGGGTTAAATTCCCTAGTCTTGTGGGGTTTTTTTCAGCCTGCGTTTCTTCTGTTTGGGGATGTGTTAAAAGGGAAAGCATAGAAATTTTACTGAGAATAAAATGGTCCATTCAAGTCTCCTCATCTTGTTGCATTCCAGGAAAAGATAGAATCTGTCTTTGGTGTTTATGTATTTTGGATGATTTTGCTGACGACTTTTGTTTAAAATTGGCCTTGAAATTAGGCATGGAAGCTGTCTGGATGGCAGAAAGTAAAGGGGTTATGTTCTATACTTAAAAAAATTACAATATTATGCTTGAACCTTGAGAAGCTAGAGGAATACAGAATTATTATAGAATGGATCTCACTTTCAGTGGCATTGCCTGTTAGGGTGTGACATCCTTTCAACTGAAAAAGAGAGAAAAGAAGCTGTATGACCTAAGAGAGAAAGGAAATAGTATTAGAACACTAAATTTAGAGTTTTCTTTAAAAGCTTGCAAAATAGAACTTTCTTATGTGTTGCAAGTACAGGAACATATTTTTGTTGTGTGATGATTGAAGGATTTATACAAGTAGTGCTTCCACATCTGATTTTCCATCAGAAGCATGCAGGTGTGTTGTATTAAGTGATAGTATAGGTGCATTGAGAACAAAATGTCAACCACTGCAGTGATAGTTTTTGTGTGTATTGGGTATGGGTTTTGTGCATGCAAATGGACGTACCCATGTGTTTTTCATGTGTTAACTCTGCCCTTCATCATCTTACAAATATGTTTCGAAATGTTGCTAAATTTCATGCAATTAAAAAGAACAAAGCATTAAGGGCAATAATTTCATGCTTTGCACAGTATAAACAAAAAAATCCCAGAACTTTCCAGGCAAGGGAAGGGAGTGTGTCATATTAATCTATAAAAGTCAGACAAAAGGACTTTACTTGGAAAAGAAATGCAGAATGTTTTTAATTAACATTTTGCTTCAGGTCATGCCATGTTCTTTCAATTAGGACTTTGGTGTATGAAAGACTGTCTCTTCTTAAATGTCTTTAGTCCTTTAAAGGGAAAGATCGGATCATTTCCCGGAGGTGGGGGAATGGGCTATTTTCAGTGTCTTTAGTATGGGGGAGTGCATATGTTCTGAACATCATTGGGAAGAATCAGGACTGAGAAAGTTTAAGTGTCTTTCTTTAAACTCTCTGTTTTTCTTTCAGTTCAGCTCTCTTCTTGTTTTCTTTAGAATATTTTTCCATTGCAAAATGCAGGCATAAAGAATTTCACTTGATGCTCTAATCACTGCTTTTCTTTAAGTTTCGGTATATCTATTTAATAGTTTGTCTGCAGCATTTTACTGGAATGGGAATAAGTTTCTGTGTGTTGTCTTTCAGTGTATGTCTTAAACTACCTGTATCTTAGAGTTTTAGAGTTTGCAAACACATCACTCCTTTCTCATTATGACAACGTTTTTTTTTTAACAGTAATGTGTTTCCTCTGTGTGTGCGTGTGCTCTGCAACAGGCCCCTTTTGTTTCGAACTTCCTAGTTCTGGGTGAAATAATGCACTGAAATAAACAGAAAGGCTTGCTGAGGAACTCTCCAAGAGCTCCATGACAGTTTCCCATTAGGTCCAAGCTATGGCCCGCTTCCAGCTGATACACACAGAATGAGCACCATAGTTCCCATCTTGACTGCTGGCATCAAAGCTGAACAAGCAAGAATGATAAACTAGCATACCTCTATAACTAAAGAAGGCCTACCAAAAAAAAAAAAAAAAAAATACAAACCTGATGAATCTTTTACACATCCACCACAAACAATTTTTTAAATGCTGCTAACAAAGATGTCCTACGCTGCCAATCCGTGGGCCTCACCATCCCTAACTTTTAGTAGTAAGGCCCACGTTTGGGTGAAAATAACATCTAAACCAGAGGAATGCTGCATGATCTCAGCCATGGGGTCATATAAATATCAACTGAGGTCTTCAGTTATGTACAGTATCTATAAAATAGCTAGTCATGCTTTAGTTCTGAATTTTGCACAACTGGAATAGCCCTGATGTTAAAAAAATTACTTTATAGACTGTAGATTAGCAGCAGTGTGGGATTTTTTAAAATATTACTTGATTTGCAAACTTAGCCATAAAAATTTCAGAAATTCCAGATTCAGAACTGCCCTTGCTATCTCTGTTTGCAACTTTATGGATTAATCCTACTCTCCTTATGAGACAAACATCTTGTAGAGAAAATTCGTGTGTAGTCCTCCAATCAGACAATATTACAACGTATTTGTATAAGGACAAATGGGTAATTGTAAAGCTACTATTTCACAGCTTTTGGCTGAACCTCATAGACAGTGAAAATTATTTTTAGAAATAGTCTTTGAGCTGCTAGGTAGTTTAGAAGAGCAAAAAAATTATCCTTGTCAGTCTTGAGTTTGTCATGCTGCAGCTGCCACCCCAGCAGTGGTGTGAATCTAGTTCTTTTCCATAGTTAGGGCCATCTCTTTCTTTTGAGACGTTACCAGCATCTTTTTGTAGAATGCACGTGTCAGGAGGAGATTGTTTTAGGCACATCCCTCATCTCCAAAAATGGTGTCTTCCACTCATTCTTTGCAAGCAATTTCAAATGCTTAATGAAAATGGTGTTAGACCTTCTCAGGCAAAGGTCAGAGGAAGCTTTTAAGACTGAAAAATTTAGCCTAAGTGTAGGGCTTGCTATGAGATACCAAAATAAGTGAAAGAAGAAAGTAGTCTCAGTAGTCTTATACAACAGAACGTACCTTTGAGTGCATTGGTTTCAGCTTTGGTGCTTGGCATAAATCTTTCTAAATACTTTGACTTATTAGCAGTGGAAAGTGGACAAAGTTTGGTTTTGGTGGAAAAGATGTTATATATGTGAATATAAACCATGTTACCTCTTGCAGCCTGTTATATTCAGTTGTCACAGTCTGACATAATCTAATAAACCTGTCTTAATACTTTATATTGTTATATTTACAAACCAACATACTTACGGCAAAGTCCTTTGATTTTTGAAAATACTGTCTAGAAGTGCCTGCATTATTTGCTACTCAATAGTTGTGAGCTCCTTGATAAAGCTTGGTGTCCTGTGCGTTTCCTTCAGCTCTGGTAATTGCATTTAAACAGCAATGGGCAGAATGACTACGTTGTTGCTCTCTGAGTACTTGGCTGTTTACAGGCATTTGACATCTAGGTTAGATATTATTTAATTTTTGCCTATAGAATACTGTACTTACTTGCAAATGAGACTCAGGCATTAAATCAATTTGCTGAAAGTATTTTATACATTCTAGCTATTGGGAAATGTAATATATTATTGGTGTCACATCTTAACTCCTAGACTGAGGCAAGTATATTGAATTCTGAGAATTAAGATGACTGCTAACAATGCACAGTGTTATGGTTTCAAATCTCTATATATTCACTTCCAGCCTGTTTTTAATTCATTCCATGCCCAAGTCAGCTGTTTTGCCTGTGCTATAGGAGAGATGTCATTAGGCATACAAAGCTTCAGTGTGTTTTATGTGCTTTACTAAACAAGATGGATACATCTGAGTTGATGTATCTATTTATACAAAGAGAATCTGTTCGGATTCCTTTAACTTTTCTATTAAGGAGCACCTGAAGGGTGACTATTGCGTTTGGGTTTCTTGTGTTAATTTGGTTGAAAAATGGAGGAGGTAGAAGACACAAAGATGGGGTTAACTGCAGAACCAAACGTGTGATGGAACTGGACTCCATTAGGAGAGGGGTGAAAAGAGCTACCAAGGGGTGCTTTTCTGATTTACTGCAGTAGCCTCAAGATCTAGTCCAAAGGGTGACAGACTGCAGAGTTTAACTTGCTGGAAAGAGGTGAGATCAGGCCCATCACTGGGAACTAATACTCTCAAGAGACATGGCAAGCACAGCTTGACCCAAACAAGTTGCAGTCCCTGCACTGGGAGAGCTTTGACCTGCAGGGAAGCTAATCCCTGGAGATGCTGGCATTGCATAAAAATGCTTTGAACCGAACTCAGCACAAAGAATCTGCACATCTCTAATTGAAACAGCCTTTTGTTGTAATGAAAAGAAAGCTGCAGAAGGGATGGGAAATGATTAATCCTCTCCTTTGATTTAGAACCCACTATTGCCTTGCTAGTGTTATACAAAGAACATTGTGCACTCAAAGTCCATTTGAAATTTAGTCAAATGTTGCAGTAATAACTAACTGCCAGAAGCTTCTCCAGACCTCTACTGTTTATTAGTAAGGCATGTTTCACAGTCCAACTTATCTTTTTTTTTTTTTTTCTTAATTTACAGTGTCTGTATTTGCTGCACTCAAATATTTTCATTCTAATGTAATGATTGGTTTACTTAATATTGATGCATTAATATATCATTTATCATGAGCTGTAATCCATACTATTATTTCTAATCTTCTGCTTTTATCTTTCTAAATACTGCTTGATCTCAAGTTTTATGACACTGTAAATTAGCTCAAGAGTACACAACTGAACCTTATGAAGGCATTCAGATCTATTTACAAAAATATCTAGTACCTGTGGCTTTTGAAAACAATTAGGGAACTATATATGTGTTTTTCTCCTTCAAGTTCCATATAAACACTTGCATGTGTACGTTTGTTTCTATGTGTGTAAGAAATATGCTTACCAGTTTTATGAGAGAAAAGGTTAAATACATTAGAAATACTTCAGAAAATCTGTTTCAAATTTCTCTTATGTTGCTGCAGTTTTCTGCAATAACAGTTAGAGGTTTTTTGCTGAACCAAAACCACAGGTCGAGTGAAGTGGAATTTAGGGACAGATTTAACTGGTTCTTCTCTCTACAAACTACTTCAGGATGTCCAGCTTAACCAAAAGGAATGAGGACTCCAAAAAGGACACTTCATGGCCTATCTGTCTTTTCAGGATTATCTTTTTTTTTTTTTCTCTCTAAATTATTTCTGTCTTTGAGTTCTAGCTTTTCTTGAATGCTGTGCGAATGTAAAATGTAACTAGGCCTTGAGTCACTCCTGGACATGTTTTGTTTGTGTACAAGCTGATCCCAGCAGCCAAACTTAACTACTGCAAGACCCCTGTCTGTCTTACCCAGTCTCCCAGCTTCAGAGATTTTCCAGAGCTTTGCTGATCCTTTTCAGCCTCCCTATATCTTCTGAAGACACCAAACAAGAGATAGCAGGGCTGCAGCAAGCAAATGTGGAGAAGAAACAGCAGCCAAGGATTATATTGTGAAGATGCAGTATTTTGCTATGTATATGAGGTCTGCAAGGTGTTGGCATCTCTGCAGATCCTCTTGAGCACAACAGAATATAATCTGAATATGATACATTACCTTTTTTCTCCAAGCTTCTTAAATTCCGTGATGGCTACAGAAATACTTGCAGGGAGAAGGATTTTCAGGAATATCTTTATCCTCTATTTCCATTTGAGTTTAGGTTTTAACATCTAAGATGCTCTTACTAGAAAAGATATACTTAGTTTGTTTGGTGGTTTTGGTTTTTGTTTTCTTTAGTCATCTGATGAGATTTTACAAAATCCACCTGGAACTCAATGAGAGATCTCAAATGTAGAAGGCTGAATTGACCCACGAAAGATCTGTATTCATAAGAATATAATCATGTAAAAGATAAGTCATGCCTGAAAATGTTGACTCCCACAAGTAAGGAAGTCTTGTCTTCATTGTAATACCATGTAGTTTTTACAGTATTTGAGCTACAGCTAGAATAGATTGGATCAGATCCCAGTGTGGGATCCTTGCAGCTGGCTGACTGTTGATGTGACTTGTTATCACTGGGAACATCTGGGTTGGAAAAGTGAGTGTGAAGTATTTCTACTAGAGCTGTCTCCTGGTAGTGTGAAAATGTAGCACCTATATGTTTGTATACAAATATCTGCACCTGAGTTCATATGGTATTACTTTTGTTTGAAAAGGACTGGTTTGTATTAATACTATTTTGTTGCAACTGTCGTTGCAGAAAGGGACTTTTCATGCTGGGTCATAACAGCAAGAGTAGATCACAAGACAGGAGAGGTATCCCTGTTCTGCTAAGCATGGTAAAGTCTTGACTAGAATAGTGTGTCAGGTTTGGGGTTTTGCATGTCAAGTAGAGGTGGGCCCATTAGAGGGATTCCAGATGAGGGCAACAAAAATGGTCACAAGTCTAGAAACGATGAGCTCCAGGAAAAAAAAAAAAGAGTCGAAAGTGCTTAGTCTAGAGAAGACTGGGATCACCAATGTAGTCACTGGTTATTATTAATGAAAGGCTATTGCAATGAATTTTCCCATGTTTGTGTGGGGAAGGAGGACAATAAATCCTATGGGATGAAACTGCAGCAAAGAAGAATTGGATTAGACTTCAGCAAACCTAACAGGGTGGTGAATCACTGGATTGAACAGCGCTACAAAGTGTCTGTCATGGGAGGCCTTTGAGAACAGATTAAGTAACAGTTGGTCAGGAATGACATAGGTATAACCCATGTTGCCTCATGACAAAGAGGCAGTACAGGAGACTTTGTAGAGGCCCTTTTCAATCCTATGATTTCTCTGAGGACCCAATTTTATTAAATGGCAGGTACTTTTGCAACATGACACAGACTGAATGTTGGCCCCTATTGCTTGCACGGTTGGTGCATTTTTAGAGCATAGTTCTCCAGGAAAATGCAGCTTATTATTGACCAGCAGCTGGCACTGCCTCTTCATGGCTTGTGAGAGACATGCTGCTAACCAAAGGGAACAGGAGATTCTCTAAAACCCTGCTTGTGTGCAGCTGTAACACTCCAGGCTTCAAAGCGGAAGGAAGCTAAAGCACTCTGTATTCAGGTATTAAATACATCTGTCTAATAAAAATTGACTGGAAACACATTTCAGAGGGTCCAAACTCTTCTATTGGAACTGGTTGTTATCAAACCATCAGTCTGGTTGCCCAGTTAATATATGCCTACTTCAGCTTATCTGAATTTAAGTCTTTTCAGAGAACACTGCTTCTCTATCAATCTTTTTAGTATTAGTGCTGTTTTCTAACCAAATAAGGAAGATTTAATGACTGTGTGTGCCTGCCAAACTTTTTGGAGTTGCAAATAAAAGGCAGGATGCTATCTGTTTTTATGAGGTCTTTCTGTTATTTCTAAAATCCTCAGCCAGCCAAGAACCCCTCACTTATCCTCCTGTTCTAATCCTGCTGTGTAAACAAAAGGCAGACAGAGTCTTGGTTCTAACTCAGCTAGAAAATGAAGCAGCTCAATGTATAAATGTAACTTGCAGATGGGCCTATTTTTGAGAAATGTGTATTTAAATTGTGTTACTGTCCTCTACAGTTTGAGGAACACCTGAAGAAATATTACTTTCTCAAATATATTTAAATTTGTTTTACAGGAGATCCCAGAGGCCTCACAAGAAGGAATTCGTTGTGCCAGATGTTAAGCAGTGGCTATGCTGAATAATTTGTTTACTTTAACAGCAGATGAAAAGTTGTCTAAGAAATACTGAGGATTACAGTGAAAAGAATATGATAATGTATATAAATGCTTATTTGAAATAGAGTGAAATCATATTTATAAAAGCTATAAGATAAAAAACAAATGGATGAAACTTCACCTCTGATTTGTTTGTTGTGGCCTACTCTAGTATAAGATGCACCCCAACATTAATTCCTACTAAGTGAATGAGCACATAGGTGTTTGTAAATCTCTTATTTTCAGATGAAAACTCTTGTGTGCCATTCGAAGGGCTGAGGCTTTCCCTAATTTATCAGCTTGCTTAAATCTAGGGCTTTTAAAGAGAGGTTAATGACTTCACAGTACAATTTATAAAGCCGTTAATTTCCTCAAAATATTCTTTCTTAAATTGGTTCTTTCACAGGCCCTGAAATATTGTAGAAACTAGGATGAAAACTTGAGCAAGTCAGAGGTAAAATTTCCATTTTGCCCTATCAGTATTCAAAATTACAAAAGTTACACTGAGATTTCTGATCTTATTTAAGAAAATAAAGTCTTCCTTTTTGCAGTGAACCTATCTGTGAAGTACCAAGAGAATTACTAGCAGAGTGTCTAGTGAGGCAGGTTATTATTTGTCTGTTCTAAATTGATTTGATTACAAATTGTATTGAGAACATGAGAATCTATTTTTTATGTCTTTGCTATGTATTGATAGTGCACTGTTGTGATTTCCTCTGTTCCTTGGGTGAATTTGAAGTAACATATCTTTTTGCAGACATTTAATATAGAAGGGTAGAGTTATGTTTGTTTTGCTTTCGTCTACAAGTGACAGTCATGCGGATTTAAAAACATGGATATTGCAAAGTACCTTGTTACTATAAATTTGTAAATGAATGGTAGGTACAGTCTCATAAAACTAAGTAACAAGGTTGTATGAAAAATATAAAGCAATAAAATAATTAAGCAGCATCTTGGAAAAAGGTCGTAAAGGTAACTGAAAACAAGGTTTATAAATGAGGTTGATTCTTGAAGTGAGAAAACAAGCTTTAAGGTAAACACTACCTTTGTTTCAAATTAAGCCAAATAGAACACTATATGAATAGTGAAAATAAGCACATGATGTTTTAACATTATCTAAAATCAATGGAAATAAGCAACATGTGAGAAACTTCGAAAAATTTTATGACATAATATTTGTCAGTGATCAGTAAGCCTATTTAGTACTTTATGATTTGATGAGGTTCGAGAAGCTAAACAATTTCAATAGTCCCTGAAATCTTAGAGAGAAATATTTTTGTTGGATCTGTTTTTTGCTCTTCAGTAAGACTTCTAGAAGAGTAGCAGTTCGGACTTCAATATAGTTACTTGTTAGGCTTTCTTCTTAAAGGCAAAGAAAGTAATCTTTGGCTGAAGTAAAGCACTATTACTTTGTAACAATGTTAATGCTATCTCACTTAATGCCAGCAAAGGATTTCTAAATTTGTGGATGTTAAAATATCAAACAAATCTAAAAATAGTTTTAAACCATTGTCAAACAAGAATAGTAGACTGAGATCCACAAAAAAAAAAAAAAAACAAAACAAAAAAAAAACACTAGTTTGGAGATTGTTTGCTACCAAGCTGCTTGCATTCAGAAATCAGTAGATAATACACAGATATTACCTTAATATTTGAATGAAACAAACAAACAAAACCAAAAGCCAAACCACTGAAAAAGGAAAAGTAGGCGAGTAGATCAAGCTACTGGCTAAAACTGGTAAGGGAACTTGGCTTTTAAGTGCTGGACTAATTGCATCCATTCCTCAAGACAAATGGAACCTGACTGTGCAAATGTGAAGATGGACAAAAATCAGGACAAAATGAATCCAAAATATCAATAAACCTGTTAAGAGGCATGTGAGAAACCAATCGATAGGGCAGGCAGTAGGGCACAGCTGGTGAACAGTCAATCCACTTTGTTATCATCAATAGCCCATGGGGAAAATTCAGCCTTTTGGTTTGAGAGCATGAAAGAAAAAGATTAACTGTAAGAAGAAAAAAAAAAAAAGTACATTTTAAATTCATTGTTTTCAGGGCAAGGTATGCTACTTGTAAGACATTAATTTATTTCTGATGTAAAACAAGTATCTGGTGCTGATTTAAGAGGGTTGTTTATCATGTGCACCAAAATTGAGAAGGGGATGATGGTAATCTTAAGGTAGACTGTTCAAAAGTCAAATGGCTGAGTTCTGGTCCTCTTCAGTTTGAGTGGCAAGCATCCAAAAACTACAAAGAAGAAATAGGTCAGTGCTTAGCACTGCAGAGTTTCTTACCCGCTTTGTTTTTTTAAAAAAAATTTGTTCATGCAGCAACATTTTTGGTTTCTTTGTTATTGCAGTCTTAACAAATTCATAGAGGTTGGTATGCAGAGCTGTGAATTTATTCTAAAGTCTTTGCAGAAATAATTGTGGGGACAAACACACTGATGTGGCTTTTGCTCAAACAGTAGTGGTTTGAAGAAGTCCTTCACTTGATGGCTGACTTAAGCTTTGGCTTTCTGGGATATCCCTTTCTCTGTTGTGAGTTCTAGTAATGCTAGAGGTATGACATTACTGTTCCAAGATGCAAAGCTCTCCCTGTGCAAACTGTACTGCCATACATATTTGCTGCTTTCTTTTGTACCATGCTGAAGGTCTTTCAACACCTGTCTTCAACCTTATTAACTGCTCTGATATAGCAAAATGTGATATGCTTGAATTCTCCTACCTGGGCCACTAAGCAGAAGCCAAAGTCAACCTTCTAAAAAAGCAGTGTGCAAAACCAAGTCTGCTTCATTGTTGTGTTCATTCTAGTCACTGTAGTGAGGTTAAGTTCTTCAAAATCTGGTTAGTCCTCTATAATAAGGAGATAGACGGTCTGTGGTTTGCAGCTAGAAGATATTTGCTCTTTTGTCTGTTAGAAGTTATGTTCATTTAAATTCTTTGTATCTCCTGCTTACTCCTGCACCCTTCAACTAGAACTGCTCATAGTGTCTCAGATGCCCGTAAGTCATATTGGCTAGTGTGTTATTCCTAGGCCTGAGATACTGGATTTTGACCTGACATAGCTTTGCTGTCATCTTGGGTAAAATCCTGTGGTTGCCAATTCAGGTGTGTAACTTGACTATAATAAAATTTTAAATTTGTTTTTATTGGTGACCATTTACACCTCTTGCTGAAGAAATGCTTGGGACAAACCAATTTGCATCGCCTCTGCAATGTACTGATTACTGCTAAGTGTGCTCTACTCTTGGCATTATTCTAACCACAAATGTCATGAATGATGTACTTAATACTTCATGAAGGTGTAAGAACAGCATTATCATCATCATCAAAGTACTGTCTTCCAGGTCAATGATTGGTTTCTGAACATAGGCTTTTTTCCCCCCCTTGCTTTTAAATTTTAGCATAATGCTTCTTGTTACTTAACCATAGTATGTCACTCCATATATGGTTTCATTTTCAGCCTCAGCTCAGGTGTGTGTGTTGTTTTTTTTCCTCCAGAGTTTTGTTGTTTGGCCCATAGTTTGATTGCTCCTTAGCAATTATATTTAAGTGGAGGGAAGATTGTGTTTTTCCCCATGCTGCTTATGAATATTTTGCTGCATCTCTAGTTGGCACCTGGATGAGAGCCTTTCTGCTAGCTTTGCATGTGTCTGTCTTTTAAAAGTTAATGGAAGGTAGGGAATATTTAAGACTATCTTAATCCAACATCTGCATCTTTTCTACCAGTCATGATTCAGTTTAATGTCTCTGATTCAGTCTGAGCAGCACTAGATTCCACTGTTTAATTTATTCCAGATTTTGCTTTTAATATTAACATTTTTAATTTGTATACCAGTGGCAATCAGGATAATCTGGCATATTCTATTTTTTTAACCACAGAAAGAATGATCATATTGGATGACCGGGTTTTTATTGTTCCTTTCCGTATTTTTGCTTATTTGTCTCCCTTAGGAGAAATCCCCAAGTTCTTTCGTTCCTCCTTTCTTTCACGATATTTAAAACTACTTGTTGCAAAGACAGTTTTTTAGAATGCCTTTTTCTTTTTTTAATTTTAATCTGTGGTATGCATTGTTATGTTAAATCCTGAAATGTGATGGAGGCAAAAGTCTCCAAACTTTTGGAACCAGAATCTGGAGGAAAAAAGTTTCAGGTGACTTCATACTTTTCAATTATTAGCAAGATTTATTTTACTTTAATAAATTTAAAATAGGTCTTCTTTCAAAAGGAAAAAAAAATCTAAGCTCTCTGAATATCAGAATAAGGCACTCTGAGAATTAATCTAGGTCATCAAAATAATAATTTATTTAAATTTATTAACCTTTTAGAAAACTTTTCTGAAGTCAAATAGCACTTATTGACCAAATATGATTTTGAAATTTTCCGATGGTTCTTGTGCCTAACCAATAAAAGAAAGAACTCCAGCTATTTTTAGCTTGTATCTTAGTTCCTTTTGTTGTTGTTGTTGTTTTTAAGTCAAGGTATTGACCTTGGTAATAAGATGTCAACAGCTGACAAGCCTAGATGTATGAAAACTTCAGAGTGCAAATCATGCCGGACTTTCAGATCATATCCCAGTTATGCTTTTGTGTCAGTTCTTGCAGCTTTAAAGAAAATGTTAGAACACTTTTTGTTTCTGACTTTGTATTTCTGTGATTATTAGTGCAGAATCTACTTTTCTAGGAGAGTTTTTCTGTAGAGAAAACTAGTATCTCTGTCTTGTTTTGTCTTTCAAGCTTGGTTTCCAGGGTTCTCTGTTCTGATAAAGTTCATTTCCCACAACTTGGAATCCATAAGTCCCACAGGACTTTATAGCAACATTAGTAAAAGCATGAACTCAGTTTCTCATTACCAAAGTACTACAGTAAGATCTGTGTCTCAGCTCCCTCAAACCAATTAATTATTTAATCCACAGTGATTTTTAACCTCTCTCCCACCTCACCATTTTCCTGAGCTACCTAGACTTTTGCCTGACTCTAACTTTAGCAGTATGTCCAAGACCAGCTAAAGGTTCAAGTGTTCTGTGCTGACAGGACACCCAATATGTCAAATGCAGCTTTGGTTGTTCTGATACATCCTGCTGGCGAAAGCTGCTAAACATAGTTGAGCTTATCGCAGTCCTAGCGAAGGGAGTGTGGCATTCCTGTGATAGGAAGCCAGCACTGGGCACTTCAGATGTGCCATTCATCACTCTCCTTTACAGGGATTGAACTGCCATTCCTGTGTTTATCAGCTAAAATCAATTTTGAAAAGGTGTCTGCCACATAAAATCCTTGTAATTGTTTGGCCCAATAACTGCTGAAGTTATCGTGTGCTAACTGGTTAGATGATGACATTGCAGCAGAAGAGGCAAAACAGGGCTACAGTAATGCAGATAATTAATAGAATTGGTTTGTGTGAAGCTGGACAGCTCTAGCACTGCATGTCACGGTGACCTGTTTTCACTTGGTGAAGTCAAAATTAACCTTGAAACAGAAGGTCCTGCTGCATGTTCAAAACAACAACAAACCTGGGGAGAGCCAGAAGCTTTGAATGATGGTAATTCTCTCAGTTTCCTATTTAAATCAAAAAAGGGTTTGAAGGCATCTTAGATCATAACAGAATCAGCACCCTGTGGGTGATACAGACTCTGAATGCCAAACCAAAAGCATAACTCACATATTGCTCTGTGATTTTTTTTTTTTTTTAAGCATTAGGAGTCTTGGACACACAAGGAGGCAGTTTTGCTTCTTCATTTCAATTAATTTGGTGCTGAATTTGCACTTTTTAAAGCCACAGTCAGTGTAAATGGCAACGGCCACTGTTGCCTGGGACTTGTACTGAGGCCCTGCAAGGGCCAGAATACAGACAACCTGAGTGGTTCAAATGCAGATGCCACTTCCAAAGTGGTGCTGTGAGACTCCATGCAGGGCAATGTTACATAGTTTTGTATGGCAGATGCATAAGTGCAGATTTGTGACAGTGGTTTCACAAATAGGTTTGAACAAAACCTATTCAAGTCAGACCTGACGTCCTTCAATATTAATCTTCAATCTTGATGACAAGTAGAAATTCTCCCATGAGTGTTGTGGGGGTTTTTTTACACTGATTCCTGCTTTCCTAGGTTCATAAATAGCAAGAGAGCAACCTAGCTGAAAAGCAGAAATGTGCATGTTTAAACACTGTTTACTGAAAGAAACACATATCTCACAACAATAAATTAGTTGACCAGCTGCACTATTGTACTTCTGATACATCTCTGCTGGAACCTAGACACTTAAATTTAATTAACTTTTAATTATTTTTTTTTTTAATCTGATGAACTGAATTTTTTATGGCTTTCTTCTAGATATAGTTTGTAGTTTAGGGGTATAAATGTAGAAAAAGCTCTCTTTATAGTTACCTCCTCTTCCTGAGAGAATCCCTGCTTCACAGAAAGAGGACATAGATTCACACAGAAGAAAAGAGAAAAACAGAAGATTAATCAATATCTAAATTTGTCTTGACTCTGTTCAGCTTCTCAGCAGAGAGGAACTGCTGTGAGGAGGTGAATGCCCTCCCCTGGGAAAGAGACTTGGCTGCCTCTTGCACAGGGGCTGGCTCCGTTTTAGCCACAGGAGAGCTCCTGGTGCCAGCTACAGAGGTCACTGCTCATTTGCCCTCTGGCTCAAAATGGAAAAAAGGAAACATAGCCAGAGAAGGCAAAAAAAAAAAGAGTGAAGAGAGGAGGCAGTGTAAGGCCAAAGGCAAAACTGTGTGTTATTATGGGTATATTGGAGAGGAAATGGCTAGAAAAAGAAATCTGACAGACGGGATAGGACTGGTGGTCCTGGAAACCAGGATGTTGACGAGCCACCCTTAAGCAGGAAAATATCAGAAGGGACAGAGAGCGGGAAAAGGGAGAAAACACAAGGGCAATGGAAATCTTGTACTTGGATGATTATCCACCTATTGTATCACAATGTGAACAGCATTACCAGAGATGGAATATAATATTGTTTCTGGGTCTCACAATACAGTATGGCATCCTTAGGCTGTTCTAGCTGGGGTAAGGGAAGCTCAGTTGAAAATAAGTTGCAAAAGGTTTGTTGGTTATTGAGGAATTAAAACAAAGAAACAAACACAACAACAACAACAACAACACACCAAACAACAACAACAACAACAAAAAGCACACACATACACACACACACACACACACACAAAAAAAAAAAAACCACACACACAAAACCCAAAACCCTACATGTACGTTTAGTATTGAATGAATCTCAAGAACCTGCTGTTGAGACTATAAGATTGTGGAATGCTGTGTGTTCTTGGCAAGCCATTAGTACAGTTCCTGGTGCCCAGCTTTGAGACTGAAGGAAAAATGAATTGCCCTGAGGAAGCAAAGAAGTGGATTAGAAGTAAATGAGAAAGGAGAGGTAGCAGTAGATGAAGCAAGATGGGAAGATGCATATTTGTGTGCTTGGGAGACTTGAGCAAATACCATTGCCAAGGTCTGTCAGATCAGCCTTTGCCCCTTTCATTCTGATTGTGAAGAATAAAACCTGGCTGCCTGTTATTGTTTGCCAATGTCCAACCCCTGATGTTCTCTAGGTGGGCAAGTTCTACAAGCATCAGCTCTAAGAACAAACTAAGCCTGTTAGTATGGGCTGAATATCTACCTTGGGATGAGTTGCACTGCATGTTAGCAGTGTCTGTTCCTTCTGTTGACTCCAAAAGGAATCAAGGTGACCAGCTCAGATGTGAAATTCTTGCACTGCAGATATCTCAAGATATGCTCATATGTCCCAAATCTCATCCATAGCATATTTGACTGTACTCGAATGTTATGGCAGGCAGCCAAATCCATGGGTGCCTAGTAAAAATACATGTGTATAGACAGGAGTGGCTAGAAAAAAAAAGGGTGAATTTTGAGGGGGTAACTTGCACACTCTGTAGTCAGCCTTTGTTGGCCACTGGTAAAGTGCCTGCCCATGGCATAAAAATTAAAAATGAACAGCTTCTAGGTGGCATTTGTGTTCACTGGAATTAAACTTCTAGAGAGACTTTAGGTTTAAATGGTGTATGCCTGAGTGTTTGTGGTGTTTGTTTGCTTTTTAAGCTGTCTGGCAGTACTGAGCGCTTAGGGAAAAAGACTAGGTGTGCTATTCTGAAATGAAAGAAATGAGATTGAGGCAAAGTCACGCTGATTTCCCTACCAGCAATACTGACTGGTAATTACTGGTGATTGTTTTTCTGTCGTTTTATAATCTTGTCGGTTCTGCCAGTGTGGCTGTGCTGTGAACCAGATCAGGGAACAAAATTAATTTTAAAGAAAGATTTATGGGAGAGTGGAAGGGAGAAATGTTATATACTATTATCAAGGCAGGTCAGCTCTCCAATCTGGCTTATAAAATGGGCACCCAAATAGCTGTGCAATAGCGATCAGTGGTGGTGGGAGGAGGAGAAAGTGGGATGCACAGGGCAAAGACCTCTTCAGCTGATATTGCTGGCCAGAGTATGTCTTGTGAAAGCCAGCCTTAACTCAAATGCATTTCTTCAGAGGTAAAAGTGGCTTTAAAAGTACTTGGCTCCATCTGGTTCCCAGGTATCCTTCCTGCCCCCCAGGCTTTCTCTGACAGTGCACCAACAATAGATGTTAGTATGGCCACATGCTGAGCAGATGGGAACTGATCTGGAAAAAAATGTTTTTCTTGTAAAAATGAAGTTAACTGTGTTCTAGGCAATGGACAGAAAAAGGAACGTGATCTGTGACAGAGCTTGCGCAGACATTTGTGCTAGAGACAGCTAAAACTTGATAAGCTGAACTCTACCCACCACATCTGTTGCCAAGCCTGGAGGGTCATGTGTGCACTATGAATGGACCCAGGGGGATAGGAGAGGAAGAACTACAGAACTACTAGAAATAGAGGTTTCCCATCATACAGAAATCTCTCAAAATAGGTTAGTCAATCCTTGCTGTGCAGGTATCATGAAGATGATCTTTGAGAGAGCCATGAAAGTAAGAGAGAAAATACAAGGAATTTCAGACATATGATGAGTAGGAACACAGCTGCTTTCTTCTCTGTTACAGATGAAAGCTAGTGGCAGTGCTGACTACAGAACTGTTCTGTACCTAGGATGTCTCAAGAACTTGTTTTCTGTGGGATTTATCACTGCAGTAGCCCTTCAGGGTGAAAAAATAGATGAGACTGGTATCTTTTGAAGTGTAAGATAAGTGTGCCTTTAAAAGTTGGATGTGTTTTTTTAAACCGGTGATCATAATTAAAAGGGTGAGAGGGAATTGTCATCTCTGCTTCTGTATGCAGGCTTATGTTGATTATTATAAAACATTTCAAATATAATCAAATCTGTGCATAAACAGACTGCCCTTTAAAAAGGAAACAAAGCTAAAAAAATCTGTAAAGGATTGAAATTCATACCATTTTCTAAGCTTACAACTGCAGACTCATCTGAATGGAAGCTGTGGTGTGTTGTTTACTTAGTGCTTTTTATTGCAACCTAACTGTTGTGGAAAAAAATGACCTCCATAAACTTAGACCAGAATCAGCCCAGCAAATGGACAAATATCCATCATGTGAATGGGTGGAAAGCCATCTTATATGACAGGCTGTCTGGTGCTCACAAAGCCTTGATGCTTTCTGTCTGAGGGGCTAAGAAAGGAAGGGACTCTATCTAAATAAGAATCAAGCACTTTGCACAACTTGCTAACTTGCCTGTAAAAAGACGCCATTTGCTATTTAGCGTCCCTAAGACTGCTTATGTGTTTTTAAGAAGCCAACAGTCTTTTCATCCTCATTCAGTTTGTTTCTGTCTTATAAAGAAGTCTATTGATTCCTCCTAATTATTAAAATGATGGATTTTTTTTTTTTTTTCCTCAAGCTGTGGTAGACTCTGAAAACAACTAAGCAAGATTGCTTAATGGTGCAGGGGAAGAAGCTCTGTCTGTATGTTGAGCTAACCAAAAATGATGTGGATAAGACTAGCACAGTACTGAATGCTAACAAATCCTAAGGGCAGGATTAGATTATCTGAACTTGTAGCAAGTTCATGTCTTTCTGCAAAGTACTGTATTCTGTTTCCAGAGAGAGGAGCAGGAACAAAATATGCAAGGTTTTTCTTCTCAAATGGGCTTGTGAACTTTAGAAGTAACACACTGGTAATTTTTTTAATGTAGTCCTATGCCATTCTTCCGTGACTTGAATGAATTTTATTTGCTAGCAGCTAAATCTAGATTCTGCTGCCTGTTCAGACTTGCCTGATTAATGGAACTAAACATGCCAAACTAAGTCTTTTCGTGCAATATACTTAAGATATCCAAAACTATAAATGGGGCACAAGTGTCCACAAAAAATTCTGTTAGGATTCTCTATCAGTATCTTTCCCTCAGGCGTACTCTGGTATTCATTCAGTGTTAGCTTGAGGTTATATTAGAAAAGGCTGGATTCTATAATTCTGTTATTTATATCCTCCCCCACGCCCTTTTGTCAATCATCAATCTAATACAATGTGTAAAATGGGATATTGAGCATTCATCTGTGTTCCACTTCTCTGCATTACTCTATATATGCTTAGGAGAAGTCAACAGTATTTTTCTAGAGCCTATCAGCTACTCATTTTTGGGGGGTGTGTGTTACCATAAGTCAACAGATACTTGGTAAAATATGTAACATTTTGGGGAGTAAAAGCCTGTGAAGATATTTGTAAAAGTTTTCTCGATGTTCACACTCTTGTGGAGTTTCTACTAGTCCATAATTGTCATTGTATTGCTTAATTCTTGAGGTGGTTATTTAAAACAAACAAAACAACAATAACAACAAAAAGCCCAACTCTTTGCTTTTTCTGTAAGAGAACTGTATTCTCATTGAGAAATTTTGAACTCCAGTAATCATAAAACTTAGAAAAATTATTGCTACTTATTGTCATAGTATCCTCTCATCGGCAATAAGAGCAAAACCTGAATCTTGGACCTTCCAACCATCAGTTCAAGTCTTTGCTGTTCAAATTTGCTGACAGATGATCTCTAGTTCAGCTAGAAGAGGATGTTACATACACTGTTTGTAACAACTTTCTGCAAGGCATTGCTTGGAAAAAAAAAAGTTCAATGGAGATCAGACTCTTGGGTTCTGGCCATGGCTCTGCAAGAAAAATGTGACTTAAAGGTAAGGAATGAGATAATGAATGTTCAGAAGCAGTGTCAATGGAAAGGTGGACCTTGGTCTAAAGACCTGATACAAAATCAGAGAATTTTGACAGAATCACATAATCAAGATGAATACTCATGTGAAGGTTTGTGGGTTTTTCTCTTGTGTAGTAGTAAGAGTGAACTACACCCTGTTATGAATAGCTCTGTTTCTGTTTATAAATATTTTCAAAGATGAAAGTGATAAAGAAATGAGAATCTGTTCTGAAAGCATACAATTTTGAAAGTCTGAAGTGGTTAGGAGAGCTGTTTCAATATAATGCTCTTTTTCATGAAAGAAACCTCATTGTAACCTTGACAGCTTTAGGGCATAATTCTCTACATTGTTGACTTTGGCATCAGTTTTCTGATTTTTGGCATTCCTAACAATAGTTCAAAATACTAAATTGAACTGAAAACAGAGTTTGCTCTTAGTTGTGGAGATTTCCAGTATATAGATCTATACAAAGTATTCAAAGATGAGAAATTATTTCATTATTTCTGAAGGATGTATTTAATTGTTTCTTTCAGTCAGAAAAGCCTGATATTCAGTCCACTTCCTGTATTTCTGTTTCCAAAAGGCTCTGAGAAGATGCAAACTGAGATTCCTGTATTCTCTTCTACCTTGCTTAGAAAGATGCAGCTATTTTGGATGAGAATATTAAATATTGAAGATTGAGTGGATATTATGTCTCAAAGTGGTGAATATTTTTCTGACAAAGGTGTCAAAATTCTCAGAATATATTTTCTTTCGTTAGAGGATGTTTTCTGCATCTCTCCTACTTTTCCCTCTGACTGTTCCAGTGAAAAAATGATTTCACAAACCAACAAAACTAAACCAAAACAAATAAACAAACCCAAAACCTTGCCGTAAACTCACTGAAGCTTACTTTGAACGTAGAAGGCAAGAAAATGCAAGTCTTGAAGTCTTAATGAAGCATTTGAAGCACTTGCATAATCTGAACACGAGCTAAAACTTATTGCCTCACAAGGACACTCCCTTGCTCAAAGTTAGGCACTGGGCTTTAAGTATTCTTGCTGGGTTGTGTCTCTAGTAAACCACGTTCCAGTTGCTGTCTCTTATTTCTGAGTACGTGTAATGCAGTAACATTCTTTTTCCTTTAGCAGAATACTTATGAGAGCCAAATGAACTGGTTTTAAATCCTGCACGTTAAAGAAAGCTTTAAAGGAGAATGTGATTTCCTGTTCCCACCCCTCTCCTGGAGATAAAGTAGCATCATCTTTTATCTGACCTGGTTAGATATGACCATGAATGCTCTAGCATGGTGAGGAATGTGATACATAAGGAATGTTTGCAATAAACCAAACTATTCAATGCAGTCACTCCATCAAATAGATACAGTCTATCTCTGTTAACAAACCCATGGCACTACATAACATCCTACTGGTTCTCATATACTATGGCATATGCTGTTATTACTGTTATACAATAACTAGTCGAAATTGCCATATTTTTTCGTTAACTGGGAAAAAGCACGTTCATTCTGTCAGTTTTCCATTAATGTTTCTATTTTGGAACATGTTTAGTTGTTTTTCTTTATACTATCAGAAGAAACACTTTTATGTGTTACAGAAGGTAGCACCAAGGGAGGCTTTTACTGCTGTCTTCACTACCTAATGGGAATTTATAGAGAAGGCAGAGCCAGGCACTTAATGGTGTTCACAGTGAAAGACCAAGAGAAATTAACATAAGTCGCATGAAGAAAAATTCTGATTGTCTTCTGTTTCATTACAAATGTATCAGTCCTTACTACCAAAGGAATCCCACCACCAGTCTATTTCCAAAAGGGTTTGTCTTCATGCTCTGTAACTCTACAGTCTAGACTATTTATACAGTCCTAAAATTACATTTATACATTCCTAAAATTCTATTTGGCCCTTTGAAGGCAACTGCAAGGCTGATGTGGCCCGCGGTGAAAATGAGTTTGACACATTTGGTCTAGAAGTTATAAATTTTTTAATGTCCCAGTTTAACTGTTGTATATCAGGAAGTAAAATCGAAGTCTGCTTCTTAATCCAGGATGTGTGAACATCAAGTTGTAGGGAGAGTATGTATAAAGAAAACTAACTGTACAGTTAAATCCTAAATGTCATGTGCATGACTGATTAAAGTTGTTTTCGTCACCCTGAAAACTGGTCTGTTCTCTTCTGGCATGAAGAGGGAAAACAGCTCAAATTCAGAAGATAAGTAAGTTGTTACATGGTCAGTGTGGGGACTGTGGCTTTGATTCTGAACTTAAACAAACTTTTTCCTCATTGCTTGAAACTCTAAGGCCACTATAGCTGTTTTAAATGGAAACCATGTGTACGAGGTTAAGGAGGCAGCTTCTACTCTGATAGACTGATTTGTGGGTGTGTGGTGGTGTCTGATGTCAACCGAAGTTGCATATATACATTGCAGAGTGGGAGTGGTTGGGTTTTGTTTTCCCCCTGTTCTCTGGGTGTGAGAAAACAGCTTATCTTGTTGCTTGCTGTACAAAATTATGTGTTTGGGGTACAGAAGGGTTCTTTTTGCCATTCCACCTCTGTGCCAATAGCTGGAAAAATCTTGCTTTATGCCTGCAATAGACTTCTATGAGGTTCTTTGGCATGAAGACAATTAGGGCCATCAGTTTTGACTCAGTGCTTAGAAGACAAATTCCTGAAGGTGTATACCTATGCTTCCCTTTGTGTCTGCCCTGATTAATAAGCTATACCTAGCACAAAACAGCTACTAACCAGTGCCAGTAGATCTGAAACTTGCCTAAAACTTGATTCCTGCAAGCACCTCATAAATATAGCTTTAAAAATTCTTTTAAAATTGGTCAGTTGATGACTCTCAGATTTGAACACTGTGATCTCCAAGGAGGCAACAGCAGAGCACTCCTTCATGTAAGGGACAAAATGTGAGGAGGTGGTTATTCCACCTTGTATTTTAAGGACATTAAACAGAATACAATTGGCTCCTAGCTGAAGTATAATCTTGAAGTATTTGTTTTCACTGGCTCTCAACTAATTTTGACTGCCAGCTATGGAAGGTCGATTGATTTCCCTGTGAAGTTTATGGCCAGCTGCTTGAGAGGTAATTAGTTTTTAAAGTCTTAACAATACTGATGGGGATTCACTCCTTAGCTCTAGGAGAAGAAAATGTCAGCAGTGGCAACGAGCATTATCATGGAACTGCAGTTTCCCCAGGCAGAATTTCTAGTAGAATTATGGCCATAACTTGCAAGGTAACCAATGAGAATTACTTGTAGTGCTCTACTACACAAATGCAGTGTTACTGTTTTATACTCTAATTGCTGTAATAAGGCAAGTTAAGGGACAGAGTTCCAAAAGTTTGTGAGTTCACACAAACGTGTATGTAATATTAACCAAAATTTGCATGTATACTGAATGTGCAAGTAGGTTATCTGGTTGCTAGTGCCCATTTAAATGCCTAACTGTACCACAGATAACCTGGAAAACCAAAAGTACAGCCTGGAACCCCCAAATCACAGGTTTTAGTGGTTAGGGGTTTATTTAGCACAAGTTTTGAACTTGGAGGCTTTTAATAGCCATTTAAAGATACATTTGTGTAATAGTGGAGGGGGGAGAACCAGTTGTAGAAAAACATAGTTGATTGTTTATTAAAGTTAGTTGTTTTGAAATCATGAATGGGTCAGTGGCAGTCATTGATGTTCCTCAAGAAAATATTAGCATTTCTACTAGAAGGAGGATTAGGCTATTTACCACAAAAGTAAAACATAGAGGTTGAAAAGATCAACTAGATCCCCGCAGTCTAAAGATTTGCTTCTTTTTGGTGGTTTTTGTTTTTTGTTTTGTTTTGTTTGTTTGTTTTTTTTAGTAAAAGGTGTTGTCGGGGCCTGATTAGATGGAAGTGATACATTAATGCTCAGAGTTATGAGTTACATGAACACTTCTTACTTTCAGCAGTATTCACTGTACTCATTGGTTGTTTATATTGTGATAAGGCCTGGAGACTATGTGTATTAGACACATAGAACTATGTTACTGCCCTTAGGATTAGGAAGGCATGAGAAGTAGCAGATGTCCAAGACAAATACATGTGTCAGAATATAGAATGATATAAGAATAAGAAAAAATACTGTGATAACAGTGTCTTACTGCATCAGGATGAAACACCACAGTTGACCCCCTCACTATGCAATGGCACTAGTCAATTGTGTCCCTAATGGAACCTACGAGATGGGGTTTGAAACAAAACATAGACAACTTTGCAGCATTGACTCCAGTAAAAGTGCTGCGAGAGAAGACATGAGCATACTTTGTGGACAGTTGCAGAATTACATCAACATTAGTAGTGAGTCTTTGTCAGGTGTCACAGCACAACTTGCCAGCTGGGTCTTAAAGCATATTTACTTTGTGTTGCCTTGATTGAGACTGCCTATAGGAATAGATGTTTACATAGGAAAAAACAAACTGGCTTTTAAAATGTGCTACTGGTGGCATTGTATATGCACTTTAACAAGCTGTCCCCTGCATACGGTTTATCTTTGCAGCTTCGTTCAGCACAGACATACAGAAAGAGAGAAAACAGACCATACGGTTAGTATCGATTCTTGTACTTCTTGTGAAAGGGAAAAATAAAAAGCATACACAGAAAGCTGATGGAAAAATGATCTCTTGGAAGTTGGAATTTTTTGTGTGTTCTGGGATGGGTTTCTTTGTGTTTTGCTGGAGTTAATAGATCTTTTCCTCTTGTAGCTGTGCTAACCATCTAGAAATGTTACTATCAAAGGTGGCTTTTTCTTTTAAATTCAGGTTTTGTGCTGTTTAAATAGGCTACTGGTATAATCTTCTTTTGTCGTTTTAGTATATCTGCTGATTATATTGAATGAAGGAAAAATACTCAATGTCTATGTCCATAAAAAGGAGTACCAAAAATTAAAATGTTAGAAGAGAAAGAAAGCCTCGTCTCCAAAGTTTCCTCTTCAGTGAGACGAAGATATGTGAACTGAGTTATCAAAGTGTTATGCATTATGCCCTGAATGATATACTGCATGCAGAATAGGTTTACTTGGGAGTTTTGGCTTTGTTTGAACAGTTGATGTGTATTGCTTATCCCTTTAATGCATCTTCAGATTATTTTTACTTTGAAACTGTAATTGTATAAACATCTCTCTAAACATATGGTATTTGGCTGTTCTCTCTATCCGGGAAGACTTGATTTATGCTACCTTTCTTTCTGCTGTTATGTTGAAATTAGACTTGTACTATGGGGAAATTAGCAGACTGAAAATTGCAGTAGCAGAACATTTGTATATTTAATGCAGTGGTCTTTCCCTGGGAGCTTTCTGACTAAGGTAGGTGACCTAATAAATGCAGGCTGGACATGTGTGTATGACTGGACAGTCTGCATTAGATGCCTCTTTAACTGTATGGCAAAAGCAAGGCTTCAGTTTAGTCTCATCCTCTTAAAAAAAAAAAAAGATATCTTATTTTTTTGACTCATTTATCTGGTTAGGTTTCTTTTCAAGAACAGTCTTTTACTTGTGAAAGTAGATAAGAATCTCTGATAGCAGGTGTGATGGAAGGTAAGATGAGCTACAAACTGGACTAAATTTAGGATGACCAGTGAGAGAATAGAACTGAGGATTCTCCTTGCTCATCAGGTAAGTTTTCTCACTGCTGGTCTGTTCTGTGTGATGATCTGGCCCTTCGCAAGATTAATTGTTGAGGTTGTTGTATGCTTTGGATGTGCTCTGTGCACAATGAGTGGCACAGGCCCTTTGCAGATTTAAGCAGCATTCCAGCTGGTCTCTGTGTCTGACCATTCTGGGTGTGTACACAAAACACAGGTATGACATCTGGGAGCTCTCAGGTCACGGAGGACGGAGCCTGCTCAGTGTGGGACTGTCCTGAGCAGGGGAATGGAGTTTGGTGTCCAAGCATTATCGTAACCATGATCCTTGTTAGCAATGATATTTAGAAAGACTTTATCCATTGCATGTAAGCATTGTTTGCTGTGTGCACTAAGATTGTTGTTGTTGTTGTTGAATATCACTAGGAACATACATATGTAGATCGGAACATAATTTGTCTGCTCCTGGTAAACTCTCATAGTGAAAATAATGTAAATTTTCCTTGTTTATGCCCATGCAATGATTGCCACCCCTGTGGGGACATCTGGAGTAAACAAAGGTCAAGTTTGGTCCTAAGTATACAGTCCAAAGTATTTGGCTAAATTGCTTGTGTATGTTATGAATTTATTAGCTTACCCAATGGTATTAACTGACTATAATGCAGTTAAAATTTCATGTCTAATAACTGTCAAGTGACTAAGTGGTTTTCATTAGCATAATAAATGCTCAGCTTTTTGCATTTGTGTCAGAGAACCTCAAACCACTTTGAGACAACTTGTAAGATAGCTCAGCCTCTCACACAAATGACTTGTTCCCTTTTCCCACCTCTCCAATATACTGTTAAATTACAGTATTTTAATGCAACTGCTCTATGTGCTTGCTTGCTCTGATTCTCTCCATCAACAGCTTTAATTCTTGAAATGCCACAATTATAAACATTTTCTCTATGATAAAGCTGAAGAAGTGAGCCTCGAGGAACTGAGAAAATCAGGGTTTTTTTTTCTGTATAATAGAAATCCGCCCTTCAGTTTTCTTAAAGTGAAATGTACCTATTTATATAAATAATGTTAGGCATGGAGTGAGGGAACAGTGCACCATTTTTATTGCACACATTATAGTTGATTTTATATAGGTACTAAAAGGCTTCCTGTTGATATAAACAGTATGTTTGCTTCAAATAATTGTTTTCAGAGTCTGAGCTGTAAATTATTTATAATTATTATTTCTGGCAATATACATATGCAGTCATATGGGATGCTGCATTAGAAGCAAGACACCAAAATGTGACCAGATTATGCAATAGGTAGGAAAGTGAGAATTACAATATAAATAAGTGATGACTTTACAGTTTACTTCAGTTATATATGTCAATATTATGCAAGCAAATGAAACTGCAAGATCTTTGTAGTGAATAGTTAAAGTGTTGCAGCAATTAAAAAATACTCTATAAAATACTGACAGTGTTATTTAATCTGTCCGAAGTATAGGCTATCCCCAGTGTATTTGAGTATGTTTCATGGAGTTTTGCATCCTGTTTGCAGATGAGCGTGAGACACATAAGCTTTTTGTGACACATGCTTGAATAATCAGTTCCCTTGAGGCTGCACATGAGGATATGGTGCTGATCTGTGCCTTTGTATTGAACATTAGTGTTGAAACTGGAAGACAGAACAATTACTCCACTATGCTAGACCTACTCAGTGAAAGACCAGCACTTTCAGAAACATTGCAAACTGGGTGAAGTGTAAACGGAGAGAAAAGTTATGTTAGTAATAATACTGTAGAAGGGAGTACATGAACTGGGGAATGTCACATAGCTCCATCAAAGCCAGAGGCAGTTAGACCTGTAAATAACTTGCTCAGTAGAAATGTGTTTGCCTCTAACTCCTACCACTTGGAGATAATAGTTCACAGTAAATGTCCTATGTGCAGCCCTATAACCTCCTGCTGACACAAACAAAAATGCTCCCTCTGAGCAAAAACACCAAAGTATGCCCTCGCTTACTGAATATTTATAGAAAGGTGCTATTGAAAAATGAAATTAAGAAAGAAATAAAAGCATTTATGGAGGAATTTTTAGCATTGTGGCTTGACACTTAGCAACAATTTGGAAAATGTACCATACGAGACCTTAGAGGGGTTGCTCATGGGTGAAAATATTAATGAGTTTCAGCCCAGGAAAGAAGCACATTACTATTTATTCATATATTAAAACCAGATGAGTGAATGCCCACTAATGCAACTGTTTACAGCTCTGCTACAGGCTATAGTTAGGCCAGAAAGAGCAAATGGGAGTGATCCCTTTGAAATGTGAAGAGGAAGTACGAAATGGAAGAAATGTTGTTGACTTTACCTTATGATTTGTTCTTTGCTTAGAGGGAAATGTGTCAGGTTCCCTTTCTATGTATACATTTCTAAGCAAAATCTTATTTTTAACTATTGAGGATAAAATTTGCGTTTTTAAAGTTTCAGCCTAAATCTGTCTAGGAATTTACTAGCTGAACTTCATAGTCATAAAGGGACATCATAAATCAACTCTTGGGTAATTTAGAAATTCTGTATTTTGAACAAACAGGACCCATTCTTCACATCTCCTGACAAAGGTCCTTAGCAGAGGTACCGAGCGAAAGTCCTTTTCTTAAGACTGTCTTCCCCTGCCCCCAAACATACCAGGGTGCATTCATGAGAGCATTTCAAAGTACAATCAGGAATAAAATAACACTTGTCAAAATGAACAAAAATACATTTTGTTACGTATTAGCCTGAGTGGTTTTCTTGGTTTTGTTTGTTCTGTTTGTGGTTTTGTTTTGGTTTTGTTTTTTTTCCTAAGGTACCTGCTCACTTAAAGGTTGATTTACAAAATTTGTGTGGCTCACAGCAGGACTTAGAATCTCTACATCCAGTTAGAGGGTTTTCTGAAGAAATGTATAATTCAGAGTGCTTCAGAAAGAATTTTTTTTAATCTTAAAAATCAATGGCACAATATGGCCCAGGGCTTTCAAATATAAATTTTCAATGGGTTGCATTTTCTTTCCTTTCTGTTGGTTCTTAAATGATGGAACTTTTGTACCACACAACATGCATAAATTAAAATGTGGATGTGGAAACATGCTTGTGCTGTATGATGTGTGCATTAGTGTTTTTTAGAAACAACATTCTTTCACTCGAGTCAAATTTGCAAGTCTTGCCTCTTGGTATGGACCAGTTCACTTCCTGCACTCCAGCTCTCAGATGGTGTAAAGCTGGGGGTTGGAGTTTTAGTTTTTATTTTTTAAAGTAAACCATAAGAAAATTGATACCATATGATGTAAAGACTTTTCAGCATGTTAAATATACTTATTTCTTTTAAACAGAGATGGATTGAGGATAACATATGTTTCAGATTTCAAGTAATACCATCCTTGCTGTGTCATAGCTGAAATGGTTCCATCCATCCCATTATGTGAAGTTACTTGATTTCTTGACAAGAAAACATTAAGCACAAGAAAAACTGGGGGTAGGGAGAATTGAAACTGTGTGAAATGCTTAACCTTCCACCACAGTTCAACAAAGTCTGGGGTTTTTCCTTGCTTGTTTGGTTGGGGTTTTTTTGTGTGTTTTGGTTTTTGGTTTTGTTTTGTGTTTTGTTTTTTTTTTTTTTTTTAAGACTTTGACAAACTGCCTAGATTTTGTAAGGCTACTCATGTTTTGTAAACCTCTGAAGATCACAGTGTTTCTGGCTCAAGACTAAAATCATGTTGAGCCAAAGCTGAAAAAAACCTTTCAACCATATTGAGTAAACAGTTCAACAAACAGCTATTGGTCATGATGCTCTTAAATGTTCTGTGTGAGCTGGCTGCCACATCTCAAAGATGAGGAGGGTTCATAAATACATAATTTGACTTCAAAAGCTTCTAGAAATCATGGTGGCAGTCAGTGGCAGGCAGAATATAGTGTCCGTTATTTCTGTTGAAATTGTGTGATGGGAAAAGGAACAAAAAATGATTAATTCACTAACCGCGCAGTACTGCTTCTTTAAATTCAGCTACATAAATCATAATGAAAAAACTGAAGCAAAAGCTTCTCCCTATAACAAGATTTCTGATTCTAACACCATAGAACACAAGTTCATACTTAGGAGCCTAGAAGATTTCATGACTCAAAGAAAAATACTTCATTCTGAGAAATGGTCCAGTGATTTGACACTGCTGATGAATTCTGGTTGGAGAACAGTTAAGGATGTTAACAACAGCCTTTTAACTGGTTGGTTGATTTGGGTGGGTTGGTTTGTTTGGCTGGTTTGTTTGTTGGGGGGGGCTAGGGGGCGGGGTGTGTGTGTGTGTTCGCTCCCCTCCGCTCACTACAGTGCTATTATCCTGTCTCTGAGTGGCTAGGACCTGATCAGCACCAGAGTTTCTTAGTGTGATTTCCAGAAAACCTGAGGCAAGGCTTTAGTGCACAAACACTATCTTTAATTGCAACAACCAATATCACTTGGGAAAAATAACTTGTTGGACAAAGGGCTTCAGTGCCCAAAGTCTTGTATGTATTTTTTTCCAATGGCATTAGTTTCGCTAATGTGAAGATACTGTTCTTCCTCTCGCTGTGATATCTCTAGACCATCACAGCTGTAATGGTACTTGCATTTAGATGATTCATTTATAAATTAAAAAAAAAAAAAAAAAAAATTATGCAATCTTTAGTGCTTGAGGGCAACCAGGGGCCATGAAGACTGCTCAATATCTGATCATCAGATGAGTGTTTTGACATTTATGCAATGAATTTACATGGAATACTTCAAGATACCAAGAAACGGATGGTTGACAGTTTTACAAGCTGTAGTGACGCACCTCAGATTCATGTATGTAGCTGCAATCTTGTGATTGGCTGCTATTTTTCCTACTGAGGAAGAAATTTGACTCCTTACAAGAATAAGAGTTGCCAGCTCCCTACTTTTCAATGAAACCTGAAATTAGTTCAGCATGCTTAAATATCTAGCCTTGGATGATAGCTCACATTTGGGACCATCCCTATTTTGGCTTTACTTTTGAGACAGTAATTTTATGAATGGATTGATCCTCTGTGCTCTGGAAATCACTGGAACTCTCCAACAGTCTCTCTTTTATTAAAAATACAGCAAATACAGCATCTTTTCCACAGAACAACTTCATGCCATATTAAAATGAAGAAGAATGGGGATTTGTTAACTTTTTGGGCTTTTAAAAAGTTCATGTTTAGTTCACATTTCAGGATAATATTTGAGATGGCTTATGTTCAATGCAATCTTTTATGAGACTAGAACATCATGGACCCATTCGTTTACATCTTGCACAAGGAATACAAAGTCATAATACTGGGGCAAATAACAATGAACAAGTAGGGAATGGATGAGAGTATCCTGCTTGGAAAAGCAAGTGCCTACTTAAATGTTTTGATTACTATGCTGACTACTTTTCAATTTTATTGTAAGCTTAGATTCCTTGACAGATTTATTGCAACTGGAAGTAAAATTGTCAGATTTTTTCCTGCAGCACTAGTGTAAGGTATTTTGTTATACTGCCAGGCACTTCAGGGAATAATTTGGTCTGTTTAGGTTCAAACAGGCAGTATATTTGAGACAAATGCTATGAATGTTAAAGGGGATGTTCAGTTACATTTGAGTGAACCCAGAAAAAATTAAATTAACATTAAGAAGCTTACAAAACTTCTGAGTCTTATTCATCACATGGAAAATTTGCGGATTATATATATAATGAAGTGAGGTATTTTATGGTGTAATATTTACATATCTTGGGTACCAGAAGTATTTGGTCTTCAGATTCAGCAAAATGGTCTTGAATCCTGCTGCTGTAATGCTGTAATGCATACATTGTCCTAGGCTGTTACTTACAAACCATGTCACAGGATGAATGTTTGTTATTAGCAGAAGTTTCACAGACCAGTTTCATCATCCATTTTCTGGTCCACTCCAATTTAACAACATTTTTATTTTGCCCACAGGCTAGAAAGCTAAGTTTGTGTCAGATATTTCTATTTTAGCTGTCATAGTTCAAAACAATCACTTTCTTTTAGGAAGAACCTGGAAAAATTAATGGAAGAAGGAAAATGTAATTTTTTATGTTTTAAAAAAATAACTCTAATAGGTGATTTATACTGTACAACAAGTATAATGTAGTTTCGATTTCATAGCAAATAGTTGAACATATACTTGAAAAAGTACGTTGTTTTTATAGTAAGTTATTATGGTGGTCATGCCAACATCAAAGTTCTTTGCTTGATTTTAACTTTTCTGTGAACTGCAGTCAAAGCTTGTTTTCCTGGATAGCCTCTGTATCTGTTGTGATTGCAGGTAATAGTTATGATACCTGATGACATTATAGGAAAATAATAAGTGTATGAAAACTGGTTATACATTATATGTGTTGTCAAAGTTGTGCCGCATTGATCACTTCTACATAGTGTTTGAAGTTAAGTAAAATATTTTGTACTGGAGTGTCTCAACTTCATACATACATAGTGGCAAAAGTAAATTTTAAGAGTCTGCAGCCTTTACTGCCTTAAGTGGTATGGATTAAAGCTGCTAGCATACGTGCCCAGAAGACGTGTACAGTTTACCACATTGTATCAGTAAGTTTTGATCACTAGTGACTTAACATACGTACATATTTAAAGTTCAGGGCAGGTGAGGTAATTAATTTGTGGACGTTAATGTAACCGTTGCACTCTGGAAAGCCTTTTAAACTCACTCTGTCCTTGTTCCCATAACAACCTCTGACACTTCCTGAGACTTTCTACTTTTGGGCTGATGCTTCTCATGTTTCATTTGACCTCTGTGATTTTTGGATGAGGAAAATGGAGGAAATGGAATGTAAATGGATCATCATGTGTATGTTCATTGCCCTCCTTCTCCCTCCTGGCCCCTGCCTTTTTAATGCATGCATGTGTAGGATGAACAAAGAAAAGCTATAGTTCCCTTTACTTGCTTTCATTTCCTTTCCCAATGTGGAGGCAGAGATTGCAAGAAATAAAAATACTCTATCTTTTGTTGGGGTTTTATGTTGAAGTTTTAGGGTTTGAGGTTTGGTGTTTGTGTTGGGGCAGAGGGGGTGTTCTGTTTTGTTTGCTGTTTTTTTTTTTTTCCTTCCCCACCTCCCCATGAGAACAAATTATGAAATATCACCTTTGTAGGAAACACATGCCTGAATCAATCCATCCTTAGTCATCAAAGTCTCATGCAAGAATGTGTGTCTAACACTAGGAATGTTCTTAAACAGTTTGCTCAAAGCTGTTGAACTGCAGGTTGTATTAATTTTGATACAAACCTCACTCTGCATTTGATCAGGCAGGCAGCCAATTTTATTGTTTTAAGAGTCTTCATTTACCTAAAGATATAGGAAAAAATAAAAGGAGTATTTACCAAAAACTGGGCTAGCAGTAGACCTCATGAGATCACAGTGAATGCAGGCTGTGCTGTACCTGCGTCATTCCTGACAACACTTCTCTTATCTGTTCTTGAATAGTTCTGGTGTCAGAAGATTTTTAGGTAAACTGTTCCAGAACGTCACTAATTCTACCATTAAAAAAGAGGCACTTTTTTGTATGGGTAAGTCTACTGTTTGTTTTCTCTTTGCCTTGGACACAGTGAACAAATTTAATGTTTTTCTTTGTCGCAGCAGCTTGTCTGTTGTTGAAGATTGTTATCTTGTTCTTGCTAAGACCCACACTCAATATTAAAAGATTTTTCCAGGTAGTATTTTCAGCAGTTTCTAACTTCCATCTTTGGTCCTTCAGGAAGGATGATGGCCTTCTTCCAAACAAGTAAATGCAGGAAATGGATCAAAAAGTACTTTCAATAACAAAATAGAACAATCTAAGATACCTACCATCCAGTTAGGTATGGAGCCAGCCAGCTGGCAGCTGGGTAGGCCAGGGCATGAAGTCCAGGTCCTAACCCTAGGATTATATGCCAGCTGACCACGGAAGAAGTCTAAGAAAGCAAAAATAAGCTCAGTAACCAATGTCAGTTAAACAGAATTGAACTGTACATAAAATCTTGTAAAACTTCATCAATTGTAGCTATTTATTTTAGAAAATAAATAAACCATATAATAGAAAAATAGTCTGAGCATGTGTTTTCTATGCAGTAAAGGGGACTCTATATATGCTAGTTAATGCTGGGCCCCAAAATTTTTTGCAAAGCTCCTTTACCAGGTAAAGACATGTGCATGCAAGCATGCTGTAGCTAAAGTGGCTACTTCCAGTTCACTTTGTATGAATTTTTAGTTCATAGCCTTAAATTCTTCAGGATAGTAAGCCTTCTTTTACTGATCTGATAAGATACTGGGATCTAAAACAAAGCACCAAATGTATCTAGGGGTATTCCACACTGTGAAATCTAGTGTGTTCATTGACAATATGACTGGAAAGCAGCTTGATGCCAGGAGGAAAAAAAAATAAATCCTTGAATATAGTTAATCTGTACGACACACTTGGCTTCCATAGAGCTGTATTGATTCATGCTCTCTGAGAATTTATTGAAGAGAGATTAAGTGTCAGTTTGGAAATAAAAACCTAAACCGGCTTTCAAAAACTGGCATTTATTAGTAAATAGTAAATTATAGCTGCTTAGAGGTTCCTCCTAATTGTGTGGGGAATAGAGAAAAGTTTTATTTTTCATTAGACTACCTTATCTTTCTTAGATTCCCATGCCCTTTGGGGGGAAATTAATGTTTTCATTTCCAGGAATTCTTGTTTGAGTTCTATCATGTATTTGGAACTGATCTTAGACCAGCAGAAGTCAGGAGTAACAGTCTAATTCAAGTCTTTCAATGCTTAGGTAGAATTATTTTTTTGAAAGTATATCAGCTGGGGCCCTAGGGGATTAGACAGCTGGAAGAAGCAGCTGTTTCGTTAACAGAATGCTAGAAGAAACTGTGAAGTAAAACATTAATTCTTGCAGTAGACAACATTAAACCTGCCTCACTTCAGCGGCACATCAGTCTTTGTGGAGAGGAATTCTTACAGTCAAGTTAACTCTGTTGGGCGCATGGTCATCCAGTAAGACACTGTTGACCATTGCCTCTTCATACATGAACCGTTTCTTGGTAGTTTCTGTGTTCACTGGTAATGTGTCAGTTCCTGCGTGTATGTTTTAAAATTTGCAAACTTACATGTATGTGTGAAAGTGTGGGATTCTTTTTGTATGAGGGTGAAAATCCTAGGATAAACTGGGATGTGGAAGGAGTATTATTGACTGCAAAGGAAAACATAGCTGGTTAAAATTAAACTGTTTCTGTAATTTAAAGAAAAATAAGTCTTATAATCTCCTTTTCCTCTTTGCTAAGATGTACATACAGCCTCATAAAACACGTGAGATGAAGTTTCAGTTCAATCAGAAGCCTCCACTGCAATGTGTAGGAACTACGTTGATTTACTCAAAAATAAATATGCTTGTTTAATCTCAGAAATATAAAAAAACATCAACTCATGACTTGTCTGTTTTTACTGGAGATTCCTCTGGGTGACTGGAAAAAGTTGTTCTGACTTTAGCATTAATTTGGCTTTCTCTCCATGTTATTCTTTTGTAGAGGACAGTTTAAAACTGTTGAGGACAGATGTTTAGTGTATTCTCTGGGTCAGTTTGGGGAAAAATATGCTGCTGTGGCCCACTCAAGTTCTGTTGATAGTAACAGTTATCTGACTTGTTTCTGGATAAATAGAAAAGCATCATATCAGTTAACAGTAATAGTGGTATTAAAAATTTGTCCATTTAGTCATGATGATTAACCTGTGGGCAATCAGAAATTGAAGGAAAAAAAATAATCCCTGGAGCCTGTGTCTCTTTGAAACAGATTAAAGAAAATAAAGATGTTCTTACAAGTTCTTTATCTGGACAGACAAAGGCCCATGAAAATGTTGCAAATAATCTCCTTTAAGATTGCTTTAGTAGGCCCTGCTCTAATGTGAGTTGTACTGAAATTGGGAATTTTCAGCCTCCAGATGGTTTAGATTTAGGAAAGTGTAAAGTGTGCCACCCTCCAGGACAACAAGGTTTGTAATGTCCCTTTATGTAGTTCAACATCACATCCTATACCTTTCCCTTAATAAGGGTCAGGTGTGAATGATGTGAAGCATTATAGAACTGGGAGAAAGTCAGTAAGATTTTTGTGTGAAAAGAGAGGTGAAACAGTTCTCATTATAGTTGGCTGTACACACAGGGCAGAGAGAAGGGTCTGTAGGTGGAGGTTTTTTAGCAGCTCAGAGGGCAGTTGGCTTAAGCCTCTCAAGAAGCACTCTGCAGAGTGCCAAAAATATATTTGGCTCAAGTTCCAGCAGCTGCAGAGCACTGTTGGGATGTCACGGGTTTTACAGAGGCTGGGAAATCAGGAGACTTAGAGCCAACAAAGATGAGGGCATTCAGAAAGGCTTTTCTGCTCCCAACGAATGTGCTGGGGAGCTGCAGCTGTTGGTGAATCAGGGAATCTGCTAGAGCTCAGTAGTTCAATCAGGGAGCTATGTGCAGAACTGATAAAGTGATTCTGTCTGGACAATAGTGTCTGTGTAGATTATGCAAGTGCTTAATATTCAAATGGAAAAACTGCTTCCCAGTGCTGGACTCTGTATATGGAAGCAGCGTGTGGTGCTAGGCAGGGCTGTTCTGAGGTAATTCTTTAATGTTCTGGTGTGTGGCCTGCAAATTACTGCATTTTCCATATGGGAAGAAGGTGGCTAGAAAGCAGTACCTAACCCAAAGTCAGACTGTAAGGAATCATCACATCAGCATTTAAAAATAATTAGATAATTATGCCTTTTTAACACCAGAAAATATAGAATAAAAGACAATTAAAAGGTCAATTATCAAGAGAACGTATATGGAGATACATGCATATACCCATAGTCACGATGCCAAGCCTCTGGCATGCTGGCTTAGAGAGAGAAGGAGGAATCCCCTCTATTTTCACTAGTTGCTAGCCCACCTCCCCTAGCAAGCCTAAAGTCTACCAGCATCTAACAGCTGTAGAGTACTGATCCCCCAAACTAGCATGAGCTAGTCCAAATTCTACCGATATGTCTTGAAATATTGTGTCTTTCTAAAACTTCCTGCCACGAGTCTTTCCATGCCTGCTTGAAACTATCTTCTTACTAACAGTTCTTGGAAGACACAGAATTACAGCAGTAAAGAGCTAAATACTGTCTGATTGAACTTCTGGCAATGTGGGCATGCATAAAGTGCAATTGCACCTTGTAGACGAAATGCACACCTGATCAAAAACTGTAATGGAAATAGTGGTGCAACCCCTGTCATGGTTGAGATGGACAAACGAGACAGACCAAGTTCTTCCAGGATGAAAGTAGTAGATGCTATTTATTGCCACAAGTGCATTTTTATACAGTTTTACCAATTCATGTGTCTCTTCACTATTGATTACAAGTTACAGCAGTAACATCTCATTGGCTAATTTTTGCTGTCATCAATGTTACTCTTCTACTCCCTTCTCTCTCATGGGTACATCCTTAACATCTCCGGATACTCCTTTACTCCCGTCTTTCTCACGGGTAGGCCTTCATATCTTCAAGGCTAATTTCTGTTCCCATGTCCTCTGTCAGGGAACCCACGGATCCACCGTAGTCCCCCACAAGCCCCTGTTCAAAAGTAATGGGTATCCAATTCATCCCGGGGGGAGGAAACATTGCAGGCAAGAGATGTCTGGTTATTGACCTAAATTTGATAGCTTGCACAACTGTGCAAGAAGATAGTAGAATCCAAACAAACACCACCAAATAACCTTTCTGAAGGTGTATCTAATCCTCCATGATAAAATGTGTTGTGTAATGATCTAATTAAGCTGCAAGTTTTCCTTCTTAGCCTGGGAAATCCTGAATCTCCTATAGGATGGTGCTGTATAATCTAAATACTTCGGTTGCAAAAACCTTCTGTCTTTAGGGCTGTCTGTATTGACTTAACCAGTTCTTTTAGTTTTCCTTAGAGAAATGCTTCTTTGATGAACATGTCAACTTCAAACTGAAGCAAAGCACTCTCTAGGCGGTTGTTGACTCCTGAAATGTGGACTGCCTGGATAAATGTCTTCTGCTGTAGACAAGGAAATACAGACTTTGCATTAGATTTGGAAGACCCAAGGAGACTCCTTAACTTATTGATTTTACAATATAGTGTGTAGTCACCACATTTGTTCTTGAATTTGACACTTGACATATCGACCACTACCAAGAAGTGAAATAACCGTAAGAAGCTGGTATTTATGGTAATACTCTGCTCTAAGCAACAGCCTCCTTTGTTGTGGAACACTGACCTCTGCAAAAGCAGTTTGCTCACTACTACTCTCTGAAACAGCAGCTTATTCTGAATACACACCTCCAAATGCTACAGGCAAGCTATACTGAGATATTTCAGGAGGAAATACCATACATGAAGAAATACCCTTCTCTCTCCACATAGTCACTGTGATGTGGGAATGCCCTATGGAAACCATAGTAAGTGTTTCCTGCTGATGCTGCAGTGCGAAGCTGCTTTCTCACTGGATGATGTCTTAATACCCAGAAATATTTACAACCGTGGGAATGCTGTGGGTTTCCATTGACTCAAATTCTAGGAAAGAGACCTTGTAAGTGATTAATTTATATAACCAGAGAATATAGTTTTAAAAGGATAAGACTGCTCATAGCTGTGTATTCTTACTCTTACCTGTGCTTACTACAGTGCCTGCTCTGTACTCCAAAGTGTATAAATAGACTCTTGTTATCACAAAGCCTGGCAAACCTTCTGGTCATATCAGTACTGGTGTGGCTTACTCCTTAGTAAGCTAGCTCAATGTGTTTTTATTATTTAACAGACATTGTCAACCATTTCATTAGCAGTGTTACAACTGTCCTCTAAAGAACCATCTACACATTTTCACAGAAGTTTTATATCTGTTCTCAAACTTAGAAATACTAAGAGCCAAGAATCACAGTTTATCAAATCTCCAAAATAAACAAGGCATGTGTCAAACTTGCCTATCCATTGGCAAGGGGCTGCCATGAACACTAGTGTCTAATTGTTGATAAGAGAATGTGGATGTTGTGAAGTGTTGACTGATACAGCACTCAAGGGAATAGAAAAGGGGAAAGCTGTAGAAGAAGCAAAAATGTGTCAGCTGATATTCCAGTAGGATTTTTTTTTCTGGTTATGTGAAGATATCCTTCTGACAGATTGCAGGGAAAGCTAGCTCTCAAACGTCTGGTGAAATTAGTTTTAGGAGTTCCATTCTAGTAGTTTTGTGCTGTTACTCTGTGGTGATGAACAGCCTTGTGAGCAAGGTTTTTTTTAAAAGTCCATGCCAGGTCTGGTTCCCTTGGCTTTCATTTTCATGATTATGAATGCTTTTCACCTTTGAAAAAGTATGCCTTTGCTATCTTAATTAGAACATCCAAGAGCTGATGTAACTAAATTGATAGATACTTTGGTCTTTGGTTTGTTCTTTACTCTGTCACTTATGAGTATATAAGGACAATTGTATTTTAAATGGAGGCTTTTTCCTTATTTCTTATTATTTGTTTGGTTTGAGTACCTGTGCATCTTAAGGCTTCTCTTTTCATTTTTCTACTTCCTGTCTAAGAATTGGACTTCTTGTTCTCATAGCATATGTCAGCTACTCATTCTGTTGCTAGTAAATCAGCCAGGATCATTTCCAGTAACAGAGGCCGTGTGTCACAAGGCACTAGCACTGGTATCCCACAGTTATAAATAGATTCTTGCATAGACCTCAGAAGGGTAAGCAGACATTCAAGATTACTGCAGCCATACAGGAGAAGAATAACAACTTTAAAAACTAATGCCAGGACTCAGTGTTCAGTTGTTCAGAGGACTGTTTTGTTGTTTGGTTTTTTTTTTCCTCTCAAAGGGCGTGGCTTGTGTAATTTTTTTGTTGTTGTTTTCTTTGTTTTGTTTAAGTTTTGTTTTCCTCTTGCACATGCACAAACTGCTACAATCCTGCATGTGCTTTAATGAAACCTTTCCTTTTCATCCTAAAAACTAATAACAACACTATTACGGTTACTTCTGGTTTTCATTTTGCTGTATTCTTTTAACAACTTCCATCCCCACATATGCACAGCTCTGTGAAGCCTCCCTGTATTCTCTGTATAAGAAATCTGCTAGTTGAGTCTCTAGTCAGAAGGACTCATCAAGTGTTTGAAAATATTTTGCCTGGCCCTCCTGAAGTGTAAGAGTTTCTGGTGATATATAAAGAATGTGTGTACTGCTTTTAAGAAAAGGAGTTGTGTCGTCAAAAATGGTACTACTCGCTGTGATGTAGATGCAAAGCCTCAGCAAATAGAGTTAGTTGTGGATAGGCCTTGAAATATATTTTGTGGTGGATGTTTTTTTCCAAATACATTATATACAGTTTTCTGAAACTCTTTCTTCTCCCTCCTTGCCGTCTTATAGAATAGAGTGAGCCAGGTGGGTGTCTGTAAAAATTGCACTGAGGTTTTTTGACTTGGGGATTTGATAGGCAACTTTTGGTGAATCTTCATGTGGTACTTTCAACTGTTTCCTTAATGTGCAGCTCTCTGTGCTGCATCTGTGCTGGAGGTTTCCTCCCCTGAAGCTGAGTTAGAGAAGCCTTTGAGTCTCAGCCCAGCATTTTAGCTTTAAATGTCAATGAAAAAGTGTGCATTCCCTTGTAAATCAGATTTGGGAGTGATAGGTTTGGAAAGATGCAAACCAGGGCTACTAGGAATGTGTGGATAAAGCTTAAACCACCACAGCCATGTTTGGCTTTTACTAAAGTCTGTGGTGATATAAGCCTCCTAAACTTTGCTCTGGTACAAACCGAAAAAGCAGCAGAAGCCTCACTGTCTGTATGGATGACAAATAAACACAGGACTCATGTGGTCACAAAGAAAAGTTTTGTTTCAGCTAAAGAACCTTCCTGTGTAACACTTCCCAACAACTTGATCTCGTGTACTCATAGATACATTACATTGAATGAATCCTCAACAGGTTCTCGGCAGGTACATACTGTTTCCTGTTTTTCAAAGGTCGTTCAAGTAGGACCACATTTTAGTGAAAGATCGTTTCTTTTCAGAAATGTTGGGTTGACTTGTATGGATATAATAAAGCATCTGGGGTGCAAAATAGAGCATAATTAATTTCATCTCCTTGTGTAGCCTGTGTAAGTTTTGAAGGGCTAGAGTATGAAATGGCAGCAATTATGCCTGTTTTGCTCAGCACTCCTGCTTGTAAGTCTCTGGTTTCAACTGAGTGTTGTGTGCCAGGTTTTAACTATCTGGCCTTGGCATTTCCATGGCATGTTTCCCCAGCAAGTGTGAGTTGAATGATGCTTTCCAGAAGCAGCTTTCTGAGATAGGAAGGGGAAAAATACTTTTTGCCCTTGTCTTCAGAAAATACATCATAGCCTCTTCATTAGGAAGCTCTTTTGTTTTGTTTTGGTTTTGGTTGGTTGTTGTTTTATTTTGGGTTTTGTTTTGGGTTTTGGTTTTTGGTTTTTTTTTAGATCTGACAGAGGAGTTGTTGTGGTGTCAAGGATTTCACTTATTTTTTTCGGAGCTGGAGGGGAAAAAAAAAGTATGCTGACTGGAGATTTATTAGAGTTTTTTATGTTAAATTGGCATCTATGGCCAAAACAGAGGATGCATTAAAACCTTATGTCTGTGTGTCTGTCCCCAGCTCCCCTGATTTACATGGGACTCCTCATTTATCTAAAGTAACTTTCAATTGCATGTAAAGAGCAATTACGAAATCTCAGTAACAAGGTATCCCTCCCTCGAGAACCTCTGTGTGTGTGTGTGTCCAGCTCCCGTTCCGGCGGGAGGGCTGAGCCCCGTGAGCGGCCAGCGCGCTATCCGGGCGGCGGGCGGCAGCGCTCCAGCCGCCCGCTAGATGGTGCCGCCGCTCTTCGGCAGCGCCGCCCGCCCCGGAGGAGCTCCGAGCACCTTCCCCTCCGTCCCAGCACCCTCCTGGGAGCAAACAAGAACCCAGAAATTTAGGATGATTCAAGTTAATCTTGCATTTCTTGTTAGTCCAGCCCAGATCTTTGACAGATCTTTGTGCTGCCAGTGGCTCTGAGGTAACACGTCAGCTTATGGTTCCATCTGTTCCCAAACTGGTACAAAAAGTGTTATGCTCTGGTTCAGCTTTCTGAGAGTTTGTCTCTTCCCTATAAATTCTCGAAAACTACATATATGAGATTATCTATAGCATATTGCACTCAAAAATCTGGATTAATAAAGGATCACTAAGGCTGCAAAATCAAGCCCATGTTAAATTTAACATTGCCCATGCACCCTGCATTTTCTCATTTCTACAGAAGTAACAGTATGCGGTGTTTACATATACAAACACACACCACTTATTTTTATGTCAGCATCTTCTTTCATCCTCGGCTTTGATGGTCTTTACTTCATCAGCATTCAATGTTTTATTTTATCTTCATTGAAAAATATGAGATCTACTAATTTTATTCTGTTATGATGACTGAATTAGTAACTTCTTTGTGGATTTACAGTATCCATATAAAATCAAGCAGTGTTACTGAATAACCTGGACTGTATTGTGAGACAAAGTTAAATATTGCCAAACTGCTATTAATTTTGGTGCTCACAGTGAAATGTCTTGAAAATGCTTTTCAAAGCATATACTGTATTAGATATTTAGAAAACCATCGTAATATGTTACAGTTTGGCTGAAACTGTGAGTACTCAGTAAACTTGGCCAGATGTTTTACATGGGACATGTAAAAAGTGACAGAATTAAGTGACCATCCCATTAGTGAAGGTTTCTGTTTGGAGTCCTGCCTCGTGTTATGTACAGAGGCAGACATAGGGTCTCATTCTTCAGGCAGCATTCAACTGTCTTGACCCTAAGAATATACTTTTTTCTCCCTACAGTGAACCCCTTAACTTTCCACTCATTTTCTGCATTATTTAGACAAGAAACAACTACAACAAAAACAACAGAAAAAGAAATGGGACAAAAAATCTTTACTTGCAAGCATAATATTATTTCTAGTGTTTTTGATTAGTTCCTCAGATTTTTAGAGAAGAAACTTAAAACACCAAACTATATTTTGTGGAATCATAACAACACCCACAGGGGTCACCAGCAAGGTGGCAGTCTTTGGAAACATCTGACAACCATCTGCTACTCAAACTAGCTGTGTCATTGACACCAGTGACAGAGAGTTATCTTCCTCTCTACTGACTTCCAGTAGAGAGGAAGAAAGGATATGCATCCTGTGGATTCCCTAACCTATTTCCCATACCATCGATGTTCCTGGGAAAAGAATCTTGGCCAGCTGACCAGATCCTCAAAGACTGAACCTTTCTGTCCTTGTCTGATTATTCCTCATTTCCCTGCTTCAGCCTTCTCCCCACCACTGCATTTTGTCCCAATATTCTTCTTCCTTTAATCCTTCATTTCACTTTTTTCATAGCTATCTCAGCTCTCTCTCTCCAGTTTCCTGGCTCATTCTTGGTTCAGTTCTCTCTGGTTTGCTGTCTTCTCAGCCCAGTACTCTTCAGTATCTACAAGTATCCTGTTGCTTCCTGATATCACATTCTTACTCTGAGTAGTGCCACTCTGCCCCTCTTCTCACAGTTCTCATTTCTTCCACTTCCAGTTTGCCTCATCCTATCCTGCACAACAGGGTTCATGCTGAGTTTTGGAGCCCTTGCCCATAGGGTGTTTTCCTGAATGTGACCTCCCTCCAAGCCAAGTTATTGTCCTGCCTGTTTCTAGGTTAGGTAGATTTTCTTTTCAGATCTGATGAACTATGCTGCCTTTCTTCAGTGTACTCTTTCCTGAAATAAGTTCTCGGAGAAGATACGTATGTAGCTGTTAAATGAGAAGGGAGTGTGATCAAGGACTGTCTTACATTCTGTCTCAAATTTTATAGTCAAATCATCTTGGTTGTATTATAAGGAGGGAGAAAACGGACAGCACATCTTGCCAGCTCACTCACCTCGGTGCTAGGTGTCACAGAATCACAGGGATTAAGTCCATGGGGGATGATCAAATCATATTGTTTGAACTCTTGCATGCTGTGAGCCCTTATATTTTAGTCCCTCAATATATATCGCATCTGATAAGCTAAATTTTGACACTGAGATGATCACAGTTCCTTAAACAAGAATTGGAAAGCCTGAGGTAAAACATACATGTGCAGACACACTCAGATGATAAACAATGTGAATTACTGCCTTTGTTGATATGATGGTGTTTCTCTGAGAGCTGACACAATGACAGTGTGTAATACAATTATAAACTGGATAAACAGGTGATGTAATAGTACATACATGACACCTTCTGTCACATTTCTTGCTGCAGTATTTTCTTTTGAACTATTTTGTTCTAGTCCATCAAGATGCAACATATGAAAATTCTACTACTACTTTGAGTAGTTGTGTGGTTTTTTATACCAGCAGAAATGAGGAGTAAACTTAATTCTCATTAAGCTGAATTTTATTTCCTCCTTTCCTAAATAGAGTTGAGTGCCATTTAAATACACTATTGTAAACCTACAGGAAACAAATGTTGCCACTGAGGACATAAAGTGAAAATGCATGAAAGTTAAGGATTGTGAGTGATTGTGTGTAAGTTAGCATTACTATTTCTTGTCTGTTGGAAGAGCACCTGGAGACCCCATTCGTGATCAGCTCCCCACTGTGTATTGTGTATACACATAATAGCCTTTGGTATGCAGAAGGTCAAACAAGAAGGTGTTCTAATCTTGTCTGGCCTTAGTCTATGAATAATAGAAGATACTCACTGCCCAATATTTACAATGAAAATAGACCTGGCAGATGGTGAAGAAACATGGAGGTACTCTGAATTCTCTCTTTACAGGTGGATAACTGAGAAATCGATAACCAACTTGCCCAGCGTCACAGATAAAGCTAAGTTAGTACCAAGAATTAGACTGAGCACAAAACAAATGGCTTGGCCACAAGCCTGGCCTTTCTTTTGCAGTCTCTAGTAGTTAACAGAGTGATTGGTGCAGAAGCTGCGTACCATTTCCATCTCCTCTTTAGTTCTTTTGAGGAAGTAATACTGTTCTGAAGCAATTTTTGCTGTCTCCGCCTGAAATGGATGCACCAAGACCCAGCCTTTGGACTGACTGTAAAAGTGCTGGAGCAGGACTTTGCAATTCTTTCTGTACAGGCTTAAGGAGGGCAGGAAATAACTTCATGCCAAACAACTGTTTCACTGTAAAGAAGATGGATTCATAAGTGCAGTTAGCAAGTCAAATAAGCTCACTTTATCAGTGATGTTGTAGGTGTAAGTTCACATCAGGAGCTTATGCTTCATTTAGGTACCTGCCCTTTGGACTGCTTGTGTTGAAATTTTAAGTCTTCGCAAGTCCATACTCAGCCTTGGCCAGTTTCTATGTGTACCTATATTCATTTACATTAGAAGTCCCTAGACACCTAAAGTTCTGGTTCAGACTATGATCTGAACTGCCTCAAATGAGACAGTACTGGAAAGATGCCTCCCTAAGGATTCTCACAATTAACAAAGTTAGGGTTTCTCTGCCTGTCCCATCTCTGGTGTTCTGTCTTCTGCTGTTCTTAGAGTAGGCTCTGCAAAATGCGTGAGAGGGAAGCAAATGTTACTTTTCTCTTCAGCTGCTCAGTGGTTGCGATGTTTGCTTAGGAAAGCTGAGATTTGAGCTGACTGAAGTTTAGACCTGTGTTCCAGGAGAAGGCTCTGCTCACTAAGCTATAGCTCTCTGGGCTGGGACCATGCTCACTTCCCTTTATGTGTCACAAAATATGGTGGGTTTCCTGGGCTTTTTTTTGAATCTTATTCCAAAGTATCTACACTTCTCCACATACCAGCAAAAGGAACACAGCAGCATTTCACAGGGATGACCAAGTACCTACTGCTGCACCAGCAGTTGCAACAGCTTGCTCCTGATCACTGAACTCATACTGGTAGCCTAACTTGCCCAAATTCAAAATGATCTAACCAAAAACTGGTGGCTTCACTTTTGCCGATATTTCTAAAGTTTCTTTCCTGGTCAGTGGAGAGAAACTGGTGAGTGCTCTTAAGCACTTTACAAGGATCAGAGAGAGCACAGGGGGGAGTGCTGATTTCCCACTGGCTTGTGCAGAGAATTTCCTGTGCCTCAGGTTCCAAAATGTTAACTGGAAATAATACGCCCTTACATGAGGAAAGGCAGAAAAGAGGAATATTTGTTATTCTTCCACACATATGCAAATCCAGAAAATCAGCTGGAGAGATGAGTGCTGTTACAATAACTGTACTAAACCCAAATGTTTTTAGGTACTTCACATTCTTTTCCTGCTGTAGAGGAAGAGAGCTGCTGCTTTTTCTTGTTTCAAATCCTAATCTTATGTGATGCAAGTTTAACTCATGCTTTACAGCAAAAATTTCTGATGTAGTGAGAGTGGCGGTGAAACCTTTCAGTAATTCCTCATTTGCTTTGTCTGGGCCTAATTGCATTTGTTACAGCCTGAGTTGGATGCAGTCTCTTCAGCTGTTTTTCCTTCTGTGTAATTACGACCTTTTTAGTGTTTGTTTTTCAAATCCCTGGGAATCCTGAAAAAGTGACAAAAGTTGACATGCAGTTAGTGATAGACGGTTAAAGGCTAAAAGTGAGTGTCCAAGCTCTGCCTGCCCCAGATCATAGAAGTAATCAGAGTAGAAACTTCTTTCACAGTTTCTCTTAAACCGTGTGTTCTCTCACATTTAAATGACAGAAAAATATCTTTGTATGGCAATAGCAATGGAGTCACAGTCAGGAACTGAAATGAACAAATACCTCAACTTGCAGTTTTGAGTAATCTGGGTTTGGATTTTTTTTTTCCTGCCTTGCTCTCAACCAGAATAGTGGACTTATTTGCAATGCTTATTTGCAATTTTTTATTCAAGGTAGATATGAAATGTTGTTTTGCCCAAACAAAAATCGATGTATCTTCTCAGCGCATGTACTCAACAGATGCTAGTCTAAATGGATAATAAATTTAGGGATTTCTTATTTGTAAAGAAAATATTAATACTGAAAATAATTAAAATCCATGTGGAAATCCCCTTTAATTTTACATGCAAAGGTGCATGTGCATTGTGCAAAGCTATTTGTTGTGTGATTAAGCGTGTATTTTCCTGTGCTTTTCAGTGTCCATGTATATAGAGGTTTTGCATATATCACTGGTTGCATGCTGATACTCAAGGATGTAGATAAAAAGAAGAATAATTTGAAGAATACAAAGATACAGTTACAGTATGTACAGTTTTACATACATATTATGTATATTTGATACATTAACTCCTGCATAACACACAAATGAGTCAACCCCTGTGAAGATGGCAATAGTTTGGAGCAGCCATTTAAGGTTCACATACTGTTGTTCTTCAGTCCTATGGAATGTCTTTGGGAAAATATTGTGCATAATTCAACCGACTTGTATAGATTCAATTGGATGTAGTTAGCCTGTGCATCATATATGGATGTCAAGGAAATGTGGGTGGCAGATTAGCATTCAATTAAACTTAATGTCTTTTTTTTGAAAAAAAAAAAAAAAAAAAAACATATAAAAACTTCTTCATCCACATAATGCTTAACTTATTTTGACTACATATTTTTGCTTTCAAAAACTGGGGATGCAATTCAGAACCCAACAATTTGAGGAGTGTTAATGGTTTTCAAGGTTGTGCGATGTTGAGGTTTTCAAGATTGTCTGGTTGTACTTAAACTGTTTTGTTCAGGTGGGTGGGGGGGACACAGAAAAAGTACAGAAACATTATTAGGCATGTATTCCATTTCCAGAAGAGGGGGAAAAGAAGGGGAAATCTATTATTTAAGAGAGAAATACAGCCAGTGTGATAAAAGTGCCTTCCCACGTCTTCTGGCCAGGTGCTACGTGCATATAAATGTTTCACGTTAAGCTTTAAGATCAAGGAAGAGTCTGTGGGGAGCCTTGTTTCCTGGAGATCTGCTTGCTAGAGCAGCTCCCAAGTACTGACTTCCCATCTTTTATTTGGTTATTAAGGATGAAAGACTACATCATTTTCTGGAATAGCAGTTCCTTGCATACCATTATCTTTGTCCACAGCTATGAAACATGCATTTCCATAAGTTCATGTGGATACTTAGCCTAACTTTGTTTAGCCACTGTCACTGCTGCTTTATATGTGTTTAATTCAAAGGATGACCTTTATATGGTATCGTAGAGTGAACAAAAGATACATGGTTTCGTTGGTTGAGAAACTATTTTTTTAAATAGAGCTGAGTACAATGGGTCTCCAGCCTACGTAATACAGGGTACTCTCTGTTACTGCTGAAAAGGAAACTTTGAAAGTCTAATTTTCTGATGCTATTCACTCTGGGCATTATGTGTATGTATATGTAGCCTTACATGTGCAAATTGCTAGCATGAAGTTTTACACTCTATCAAATATATACAATATCCGTATATATAAAAAAAAGTGATTGAAATCCATTTGTACTCACTTTGCATCAGCAAATCATCCATAGAATTAGAAATTCCAGCACTTATTTATTTATCACAGTGACCTTGTATAAATATCCCTTTCACAAAGTCAAGTCTTTTTTAAAAAGAAGTCTGACAAGATTGACACAGATGTTTAAAATATCTATATAACAAGCTTAGCAAACAATTTTTCTGCTTGGGGAAAAAATCATGGTTTAACTGCTGTATTTTGTTATTTTGCTAAATCTATATTTCTAGTAAAATGCTATCAACATGAATGCTTCTGAAATTTGAATAAAGCACTTGCATTAACCTTTTATTTTTTAAAAAAGTAATAAACAATTTAAGATAAGGTTTTGCAAAATATTAAGTTATTACTAATATTAAATAACAGAAGTTAAGCTCAAGCAAATGTAATGTGTCACTGTAAGATGGTAGATGGTAATAACCTTTATACAGAGATATCAAGGAAAGCACAATAGATGCAGCAATTTAGAAAGAAACAAAGCTGTGCAAAACCAAACAAACCTTGTAATTTACCAAGGGTAGGGGTTGTTTGGTTTTTTTCTTGGAGGCCAAGTGTCCAGTCTAGATCTTTCTCTTCCTCTAACCTGCCTGCTTCTGTGTCTTGCTCTTTAATGTGTTTGAAGGTGCTTCTGGTTCATGAGGATGCCTGAAAAACAGTGTCACAGAGTTGCAGGGAAAAAGCTAATAATGGCAATCTACTGTCTGGGGAGTTTATGTATGTGCATTTTCTCTGACGTAGTACTCATATCAAATATGTATTTAACAAGGACTTATCTATATTCTTTACTCTTCAGGTGTTGTTAGTGAATCTATGTCCTGCTGACTCTAGGGAAGAGTAATTGTGTTGCTCAAAACAAGACACGTCTGGTATTGTGTGGAAAAGGGAAGCATATTTTTGCATATACTCATGTTTTGTTTGTGGGACCAAGAAGTCCATATATATATATATATATACATATATGTCCAAGTATATCTATAAATAAAACTCATACTTCTAACTCTTCTGATGTATGAATGGTACCATCTTTCTCTGAGAGATTCAAACTGATTTCTAATATATGTGGCCCTTTAAACACCAAGAACTTTTTAAGGAAAGGAACATTCATTTGCAAGTAAACATGAATCAGAAATAATAATTTCAAATATATTCTATTTTTACATTAAATCACTTTAGCTTTAATTCCCTCTTGTTTGCTGTTTCCAAACCTTCCTGTGACTGTGGTTTTTTTCAGTAGCGTTATAGAAAGGTAATCCAGCTTTCTAAAAATGGAAGGCAACCTTTTGCTCTGTATAAAAATGATTAAGAGGAATTTCCATGTGGTTGTATGAAGGTAACAGGAGGAAAAGAGAGCAAGCACAACTCTTTATTGTCTTCATAACAAAAACAAGACTAAACCACAGGGCTTTGCTAATTTGCTATCTGGTAGCAGTATATCATTTTGAAATGCTTTGGTGAGAGTTTCTGTAAAAAGCTATTTACATCAGATAAAGATTTATTTTCAGAACCTTGTCTTGATTTATCTTTCACATCGTATAATGTGTATGGGGAAGACATTATTTTGCTTTAAAAATTGATTATAAGTGGGTTTGTTTTAAGTTGCTGTTTTGAAAAGTTAACATCTGGAAAAATTTGGTTCCTAATTTCTGTGGTGGAAAAATCTAAGACTTAGCCAACTAAACTGTACTGGCTATAACCAGCTTTACCACTTTCATAGGAAAGAAAATGGTCTCCACAAGAAGTTGCCTTACGATGGAAAAAATGGGCAAAACTTCTAAGCAGTCGAAGTTAAAGATGTGATTTCAATTAATTTAGTTTAGAGGATAAACACAGATAAAAACACAGTAAACAGGAGACTAATAGCCTTGGCACAGGAAGGAGGCAGAAAATCTGCATGGTCTGTTGCTCTAGAAGCTCTTTGTTGAAATAAGTACTGAAGTTTGAATACTGTTTTTTAGAATAGTTCAGTTACCGAGAATTTCTGGAAACAGTCTAGGAAAAGAGTCGAGATCTTTTCTCACAGATTTCTCAGACTTGAAAGTAAATATAAGCCATCTGATGTGAACAGAAATGAACACTGTTATGCTTATGCTCCTAATCTGGCAAAACACTTGAATATTTTCCTACTTCCAAGGATGTGTTTGAACATTGCATTGGAGAACACATATGAGCTTGTGAATACCTTCATTGAGAAGAATGACGCATTCCAAGAGTTGTGTTATAAGGGATCTTAAATTGAAGTCTCTGTTATCCTCCACTTCCATATATCTTGTTGGCTTTGTGTGGACAGTTAGGGTGTCAGAAAAGCTAGTGGTAATAAACGCTTTCTGTAGAGTATGCCTTTGATGCATTATTTTGGTGCAGTAAGGGGTTTTGTTTTGTTTTGGTTTTGTTTTCTTTTGTTTGTTTGTTTGTTTGTTTGTTCCTTCAATGCTCTATTAAGTAGTTTGTGGCCTGGCATGAACTGAATATTTGGTGGGCAATTCTGAACTAGGCTTCCATAACATGGCTGTCTGTGATAACAGAATGGTTGAACTGGTAACCAATGTAAAGACCTATGTCCTTAAGTTACTTAGCATTTGCCTTCATATTTTTCCTTTTCTGTGCATGTATTATCTTTCTAATTTCCCAGGTTTCTTCTGCTTTTTCTTTGGGAAGCTTTTCTATTCAGTGTGGATATTTAACATTTTCCATTTTTCTCAGACTTTTATCAACATTAACAGATGTATCAAGGGGAAAGTAAATATTTTTTTCATTTCTAGTAATTCCTTATCATTAGTAAAACCTTGTCATTTTCTTGTTTCCGATTCCGTGCTTTTGATTCCATCCTCTTTTCTCTCTGTCCCATATTCTATCATATAATATTTATTTTCCTTTTCTACTTCTCCTCTTTCTTAATTTACCTTTTAATTGTTCCCATAGGGTTTTATTTCTTCCTCCAAAATAAGGAGTAGTTCTATTTCTCTTTTTCTGGTTCATTCAAACCTGAAAAGAAATTTTTTCCTTTCTTTTTTTTAGGCTCTTTCTCCACTCTTAGGATTATAGAGGCATGAGGTAGAGCCTTGTACTTCCGAGAAAGAATATCTAATTATTGCTGCCATTTGCTCACCATGAGGAACAAGGACCTACACTCAAAAAAAAAAAAAAAAAAAATTATATATATATATATACAGATTAAAAAAAAAATCCAAAGGGAAGAATCCTAGAAGAGCCCCCTTGAGAGATGAAACTCACCTTCTCTGATGTGAAAAACACATAATTTACAGCATTTCTAACAGATCACAATTGCTGTAAGGTAAGCCCTGCTTATTGATAATCTAAGTGGTTTGATCTGTTTGTAAGTATGAATTTCAAAGCTGGGTACTGAAAGGGAAAGCGAAGTTTTAAAAGTAGAGTGCCTGCTTAGAACGTGGACTCTGACATACACGGAGCTTGACTTCAGTCTGCTGCGTCTTCGTGCTTTCCCTGCAAATCGAAGCGCTTGGTCATTAACACAGTGAGTCACAGTAATGTGTTATGATCTGATCTGGCATTTATAAGGAAATAGAGTGTCTCGCCTTGGATACCTCTCCTCCAGGTCATTTGTCCTAGTGATAAAGAGAGTGCTTGCTCCCAAGGGAAAGGAAAGCAACCCATTATGTCAGCTCACACCCTGGAAAGACTACCGATTTCAGTGCATCTGTTTGTGATGTGCTCTCTAAACGGGGTCAGTGTTATAACTGGGAGGAGGGAGCAGTTTCAAGTGAGTGAGTGCTCTGAGAAATTGTGTAACTGGCTCTGTCAAAGATAAACACAAAATGTAGACAAGCTGGCTTCTTTTATATTCACTTAAAAAAAATATTATTTGTTTTTTGGATCATTGATTTATATGTCAGACAGATGAAAAGCAAAATTTCTATGATGCCTTTATCATTATTCTGACTGCTTTTAAGTTAAGGACTGATAAAGAATGCCAACTTCTGACATTACTAGAACAGCCCTATCAGCTTTAATTTTCTTTTGTTTTCTTGTTGTCAAAGAAAGGCCATTAGAGAGAAATTACGATCTTAAACTGGTTAATCTAGTGATGTGCTTTTTTTCCATAAATTGCCCTAGCTAGATTATAAAGCATTATATAATCTCATTGAGAAGCAAGCTACAGGAAGTAGAAATTGCAGATATCAAACATCATTAGTGTTTAGACCAGAGTTTCTCAAACCACTGGATGACCACGGGTGAGTTGTCCACAGCTGAACCATTGTGTCATATGGCACAGTTACGTGTACGAACCCATTTATTCTGTTTGACTGTACTTTTGTGTGCACAGTTTTCTCAGCATGCTAGAGACCGCTAGAGTGTGCTCAATTATAAGCCTGATAGGAAGCACACATAGGGGTGCATAGAGAGTGTTCAAGGTTGCTGAAAGTTTATTTTTTCCACTAAATCAGGGAACTAGTGCTCTTGTCATTATAGATCAAAGTTAATTGACCTCATACCATTAGCATCAGCATAGTTACAGCACAGAGTTTATACAGAAAGCTGGAGAATTTAAAACTGGAATGTTTCATTTTGACCAGTCTGAGATCTGAGTGTGTGAGCTGCAGTTTCACACTCTGGGTGGGAGTAGCTGTGCAGATTTTGAAGATTTAATGCAAAAGTTTGTTGCCTTGGACTACAGACAAGCTCCAATGTGTTCTATTTCAAACCAGGTTTTAGGCTTTTCTCTCTTTCTTCTCTTTATTTTTCTCCTTTCTACCAATTTACTAGTTTGACAAATGTTCAGCCTCTGTGTTTTCTATAAAACATAATGGACAACTAATAATACTTTGCATCTCTTTAGCCTAGCATATGCAATGTTTTCAAAACCCGTATAAACATGAGCTGAATCAAGCATTGCCCAGTCAAGTGGGACAGTATTATTCATGTGTTTTGACAGATAAACTGAACTAGAAAACCAGATCAATCAGTTTTCTTGTGACCACCTGACTGTGCAAAAGCCAAGAAGAGAACATTTGTCTTCTGACACCTATTTGCATGCTCAAGCATACAATGATTTTTTTTCATATATTAATATTTATATGATTATAATTATGATTAAAGGATAATGATTTAAACTCTTTGGGGAATAGATAATATGACTTCTTTATTTTTATGCTGGAAGCTTTCAATGTAATACATAATCCTGAGTATGTTATAATAGGATTGAAACAAACAGAGAGTACACTAAAAAAATCCTCCCTGCAGCTCGGCTGGATGTTAGTACAAATATATAAGGCGATATGTGATGTGAAAGAGAGAAATAAAAAATCGGAGAGAGAGGTGAAAAGATGCTGCTGAAATCAGAAATAAAAAACATGTTTCCTGTCACAGTATGTAAAGATTCTGCTGCTAGTCTTGTCTATTTTTGATGCGTAACAGTAAGAAATATTCTATATGTTTCATTATCGTGATATGATAAAGTTGTATATCAGTGTGTATCACAGCATATATCTCTGTGTTATATGTGAATAGAAAATATTTGGGGAGAAATTCTTCATTTACTAGAGAATAGTAGCATCTCTATAGAAAGAAAGAGCCTGAAAATAACAATGCCATGCAGAGAGTTATTGTAAATTAAATCTCCTTCCTTCCTTCCTTCCTTCCTTCCTTCCTTCCTTCCTTCCTTCCTTCCTTCCTTCCTTCCTTCCTTCCTTCCTTCCTTCCTTCCTTCCTTCCTTCCTTCCTTCCTTCCTTCCTTCCTTCCTTCCTTCCTTCCTTCCTTCCTTCCTTCCTTCCTTCCTTCCTTCCTTCCTTCCTTCCTTCCTTCCTTCCTTCCTTCCTTCCTTCCTTCCTTCCTTCCTTCCTTCCTTCCTTCTTTTTTTCTTGGAGTGTATGTGTTTGCAGTATACTATTTCAAGACTTTGGTATCACAGAATAACTGTTAGTCTTTAGTCACTTTCTGCACCAATGATTCCATCTGCTGGGAATTCAATTGATTTTTCACATCTTGGTGTAAGAAGGCCCAGACTGTGCCCTATTGCCTGTGAGTGTGTGGTGGCACCACAGCAGTGAGGGATGTCAAAGCAAATGCTTTTAGGACAAGAGCAATGATGATGGAATACTACGGAGAGCTTTAAGGTTTCATGGAACTTTTTCTTATCTGAGTGGATCAAAATGTGGATTTCATATGGCAAGAGACTTTGTCATATAGGATCTTGCTACCTTATTAATTTTTTTTTTTAAGTGTGTGTTACTGTTCCTTAGTTTGAAGCAACGTTTCTTTCCCTTTACATTTGGATTTTCAACTCTTTAAGCATGAAATTAATTAACATTATCTTCCTAATCCTATTAAAAGATACTCCTGAAAAGTATCTCTCTCCTGGGAAGGAGTAGAAGGTTAGGGATAGATAGATGTGGAAGCAAGGAAAGTGATGCTATGAGATTTTACCTGCTTGTGCATTGTGCCACAAGGGAGCATATTCGTATTAATTGTACTTAATTGCTATCAGGGCTATTAAAACTTCTGAACAGACTGAAAAGAATAATAGACTCTTCCTAGGCCCTTGCTGCTCTCTTCTGCACCTCTCTGACCTTAAAATTTCCTAACTGAAATGGTAATAGGCAGAGGCCACTGGGACAGAAGTGGCAAAAAATGTGGGTAGAGAGCTATAGTCATGGAATATGGAGACACATTGCAAGGATGAGGAGTGAATTATTGGATTTCCACTAATGGTAGATATAATGCCTATACTGCACACGTGATGAAGTATAATATTTGTAAACATTGCTTGCATTTATATGGTGTGCCTGTAAAATCAACCCTCATTTCTGTTTAGTTCATTTGAAGCTCATGAGAACATGACTCTGCCTTTGGAGAAAGTGACAAATTGGGATGTGATGCTCTTGTGAAGATATGACAGTGTCTGGTCTCTGTGATGTGTGTAGGAATTACGTTTCTTCCCTCAAATAAGGGACTCCAGTTCATTTACAGGAAAGAGCTTCTTAGGCTGAGGGCAGACATGACTCGTAAAAGGAGCTCTAAACTAGGAGGCTGGGGAAGGATGCTGGTAAAACTTCTTAACTAGTTAAGTCTGCTACAGACAAGAAAAAAGCAAGAGTCATAGTTGCATGGGGATGAAATGAAGAAAAAGTGACGTTGGCAAGCTGTCACTTTTTTCTGAAATGTATTTTCCAATAAAGTCAGGTCTCGGATATCCTTACAAGTGAATGAAGGTAGATTTTTTTTTTTTTTAACCAAATAATCAAGTAAACCAGAAAAAAATAATGATGTGTTACGCTTAATTTCACTGAACAGCAAGATATAAAGGGTTTGGACATATAAACTAAACTTAGAGCAGATTCAATTTTGTTCAGTTCTCTTTCTGAGAAAAGTAAAAGATAAATCTGTACTTCTGGGGCCTTCGGCAAACTGAGAAACTGAGGATATTTAGTGAGCACTGGGAAGCTCACATATTTGAACATGGAGGAGGCATATAATAGCTTTGAACCAAATAAGTTTTAGCGGCAAGCAAGATGACTTAAGTAGGAAGGAGTACAGATCTCCTCGGAATTATAATCTTAAACTGTGTGTTATAAGTAAGAAGAGAATCCATAAGGGATGTGAAGGGGATTGGTTAGGAGGAAGAATTATGCCCTGGAGGTTAAAAGATACAGAACTGAAGCAAGAATGGCCAAAAGCTGTTTTAAACCAGACTTTACTATTCATTTCAGTTCTCTTCAGAGCTCTTCAGCTTTGCAAACAAAAATGGAACAAGGAAGAAAAATTCTCATCCTATGTCTTCTCCAAGGAGCACACTAAGTAGATGCATGTGTGATGGCTTTAAGCAACTCATCAGGAAAACCCACCTGATACACCTGAGATCACATTCCCCGTCACTGAGAAGTGCTAAAAGAGGAGTTATAGTCCCACTACTTTCCTCTTGCTTTCTCCCTCTGCCAAAGTCAGTGTATTTTGTAAGGACCTCTTCAGGGGCTTTGTTGTATTTGCTAATATCAATAAGCAAAGCTCAGCTCTGGCTTGCCACTCACAAATTTCTCTGCAGCATATCTTTCTTTCATTCTTCTCCCTTCTATGTCAGAGAGAATATTTCAGGTTCACCAATAACCTTCTTGAAGCTGAGAAGATTTTGTCTGACCAGTATGCATAGTTGTGTTTGCAGCTGGGAGGGTGCTAAACAGTTTGCTTAGGCTAAATGGGACTTGTATGTGGCATTAGACTTAGTGTAGTGATAAAGAGGAAAAGTCTCTCAGAAAAAGGCAAGACAAGAGCGGACTCATGTCTGTAGGACTGCTACCTCTCTTACTGTCCCATTTGAAAGGTATGTAATAAATTCAGAAGGAAGTTACACTATCAAAAGACAGATAGTAAATGGCCTCAGAGTTAATGAAGATGAGCTCAATTCCATAGAAATAATTTCAGTATCAGTGTTAAGAAAAAAAGTGGTCATTTGATATCTCTCTGGCTTTTAGTCATCCATCTATAGAATGGGAATAATAATTTTTCTGCTGGTGGAGGTTGTCTATGTGAAAACACATACATTCTTGCTGTGAAGCACCATAAAACTGGTGGCACAGATATACATTTTTTTATTCTTAGTGAAGGAATGCGCAGTGTGTGTGAGAATAAGGTCTGGAATGACCCATTTGCTGAACAGTATTTAATATGTAAACATTTGCTGAATAAGGCAGTGATTTCATAGGAAGAAAAAAAAAAAGTGATAAATGACATTTAGGATTGTGCTCTACCGGTGTTTCACAGAGAAACTGAAGGTTGTAAGAGTAATCCTAAGACCAGTGTTTCTTTTTTTTAAAAAAAGTATTTTTGTCAGTTCAAGAGCAATTGACTTTGCAAACTTTATATACTGCAGACTTACTTTACTGAATCATATATGTGTCCACACATATGGAGAGAGATGGAATTGTATTATATACGTGTGTACCATCAAAAATGTATTACTGTTAGGAAAGGAGTAACCTTGTCTTACAGACTCTTACCCAAGTGGGTATGGCTCAATAAATTAGCTTTCTACCAGTGAAATAATCCCAGTAAGCAGTCAAAGAAACTATCCGTAGACCGAGATTAACCTTTTACTTAAACGAAGAAAATTTTGCATGGAACATCAAAAGTCATGGAAGTCTGAGAAATGAATGCTATGGGGATTGGCAAGTTACTGACAGTTTAGGACCTGGGTTTATCTCCTGCCACAAAATCCTCCAGAACCACCCAGCAAGAGTTCCAGACAGAGGTGATGCTGTTGGATGTGGAAACGTATGCGCAACCCTGTACTTGCTTGTTATGCACAAAAACACATTTGTGGGAGGATGCAGGAGAGAGGCTGACAGGTAAACTTGGTTACTGACCGTTAATAACATTTCACTGCTAAAGTTCCTGATTACTGTTTCAAGGAGAGAAACTTAAGACTGAAATACTCTGTTTTACAAGCACACATATCACTTAGTGTGCTGTGTCAGCATGTAACTGTACCATTCAGTCCACCAAGGACTGGGGCACAAGAGTGGTTCAAACTACAGTCAGTCTTTACTAAACTGGACTCAATGTAAAATTGTTGAAGTGAAGCCTGGAGGTGCCACATGGTACACCGCTGATGCTGGGTGGTTTTTGTATCCATGGGGTCCTTCTGAGTGTGAGTCAATGGATATGAGCAGAGATAATTGTTACTGCAATCACTCTGAGACACTAATAAGGACTTTGCCAATGCAAGTATTCATTTAAAATGTCAATCTTTATGCTACAGTATTCATATGAGCATCTCATATTGTAATTCTAGTTGAGGGGAAACAGTAAAGTTAAAAGGCTGCAAGCTTTGATAAACAAAGAACAAAAAGAGAAGGTTCCACTATATTATGTATTATTTCTATAACATTGTACAACAATATCTTCATGTTTGCCTTATACACTCTGCTGGGTGTACACCTCAAGGTTACAGCATGGTTGTAAATTCTTTTAAGAAAGACACAGCACTTCAGTGTCTCGCTGGCTTCCTTCGGTGATATAAGCGCAGTTTCTTCTGCACTGATTCTTTTGTCTGTAATGTATCTTTTGTTGCTCACCTAAAAGGAATAGTGGATTAAAGTGAAATAAATCTGCAGAATGTGCTTTGTAAACAGTATTATTTCAGCAATACTGCTCATAACACTGAAGCACAGAGTTAGGGATTTGGTTTTCTTTGTTTCTTTTGTTTAAATTTTGTTTTTAACACAAATTAAGAGCTTTTCAGATGATCATGCAAATATCGTAGCTATCACAGCACATATGCAGTTCATCCCTTCCATAGCTCCTGTTCCTCTGAGGTTCATACAAAATTTGACTGTTCCCCCTCCCCCCGCCCTTCATTTTCTACCTTTAAATATTGCAAATCAAACAGTCAAAACATCCAAAACATATCAGTTCTTTGAATCTCCTAGAGGACTCCCTGCTGTGCTTTCTGAATTTTTAAGCTTTTCAGCATCTCATGTGACAGCAAGTTTTCTTCTAATGGACACGTGCAATGCGCAGTCTGTCAGTTTTTTCCCAACTCTTGCTCAGAGAGAACTTCAGCACTTGCCATATCAACTTTTTTTTGATAGCTAGAAGTATTCAGGTCTTTCTCAATGAATCCTGCAACCATATGTTTTGCACTGGAAGAATAAATGCAAATTATGGTAGCCCTTTGGTTAATCTTTCCCCATGTTCAGCGTTGCTTGAAGGCTTGAGTCACCGAGGCGCGGCATGTGTGAGTCTTGCTCTCTGTGCTCCCTCTAGTGATCCAACCTCGTAAAATATTTGCTTCTGAGGGAGGAGAGCTGGAATTTCCCAGGTGGCTCACAAAACGTTTAATGAAGTGTGTAGCGCAACCATTTCATTACAACATATTGTGTACTTTTGCCTTTAATAACTGCATTCCTCATCCAAGAAGCCTCTATAGCTTTCCAAAATGAATTACAGTGGTATTATTTTTCTGAGATTATGTTTTTCCGTGACAAGAATAGCACTTTTCTAAACTATTGTATTTATTAGCAACCTGTTACCCTCTGACACTACTGTCATTTTCATCAGCCTTGATAAAGGAAGCATCATTTAAAATCTCTTTAAAAATTATTAAACCAGCTTTATAGCTCTCTTTCCTTTTTTTTTTTTTTCTTAAACTGTGCATGAAGCAGGGAAATAAGAGTCTATAAAAAATTAAAATTTTTATTCTCATTTGATGGCAGTTGAAAAGACAGACTAGCCTGAGGGTGGAACAATTTTCCATGGTGGGACAGAGGAATTGTACTGTCCTGATGAAGAACAGGCTGACTTAGAAGGTCTTCTCCATCTACAAGCTGAAGTGTGCTATTCCTAGGTGGGTACCACTTCAGAGGAGCTATTGCTCTTCCTGAAAGTTTAGAGGCACTGAATCTGTAAAAACCAGCGCACATACAAAATTTCTTGCTTAGTTCCTCCTTCTTTGCTTCTGCACATGCTGATAATCTACTGCATTTTCTTTGTCCACTGAGGATGTGAAGATATGTATCAAGGTTGTATACAGATAGGGTGGAAGATGCTGTGCTTACCTTCTACGTAACAGGTGAATTTTAGCCTGTGAGAAGGAAATAATCATAGTGTAAGGAAACTTATTCCTTGAAAAAAATCTGTTTCCACTGACATCTCTTAGCTAAGCTGAGGAATTAAGAGGCAAAGTGATCGAACTGCCTTTTGATCCAGAAGTTGTCCTTCTGAAATATGCTCTTACTTCATTGGAGAAATCATGTGTGACCTAGTTGCTGTGGACAAGGATAGGATGCAAACTCCTTCCAAAGAGGTCCTTTCAGCATGAATGTTCAATCCCTTGTAATAAGTGTCATTATTAAAAGCTTAATCCATTGTGTGATTCAGAGGAGCTAGAACAAATAATTTCATTTCTCATGTATTTGAATAAAACTATTAGAACAAAAATAGATATATTTTTTTAAGTGTGGCTATATTTCCCATATCAGTATTCTGTTCTTGGAGCATCACAGAATTGGGTGTTGTGTTCCGTTCTTGACAGATGTTTGAGCGTAGGCACAGCAGTGGCTGCAGTTACAGCTCAGCTTCACTTGTTCATAGTGTGAATATCATCTTATTAATTACAGCCAAATTCTGCCCTTTTTGAACAAACTTCAGCTTCCCATGAACTTCAGCAAATGCTGAGACTGTGCATAGCAGCCCCAGTCACTTGTCACTGTCAACATTTTAATAAGTATTTGCTTATTCATGAAGTACAGTATACAACCAGCATCCAGTTTTTCTTGGCATTTCTCAAATCAATGGGTACAGGACTGAGCCTTTAATTTGTCAGCAACCTGGCCATTTAAGTGAACTGTGCCTTGGACAGCAGATTGGAGAGCTGTTCACATGGCGTTTTATTTGATGCGCACAGTGTCTATGATAGGTTCAAGAGGTATTAAATCTAATGTACATGTGTGATTAATCTGTGTATGCAGAGTGAATCTTACTGGCCTGGAAGAAAAAAAAAAAAAAAAAGTGGTATGTAATTATTTTATTAGCAACCAGCAATTATACACAGAAACCAGTCTACAGTAAAAGCAATCTGCATTTACCCTGACAGCAAACTTTGACTATTGCCATTATTCATAAATATTTCCACACTTTTTGCCAAACTCTCATTTAATTCATTCCTTTAGTTGAAGGAAAAACAAAAATCTTAGAAAATTTCCTATCGTGGAGAATCAAGGAATTACGGCAAGCAAATAGCAAATGCCCCTGCCTGACTCCAAGAAAACGTGGTAGGCTGGATTTCTTCTGCAAGCCAGAGACAAGGGATATGAAAGTAGTGAGGGCCAATATTATTCAATATATTCATTAATGATTTAGACGAGGGAATTGAGTGTACTATCGGCAAGTTTGCTGATGACACTAAGCTGGGAGGAGTGGCTGACACGCCAGAAGGCTGTGCTGCCATCCAGCGGGACCTGGACAGGCTGGAGAGTTGGGCGGGGGATAACCTGATGGAATTTAACAAGGGAAAGTGTAGAGTCCTGCATCTGGGCAGGAACAATCCCAAGTTCCAGTATAGGTTGGGGCATGACCTATTAGAGAGCAGTGTAGGGGAAAGGGACCTGGGGGTCCTGGTGGACAACAGGATGACCATGAGCCAGCACTGTGCCCTTGTGGCCAGGAAGGCTAATGGCATCCTTGGGTGTATTACAAGGGGGGTGGTCAGTAGATCGAGAGAGGTCCTCCTTCCCCTCTACTCCGCCCTGGTGAGACCCCATCTGGAATATTGTGTCCAGTTCTGGGCCCCTCAGTTCCAGAAGGACAGGGAACTGCTGGAGAGGGTCCAGCGTAGGGCAACAAAGATGATTAAGGGAGTGGAGCACCTCCCTTATGAAGAAAGGCTGAGGGAGCTGGGGCTCTTTAGTTTGGAGAAGAGGAGACTGAGGGGTGACCTTATTAATGTTTATAAATATATAAAGGGTGAGTGCCACGAGGATGGAGTCAGGCTCTTCTCAGTGGCAAACAATGATAGGACAAGGGGCAATGGGATCAAGCTGGAACACAAGAGGTTCCACTTAAATTTGAGAAAGAACTTCTTCTCAGTGAGGGTAACAGAGCACTGGAACAGGCTACCCAGGGAGGTTGTGGAGTCTCCTTCCCTGGAGACATTCAAAGCCCGCCTGGACACATTCCTGTGTGACCTCACCTAGGCGTTCCTGCTCCAGCAGGGGGATTGGACTAGATGATCTTTTGAGGTCCCTTCCAATCCCAAACATACTGTGATACTGTGATACTCTGATTCCAAGTCTACCAAAAGGTAGGAAGTTGCTGAGTGGATTGTTCGCATCAGCTAGAGATGAGAAGGCAGGAACTGCAGCAAGAAGCAGCTTCTCCTCATGGAGGGCTGGAGGTAACAGGGCTGAAAAATATTTCCGTAAACTTTCAATAAAGATGACAGTGTAAGTAAGATCTGTGCACAGCTTTGCTTGACTGCTTCATAAAAGAAAAAAAAAAAAGGGCTCGTGAGTAGCAAATACAGCCAGCCCAGAAAACAAGAAAACTGCTGAGCAGAAATCCATCTGGAGGCTCTGGGATTCATCAAGGAGTTGATGGAGAGGAAACCTGATCCAGAAGGAGGACGTACTAGCAGAACCAAAAGGGATCCGAGCATATTTTCCCATTTTCCCTGTAATCACAACACAGCTATTCAAGGCTACTTTTTTTAATTCCTTTTTTAGATATAATTCTATTTTGGAAAAAAAAAAAAATGTTGTTTTCCCTTCCCCTGTATTAAATAGAGCAATAGCTACTTTGTCCACACTGCTGTTTGATCCAGGCAGCAGTTTGATATTTTTTACTCTGTTTTTAGCAGCCTGAATTCTTTGCCAAAAGTGGTTGCCACTCCTCTGGAAATCATAAAGCAACTAATACTAAATTTTCTTCCCTCATTTGTGAGATGAGTCCAGAGAAGTTTTAGTGGAAGCTGAATTTGTTGAGAATGCGCATCCAATGCTTCTACGTATTCTAAGTAAGATAAAGGCAAATTTCTGTTTCAATGTAAATGTAACCTTGCCTCCACCCCTCCGCGCAAACCCCAAAACCGGCAAAGAATAACACAAGAGAGAGGTTGATCTTAAGAGTTACATCAGTCAAATGGTGCTCCAAAGCAAGGGAGCAGCTCAAATACAATTTTAGCACCTCTGCCTTTCAGAACTCAGTTGGATGTAATGTCTACATCAAGGAACTGACAGAATGAAGCTAACTGGTGTGAAAAAAACCTACTCCTTCTGAAGAAGCTTCTAAATACCCGTTGTCTAAATCTATTGATAAGCAGGGATGCATTATTAATGAAGCCTGCAGCCTGCCTAGTGCTGCTCAGATGGTTCAAGCATTTAGTAGGAAATATTTCTGTGAAGTGCTGCACGGAATAATGACAGTGTCTGTCTTAAATCGAACAAATGACTGTAGCAAGCTCTGGGGAGGCTCAGAGCAAGCAGATGCTTTCCAAGTGAAAGACAGTGGGGTACCACCTGCTGTAGGCAGGCAGGAACAGTCCACTAAATATTGTCTTGTTAATAATTCAAGACAACAGGAACCCCTAGCTCTTCAGGCATGGCACTGCCCCTTCATCATGTGGCTTTTCATCACCCTAATGAGCTACTTGGAGAATCAGACACTGAAATGTCTTGCAGTTATTCTCCAAAGACTAGGACTCAAGCTGCCATAATTCTGAATAAGAAGTTGTCGACAGTGCACAAAATCAAGAGACTTTTAAAACTGGCAGGATTGGTGCTCTAGTTAAACATTGCTGTTTGCTACAGATTGCCGTGTAGTGACTCATCTGTGGTTTGTATAGCTCCTGATGCAGAATGGCTGTCTTTTAGGACATTTCTCTTGCTAAAAATAATTTATATTCCAGTATACTTCAGGTGTATTGTTAGTTTTATTTGCAACAAAGAAAAGAGCTCTATGAAAATCTACAAGAGATTACTTGCAACTGGAATTCTCAATACTTTCTAAAAAGGATCTGGGTTTTGTGATTAGTATGTGTTTGGGACGCTCCTCAATTCCTACCTTCATCATGGATGGTAAATCAACATTTGCCACTGAATACTCTTTGATTGAAATAATTGAAATTGCACTACATATTAACAATTAATAACCCTTCAAAAGTTAGCAAATCTTCTATGCAGACTTTATTGACTTCCTGTTTCACTGTCAACTCCAGCAGTTTGCTCTGCTTGACACTGCAGCTTCACGATGAAATGTGGCAGCTCCTGTATTAGCAGGTGATTGTTGCTGTTGCTTCTCTTTCAAGATGCAATCTTAACAGAACCTTCCCATTCATTCCCCATTTTTTGATTTAAGATATTTTTCTTCCCAAAACATATAAGCTCTCATTAATTTTTGAATGATAAAGTAATATTCTATTATGAGATGTTTCTTCTTTGCATGATTTTCCCAGCTGTCAAAAAGCTGAGTTATCACTCAGATACCTGACCTCTTAGCAAACTTCGTTTGGGTATTTTGCTGCACTTAATCAAGCTGATTAGGACTTCACTCTGTGAATGATCTTAATTCCAAATGGGATTTAGAGGACTGTTCATGAAACAAGTGATTATCTATACTGAGGAACTTCAACTTACAGCAAATTCCTTAGTGCTGTTATGATGAGGGTACTTCCTTCATGCCACAACCACTGGAAATGTCTTGTGACTTTCCAGCACTGAACACAAAGCTTTATTTAAAAGAGCCATGAGTGTGTATGACTTTCTCTGTTGCACTGTCAAGCTTCTGCTTACAGCTTTCCAAGTGTTTGGTCATCTATATGCACTAATACTGTTTGGTTTTGTCAGGGCTCAGAAAATTACTTGTGCTCCCTTACTAAGCTAATTGAAGTTGCTCCTGTGTCTCCGCAAAATTTACAATTTGTGTTCTGTTTTTGTTTGGGGGTTTTTTGTTGTTTGGTAGGGTTTGGGGGTTGGTTTGTTTGTTTGGGGTGGTTTTGTTATTTGTCTGTTTGTTTTGAGGGGGTTGTTTTGTTGGTTTTGTTTGTTGGGGGGAGGGTTCATTTTGGTTTGGTTTGTTTTTGTGTGTGTTGGTTTTTTTTTTTTTTCCTGTCATTCATGTTGTTAGAATGTCTCGGCAATCTCTGTTGTTTGTTCAGTGATGGCTGGTCCTTACTGGACCAGCTGGAAATTATATGCATTAAATCACTCTGTAAAGAAGCCCCAGGAATTTAAAACTGCAAACTGTAGTATTTTCCCAGGTATTATTTTTCTTGAGAAGGTTAGTAGGACAGAAAATGTCTTCTAATTTCTGCATAGGATGGGAATTTATGTGGTTTATTTCAAGTAAAACTAACAGCTATCCAGGAAAGTAGTCTTTCATGCATTTTTATTTCCTCTGTCTAGGGCACTATTTTATATTGAGGTTGTAGTAGTTTACTTCCGTTTGCATCATTTCTATCATTCTTTTGATTCTCTTCTCTGCTTCTCAGCTACAGCTGTTGCACAAGTAACTGTGATGTTTTCTATGCATCATAAATTATATACGGAGGTGAGAGAAGTCACTCTGCAAAAGTAAATTTGCCAAAACAGCTGGAGATTATGGTAAGGCTCTGTTGCCCACACCCCTCTTTTGAGATGGTGAGTAGACAGATGTCTTCAGCACCATTGATCCTCGTACTGTTGGCAAATACTCATCTGCAGTTCTTGGAGTGTTACAGCACTGGCTGGCCTGGATTGTTTCTCTGACTCCCTCAGCATCTCTCTCTGAGTGAGGACAGTGTTAGCAGTGCTCTCTGTTGTCCTTACAGCCATAAATTCAGCTGTTTTTGTGACACTGAGGCATATATTACCCTTTCTGATTCTCCCCAAACACAACTGCTGCTGCTACACAGAATGGAGACTTTTTATATAAAAACTACAAGGAATATGAGCTTTTATTTAATTTTTTTTTTTTTTTCTTAGACAAAAGCTTATTTTACGATAAGTCAAGTGTCTGGTCAGACATTATTGCTAGAGAGTATAATTTCTTCTGCAGCTTAAAAATCTCATTATCCTGACTGCCAGAAGATAGCCCATTAGCATTTCATTGTTAACTTCTAATTTGTTGACTGCAACAGGTTTGGGGCCTGCTTAATGTTATTTGGTAAGGAAAAACAAAGAAGTAGATGATCCTTGATTATTCAGTCTTTTCCTCCAGTGAGTGGTTTTGCTGTGTGTACAAAACCATAGGGAGGAGTTTGAATCTGAATACGATTGTACCTGTAGTATTGTAAGAAGAAACCTGTCAGCCCTAGTGGCTGACCTAGGATGGTTATCATCTCGTCTAAATTTGTTCTTTCATATCCTTTCCAAACTGTTAATGAACAGGCTTACATCTCATATTGCCCTTTCATAGAAATTAGTTCTGGGACAAACTTGAAATGCCAGAGCATTGGCCTGCCAGAGTGTTTGTCCCAGATATTTATTTCTCCATTTTGCTAATGGAGATGGCTGGTTCTTCCTAAAACAAGGCACGTTCCCCAGTATGACTTCAGATAAGACAAAGATGAAAAATGTCAAAACTTCTAATAAACAAATACATATAAAACCAGAACCAGATATGTATTTATATTAGGTAGATAGCTGTAAAACTTGTAGATACAGGCAGATGACGATGCTTATTCTTACATATTTTCTTGCCTGTTCATTTTTCATGCAGAATATGGGGGTCTGATTCAAATCTTTTGGAGGTGGCCTCAGGTGCATATATTTTGCAATTTTAAAATTATTTTATATTTGAGGAAACCAAGCAATTAAAAGCCAGGATCAAGACTTAGACTACAACAGAATATAATTAGCAGTAGGTCACAGAATTGTGTAAGAAAGTGAGCCGAGTCTAGTTGATAGCTTTCCTAGGAGTTCATTTTCTTGGTGGGAACAGGTCCTGCCTTCCTATTATCATTGTTCCTCAAAACAGCCAATAGATAGCCAACAGCCTGGTAGTAGGCTGCAATATACCTATTTTTTTTGTCCCACCCTCTTTCTTCTCTCCTGATGAGAAGTTGTGTTTGTCACAGGAGCAATGATGAATAATCTTGTGGGCTCTATGGACAAATTGCATATTTATAGCAGTGTTTCATACAAAAAGAGAGGTAAAATAGCTTATATTAAAGTGTAGGAGACAAAGATAAAGATTGCCTGCCTGACATACTCTGAAAGCACAGAGAAGGGCCCCCCAAAGGAGGTTACAGCCTTGGACCAGCCTTGCTGAGATGAGAGACCATCTGTCAGCATATGTTGCGCTATTGAGTTGTGCCACTGAATGTTTTTACCTTATGCTAATAAACACAGTATGGATAAAATACAGGTGAGGAGCTGTATGGTCTACCACAAGCTAACAGCATTCATTATTGGCAAAACTGAGTATGTGAGCAATGTGAATGTACAGCTGGTTGCTATAACACAAAGCTTGTGTTTGTATACACTAATGAGAAGGTAAAGTGAACCACCTGGCACCTGCAATCAGCTGTCTGAATACACTCTACTTTGCAGAAAAGACAGCGAACAAAACTGGGTAAGAAAATTTTTAACTCAGAAACTGAAAATTTGGTCCCCAATTTTATTTTCAAATCAATGTTACTTTCAAAGTATATGACTATGAAGTGGCAACTACGTATTTGTCTCACCTACAATGGTATTACTAAACATTGATCGCTTTTCTGCTTTCTAAATTAAATGGTGTAGTAAACAGTCATCTGGTTTTCTCAAAATATTATCAGATCCTGAGATGCCAACAGAATATGTGACACTGTTGAGGAGTTATAGGCGTGCAGTTTGCATGTTTCAATATGCTTCACTAGTAGAAGAAATAAATTGCAGAATTCCTCACCAACACTGCCAAGTAGACAGGATTTAAGGAGGAGAACATAATAGTGTTATTCAGGAGTGCCTTTGATCATGGGAAGCTTAAGCTTTTGAAATATCTTGCAACTGGCTAGCTTAGAATGAAATTTTTAAAGGCTGCAAGAACCTTAAAGCCTTCAAAGGTATGCTTTCTGTCAAAAATCACTGTGATTGCTCTCCTATGTGAGGCTTTGCTAACAGAAGAAATACTTGCCTTGAATGTCAACATTAGCATATCGGACTGCCAGAAGTACTGCAGTAAATTGGCCCTAAATGCCCGTTGAGCTCTGTAGCCATTGGCCTGGTAGACCTGCCAGGGCCCCACCAGCACAGCTACCAGGCAAGTGTGTTGGGGTAGATGCTGCCAGAGTGTGGGGATAAGTGCAGTGGGCAGAGAGGACTTCTTTTTGGAATCAGAAGTTGCATAGCCAGGAGTAGCAGGGACATAACTAAGGCCAAAATAGACATTTCTTACGATGTTTCACTGTGTTTTTAACAAAGCAGGAAATAAAGTCCTCATTTGCCAGTAACTTTAATATGATCAGAAATAACCTCAAAAAATCTCATCTCCATCAAAACATCGAGGAACCCCAACACTCTCTTCCCGGTGCTAAAAGGGAACAGAATAAAGTATGCTTTTTTAGTAATTCAGACTTTTTCTGTGATTAAAATGCTAGCTAGTTTTCCTCTATAAAACCAATTTGCCTTTATCTGCAGTTATTCATATGAAAGCAACTTAGACAAAGAAGAAAAAAATTGTTGAGAATTCTGCATTCTGGTAGTACATGAGATTGCATCTCCTTCAGTGACATTTGCTGCTTTATTGCAGGCTACATCTGTCAGTCCATTTCAAAAGTCTCCATTTTGCCCTTCCTCACATCACTGTTGATTATTTTTTTCTCCTCTGAAGACAGAATACTGCTATAGAATGCAATAGGTTAGTTAGAAAGGCATCTATTCAGTACCAACTCTAAAGCTGATCCCATTTTTCTTTAATTGAATACCTCAGCCCTCCAACTGCAAAACCAAATTTATTCTCAAAACTTACGCCATTAGATATGCAAATGCTTGTGCTGATTTTGCAATTAGGTTTGGGGGTTTTTAACTGGAAAATAGACCAGCTGTTCTATTAGGACAGCTGAAAGAACAGTCCATCCTGTTGCTGTTGCCCGTCTCCTTCTAGTCCTACAACCGATTCGTTCTATGGTTTTGGACATGTCCCTTCCCTTCTCAGATTTCCAGGTGTAGGGCCTCATTTAAGTTATTTTCATGGAATTAATTATATAAGCTTAAATGCACACTAAGATGAGAATCTGATTTGCTGACTGTGAAGAAATAAATCACTAAGTGTTCTACATAGGGTTGCTGTAAGAACTCCTTAGGAGAATGTTTTGAAAGGATGTTCTAGGTGTGCTAAATAGTTTTGTATCATGATCAGAACTTCTTATATCTTATAGACAAATGTGCAATATCATACATCTGGATCTACACCAACCACTCATGCTTGGTAGCTATCAGAATGCTTTTCTTTTTCTATTAAATATATTATTTAAGTTTGCATGTGGGAATAATTTTTCAAATGTGAGTTTTCTAACCAGGAAAGAAATAACCTTGCTTAGTGGTACAACAGTGTAACCATATGACACAACATCCTTCGGAATGTCAGACAGCAGTGTCGCACAGCACAAGAGTGGCTCCGTCCCCATGGCCATTGTTTTAACAACTACCTATTTCACACTGATTTCACTGAGGGCAAGATTATCTTTTCCCAATATTCTCTTTTTTTGGTGGGAGCTCCTCAGATTTGGCAGGGTGAAACAGCTAGACTACTTCTAAGGTATAATGCCTGGATTTTATTATGTAGCTTTGTGAGTAATCCAAATTTCTGGTCTGATGTCTTCCACCCCAACTTTCCCCTTCCTTTCCCCATCCCCCCTTTTATTTCTTTCTTAATTAATATTAGATATGCAAATACTGGCATTTTATTTGGACTAACCAGATCTAGGTCATACAAAGAACAAAATGTCAGACCCAATTCAGTCACCACGTGATCTAAGTAACTTTAATAGACACTAACAATATCATGGACCAGGAAAATAATATCCAGAATTCCTGACCAATGCAGATACAACCATGTATGCAAACAGATGCAATCTCAATTGTTAGAATCCTTATGCTCAAATTCACTTGGTTTTTGTATTTGTTAAACAGTAAGTGCTCCTGTATGTCTATTCATATAAGTAAAATGAAGCAAGGAAGGTTATGTAGACCAAAACTCTTGGTACCTAGATGTTGTCTGTGAGAACGTTCACAGGATTGAGAGTCTTGGCTTGTGCAGCTTTGCAAGAGTGTAAAATGAGGAAAACATGTGAGACACTACTGAACCCACAAATAGATGGACCTTCAGATTTTTTCTACCGTTATGTGTAGGCTGGAAGGCATGTATGGATATGAACTATAAAGACAGCAGAAAGCTATTTCCACAAAAGTATCTGTCAAGGGAGCAAGAGTGGGGAGCATGATTTAGTGTAAGTATCATACAAAATACATTAGCTTTCTCCATAGATAAATTTTGTCATCAGTGGTGTTACAGCTGTGATGGTCTAAAGACAGAAATGAGGCAAGGCTTGTAGGAAAAGGTATAACAGTATCTTTCATTAGATCTGCAATACCAACTGAAAATACAGAGCAGCTTTCAGGTGTATCGACCTCTTCCTCACACGTTCTTTACTTCTATAATGCACTGTAGCACTACCCAGTCTAGCAAGGGCTGGAGCCCTGAGAGCTGCTGGCTAGTGGGGAAGATACTTTTTAGTGAGGCCAGCTTGAATATGATAGAGGAGGAAAAAAAAAAAAAGAATGGATGGGGCAGGGGATTTCCATGCTAAAGGAAACTGAAGCTATGTACTTTGAACAATTATATAAACTGGGATTTATACTTTATTAAAAATCCTTTTTTTCAACATAAAAATCTTACGAGGTATCTCTTTACAGTGACTGTGTAGTTTAGTGGAGTTGATTAGACATTGTATTACCTCATAACCATTTTATGTTTTGGGTTGGGAAATGCTATTTCCTGCTCCAAAAAATTGCAGTTATCTTTTTCAATTATTAACAAATCACTGTCTTACCATCACCTTCCTGCTCTGGCTTTTAAACAGGGCCTTAGTTGCAAACTATGGTATAACGCAGAGGAAAACTTGCTGGCTCATAAAAACAATTGAAGTATTTTTTTCATGGTATAAGTGGGAATATATTCTTATTCTGAACACATATCAGTTTTGATATATTATTCCTGAGATCACATTACGTTCATTCTCTCTCCTCTTTTCTTTTTTTGTTCAGATTTTGCTCAGGACCATCACTTCATTGCAACATTCAGAAGTGACTGGATGTTTCTCTCATTGAACTGTTCTGTCTAAATAGTCTATTTTTAATACTATCCTTCCTTTCATTAGCAATTTTAGGTGTTTGATATTACATTTCTTTAATAAAATGTTGAGAAAAAAAAATTAACAGCAAAGGCAATCGGTCAGTGAGAACATAGCCATGGTATTTAACCTGGTTCCATGTTCCATTAGAAAATAATTTCACCAGAAAAAGGCCTCTTACTCCTTTTTCCCCCATCTTCCTTTTAAAGAACTAGTGCATTTTGAAGTATATCTTAAATAAGTTTGTAATTTTGGCATCTTAAGGTGCCAGAGCAGAGAAATGAGCCATAAATGAGAAACATCAAAAGTAACTTAGAGAGAAATTTTTTTTAATATTAAAGCGATGAATCACAGGCCAAATTAACAAGTAAAAGAATCTGCCTATAATGAAATCTTTTTTTCTAACATAACACTTCATTATAAAGGGAGTTTTTCTATAATAGTAGCAAGTGTAATTACATTTTTATATATAATTAGGACATTATTATCATTTCACCATATCAAAGTTCATTATAAGACATCTCCAATGCATTTTTCATAGAGCAAAAATAAAAAGTGAACAGGAGTCCTTCAATTAAACTCGTATAAGGACATCCACAGAGACTGAAGGAAGCTGATCAAACAGCTTAGCCCAAAAGGGACCAGGTAAAAACTCATTGCTTCTCTGGCACAGGAAAGTTGCATTTTTCCATATCCTACTTGGTATTAATTATACTTTTCGCCCTTCTCATATTCCACTACATTGTCTGGGACACAAAAAGGCTTTTAAAGTTTTAATCCACCAGAACTGAACACAGAGGATATGAAATCTCTTTATTCCATGGATTTGGGTTGTGAGAGGTCCTTTACCTTCTTGAGCATGTTCCCGTTATGCCCAGGAAGATACAGCCAGGTGAGCAGGAGGACTGGCAGATGGAATCCATGTAAGGTGATCCATTTTCTAGATTAGTTTGAAAGTTGTTTGGGTTTTTGTGTTGTTGGTGGTGGTTTGGTTTGTTCGTTTTTTTCCCTAATTTGAGAAACTATTTCACCCTTTCCTCTTCGAAAAAAACCCCTTTTTCCTGAGTAGGGTGAAGATTATGGAGCTACTGAGAATTGGTACAAGTTCTATCAAATATAAATCATGTTGATTGTTGTTTTGTCTATTTCTTGAGAACTGATAAAGCTATGCATAGTTTGATTATACTCCACTTACTATCCTAATCCTGAAGGGGTTCATTATCTGATGCACTCATACATGTAAATCCCTGTATGCCCTTCTGATTGCCAGAAAAAGTATATCCTCTGCCTTTTATAAAATGTGTGTGAAAGTTCTCTGCTAGAGCCATAGGATGAACAGCGTTTAATTCTGAATTAGTGTTAGGCTGAGTGTATTACATCCCACTAATCTGTTGGTCTAGAAACAGGACATAGGTAGGTTAAATCGCAAACACAATAGGAAATGGAGTATTTCTAGTGCCTTAAAAACCTTAGTCAGTATTTCTAGTGCCTTCTAAAAACCTTAGTCATTTGTGAAGCTGGGAATAAATTATAATGAGATCCTGAAAATGTGGCTTTAGACACCGCACATGTACATGTCTTCTGGCATTCAGAAAGGGGACTACTGCAGGATGTTGGACTGTGGTATCTAGTGTTTGTCAACATACACACATTCCTACTCTGAGAATGCAAATATGCTATATAATGTTTAGTAGTATATGAGAACAGCTGGTTAACTTGAGGACCAATACAAACCTGTGAAACTGATTATGAAAAACAGAACTGCTTAATTTGGGTAATGCCTACTCTCCAGGCTGAAAGCACCTCAACTTGGTGATTAGGTTTGGGAAGTGGGAATTGCCTCCTTCAAGGCAGTTCAGAATAGCACAAGAGATGCTTTCTACAGAAGGAACACACATTTAAAAAAAAAGGGGGTGTTGCTGCCTCATACACTCCTCCAGGCTACTTCTACGTTAGAAAAAATTCAAGCCTGTATTGAAAGTGTTCTAAGTGAGGGTGCTATTTCCAGAAGACAGCCCCAAAAAACCCCAAGCAAAAATTACCCCTTTGTTTAAACACTGTATTCCTGGGTGATAAAAGCAGAGATTAACTTGTTAGAGTAGATCGTGGCTACACAGATGACCTCTGCTGCCAAAGCATCACCTGCTTTGGGCAAAGCTTGCACTTCACCACATTGTTCCCTGACATACCTGTGCTGGCAGAAGGCTCAGGGATGGGCAAGAGGGAAATGCGTGTAAGCCCTACCTTCCCAGGAAAACAAAAATGTTTTGCTAGTGCTCTGTTCTAGGGATGATCCATATTCAGTATTTTTCTAACAGCAACAAGTAGTTGTCTCAGGTTAATTTCTGCATGTGATCTGAAGATCATGCCTGGCTAGGTAAGAACTGCTGTGACCCTGAGTCTGACTGCTTTTGAAACATTTGGTGATTGCCAGAACATAGTTGATTGGTTGCTTACTCAAATTGGAGGTTGCAGAGGGCTGACTCTAGTGACTGGCATTTGATTTTTGCTCATCTCAAATGATAGCTCTTGCTGTGAAACAATACATTTCAGTCCTGTATTTTGGAGATCTCTTTCCCTTCTGTTCTGATCTGCAGGCTGTTGTAACACCTCTCTGTGATCTATATTATGAGGCCTTACCACGTTTTACCTAGAAATACCGAAAAAAAACCTTGTTACTTTCTGGTCTCTATTGCTGCGTAGAACACCACTGACAATTACTTAGTTTGTTGTTCCTGGCATGACTTTCAGAATAGTCTACCTGGTTTTTGTGACCACCTGTGTGTCAGGGTGTAAAACATCACCCAAGTGGCACACATCAGGCACGGGGTTTTTCTTCACACTGCAGAGGTTGTAAGTAGAATAACATCACGTGCTGCCAACAGCCCTGACCACCTACAGAAAGGTGACAGGCAAATGCATCAGTCCCACAGGACTGAGAACAAGCTCATTCCTTTTTTAGAACAATAGTATAACACAGGTATGACATACCTGAATTAAATGAGATGGATGTTTTTATGTGTCATGTGTTCACTTCTTCACTTTCTCTTTTCCCTCCTAGCAACTTCCATTAATTATTTGCATTTAGCTTATCTCCTGCTTGCTTGTTTTCCTGTCCTCACTTCCTCTGGAATTCAAATCCTTCTATATAACCATCTATATTATTCTCACAGACCTTGCCAGATATCACCAGGGTTTTTGTTCTGTCAGGACAAAAGTTAAACTACAGTTCAGTTGTTACAAAATGGGCTGGTATTTCTCAGGGTTCTGCCAGATCTTCTACAGGACACAAGCATTGCTAGATTTAAAACAGAAAACTGCAACTGGAGCTAGAAGTTCTAATCTCAGGTCTGTTACAAATACTGCAGGCATGTGAGTTTCATTACAAATAATTATATTTACTTTAATAGCTTCTGCATTGCTGAAGGGAAGGAGAGCAACAGCATTCAGGGGGTTTATGTTGTATCTTGCACTTTCACAGAGGTGGACTTATTTGCTCAAGTGAAGTCCTTATGAAATCACTGGGCCCTGCTGGAACAGCTGGGTTCCTCCCCAGCTTCACTGGGATCTGTGAGACAAGACACAAGGGAGAAAAGACCAAGAGGGCAAGGAGGGGACAACAAAATCTGCAGACCACCCATGTGCATATGTAGACAACTGTGAAATGTAACTGCAACTCTCCACTAACCTCACAGTTGTCTTTGGGGCTTTCTGAAAACATTGCAGCACAACTGACTTTTAAAGCAGGTCTGCAAGGAAATAAATGTGGGGATCTCAGCTCCAAGTTATGTTGCATCATTTAGTCTGGCACAGGGACTGCTCAAGCTCACTGTTAACCTTTTTAATTCTTGCTGCTATTTAAAAAATAGGGAGACTCAGTTCCTTATTTACCAAGCCAGCAAAGACAAAACCATGAATGTATTACCTGCTGCGTGAGTAAGATTTGGATGATTTAGGAAATTAAAAACCAGTCAAGTAGATATGCTGTATTTACTGACAGACTTCTTTCAACTGCTCAAAAAATGTAAAGCATGTCATTTCATCTTCGCAGCACAAATCGGGTGAATCACCATTTTTAATGTAACGGTGCATATACAGAGTCAGAAGTTACATGGATTTCATATTATATTAATTACAAGGATCTTATTTATTTTGCTGTACTCACATCCAAGAAAAAAATGGTGATGTGGAAAACTCCCAAGCTTCCTAAACCCCTGCTCTGCCTTCTCTCCACAGCACTCTTTACCTTGCAGAGCACCTCAGTCTTTGGAAAACAAACAAACAAATTAGAGAGAAGACAAGGACATAAAGATTATTTGGTATAGAGCAAAAATGTGCAAAACCAACCATAGGATGAGGAAAATGAGACTTGTGTAACATTATATTTCTTTATTTCTGAGAGAGTATGCAACAGTAGTTTAGAATATCTCTATGAAGTCTTTGCAATGGGATGAGAAGAGGCTCTGCCTGCAGTCTGGGCAGCTGAAGCCGAACAATAATGTCACTGTAATGCTGATCCTGACTGCAAGGCCTGTTGCCTCTGGGCTCACCCAAGCCCTAGCCATGGCTAAAGGGTTTCAGTCTGGAGTGATCCATGCCTGATAAGCCTAGAGAATGAGCAAAGTAGGCTCTCTTCTATTTGAAACACTGTAGATGTCCCCAGAAGCAGAGACTGACTTTTGAAGCATTTATGCAGTGGCTGTTTGCCCTTTGGCCTTTTTGATAAGAGATTTTTTTTGTACTTGCATAGATGCATGGTGGCAGCACCATGAATTTCTGGTGCGTGAGTGCTTACCTAGAGGTAATCAAAACTCAAAGACCTGAGTAAGATGCTGAGAGTCCAGCTGCTTGCAACTGAAATTTTCAACACTTGGGCTTCTACCTGAAATGATTTGAGTTTAATTTTTTGTGACACTGAGTGTTGACACAACTCTTCTTGATCTTACCTGTAGTTGTGGGCCCTCAGCATCTTTTAGATGAAGGAGAAGGACAGCAGGAGTAAATATAGATCCAGACATCCAAAATGCAAGGGACCCAAACTGAAGGCTACTAACAAATGTTTAGTTAAAACTTCTGTCTCGTTTTTGTCTCTCTGTAAAGGATGTTAGTAATTACATCCGTCAAAAAATGGATTTTAGGGATTTCAGTATTTGTTAAAGCCCTCAAAAAATACTGTCTGCTCTCTTTAATGAAGTTCTTGGGAAGAAAGCATGTTTAGTGTCTGCCTGTCCTTTCCATAGAGAGCTATTCCCATCCCTCGTAAAAGGCCTCTATCACACTTCAAATATGGCAGGTAGAACAAGGTGACATTTTGGTTATGGGAGCTTTGCTGTTTTTCTTTCTGTCTTCTTGCAGCAAAATAGATGTTTGCCTGCAGAGGAAAAGAAACACATTAATAGGGACATCTTTTGTTTCATATTTAAAAATAACCATTGTTTTCAAATGTGCATTTCATGCCCACAAAAAAATTGCCATTTCACTCAAGTAAGTGAGTGTAACTGGCAGTGTGGACAACAGAAAGCAATGTCTCCTTGGCACAGCTTCCATCTGCCCTTCTACTAGATAACTCCATTGGGTTGGTACCTGTGCTCTGGTGCCGCTGCCTTCACTGCAACAAGGGAGGCATAAGGCAAGAGGGAGCTGTACTTGCCTTGTGACGTGGAAAGGTCCCTGGTACCAGCTCTGTGACATGGCTCTTTTCACTCCCCTGACCCTGTGGCCCTCAGTACACAAACATTCTGGGTGAAGGTGAGCTTTTGGAGCAATAACTTGAGATCTCCTCTGCCCCAAAAGAGTGGCTTTGTTCTTTAGGACTAATAGGAGTAGTAGTTTAAGTCTCCTCTCCTCTTGAAGACTAGTTCTGTTATCCTCCTGCTGGGATGGGGTTTGATTGCCATTTAAAGCAGGAACAAGATTAATGAATCAGTTTTTCTCATACACAAATATTAACACAGTTCTCTGCAAACTCAGGCAGGCATCAGTGATTTTATTTAACCTAGATAACATTCTGGAACTTTTATTTACAACCAAAAGCGTAAGAACCATTTTAATTCAACAAAAGGTGTGATTCTGTGGAACTTGCAGAATTCATGAACCTTGACGGTGAAGTACAGGCCTTTAGTTCTTCATACAGCCACAATGCACACTGTATCACCCAAAGCTGCTCTTCTCCGTGCAGAAATGCACCCCTGCTCAGGGAGGGCAGGATGAATATGGGAAAGGAGCAGCATTCTGCAGCCATCATTGTTTTGTCTGCTAGTTAAGCCTAATTTCTGACATCAGTTTCAGTCAGTAAAATTTCCATTATATTCTGTCTTTTATTAGTCTTGATCTTTAGACAATCTCAAGATAGTGGTAAGAGACCTTTATTTTTTGGAGGAGAGGAGGTACTTTTTAAAATTATTAAGGCCAGAGATACAAGGGAGTCTCTAAACTTGGAAAAGACCCTCGAGATCACAGAATCACAGAATCAATGTTAGGGACTGGAAGGGACCTCGAAAGATCATCCAGTCCAATCCCCCTGCCAGAGCAGGAACACCCAGATGAGGTTACACAGGAAGGCGTCCAGGCGGGTTTTGAATGTCTCCAGAGAAGGAGACTTCACAACCTCTCTGGGCAGCCTGTTCCAGTGTTCTGTCACCCTCACTGAGAAGTAGTTTCTTCTCAAGTTTAAGTGGAACCTTTTGTGTTCCAGTTTGTATCCGTTACCCCTTGTCCTATCATTGGTTGTCACCGAGAAGAGCCTGGCTCCATCCTCGTGACGCTCACCCTTTATATATCTGTAAACATTAATGAGGTCACCCCTCAGTCTCCTCTTCCCCAGGTTAAAGAGACCCAGCTCCCTCAGCCTTTCCTCATAAGGGAGGTGTTCCACTCCCTTAATCATCTTTGTTGCCCTGTGTTGGACTCTCTCCAGCAGTTCCCTGTCCTTCTGGAACTGAGGGGCCCAGAACTGGACACAATATTCCAGGTGTGGTGTCACCAGGGCAGAGTAGCGGGGAAGGAGAACCTCCCTTGACCTACTAACCACCCCCCTTCTAATGCACCCCAGGATGCCATTGGCCTTCTTGGCCACAAGGGCACAGTGCTGGCTCATGGTCATCCTGCTGTCCACCAGGACCCGCAGGTCCCTTTCCCCTACACGGCTCTCTAACAGGTCATTCCTCAGCTTATCATTGAGTCCAACCATTAACCTAATTCTGGCACTAAACCATGTCCCTAAGAACCTCATCTACACGTTTTTAAACACCTCCAGGGATGGTGACTCCACCACTTCCCTGGGCAGCCTGTTCCAATGCCTGACAACCCTTTCTGGGAATAAATTTTTCCTAATATCCAATCTAAACCTCCTCTGGCACAACCTGTGGCCATTTCCTCTCATTCTATCACTTGCTGCTTGGGAGAAGAGACTATGAACTGTTTGATTGTTTTCATTGTGACAATAATGTCCTTCTAGTGACTGTTTTTCTTCAGTCCTCCTCTTCTTTCTCTTACTGTCCAGTACAGCAAATCTGCCAGTTTGACACCAGCCAGTGATTCATTTCTCTGAAAATTCCCAAGAATGCTGCAAATGCACTGATAATATTGTGTGAATCCTCACCCAGTTTAGGACCAACTGAATCACTGCTTGACTGCAAGGTATGCATTGCCTCAGTTATTATAATAGCACAAACAATCTGTAAAATAAGCACAGAAGAAATAAAATCAGTCAGAGCAAAATACATGCCTTGGAACAAAGCTATTAAAAGATTACTGAGAGGTACTTCAAGGACAGTTACATCTGTCAGACACGTAGTATTAGAACTAGATGAAATTATTCAACTGATGCATTAAATGCTTTTATTATAAGGAAGGGGGAAAACCCAATGAAGAGACACAGCTCCTGAGTTAGGTAAGCAGCATGACAGCTGGTGAAAAAGCTGACAAAATACATTTGCATAGAGCAATTCATTTATACAGGATGATACTGAGGTGAACTCAATAACAGATGCCTGCAGTTGAGAAAATAGTATTTGAGTTGACAAAAGCATAGACTGTCTCACAACCAAACAATTTTGTATTAAGCAAGCAATTACCCTAATCTCTACACTGTAGAGTAGAAACGGATGGCTGAGACAGACAGCATGGATTAAATTTGCTGTAAAAGGATATTAATGGTGCCAGCCAAATATTTTAAGAGGACTTGTTGAGATAAAAATCTGGATGATCAGCATGCTCAGGTAATTTGAACTTGGTAGAAACTCAAGGTAGATCATGTCTGCATCATCCTTTTGCTTCTAAGAGCAAACTAGGGAATCATAACTCAAATAAGAGAAAAACAAGAGAAGCGGTGACTGCCAACGGTGTTATACAGGAGTCACTTGCTGTCAGTTAAGAGCATTTCTTGAACCTGGAAACGCTAAAGCAATGCGGCAGCTGCTCATACCTGAAGGAAGGAAGGAGAGACTGAGAGACTTAATAGCTCTAAGTTTTCTGAACTAAGTAGTTTCCAAGTATTTAAGGGGTCAGTTGAACAAAGACGCGATGCAGACATAACTGCTTCAGCTTGACATAGCCAGTATGTTATTTTAGGAGCAAGTGGTCAGTTGTTTAATGTACAGATGCCAAATAGTGAAAGCAGGGATAAGCAAATATATCATGCCAATGAGAAAGTGTTCAGGCCATTGCTTATCCAAAAAGGACACCAGGTAACTTTCATATCAAACCTGCTGTTATCAATGGAATGCAAATTAAGTAAGTCATGAACTGGCTTTTCAAGTGCAAAATGTGGCCAGTTCAGTTTTTTTAAATTTGAAGATTATGAATCAATTTGAAAATGAGCACGTGTAACCAGAACTTTTATTAAAAGCAGTGGGAGTGGCTTCAAAATGCTTTCAACGCATGCAGCTAAAATAACTGTGTTCTTTTTACGCCACTAATAGGCCCTAATTTATATTCATTCAAGACAGAAAACCTTAAGAACAGCAAAATGATAATATTGTAATAGCATATGTCTGAAATTTTCAACCTGCAAGAAAAAACATGTAAAGCCTCCAAATCTATCAACCAGACTAGTTATGAAGCAGTTTTATGAGAGGCTGAAAATGACCAGAGATAGAAAGAAGCAACTGAAAGTTTACCGTTCTGTCAGTTTGGCCAGACATCAGGAGCCAAGGACCCCATGTATATGGTGAGTTCAAGGAGTAAGATCCTCCTCACCAGTAACTCCTTGCAATACCTGGCTGACTGAAAACCTGAGCTCTGAAGAACAAGAACAGCTCTCGGATAGAAGTGCAAGTGCTCCGAGGAAGCAGAGTTACCACATGCTGGCCAAACATCCCCCCGGTTAGCAGCGGCCTGAGGAGAAAGGAGCTTTACCACTAGCAAAGCAAAAGCTGTCACATCTATATTTCTTTCTGGTGTCCAATGTGTAAAACAAATATGAGAGCAGAAAAACAAGAGAACAGGCACAAAATGCATGAGGTGTTGTGTCAAACAAGAAGGTCTGGACAGATGATTCAGTGGTCTCTGGGCAGCCCTGCCTTCCATAAGAAATGTTTGGTTCTCAACTGTAAAACTGTTTGTGTACTTTCTACTGTAACTATAGATTTCTAATTATCATGAACCATGGGGCTGAGCTGACATTTCCTAATTACTTTTTTTTCCAGTTATCTAAACAAGTGTGGCACTGCTGTTTAGATTAGGTTTGTTCTGTTTCAACGGGATATTTTAGAACAATGTGATTATGCACAGTTGCACCTAGCTACTACTATCATGACAAGTACAGAAGTTAAATTATGAAGCAAACGTAAGCTTTGAAGAAATTTTTATTTAATCTGTATTCCCCTGTTTCATCTGCTCATCCATCCAGCACAATCTGCATCATTATTAACCACACCATATTTCTAAAAAAAGAGTATAAAAAGTAAGACATCTGTGTTATAGCATTAATATATTCAAAGGTTTTTACTTTCATCTTCCAGGCATTAACACTATGTAAGTGCAATGTAGGCGCAACTTACAGCATCGATGAGATACCACAAGAAAAATGTACTAAGTGGCAAAAAAGAAGGAAAGAAGATACAAGTAGACTGAGGATTATGTAAAAAGAGGACTTTTATTCATAAATAGAGCACTTTCGCCTATTGCTCCTATATACCTTTATTTCTAATTGCTACCACAATTTTTAAGGCACTGAGGCAAGCCTCCAGCAGTGTGCTGAAGGTGTGTTTGTGCTGTTATGCCCTCTGGCTTTGCTGCCAGCCTATTCCCTTAGATCAGAGCCAGAAGGCAGACTGTTTTCGAATACCGATCACCTCACCCGGACCTAATCCTTTGAGTTCTCTTTGGCATCTATTCCTTCTGCCAGTTTCCTCTTCTGTTCCTCTCTTTTCTTCTGAAGTTGACAACAAAGACATCCTCAGGGCCCTCCTTGATGTAAGACCACTCTTGATGTTGTTACAGTGTGGTTTTTTTTTTCTGTACCCTAAAGTTGTGCTACTTTTAGATTCAGCTAGCACAATATTTGCACACCAGAAGATAAAGAAAATGAGAATATGTTACACAGAATGATAGTTTCTTTTTTATTTGTACACCTTGGTCTTTTCAGTGGAAACCTTTTTTCTTTTTCTGTCATTCATCTACATACCTGATCAAGAACCTAAAGGTATCTTTTTACAAGCTGTGCTGCTTATATACCTTAAATTGGCCTGACCTGCCACTTTCAATTTTAAAAAGATGGCTGTATGGGATGTGGATGAATATGGAATTTCTATGAAGCACAAAACTTTTGAACGGTTCCTGTCCTCTGTGATAGTGAGTTTTAAAAGGGAAATCTCCAAAGAGCTAATTAGTAGACAAGTAGAGCTCAGGCTGAACAAAGCTGAAAAGATAGCAGATAACTAAAAGGACCTGGCCATAGCTGACAAAAATCAAAGCACTGACAGAGAGCTGGCAGTAACCTTGGGCTGCTAACTGACAGGGACAATAAAAAAAGCTTCTGAGTGTGGCAGAGAGTGACAGCCACAAGCAGAGGCTCTCTAAAGAGCCTGAAACCTCCATCAAAAAGAAGATATAATCTTCTGCCTGGCAGCACCATACACTTTTTCCTCCCTTTCCAAATTGGGGAAATTGGAGCTTGTCTAAATAATTCTGCTGCATGAATGTGAACTGAGAATGAAAATGTCCAAGACTGGCATGCCAACTTTAATGGCAAAGCTGTGGTCTGAGGGAACCTGTCCACATGTCTGCAAAATGTAACTTTGATTGGGGGACAGTGAAGATTTCTTTTGCTCACCCTGACACTTTTGCTCTAGTAGCTGCATAGCTGCTTGACTCCTACTCTCTGTAAACCTTCATGAGATAAACGTACAGCACGAACTATGAAAGACAATTAGTGACTATATGCTTCCTGAAACTTAATTTAAAACTGGAAACAACATTAGCTTCTCTGCAGGTTGCAGGGCAGGGCAGGGCAGATGCTTATTGCTGCATCATGTTCATAGAGGAAAATGTGCTTAATGTGATTCTAGAAGTTACTTAAATTTCACTTAATAAATTGTGGCAATTCTTTATATTTGTATGTCCTCACTGATTGTAAACATTTGTTCAGTCATCAACAACCTGTGAAGCCCTGTTCAGCAAGTAATCATTCATGAGCTAAGATATTGAGGAAATGTGTACGTGTAGAAGGTAACACATTTGGCTGGTAACCATGCAAATGAGTTATGCAAAAAAGCCTTGGAGATTGTTTCATAAAACAATAGAGATGGTAATTGCAGGCAAAATAAGACTGCAGAATGCAGAGAACATTTCTGAAGTCATATCAACGTTCCTGAAATCACCATGACAAGAGTTTGGGTGTTGCTTTTGGGCATATTCATGTTAAGGCAAAGATTCTAAAGCTTGATTTTCATGTCTCGGTATTCTGCCTGCAACCAATTTACCTTCTTTCATATAGTGAAACAGGGACTGGTCTTTTTCAGAGGTGTCCAGTTTCTTTTATCCTAGAAGCTATAGTGAGCTTATGTATACTAGAACCCCCTGTGAGCCCTAGAAAACTCTAACACAATTACTAGGAAATCTCTCTTGTTTTGTGGAAGGGAGGGAGATGATTTTAAGGTTAAAGAAGGGCTGAAATTTTCTTTATACACTCCAGAAAATCTTGACAGCACTTACTAATCCTTCGTTTATCCTGTCCTGAACAAGTCACTATACTGTATTGTCTTGGATATGTATGCTTAACTTGATCTTTCAGCTAAATGGTCAGTTCTGAAACATCATGCATGAGTTTGAAGCAAGAAATATGGCTCAGAAGTAATACCTGCCCAAGACATGCAAGAAAAATTCATAAACCTCAGTATAATTTTGATAAGCTCAAAAATGTCTGTCCTGTTTTCAAAATTAACACTGCTGCTTAATAGTTTCCATCTACCTGCAAGCCAGACCAAATTCAAAATCTTATAGAAATTGGCATGCAGCTTCTAAATCTCATAAAAGAGATAATCTTTTGCTTCATTTATATCTGTAATTTAGCAACTTCAAGATTTGGAAATTTTTTTCATTTATAAATTTTAGTTCTAAACCAGAACACACAAAGGCTGCTTAAGATACCCTTTGTGTGGTGGGATGCTTACATGCAACAGGGCATCCTGCAGACAGCCCATAGTTTATGCTTCTGTTAATATTTTTGTAAAATTCATTCATCCTATTTGCCACCTATTTTCATTCTCTTTTTCATATGGCCAAAATAGCTTTTGGCTATGGTCCATTCTTCCTTCTTCTAAACCATGTCCTTTATTTTCAGTCTTCGGCCTGTCCTGGTTCTTTTTCTCTCTTTTATGCTATATGTCTTACAGTGTCTTTTTAAGCCTTTGAGTTCTTCTTCATGGCTCCCACTTTCTTCTCCGCAGGTGTTCCTCATTCCTTGCCTACATATCTTTCCCCTGTACCCCCTGCACAGGATACATTTCCCTCTCCCTTCCCTCAGAAAGTAACTTCAGTCTTCCAAGTACATGTTTTTTATTCATTTTATGACACAGCTCTGTAAACGCATATAAACCAGAATGATATAAAAAGGCCAGCAAGGATATGGACATTTCAGGCCTCTTCTTTCTTCTTCAGTTAAATTTGCTGTGACCATTTTTCCTCTCCTTTCTTTCTCAAACTGCAGTGTCCTTCTCTATTTTACTGCATTGTGTTAGCAACTACCGGCACTTAAAACAGATTTTGCAGCTTCATCCCCTGTTCTTACACTGATAAAGCTGAAGAGAAAAACGTTTAAAATCTGCTTTTGCTGATCTCAGTGGTTTAATTCCTCACTGGCTAAAGGGCTGGTACAGGTTAACATACTAACACGTATATACACTAAAACCATTGTAAATAGGTTTTTGGAAGTAACATTGTACTGCATTATACTTAAAACATTCAAAACGAATACAGTTTGCAAGGGTGACATTAATTTCTGGTAGCAACTGAAACAAAATTGGACCAGTTTAACCAAGATTGACATTAATATATCACTGAGCAGTTAGTTATATCACATGAATTAGATATTACAAATTCAAGAATCATTTGTTATGCTTTTAGTACAAATTTTCCAGACATAAGTGAGATAGAGATAAATAGCCAGTCACAAAGATGTCATTTGGTCTCTTGGGGCTATATTGATGATTCCTCCTGAGAAACTCTAGCAGCAGTTTACCATGTGATAAAATGTGGAACTGGGTGTCCACAGTTTTTGTGAGGGTCTTTTATGACCAGTTCCTTACTTCTTAATACTGATTTTTATGATAGTTGTGTGTGTTTGTTTTGGCAGAAGAAACTCCATTAAGAAACTTTGGAGTCTTCTCACTTTAACTGACATTAAAATAAATGTCATAAGGAAAATATGAGTTCTACTTTGTTAGTACCTCCAGTGGCAGGAGAACAGCTGTAGGTAATGAGGCTTTAAGTGTTACTCTGATAAATCTCTACTTTGCCTTTCTCGGAACTACCTTGCATAGACCTTCTAGATATCCGTATTCTCACAGTTCTTGTAATTATCTTCAAATTTTGGATACTTAATTATTTGTGTCATCATATTTAATTTTCATAGATTGCACCTTTATTTTTATATTATGTTGAATTGTTCTATATCTTTTTTCCCCAAGGTCTGGGTGAATTTAGTAGCAAATTTAGAAATGCCACCTTATTGTTCTGGTTCAAGACAAAAATTCTGAAATGCCAGAATTTTCTTCTTGACAAATATCCTATCTCCTAATTCACCCAAATGTCGACATTAACCTGTGGTCAGGCTGTGTTCTTTCTCAAGTACAGTTTTGTGACTCTGGATCTTGTGGACATCACTTGTGTTCAGGAAGCATTTCTGATTCTTACAGCGGGTAGGCAGGATTTGTCTGTCTGCAGCAGTGCAACAATCTGCAGTTGCTCTTCCAGCAGACAGGCTGCCTTTCTGGAAACAAAAGTACCTGCTACTCAAAAGATGCTTGATGGATGTAGTACCCATTTAGAAATGTCCAAATGGAGATGTGTATTACTGATCAGCTCTTATTATTTATTGTACCCTTGACTGGCATGATATGAGTCTTCCTCTTTAGCTGTCTTTTCCTCAGGTCTATACAGTGGAAATGTGTCCTCTCTGAGCCTCTCTGTGCATACAGAACCCATTGGCATTGATGAATAGCTAGATGTGGCTGTGAGCCTGGGAGGACTTGTGCCTCATGGGCCTCAACTTGTTCTTCTGAAGCTAGTTCTACATTCCAGTGACGTAAATGAAGGCACCCTCATACAGCTACCAAGAGGCAAGAGCAGCTCTATGCTTGAAGCACCTTTCCTTTTAATATGCACGTCTTGAACACTGCCTGAAATGACCAACAGCAGAATGTAGAAATGAAAGCTGAAGCTGCTTCTGCCAATGCAATCCCCAATCATCTCTTAGAGCAGGACTGAATATTTACTGAAGAAACATAGTCACAAAATTAAATTAATATGAACAGCGCCAACAGTCTCTCAGAGAAAACACAGAAAAATCTAAAAATCTCTTTTCTCCTAGTCATACTACACTGAACATCCCTCTGTAGTTTTCTTTCTGAAGTATGATAAAGCTACCAGACACTGTGTGCATACTTTGGTCCCGCACACAGAGATTTTTTGGAGCCAGGGGTATCTTTAAGCAAGAAGCTACAAAGGATTGTTTCGTGTATATCTAGTTTGTTGGAACAGTGCTTGAAAAGTTAATAGAAAATTTTCTCTTCTCTTATAATTTTGAAATACTTTGTGTTGCATTAGTTGAATGGGATCTTTTTCAATATTTTCAGTAAAAGAATTTGCTTTTTTAATCAAAAATTTTATTTGAAAAAAATACATCTTTTATTCAAATGAAAATCAATAAAATGCATGTTGGGGCTATTGCTGCTAAGTGCAGAGAGACAAAAACCACTCTGATGGTTGCTAGATTTTTTGCTTTTTATTATTAAGAAATGGCTTCCAGTAAAATATACCTGATGAAAAATATGTAATTTTGGTGGGGATGTGTGCAAACTAGGGTTTTGGCTATTTTTGATGGACAAATAACAACAGAAGCCAAGAGTGTTTTCCTCATACCCTTATTTGGCCAAGAAAAGCACAAATTTTCCTATCGGAGATTCATCTCTAGCCTGTAATGCATTCAAGCTGAGCTCAGTCTGATGTCTCTTCATGTAGTACAGGATGTGCTTGCTTGCTGTGGTGGGATTGCTCACAGGGAAGCTTGCAGTTGCTTCCAGATTGTTTCCAAATATATGAGGTTTATGGTTTGGGTTACTGATTAAAGGTCACTTCTCTATTTGTATTCTACTTTGACACTTCAGATGAGATGAAATTCTTGAATTATAAAGCTCTTTAGGCAGCTATGAATTGTGCCGAGCAGTGAGAGCTCAGAGTTCAGCTCCCTGCTGACTAAAAATGCCCCAGATTGTTCCCCCAGAAGCTTCAGGCTGATCATTTTGAAGACTTTGTTGAGCCTATAAACCACATTTTTGGAGGAGCCTTTTAATTGGTCTAATGTATTTTAATACTGTACATGTTTTTAGTTTCATACGCATATTTTATAAATCAAAAGGAAGATGTGCTATTGTATACAATTCAGTCAAAGATAATATTAACAGTATTTAAAAGAAAAAATATAGAGCATATAGCAATAAGTATGAAATAAAAATGAGATTACACAGTAACCTCTTCACTTAAAAATGTTCCTCATTCAAATGGAACAGTGTTAACTGCATCGAAGTGTAAACTACAATTCATTATCAACATTCACTCTCCTTATCTCTTCACTGTCTGTGGTAAAATGATTCCTGAAAAGGATCTGGCCTAGTGACACTCAGACACCTGTGCCTGATGATTTTAAATGACACTCGTGATCTCAGGTCACAACAGCCTCGTGGGGCAGTGGGCTGAATGACTACAGGGCTATCAGAGCTCTCACTGTGCTGGACTTGTGTCTCTTTGCCTTCCCCATGGATTCATCAGATGAAAATTGATCTGAGTGTGATAAATAGCCTAGACAAAATTATTTTCAAATCATATAATTTAAGTCCAATTTGTGTGTTTTCGTTGGAAAGTTTCATTCCATTTCTTAAATATTGTCCCAACACTAGTTTCTCACATAATTTCACTGTGGCCAGGGGTAGGAGCAGTCAGAGGCCCATCTCCACGCCAAATAGCCATCAGAAAGATGTTTGCCAGAATTTCGGTGAACGCATTAGTTATTAACCTAACGATTTAATAGTATGGCTGCAGATTAGCTCAGCTAAGTCCTAGATGCCTTTTAGTGCTTTCTGCAAAATTACCCCACATGTATCAAGAAAAAATGGGAGAATTCTTCCACTAATTCATGGAGTGCAAGGGAGACAAAAAATACACTCTGAGGAGTTTAATTCTATACTTGTTTGGTATTATGGCTTTTGGATGCAGAAACATGAAGTGTTCACTTGACTTTGTCACTGTATAACACTAAAACATTACATGTTGATTCTGCATAGAAATTTTCAGTGTGCTTAGTCTCGTGGCAATGAACACTAGTAAAATCTCATGAATATTTCATACGACAGAAAAATGAAACAGTTAAAGTACAAAAACAGTACAGTATTACACATAGCTTTTAAAATTACTTATCACCTTTCTTTCCAACTGTAAAGTGCATGCTAAGGAAAATATAAAATTTGACTGTAGTTATCTGTTGCTGAAGATAACTGCTCCATTTTAGTGGGAAAGAAATCATCCCCTGGCTCTAAAAACACAAGAAAAAAACGCATTTAGATTGGTCAGAAAACAACAGGGAAGACAGGAGATGCAGTTTACTTTTTTCTATGTTTTTATTGACATTTATTTTAAAGGTGATGTTTATATATTCTGATCCTTTGTGATCTTCAAAGTTAAGCTTTCAGTAGGTATAGGCCTACAAGCATTAAAAAATGACACACATACTAGGGTTTGCTTGCTTGTTTATTTTGAAGTGGTTGTTCTGTTTCGGTTAGGCTGACTCGAAAGATAACTTGAATTAAATCTGGAAAGGCACCCCAACCAGGTGGAACACTTCTCAGTCTTCAGGAGTGTATGAATTATGATAGCCTTTGGCTAGTCATTTCACAAGATTTAGAGCCGTTGCATATTCAGTTGCTGATTGTCAACCTTGTCAGAGGACAGAAAGAATAACATGATTAAAGAATCTGCTGTTGTCAGTGGCTTTTCTCAACTCCCCTCAAAAACTGGCCTCACAATAAGAAAAGCAGTCAGAAAAACACAGCAGAGATAAGCTTTCAGTGAGAGCTGTTTTCATCTTTCTAAGAATTAGAGAGTTCTACTCCAAGAGACCCTGTCTACCAAAAGAACATCTCCTATGATATAAAAATTACTCAGCACAAAATCTAGACCACCAAAAGATGATGGTTTGGTTCTCATCACAGGTATATTACAGTGCTCCTCTACTTGTTTACAGTGACACAAGAGAATTTGGCACAAAAGTTTTCACAAAATATTGACTTTAATGTTCTGCCCTCCACTAGGATAATAGTAATGATATTCCATTAATTTGCTGGATACATTTAACAAAAATGTGGTGTTCATTGCCCAGTAAGTTTGTTTATATTTACCACAGGCAATGCATCAGCAGTTTCATGGTCAATATTAAAACCTGATTATAATTTTAAGACTTAGGACAAAACCACAATACCTGCAAAGTCTTAAAATTTGCCTGGGAGGACAACTGTGCCAATGAACTAATAAGATAAATTTACAAACATGTAGATATTATTGCATGCTGTAATGAATATGGCAACACAGTAATTCCCTAAAATAATGACTTTGCAGACAGGTTATGTTTTATTTATAGACTTATCTTTTGTTTTGAAAAATGACTACCTGTATCTTATTTTAATTAGTTGCAATGTCCAGAATCCAGTGAAGGGTACTGGCTGCACTTGAGAAGTCTCTTTTTATCCACAAATAATCCAACACAAATTGTTTTACAGACATCCAACACTGTTTTTCCAGCTTCATTCTTCCAATAGATCTACAAATCCTTAGTAATAGTTGCAAATAGGCTGTGTAAAGCAGAGACACACTGGCACCTGCCACTCTTAAAGCTGAGTTGAAAATGTCTTCTACTGGTCCCTAAGTATTCCGGGAATTGCCTGTCCCCCCCAGAATAAACCCCAATACAATCAGACACTCCAAAACATATACAATTTAACAGAGACTTAAAGACATGTAAAATAAGAAGTGTTGTATTAAAGTAAGACAAATGGTTATTTTCCTCCTCATATAATGATGGAGGCATTATTAATTTGATTGCCAAATTTATATATTTTCCATTAGCAATTTTGTGCAATGTGTGGTTAAAGCTTTCTGCCAGTATCAGGGAATTCAGGCTCTGTCCTAGTTCTATCATAACCTTTCAGTATGAGATGGAGTAAACTGTTTTCTTCTGCTTCAGTTCTCCATTGGTAAATTAGAATAACAATGCGTTTCACAACAGACCGATGTTGGTGAAAATCCACTGATAAGCCTGGTGCTCGCAGGCTAAAACATGTGCTTTAAAAACTGTCTCCATTCTTTGCTAGTGTTGGTTGTCCTGGGAAATGGGTAACAGATGGTTCCTTGACAGTATGGAGGTGGAAGTATCTTTTTTTCATCTTTTTGAGAGAGTTTTAGAAAAACATAAACTGGGGGTGGCAGGGGATTCTAAGCAGCAAACAAAGCTCATGAAAACAATCATTGTTAAAGAGTGAATGGTGAATATAATCATTTAAAGGAAAACTGAGGACAGCTGCTTTCCTAAAATTAATCTGTGCTTTGTAATATCAACTACACATTGATCTTTGAGCTAACCTCACTGAATCTAGGTTAGCTGTAAAAGAAGGTTTCTGTTACCAGAAGACTGTTGCAGTTAAACCTGCAATAGGTAAGCAAATTTTGAATACATGGTAGCCAAATGGTAGCCAAATGATAGCCTTTCCCTGGTACTGCTGCAAGCAACCCCTGCAAGGGGAAAAAGTGATGTAAGCTCCTTGCAATTCTTTTCTGAGAAATCATTTACTCTTAATAGTGAAAATAAATGCTGCCTCCTACAGCCAGGTATACCGAGTATCAGACAGTTGTATCTAAAAGACAGCAGACAGAAACGCTGACAGAAAGTTTTGGAAGATATAACAACTGTCTTTTAAAGAAAATCACCTAAGTGTTGATAAAAATAAAATTGCACAAGAAATTAAACATTGCTCTCATCTAAATAATACTGTTGATGCAACTAAAGATAATTTGAGACTAAGCTGAAGTGACTCTTCAGGCTGCTTTATTAGCAATAAATTAATAAAAGGAGGGAGAACATAACAGGCTGTTGGAAGCATATCAGTTCAGTAAAATGGACATGAATTTAATGGAGATGTCAGAGTTCCAGGGTTATCTTTGGAAAGGAAGGATAATTCAACTGTTTTCTCTGATAAAATCAGATGATGTACCCTCTCACAAACCAGACAGCTTACTTGCACATGTACCAAGAATGCGGTGAGATAAGGAACTGACCGGAACAGAATGAAGGGGAGATGGATGTTTCTTGTCTTGGATACTGCAAAGATGCTCGTGTGTTATTTATAAACAACTGTCTTCAACATAATTACTTTAAATGGCCAAGCTTAGATTTCTCAAGCAAAACAGTACCAGGTGTACAATTATAGCAGAAGAAAAAGATAAAAATAAGTAGATTAAATTAACGTTTCCAGTCATGTGGACTTACATGTTCTATCTAGCCTGGTGACCTCATTCATCCAGTGAAAGGTATTGCCTAAATACCTTGGGATTCAGGCATAATTGATTGCATTAAAAATCACAGCATCTATTTCTCTAAAGTGTTCTTATATATTTACAGATAAAAGTTATTATCCAAGTCTTATAAACAAGGAAACAAAGACACTGAATGTTACATGATTAGAACAAGCTTGTCCTGCAAGCTAGCAGCAGTTTGTGGCACCTCAATTTAAGAGAGTGTGTCCAGAGGAGGGCAACCAAGATGGTGAAAGAGGAGCAGCTGAGGTCACTTGGTTTGTTCAGCTTGGAGAAGAGAAGGCTGAGGGGGGACCTCACCGTAGTCTACACCTTCTTCCTGGGGAACAGCAGAGGTCTCCTCTCTAGTGATCAGCAAGAGGACATGGGGAAATAAAATGAAGCTGCATCAGTGGAAGCTCAGATTGGGCATTCAGAAAAGGTTCTTCACTGAGAGGTTGATCACTGGAACAGGCTCCCCAGGGAAGTGGTCACAGCACAAAGACTGTCAGAGTTCAAGGAGCATCTGAACAATGCTTTTAGTCATATGGGTTTGTTTTAGGTAGCCCTGTAAGGAGCAGCTTTTATGTTCAATGCAGGTTCATATGTTCTGTGATTCTACGAAAAGTGCTCACTGACTCAAGTGGGTCAAGATCAAGCAGTATAATAACTAACATACGTATCATGTATCAAAACAAACTATCTGGAACCTTAGAACACAAAAATTTGCTATGGGGATATATATATTAGGTTATCTGTTGCCTCCAGCCTAGTTATTACTCTTTACTACAAAAGAGGTTCTTTTTTGTCTTTCGTTATTGTTTGTTTGTGGCTTGTTTGTTGGTAGGGTGTTTTGGTTAGCAGGTCCAAATGCTTTGTCTGCTCTTCCTCAATGCCGTCACTTCTCACCTTGCACCCCAGCTCTAGTTCCATATTGACATCCCACCTGTGCTGTCATATACTTCTCCCTGTACCAGATTCACAGTTCTGAGGCTTCACATAACTCTCCCTCTTTCCCCACTTAAAATAATGGAAGACATAGCAGAGTGGTACAAAAAAGGCATTATTAGGGAAGGGGATAGAAGGCAGAGAGCTTCAACCAGCTTCCAGCACTGTCTCTCCGTTCTCCCATGCCACTACATAAACGCACATCTCTGCTTCTGTTTGCGTGGAGGTTGAGAAGGCAGTCACAATGCCCCATGGGTGCCATGGCTGCTGCTTCTCCACTCCTCACTGTTAAATGTTCATATAGGACAGAGTTAAGGAAGGACCTATACAGAACATGTTACACTCTGTTGTTCTCTTCCATACACCCTAATAAGACAAGCAAGTATAAGTACTAGTTATAAAGTGTATCCACAAGTATAGTTTTGCTAAAAGTACAACAAACGTTCCATGTACAGTTCCAGTTCCTTCTCAATAATTATTCCATTCATGTCCAGTGATACATGTCTTGGATCAGAAAAATAAATTTTGGAATCATAAAGCAGAAAGAGATATACTCATGTGTAGGATTAAAGGCCCCACTGAAGTCAGCAGCTGTTACCCGTACAGTGCTAACCCTGCATGCTGAACAGAACAGCCAGTCTGAAAACAATATGGGCACCCCAATGCATTTAGAGCACTTAGACACTTGTAGGGGCTGAATGTACCGAGCCACTGTTTTATTAACAACACTTTCTACCAGAATACATACATAAACCTGTCCAGAAAATGCTTTTCAAATTTGTCTCGTATGCTGCATGCATCTTTTATTAACTTTGCTAACTTCACTGATGTTCACAATAACAGACAGCACCTCATACTGAGGCAAAGACATTTCAGATATTTTTTATGATTTACTGCTGCTATTACTCCAAATAATTAACCTAACATCTACTCACTTATTCCTATCAATTAACCAATATAAAGCAGGATATAAGAGCTATAAAATAATACCAAAACAAGATAATCTATCTAAGCAATGAAGCTTCGGTCTGGAGCTAGACTTTTGGCAAAGTTGAGTACTGAGGTTTTAGTCCATAGCATTAAAGGAAAGGCAAGTTTAGATCCAGCATAAAAAATTGGCATAGTGTGGTTCACAGGACTTCCCAGGGAAAGATGTAATAATTCATTCTCATTTATGGAGATGTATTTTACAGAATTAATCCAAATGCAAAGAATTGACAGGAACTGGAATATTGTTTTTCCTCTTTTCTGTTAATAAATTTGTTTTGTAAGTGCAGAAGGGGAGATTACATTCAGAATTGAATGCAAAACATTTTCCCTATCTCTTTTCCAAATTTATCAAGTAAGTCTCGTCTGTTAAGGTGCTTAATTCTGTTAAGAAGGAAACAAAGCAACTCTTTCACATCCTTTTTTTTAATTCTAGAGGGAAGATGTCCTCCCCTCAGCATCGTCTCTTCAGAAGGGCTTATTTCTAGTGATTGTAGTCAATATTTCCCTTACACACCTTTATTTAGACTCTTTATTTAAATTAATGACCCCATCTCTAGAGCTGAAAATCACGGGAGTGTCATTACATTTGTAGGATAAAGCAGCCTTGCTGTGCTTGGAACTAAAAACCCAAGCAGATGTCACTTGGTGCAATGTGCAGCATTTCACCCCTATGTTCAGCTCTGTACCTTGCTGGGGCAGCAGATCAGGTTCTCTGACTCTTTCTCAGCTGTCTAGTTTCCCAGACTGGCATATTATCCTGAACAGTTCATGTGAAAATGTTTACTCTAAGATGTTGACCTGTGAACTGATGCCCACCAAAATGTTCTGTTCTACCCAAACTGATGCCCACCAAAATGCTACCCATTTGCTCAATAATTAAACCAAGAGCAGAAAGCTAAAAAAACAAGAAGGGGCAGCCCACCACAGTCTTGATTTGCCAGAGGTTATCTGTTAGAGTGTCTCCAAGAATATTCATGGTATCTGCATAACCTAAAGGTTCTCAGGGCATGGCTGGCTATTACAGTCATGTCTCTACTGACAAAATTGTATTACCAGTGAGAAATGAAGGATTGTGGCAGGCAGAGTGATCTTTTGTTTTCAGAGTTCTTTGATTCTGAACATCTACCAAAAGACAGTGCTAACAACACCTTATAAGACCTGCTGATGCAGCATCAGAAGAACTTACTATGTAGGATAAACAAACACCAACTGAATGACACCAAACAAGAATACTACAATTAAATTCAGGCAAATGAATGATAAGGTGGTCTGGAGAAGGTATAATCAAGAATTAGGGGAGGTCTATGAAGAACAATTATGCATTGTTATTTTAATAATGGAGACAGCACAGCTAAGTATGTCTGGGATGCCTGTAATTTCCTGTCCTCTCCTGCCCACAAGAACTAGGAGAAGATGCAGGAATTATACTGAACGAGTGCTAAAGTTCCTCATGTTGAGATACTAGTAGTAGGAAAATTATTCTCCGACAAAAGAAAGTGTGAACAAGCTGTAAGATCTGCCACGGTCTTTTCAGAGTATTCAGTGACAGAAACCAGTACAGCAGAAATAAGAGGCCTATATATTGTGTATTTACTGCTACACTCTGCTCTTCATAGTACAATTATTGTTCTTCAAATACAATATCTGTAGATTGTGGAACATATTGCCTGAAGGTTTCACAGTTGTCTTCACATACCTTTCATGTTCTGTTCACAAAAAAAAGATTAGGTAACTTTAAAGGGAACAGTAGCACACACAAACACTTATATATGTTCCTGCTTGTTTTGCCTGTCCTTTGTCTGCTTGCCTAATTTGCAGCCTTGTGAGATAAGAGTTATTTCCTTTCTTACCTAAAGCACTTACATACCAAGTCATTTTTACAATCATTCTTGTCCAGTTTGCTAAAATATTTTACTCTTTTTCTGTGGACATTGAGTGATATCATATGCTTACTATTTCTGCACTGGCTGGGCATAATTTGTAGCCAAGTTTCTGGTGTAAATACTAATCTTTAGGAGTCTGTTACCTCTATGAACGTTCCTACGAGAACACCTGTGGAACTCGAATTCCTCAGCTGAAGAGGATGGGACAAACAATAGGAACTGTCAGATACTCTTTTTATTTTTTCCAAGCATAAATGTATTTTCAAAGTTGCTTACATTTATTCCTTTTACTAACTGGATAATGCCTTCTTGTGTAATTGAAAGAAAATTAACATGCCATCTGAACATCTTCCTCTGAAAGATCAGATTCATGATGAAATTACTGGGTATATCTGTAGCATTTCAGGGAGCCTATACCTACTGGAACACTGTGATTTCATTTTGCTACATCTAAAGTCGTACTTGAGTACAACCCAACATACGGTCTTCAGCAATCTCAGACCAGTTAAAATACTTCCAAGTAATCGTTGATCTTAAGCGACCAGTGAAAGAACACCATACTTACCCAGTTTTTGTGATTATCACATGAAAAATATAAATATGCTGAGGACAAAGAGTTTAGGCAATATAGCAGCACACGGGACAAAACTGGAAATTCCTCTAAGATTGTCATTATTTTCAAAAGTTACTAAACCATTCAAATGCAGAGATGCAATTAATCATTTGCATACCACAAATTCACATAAGCTGATCCCTCTTTCACGCTCGGTTTGGACAACAAGATAGTACAAAAGAAACAAGAATATTTGCAAGATGGGTTATATGTTTCTATTCATGTATATATAGAAATAATGGAACCAGTCCCTCAAACTTTCAAAAAATATTTTTCATCCAGCAAATACCTAAACTAAGAAAATTTCACCCAGCAGCCAGAAGTTTTCAGAAAGTTATGAGCTGCTGAAAATGGGATAGTGTGGAAAACGTCACACAACCTGAACAGTAGTCATTTTCTCCCCTACTGTAATATGTTACAGTATAATTTATTCATGTTCCAAAGTACATTAGGTAAAAGTAATGAACTGTTAGTGCTGGAAGAGTTGCCTCCAATCCCATAAATGTCAATACAGTTTCTCACGTGGAAGATTAAGGTGGGGCTTTTGCCTCAATTAATTGTTTTGCAGGTGCACTAAATGAGCAAGATTCCATTGTGGTTGGAAATACAAAGTGCTTGTCAAAATGCCATTTCCTACTGAATTTCAGTTTCCTGCCCTGGAAAACAAACCCTAATAGCTTCTTCCTGCCCCGATTGACTAGCTCGCTTCACATTTTCCATGCTTTTTGGAATAATTATGGCAATTCCTAAACATAAAAATGGTTGCTTGCAAAGTATATTCTTTTAAATTAATTCTTCAGACAGGAAAGCTATTCAGAAATTAAAACTTACCATTTTCTAGCTGTTGTGGTATAGTGCCTCCTCCTGCCTTTTTTGTGATCATCTCCACTTTTCATACTGCAATGAGTTCCTTTTGTTGTTCACTTCACAGAGTTCTATGGCTCGGGTTTTTTTATTTATTTTTTATACAGAAATTAGATCTTTTCACCCACATAAAAATCAGGATCAGAATCAGGGCAGGCTATCTATTTAGTTACACAGTATATCTTCTTGAAACATTAATGGGTAAAGACAAAGTATATTTTCACAGAAAAGAGGTCCCTAATGCATTTAAATCGATTTGAGTTATTAGGCAGCATTCACTGCAAAGTTTGTTTTTATACTACCTTTTTTTTTTTCCTGAAACCATCAGAAATTTCTGTTTTACAGTAAAGATTGCAGTCTGTTCTAAGCAGGCCAGGACTTCCAAAGCATTATTTAAATGCCTCAGCTGAATACCAGCATTCTTTCATCCCATTTCACACACCAAAGTACCAAAAGGGTAAATAACTTGCAGTATCATTTTTGACTGACTTGACTTTGAAAAAGGCACAATCTCCATAAACAATGGAGCAGTTGTTAGGTGCTTAGCTGGATCTCTAAATGATCCCATATGCTAGTCTGCTAATGCTGGTAATGATTATAAACACCGCAGTTCATCATATTAATGAGTTATAGCCAATAGAAAAGGACAAAATCTCTAACTTTTCCACAAACTTAGTTAAATGTCAAGGTTTTTAAAGGCCTAGTTAGCAAGTATATTAGATGAGATATGTCAGTTTCCCAATTTACGACTCTGACTTGTCTCTTGTGATTCCTTATAGCCTCTAGCCATTCTCCTCTTACCTGAGGCATTCTCTGGCAAAAACCTGATGCTTCCAGTCATTCTGCATTCTTGTGTTCCTTCAAAAATAATTGGACAGGCACCTCTCCATAAACAATCATCATTAGTCACATAAGGTACACAGATAAGAATACCACACAAATAAGTTTCAAGAGAATGTCTCGAGCCAAATAATAATAATTTGGCCAGCATGCTAAAAATGTGATTGACAGAGACTTAATGCACTTAACACTTTTCCAGCAGGCTGTTAAAATTAGTTCCTTGATGCTCAAAAAGTCCTGCTCCCAGAAAAGTGACACCGACATTGACCAGTGAGTTTGTTGCTGTTCAGTAACCTGCTCCATTTCCAGACTATATGATTAAAGTCATTATGGGAACTGTCAGTAGCAGGGAAAAAAATGAAAACTGTCATGAGAAGCAACTGTTGGAAATCTTAGGATTTTTTTTATGATGCTAAACTATTTTAAAATATTTTTTGTAATTTTAACATCACAATACCCAGCCATATAATATGGATCCATATAATAAATAGAATCCTTTGAGGTTCTACCATAAATGGTATACACATCCTTCTTTATAAGGTATGTCGTAGAAAGGAAATTAATCCTTTTCCTTGAAAGAAGAGTGAATTTGCTTACAAAATTAATCCCTATTTTAAAATCTTACCATCATATTTAAATCCTCTAAATTAAATAAATAAAAGCAAGGGGGGGGTGAAGGAAGAAACAGTTGCCAGAACTCTTTTAAGGAAAAAGCCTGTCCACAAAGTAATCATTTCTAATGTCAGTCCTACAGAGCCAATTAGTTGCTTCCTGTGACTGTACTCAATTAGAGAGGTAAAAATGTCCTAATTTCAGTTTAAAACTTTCCTAAATTTATTTCAATATTTGATGCAATTATATAGGAATAATTTCATAGAATACTTTCTACTCTTAAATAGCCACTAAGTTCTGTTTTCATTGACCCACTGAATGCACTATAAATTGTTGTTAGTTATATGGAGATCACAAGACCTATGACATGCATTGCTCAGATAGACGTAAATTATCGTATTTGTTGCACTTTAATATTTTGGCAGGAGATACTCATTTCTTTTTAACAAATTCACAAATATTTAAATCTGAAGCTGTTTAAAGATTCAGTGTTTTTTCATATTAACATAAAGATCTAACTCTTTCCTTAAATTTAAATAATTTTATAGATCAAGAAGGTGCTTAAAAGATAGTGTATTTATCTAATACAATAATACCAACACTAGAATTTTCTTATATTTATTTTTCTTTTCTCACCTGCTACGCCTAGGTTTTGACATTAAGAATATTGTGTTTGATATTTTCAGCATTAAAAACCACTTTATGCTTTGGTTCCATTTTACTCCCAGTCAGAAAGATCAGAAAAAGCTCAAGTCACACAGTGAGAAACTTTATCCACTGAATGAGACATTATCCATTCCACCAGACTACAAATCAAAGAGTATCTCTTAGGCTGCTTAAAAATTCATTTTAAAATCTGATCCTGATTGTACTTTTATGGTAATTTCATACCATCAATCATCCTTTTACCTTTAGTCTCTAGGTCCACTGCTTTCCCCATAGATCTCATTCACTCTACCTCATTATAATTCTTTAGGTGAGAAAACAGGGTAAGAAACCTTAACAGAAAATGAGAGAAAGATGTAAATTTCTCGAGAAAAGTCAGGTTCACTAAGAAGCAAAGCTAATGATATGTTCTGATCTATGTTTTTTAAAAAAAATTAAAAGATTGGGGTGGAGGGGGATACAATGGAGTGAAAAACATATTTCCCATGCAAATAATGTGTTTGTAATCTGTATTCGAACTCAACAATATCGCTTGTACAACTATGCTGTCAAAACACCTTCTTAGATGGAGTTCCTTAAAAAAAGAATAAAAGAAAGATTTTTCTTTTTTTTTTTTTGAGCTCCAGAGAACTTTTTCTAATTACAGCACTGAACATCCTATGATTCTGCACTTTCAATTACAACTAAGACTGACCCATCTTTGCTAACACTATAGATTCTGTAGATTGAAATAATTAGGAAATGGAACTAGTTGTAGAGTGCTAGAAACATACTGATCAAAAGCCCTTTCTTACACCTAAACTTACCATACATAATTATGTAAAGTGAATATATAACTTTGTTTATTTCTCCAGCCGTGCTGATGCCTTCACCAAGAAACAACTGATCACAGGAAGGGAAAGCTACTGTATATTGTTCTGTCAACCAGTTCTCAGTGGCAGCTAAAATTCTGGGCAACAGTTGAAATCTATTCCACTTGTGGTGGTTTCTACATGAGTCACATTTTCCCAGAAGTGAGTATTACAGTTTCACTCTTTTCATTTGCATCCTGGCCATAATGAAAAGAGTTTTTTAGAGCATTGAGAGATGTGACAAATAATGAACCCACTACTCGAGACATCTAGACTGGAAGGAAAACTATTGTTAACCACAAGGGAAAAGAATGATTTTTCCAATACTGTAGGCCCATCCATGTTACAGTTCCTAACATCTTTAACAAAATGTAGCCATAAACCACTGAATAGCGGTAATAGCAATAATCCCTCCAAAATGGTTTGTTACCAGCAGTTAGTGACCAGTTTCTTAGTTAATGGCCTGAGGGGAAAGGCTTTAAAAAAGCTGTATTCACTGTTTCCTCTCAGGCAATTTAACTGGCTGCATTAAACTGTATTTTCATTTGGCTTCCTCACATTTGTACTCTGATAGAATTCTAGTCAGGGATGGGAAGGAGGTGGCGGCAGAGTATGTCATGACTGTACTTTGTAACAGAAACATTAAAAGAAAAATTTTCAGTGTCTTACTACTCTGACTGACGTTAGGATTTGGTAACGATAGTAATAATAAATTTTAAAGTCTTTAAATATAATGTAAAAAGTAATTATCAACTTTATCTGAAGAAAAACAAAAGATCCTTCAGCTTTATGGTATGATACAATGCCCTTGAAACAACCAGGGAATACAAGAAAAAACATTATGTGCTTTCATGCAAAATCAAAATGCTAATCTGAAATGCTCATTTATTTTCATAAACCAAGTAAAAATAGTACCTTATTTGGAAGAGTATCACATGCTAGCATGATACATGGTAATATTAAAAAGTTAATAAAACATGAGGACAGGAGGGCATATAAAACAATTAATATACAGTTTTCATTTGTATTTTACTGAGTTAATACATTGTTTCATGAAGTGCTTCCAACTATGTCATTGATGCACAGGCTTATGCAAGTGGAATTTTTTTTTTAAATATACATGCTTTACCCATACTTTATAAAAAACATTTTTAGTAGATGAAAATATTGTACAGTACGGTGCTCTATCAAAAGGTAAAGTAAGAATATCTTTTCATTATTTTGGTTGTGTAACAAGCTGCCAGTCAGTCAACCACCTGAACAGCACTATGCTGATCCCTCTGCCTGCCTCCACAAGTCACTGGGTTTAAATGGTATGTCTTTGTTTATTGCCTGCATGGATAAAAAGATTCATTAATCAGAAACTTTTTCCCAAGTATGGCAATAAAGTCAAAGGAATGATTGGCATTACACAGAACGCTCTGTAACATACACACAGGAATATATGCTCTCATTAGGCACAGCATATTAAAAAAACCCAAACCAAAATAATCTACATCTTTACTCACATTATATAGGAGAAAGGAATGATAGCGAGAAGAGCCATGCATGATGTGTGGGGAAGTGGGGGTGACTGAAGAGAATTCGAGGTTTCTACAGTCCCAGCCTGAACAGAAGGAATCAGTTCTGGGGAACTCCGACAACCTGCTTTATAGCTTTGGTGAAAGGCTGTAGATGGCACAATCCCGAGTCAAGTTACTTTTGTGCAGGAGACTGATGTCAGAGTTTGCTGGGGCAGAATTATTTGGTCTGTGCACAGCCTGCATGAGACACTCAAGCGGTTGGTACCACTACCCAGCTGCATTCTATGCATGAAGACTTAGTGAAACTGGCTTTTTCATTAACTTTGCTTTTCTTAAGGTGCTAATGCCACACTTCTCTTTGCTGCTTTGCCTCTCTGCCACCCACCGAAGGGAAAATCCTATACCCAGTGATTTTGCATCTACTGTAACTACCATATGCAGTAGACTATCATTTTACAGAACTCGTGGTGTTTTATAGCTGCATTCTGATGCTGGGGTGGGCTGTTCATTCTAACTGTATCATCTAAGTATAAAGTCAGCTGAATTATGGTGAGCAGAACGAACTGCATCACACACAAAGATCTGGAACTAAACAGACGTGGTGGTTGTTGGAAGCACAGAGTTCACGCAGTTAAGTTGGCTGTAGGTTGTCTTAAAAAACAGTGGTAATAAGCGGCATTAAAAATGACTGAAATTGAACAATTAGGGAGCAACACTGGAATTTTAATACAGTTAGGTGGAAATGTGAAGGGGACAAAGAAAACTAGCAAAAGTGGAGAGAAGGGCTTGTGCTTTGAGAGCGAAGTTTTTCATGGGAAGCAAAGGCTGAATATCCTTGAGAAAGGCCTTAATCAAGAAAGACACTTTCTTAAAAAATGGGATTTTATATCACATTCACAAGTTACAATTAAGATAAACCCAAACATTTTTCTGTAGTAAGAGTAACTGCACTTTTTTTTTCCACTGTGTGTTATGTATGCATTTGAAAACCTTTGGTTTTTGTGGTTTTCCCAGCCTTCTTAATCCTCAGAATATCAAATGTTAATTCTGGTTTTGCTGGAGGACATCTTTGTGGATGTACCTCCTGTACCTTAATTGAACTGATAAGAGAGAAGGGACTGAACATTTAATAATACATTCTTCCTTCAAAAAATTAATGAAACAAGAGTATGAATCATTAATGGAATTACTTCATGTTAAACTATCCAGAGAAGGTGCTAAACATGAAGGGCCTTGTCATTCAGGTGACTGTATAGGGTAAGCGTTCTGTTTGGATAGAAGGGGATTGGAGGAAATCTGGGCTCCACATTGTTTCATCTCTAATCTCTACAACAGGCTGAGCTGTTATACCCATTTGTCTGATGCCAGGCAAGATTTCAAAAACATCAAACTCAAGGATAGTTCCTTCGAGCTGAGGGACTTCTCAGATCAAAAGCTGAGCATAGGAAGGCAAGGAGAGTGGACTAAAAGCAAGAGAAAGACATGAGAGATAAGGTATTGTCTTGGCAACAGGACTGGCTCAGTGGTGTATGATTTGCTTATTTTGAAAGCAGAGTTACTTGAGTAACCTCTGTTCAAAATAAAACAATTTGTGTTAGTTTTGAATAGAAGGGCACCCAGAAGCTGTGGCATTTCTCTTTCAGATGTAGAAATCTTAAGAGCTGTAAAATCCTGATTCTGCTATGACTTTGGATGCAGCGATATTTGTTTCACGCTAGGCTGACAATTTCTGTCAATTTCACCATAAAAGTCATTTGACCTAGGAAACGTCCCTACCTCTGATAGCCTCTGTAGAAAGAACTGGACTGGCGATACTGCCCTGATTTCTAGACAATTTTCTTTCACTGATGATAGAGCAACAGCTGATGACTGAGGCAGGAATTCAAAGAGATTGTAACTGGTGGATTTTGTGTTTAACAGTGTTGTGGCGATTTACAGAGATATACAAAGGGTCAGGTACAAAAATAAACATTTTAAAGTTACTTTTAAGAAAGTATTTTGCCATAAGGATGACTGTATTACCTATATTACAGGCAGTTGTTCGCTCAGGAAGACTGGCAGAGAGGTGCCCTGCTGGTGCCAGGGAATTGATTCTTTGCTTACTTGATTTGTTCCTTACATTCTCCAAAAAACTCTCAACTTGTTTCACTTCCCAATGTTTTATTTAAATCTCAGTGAGATGATGGAGCATGGGAAAAGACCTCCCTATTTCGTGGCTGATCCTCCTTTCAAATCTCCAGGCTCAAACAGAATTGCGTAGTATTATGTGACCCTTTACACTGCCTGCTCTGTCAAAGCTTTGGCTGCCAAAGTGGTCAGTGATGAAGTGATCTCTACCATGATTTCTGCAATACTAGCAATGGTGTGAGAAATACAGCTCCTCCATTAAAAAAAACACAAACAAACAAAAGAAAAACAGAGACACACAACAACTTGGTTTTGTTTAAAATCTTTTTCTACTTTGCTCCTCATGCTAATACATTTGTGACAAATATTATTTTCCCAGATGACACTTGTACAGTAGGTCTATAGGAAATGTCAGCCAGAGAAAAAAACTCCTGCATTAATGTGCATTCTGAAAGCCTTCTCATTATTTCTTATGCCAACTAGGAGCTTACTAAATAACAAAATAGAATGCAAATAATAAAGTAATGCAATTAAGCTTATATAAATTTGGGGAGCTCCAGAAATAGCCGAGAAAATTGCACACAATATTTATGTATGTATCATTCCCATAAGAAAGATGGGGTACTGATTTTATGCACACTTTATATTCTTATCACTCAAATCGTAAAAAAGAAAACACATTTAGGTGATACTGTGCTATGGAACAGCATACAGAGTTGAGTACAATGGAATCTGTCAGAGGTCATCTTTACGGATTCTTTCAAAATAGATTTCTGTGTGAGAACTGCAGTAGGGCCAAAAAAAGGACAATTTCAGAATTATCCTCAAATTTAGGAGATTTTTTTTAAGTGAATGAGGATGGTTTCTCAATGTTTTTATCAGATTATATCTAATGTTTGTAAGAAATTATTTCCCAAATTTTTGTTCTGAAAAAGATAATGAACAATCATTCCTTAACCAATTTCTTCATACTAGTGATATTTATATGGGCTTCCAGCTTGTCTTCTTTTTGTCAGCTCTTTCTAGTTTATATAAGCCTTCCTCTTCCAGAAACTCTTCTGTATACTCAGTTGTCTAGATGATTATGCACAGATCCAAGGACGGCCTTCCAGGAGGAATGCCACAGGGAACAGGAGGGCTATATACATAGTATTAGTTCCCCAGAAAATTACGAATGCCCAGAATGTCTGCCCAGTCAGTCCTGCTCTTAGGAACATAAACCTGTGAAGTTTCATATATGTGTTGGTCCAGAAACTAAAACACAGTATGACACATTATGGAGACTGTGCAATTTTCTTTAGCGAGTCAAATTACTGTAATCTATTAAAGGGATTTTTCTGCAGATATTATTTTAATGACAGAGGTTCAGAATGTTTCTGATACCCAAATCAAAAAAGGGTTTAGGGCAAGAAGAAACATTCTTTTAACTGTCTTAGAAACAATCTAATTTAAGCTTAGAGCAAAGAACAGAATCAGAGAAACTCAGATTACACTCAGCCACTCAAGGAACAAAAAGATGTGTGACCTGGATGGCCAGTGAGAGGTAGGAGCCCTTCTAGTTTGGAAACCAGAAAGAAAACAATTGAACACCAGCTATAGACAGAACATTATTAAGAAAGCGTAAATAATTTCAAATAAATTAGAACGTGTCTGATGTTTATAAATATGTAAAGGGTGAGTGTCACGAGGATGGAGCCAGGCTCTTCTTGGTGACAACCAGTGATAGGACAAGGGACATTGGGTACAAACTGGAACACAAGAGGTTCCATTTAAATATGAGAAGAAACGTCTTCTCAGTGAGGGTAACAGAGCACTGGAACAGGCTGCCCAGGGAGGTTGTGGAGTCTCCTGCTCTGGTGACATTCAAAACCCGCCTGGACACATTCCTGTGTAACCTCGTCTGGGTGTTCCTGCTCCGGCAGGGGGATTGGACTGGATGATCTTTCGAGGTTGCTTCTAATCCCTGACATTCTGTGATTCTGAGAACATGGCCAAGTGGCATTTATCTGTATACTGGAGGCTGCCATATTCTGAATTCAGCTTCATATGAATGGCTATAGGTACTAAGGAAAATCCCCTTTTCTTCTATGATGATTTTCTCACCAGTAACTGTTAGCCTTAAAATTACGGGGCTCTTAATAAAAAGAAGGGGTTCAGTCCCTCCCACATATAGATGTGTTAGGAAATTAATGTCACAAGCAACTGAATCTCGCTGGATTTGGTAAAATTATTCTCTCTTTATGTTAGTCTTCCTTTAGAAAAAGTCCCTCTCTATCATAAACACAATATCATAAACCTAAGCAGTAGAGAAATATTCAGTTAAAACTATCATTACATATACACACATATCAACACATACACAAAGTTACAGCCTCTTGTTATTTGTCTTTTTGTTTCTTTAGTGAGCTATCAACAAAATTTTCAAGGGTAATTTTTTTTGAAAGCATGAAGTTGGAGACCCTGAAGTAAAGTTATAAAGGTCACACAGTTATAAAACTCAAAAAGCCCCAGGAGTTTTGGTGAAAAATCTTTCACAGAGCTAAGAATTTTAAGATAAAATTATTTTTAAGTTAATAACAGTAATAAAATTAATAAATTAAATAATAAGAAAATTCATAAAATTTAATAAAATTTAAACTTCAAGTCCTTTTATATTTAATCATTAGTATACTTAATAAGGAAACATAAATATGATTCAATACAATTACAGGAATTAGCAAAACAGAGCATATATGGGGAAAAAATACTCTTTCTCTAACATGCTACAGATGATAAGCAATAGTTTTTATTTTAAATATTATTTGCTTAGATAATTCGAAGAGGTTCAGAGGCCACAGTAGGGAACAATCATGTGATAAGACACAATTTTCTCTGCCTTCCAAAAGGTCCGTCTTTATCTTATGTATCCTCCTCACATTTGCTTGTCAGATCTTACTTGTAGCATTCTAATATTTCTTTTAATGAAGTCTGATTATATTTTCAACTGATTTCTTTACATCCTGTTGCTCTTCACCATCTTAGGAGTATTTTTATTCTAGCCTAACATCAAGGACTTTAAAGAGGGCATTTTAGAAGCTGTATTAAACTGTAATTTGTTTCTTCTTGTTATTTTGTTAACATGCTGAATGCTGGAAATTACAGGTATTTATAAAATTAAATATTTTTCTTCAAAACATACAAATGTGCGTTACTAGGAATGAAAATACCTCGTGCACGAAATCCTGAGGAACATGCTCAGATCTTTTTAGACATCTCAGAAAAGTATCTAAAATGTCAGTGTTCTACAAAGACTACGCAAGTCTGACACAAAGTGATCCCTGCTGGGAAGAACAACAAAAGTGCTGGTTGTAATTGTGAGGGGTACCTTTGCTCATAAAAACAAGGAAAGCAGAAGACACTCTAAGTTCCTCCCATTAATTTAGCAAAGGTCCAAGTGGGAGTGATGCACAGCCAGATCAGTTCCTCCGCTCCAGAGCCATGACAGTCTCCACTAGCAGTGCCCTGGGAATTACTTTGCTCTCAAGAGGCTGACTGCATGCTTTGTGCTTTCTGCAGCATCACTAACAAAAAGCATTCTTGGAGCTGAGTTTGGTTTTCTGTTAGTGAAAATGATCTCTGAAACCAAGAGACTATAGTCAGATGGGAGCTACAATGCTGAAAAGATTAAAAACTTGTTTGGGGCTCTAAACTGAGCAAACACAGTATGGAAGTTGAAGAGAAAACATTATAGAAACTATACTTTTAGACAAATATTTGAGAGAGTGCATGTCTTAGCATAGAGGAAATTTAACATACTTTTCCATTAAGTTTTATTTGTCTGTGTATATTTTTGGTTAAATTCAAAATCTAACTCAAATTTGAAAAATATAACTAGCCCTCTTTCAGTGATATCATATATGACATATCCTCCCCCTTTCCCCATATTTTTCTTTTTATCTGCTCCTCCTGTTGACAAAATCTCAATTACTTTCAATGTAATGGTTTTCTAGTGTCTCAAATGTAACCTTGATCACCCCTTCTGTTAAAGTCTTCAGACCAGTCTTCTCACAGACAGCCATACTTTTTCCAGCTTGAGAATTTATTCAGTCTTCAGTTCTAACCATATATTTTTCTGCCCCCTCTGATCAATCTGTCTGGAGTGCCACTTTACCCCAGTGTGTTGTTTTCTTTCCTGCCCATATTTCTGAATTAATATATTTAGACAGTCTGTTTCATCAATTTTAACATTAAACTCTTTCATTACCTGCTTTACCTTAAAAAAACCCAAAACCTGGAATCCCATAACTTCCTAACTTCAGAGCAGCTGTCTACCTAGTAAAATAAAGACATAACTTCATTATCATGTGCCAACATCCCTGGCTAGCTAAACCCAGCTAGCACAGGACACAATAGCCCACAAAGAAGGGTGCAGCACCAGCTTTGCAAGGCAGGAGTCCGCAGCACCCTTGGAAACTCTGTACTTCGGTTGTGGAAAGCCAGCACAGCCCCTGATCTCTCCACATAAAACTGAGGAACTACTCTTTCATGAGGGCCTTATTCAGTGTTCTAGTCTGAAAACTTGTTTCTTCCTAATTACGTTAAATACGTGCACTGTCTCTGCCATTGCGGACCCACCCACTATCCTGAAACAAAAGCAGGAGTTGCGAGTATGTTCAAATACTTTGTTAATAATTATTTTTATCTCCAAATGCCACACTGTAGTATCATAATTTTTTACTAAACCATTTTCTGTAGTGTTTATGTAGTATCACTTGTTTATCCTTAACAAGCATAACGAAATAGCTGCCAAATCAGGCAGAAACAGATGTTTTCTGTTTGTGATAGTATGTCTCTGATGTATAAAAGAGCATATGACATCTCAGTGCAAAATTATGACACAATTTTCCCCCTCTGAGTATTTCCTTCTCACACTTCCGCTTCCTAGTGGTTTATACTCTGAAACAGATATATGAAGTCTCTTGCCCTTTTCAAAACTGGATAGAGTGCCATGGTTGAATACCAAGCTATTTTAAAAATTTGCTATTTCTTGCTATCTAAATAAAAATGCTTATTCCCTTTTAAAATTATATTTAAATCCAGTACACAGTATGGTGATGAGCTGCTAGACTTATTGTGTGCATGTAAAAACACGTATATATTTATATATGCTAATCTATTTAGAACACCCTTTATTTAGGAAATACATCATTAATTACGGTGTCAATAACTACAAAACAACTAAAAAGCCATGCGCTATGAACCGTTCTGGAAGTAAAAATATTGTGTTTCCTAAAAATATTCTTTAACAGGCATAGACTCTGCAACATCTGTTTTCCTGATTTTATTTATTTAGAGACTAAATCTGAAAATCTCATTAATTTCATTTGTTTTTATTTCCATCACATGATAAGTGAAAAGAGGTTATAAGCCATGTTCTCAGCTGGCAAAAAATGCCATGGCTAAAAGAGCAATGTTTTATGCTAGCTAGGAATCTACCCCCATGTTTCTGAACATTACTCATTTGCTCTTTTAAAATGTATTTTTAATTTAAAGAGCATGAGCCAATGAACTGTGGTATATACACACTGAAAACTCAGAAGCATGCTGCCTGTTATTACAGGGATGAACATCAGATTAACACCTGATGTTGGTCGTTGCTGAGATAATCAGTGTTTCCTCTAGATAAAAGAAATGCAAAAGATTTCCTATCTGCACCTCAGAATGGAGCCAAATCCAGTGCTCCATGAGAGTAACTTTACAGTGGAATTTTTACAAGACAGCATGTGGGGAACTCACTGAAGAGGACACGGTGACATAGTATGTTTAAGGAGAAATAGCCAAGCTGAAAACAGGCAATACATAAGATTCATAAAGTAGTGGTGAGGGGATAAACCACATTTAATACATTCAAAAGTGGTCATGGCAATTAGGAATAAATGAGTCAGAGTTCAGACAAAGTGTTTTAAACACAAAGTAAAATATAAATATCCAGAGAAGAAAATCACTCTGAAGGCTGGACTGATTTCAATGGCAAGAAATTTAAAAGTGCAAAACACAAAATAACATATTTAGGGACTAAATGTAGAGAATGTTTCTGCAAGATTTTCAGAATGATTGTTACATGAACATTTAAAGCCTGGGGAAAGAAGTTATAATAGGTGGGAATGACACCTTCTAGTGACAATTTTGGAAGCATAAAGTCCAAGGCAGGTGGCACAGGGACGCAAGTTCCTTCCCCTTAGAAAGGTGTTCTGACTGGAATCTCATTTGAGATCTTGGACTAACAGGGATTTATCAGTGTCCCATTTTTTGCACTTTTCCTAAGTCACCTTCAGCTCAGCCAATCCCATCTCTGGCAGGAATAAACAGGCCACCTCTGCATGTGCTAACCTGACAGGTTCCCTCTCATGCTCTGGCAGCTAACACCATGCTAAGGCATGATATTTGTATGGCTTGCTTTGACTTATCCTTATCCCTGGCAAAACAGGTTTGAACAACTGAGCTGAGCAGCCACTGCTTTGAAGCTGCAAGTCTGGCTACTGGGTTTGAGTGTTTGCTGGAATGTTCTTTATCAATGTCATAATTGTAAATTTTATGCTTAATTGCTCTATCAGCCATAACTGATCATATTCTATGGCAAATAATCTATTACAAACATACAGTGGTATGAAGTTTGTTACAAAAATATTTGTCACACCAAAATCTTACATGGGGATTCTTAAACAGAAATCCTCTGTTCTCCTTTAATTCTACTTGCTTTGCTGGAATTTCCTTCTCTGAATTTCTTCTTCCATCATCAGTCACTCCTTTATCTCAGCTCTTGCAGTGCTGTGTAGAAAAGGTCATCTCCAAGCAACACTACTTTGTGGCCTTCTCTCTACCTAGTACTGGATGTCTCTTCTCATCTCAGCTGGGTGCACTGTGCTAGTTTCTCGTCTTTCTGAAGTGGCTTAGGAAGAGCACTCTCCTGCATTGCAGACTCTGCTTCTTTCCTCCATTTTTATTTAGTGAAGCATGAAGTATAAACATCAGCAGCTTCTTCTAACACAGCACAATTTCCCTGGTACCCAAAGATATAAGTCGAAGCCACCAATATTAGTGTTTTTTCAGATGAAATGATATTCTAGAAGGATACTTTATGTTCTCCTCCCTTAAGATAAATGCCAGATAAAATTGTTACTGTGTTTCAATGGTGCCTGACTGAAGATCTTGTTAACAGTGGAACAGATAGAGCAATAAGAAGGTATTTCATTCATCAGCATATTCCCACCTCATATCTCAAACCTACTGAAACTAGCTGAGAATGAAAGTCTGTCTATACGTTAAATCTGCCCTAGACATTTCACCTTTTCTTCAAAACTGAGAGGTGCTGTACTTGGCAACACTGATATTGGTCCACTGAATAGTGTTGTATTTACCTGCATTTTCACTCTTTTTTTTTCTCTCTCTCTCAGAAAATACAGGGCCTGACAGTGTTTTTCCTCTTTTTTTACCAAGAATTTTATTCAACAGTTTTTTAATAACTTACCTTCTTTCACTAGCATTAGTTATGCCTTCTTTTCTTCACATTCTAACTACTATCTTTAAACCTTTCATCCTCCTCCACACTTCCTGATCTCTCTTCACTAACCACTTCTATTTCTTTGAATTGTCTTTTTCATGTTAGTTTATGCTCTCTCTCCTCCCCTTTCAATCTTTATCTCAATGTCAATCTTTATTTCAATCTTTATCTTCTTCTGAAAAGTCATTCTCAGTTTCTACCTGCTTCCCTTTACAAAAGATTTCTAATCAGTTTGCTAATCCATAAAGTTATATTTCTTTCTTCTTTCTGGAGATTATTCTTCATTGTTCAGTTCTGCTTACTGTTTGCCTCCATTACGCCCGGCTTGCACTGAGCCCCCCAGCTAGGTATCTGTGGCAGCTGGTAGTTGTTTAAGGCAAACCTATGCATATATGTTGTCATGATATCCAACTAGTAATAAGAACCCTAACACTCCTTTGCAGCCACACATAAAACATCTCAATGTTTTCTAAAGTTTAAGTCTAACAGGCATAAAGCAGCCAGGAGCCAGGGTTCTAGTTGTGTGGTTGCAGCAGTATGCTCAGGGAGAGCTAGAGCTCTGTTTTACACGGCTGTGGATGTATCTTTACATGCTGTGACTCGGCTGGGGATGAAAAACAACTAGGAGACACTAAGGACTCGCACTTGCCACATCTTTTGGTCTATGCCATCATAAGTTTCAGGTCAGCTCAAAACATTGATGAAAGTATAAAAATTAGCACTACAAGTACCTATGCAGTTGGTTACAGCAGGTCTTGTGTTTGTATTCCCTTCTTGCTTAAAAAGTTCCTTTCCTATATTTAATTACAACGCTGTGAAGTGGCTTAGCATGAACTGACAGCATCAGATGTAGAGGCAAATTATGATGTATGCCAGAGCAGGAGGGGTGAAACCATCTGCCCATAAAGGCATACTGTGAGTCTGCCCATTTTTCTGGTCAGATTGGAGCTCTGCAGGATATATTATAGCAATGGCTCCAGCACCTTATGCAGCCCAGCCTGGACATTTTCTTCCTGCTAAGAATTCTAGCAGGATCCCACCTGTATAATTAAAGAGCAATATAACCACTTAACATTTAATTTATTGGCCATGACTACATATTTTTGTTGTTGGTTTGGTTTTTTTTGTTGTTGTGTTGGGGCTTTTTTAATATTAAATCAGGTGAGTCAGTTTTATAGTTTGTGTTATTATAATACAGAGTGTTTCAAAAAGATGGACCCAACTTGAAATCACTATATCTTTGAGACTGGGTCCATCTTTCTGAAATACCACGAACAATAAAATTCTAGTCAAAATAACCACAGAATGTACAAACAAGGTGAAGACACTGTATCATAGAAGAAAGAGCTCTCTACCTCAGTGAATAATTCATTTGTGAACCATGGAGGTGATAAAAATCTGAGAACAATAAATAATCACCACCACAAAGCTTGAGAGTACTGAGTGGGAAGCGACTCACTTGAGCTCAAAGACAGTGGAAACAGTTTGGTTCTAGCTGCCCTGCTGAAAATGCCAAGACTGTTATCTACTATGTTAATATAATCAAAGCTGTGATCACGACCTCTTCAACCTCAGGTGAAGAGAAAATACTACAGCAGAAAAGTAGCTGTCAATTGTTTCTAAACCTACTGAAGAAAACAAGCAGAGCATGTTGCTAATCCAAGCTGATGACAAGAGTGTGGAAAATTAAGAGACCTTTACGCCAAAAACATCTTCAGTGGCTGGAGGCAGAGAATGTGGGAAATTTACTGTGGGCTGTAATAATTGCTGTCTGCCCTGGGAAATGGCATCAAGGCCAGAGCAGTCATGGCTCCATGCAAGCACATCCCCTAATTATTGAAAAACCTGTGTGGAGTCTCAATGTTAATCAGTCTCTCAGAGACTTCAGCTTTATGTGGTTAGTGCAGATTTATGGCATTTTTCTTTTCTTGTTATTAAAACTGATATTTCACAAGGAAGGAACTATCTCCAGACAACTGTTAAAATGCAAAGTTTCAGTCATAAAAGAGAACTGCAGGATTATTCTGAGACTATTCCACGGAGAACCCAAACAAGAAGGGTAAGAAACAAAACATCAAAGACACAAGGAAAAACGGAAGATGAGACTTTAAAATATTAACTAAAGACGCAACAGTTGGCCTACAGATTCAAGAGGTTATAGTGTAATTAATTGAGTGCTTGTTACAATTAGGGAAATAAACAGTGCATATACTAATGCAACATTAATAATACATAACTATAAAAAAGTAAAACAAATTGAGAGGTTTGCATGGCAACATTAGCAGAGTTATTTGCATTATTGTATCAATGATGTCGCTAGAAAACAAACACACACAGAACTTCAAAATTCTATTACATGGCCACAGTTTGCTTCCTTTTACTAGTGCTGCAGGAATAGCACAATGTAAAATTTCTGATTATATTTTGGTCCTTAATGCTGAAGCAGTTTTGAAATATTATACACAATGGTTCTTTGCCAAATGATATATCTAATCAACGTTTCAGATTTTCTACCAGCTGTAACTGAAAATTTCTGGCAAACAAAGTGGAAAAAGTTGTATGTCTCAAGATCTTCTCTCTTACATATTACATCAACCCCAACCTTCCAGAGGTAGCTACCACTTCATAAATAGAACCCTGGGAATGTTCACAGAAATGAAACCATAAAAATTGCAAACTTGTATGTCACTGACAGGATTTGAGAAGGGCTTGGGGGGGAGATAGGTGTGTTAGTCACACATCATTTACTTGTTAGTTGTCATCATTTTGAAAAATATGAAATAACAGATCCAATCTTACAGGTTTTCATTTACTAGTGATGGCTCACTGCTCTTCAGTGGCCTAAATTAACATCAAAATAATCTTTCTGGAAAGACACACATAAATACTGTGTAAGAACTGACCGTAGATTATATTTATAACCCAGCAACGGCACATTTACGCCATATAGGAAAAGGCTGTTCAAGATATCCAGTTATCTATATGGCAATAGGAAGTTCAAAAGCTGTAACTGGAATAAGCAGTGGGAATGCCTGAATCAGAGCACAAGACTGGAATCAAAAAAGGATATGCAAACTGACACCTGACATCAGCTCTTTATTCTGCTTATGATGCTAATGCTTAAAAAGAAAATAAGTACTAAAATACCATGCATATATGTGCAGGAAAGATGCAGAACGATTTACAGTAAAAAAAAAAAAAAATGTATGGAAAAGCAAGCAGTGTGCTCTCATCAGCACACAAAGCTCTTAGGTATGAAGAACCCCTAGGACACTCTTGGACTAACTTACAGTCCGTAACCCTAACTATGATGGTATGATAACTTAAATCCTATCACGTGCACTCAAAAGTGAATCACAGCTGCAGCTTTTACTACCCAATTTACTCTGAAGATGTAAATTATCAAGTACAACAATCAAGAAACATCAGTTGAGTGCTTCATATTCTATAAAGATTATGATGAAGTCCAGCTCACAACCAGAATACATATTTCTTATTTTGGATTTGAGCTTGAACGAAAGTCAGTTAATTCTGGGAGGAAAAACATGCAGTTAGGTCAGTATTTTATTCCCATAATGAAATTCTAAAGATCTGTCCCCATATGGAGTAATTTGGCTGCTACCAACACAACTAATACTGCAACAATTGTTTTAATAGCAAATAAAAATAAGAGGGGAAGCACAGAAAGCTGTGCATGCTAGTGTGTTTGTCTGCCAGGCAAAAGTAATTAGACTGAAGATTACCAATTACAGATTATAATTCAAATGTCTGTAAAAGAAAAAAACACTCTGTAATACTCTATGTGGTGTTTTGCATATAGCAGTTTAGAGCTACATATTCTTACCTACATACATTTCTATTTCTCAGTATTAGCTACCACTCTGTGCTTTAGTAGTAAGATGCATCTCCAGAAGAAACTGAGGGTTTCTCACCATTTTGTAATAATATCATGCTGAATTACAACTGTTTGCAGATTATATGTAATATATATAAACATAGACATGAAAGTCTATGTTTTCACACTTGTTTATGTACCTGCATAATTGTAACTGTGCGCTTGAATTCCTACATGTTTGCTTTTTAGCACATTAATTTTAAACCATGAAAAGCTGAGGCTTACTGGCTGAAATAGGAAGTGTCACCTTTACAAAATACAGTATTCTACAGTAATTACTGCAAATTGCTATTTTTACTTATACTGTCTTAAATCATTGCTACAGAAATCCTGTAGTAACATTAAAAAAAAAAAAAAAAGGTGGAAAAATTCTTGATTTTACAGGTAAATGTAATATGCATCCCCAAAACTGTTTTATGCACAGGAAAATTATCAACAGGAAGTCAATTCAACCTTCAAATCATACATACAAGTAAAGTTTACCCTATGACACATTTTAATCAATTAGTTAAAATACAGCTGCTGGTATCAAAAATATGAACAGAAAGTGAACTTTTCTAAAGACTTAGTTCACTGCTTTTCTAATCTGCCACTTATAAGCCTTATAATAATGAGAGATTATTCCACCTTTTAAAATACATACAAGATTTTAGGATAAAAAACTAACTAAACAGAATCTTAAAAAGTTGAAATAAAAATCGTTCCATTAAGTAATCAGTGGCTACATAAGAATTTACATGTGATTTTCATTTTGTTTCATTATTTAATGAATTTTGCTTCATTTTACTTTATAAGCAAACCAATTTTATGTTGATATCCTGCTTTTGCCACTACCTGTACTACATAGCTGTCAATGGTGTCTTGCTGTGTTTTCATGTACATAAATAAGTTATCTGAGATGGATGCACCTTGACTAAATGTTTCCTGGGAAGAACAAAATAGATAACTCTTATTTAACCTCCACATGGAAATGACTGTGCCATAAGCAGTATGATCTGCTTTTCTGGGCATGCCTGGCTGTGTACTCAGTTCTCAGCATTTCTGGGTGTCCCTGCAGCCCTGCTTGCCTATTCCCTGTCCATACAGATACAGAATTTTGTCCCTCTTCAAGAGATGATGTAAACATGCTGAGAAAAATCTAAGATGAAAATGGCAAAAACAAGGGACTGCTCTTACAGGAAGGTCTATTTTACTATGCGTTCAAGGGAGAATGAAGAATTAGCTGTAAATGAAAGAAACATGAGTACTTGAAGGAAAACACTAGATGCAAACAAGGAGAATGACTAGCTCTTTAGAAATGTCTGTTTGAAAACCAGCCACGTAACTATCTGTGCCACACATTTTTGTCCAGCTCTGTTTATTGTTAAAATTAAAAACAAGTGTAGGATCTCTGCAGTGCCTGTATTTCATACACTTCAGTCATCACATTTCTCTGCTGTGGTACTTAAAGAACCTACACCAAGTAACTTGCAACTGAGAAAAGAAATAGTAATTTCCTGAAGGCTCTTGGGGAACTTGTCTTTGTAATGAGTCCTGGTTGGACAGCAGGGACCCAGCTTGCAGAGGAGTGTGCAAGACAGAGAAACTGCACGGTAGGGCTGTGAGCAGAGACCGAAAGGCATTGCCTACACTCTGCTCAGGTTGAAAAGAGTAAGGATTCGTTCTGAGGCCTTAGTGACAGTTCAGATGCCAAGTTTACAGGGGACAAGAAGATAGTTATTAAAATTACAAAATTAGGTCATTAAAAAATTAGAATGTAGATGATTATAAATGCACATTATGCAAGATTCTTAGCCCTGACCTTTTAAAGATGGTACAGTAGAAAAGGCTGGTTCTACAAAGCTCATAAGGTAGAATTTGTTGATTTCCAAACTTTTTGCTCAATACCACCATCCCAAGCCAATTCTACCATTTTCCTTTGGTTAGCCTTGGTTTAGCAATGCAGTCATGCTGCTGCCAGTTCCAAAAATGTACCCAAACCCTTTTCCCCATCAGACTGAGCAGCTCTAGCTAGTTCTTCTCATTCTGTCCCAAGCGACAAGACACTTCATTCTTCGGGATGTCATCCTCTGGCTTTACCAGTTATTGACCAGTTACTTCAACAAGGCACAGGCACATCCTGGAAGAATCCCCTATTCTGGGTTTTGGAGACATGAAATTCCTCTCAAAGAATCCAAGATCAAAGGCAGCTGTGTACATTACAGTGTATCATCCAGCAGGAGACAATGTTGAATTTCATTATGCATGTTAGCTTCTAATCTTTCTTGCCATAAACTCAAAGTATTATCTTGAAAACTGCCTTAATCTATCTCCCAGCTGAGCCATATTACTAAACTACAATTTCAGTGCAGCTTGTTTCTAGACCAAAATATTATGTACTTAGCTGAAATTGTTTAAATAACATTGTTCAAAGGAATTATCATTAATCACCCTCTAATAGGATATATTACTATCTGACAACATTGAAGACATATCTAAAGACTGATGTTGTTATGACATAATAAAATGTTATAAAGGTTTTGAATTCACAGTCAAATTCCAAGAAAAGGAGCCATTAGCATCGTCCTCTCTTCTTTCTGGGGCTGCAAGATTTAAAATTCAGAAGGCCTGTGTATTTGTGGAAAAATGATGGCCAGGATAGAGCAAGGTAAACAATATGCCTGATTTCTTTGAGTCTGAGGAAACTGTGGTGTAAAAATGCTAGATACATGTGTACTACAGTTACAATACAGAAGAATTGATGCCAAGAACATCCATTTTCAATAAACAGCATGCTCTGCCAAAACCTAATTCATAAGAAACTGTATGATACAAACTTTTGTTTCACATTTAGAAAATAATTTGACTCAGTTTTGGCCACATGGTTTTGGCCATGTGGCCACCACAAGACAAAGGCATTTACGTCAAAGCCTACTGCAACTGCACATAGATCCAAGGTCAGCTATTACCATAGCAATATGTCTTTTTCAGGATTCATGGTCCTAAACTGTCATTGCCAGCAGCTGCCTTCAATTTCACTCTCCAAAAGATGTTACTTTAACTAGATAAGCAAGAAGAAAAAGGGTAAGGCTTAACCGGATCAGTATTAACTCAAGTTACTCCCGCAAATTGAGGGACAACATATGTCACCTCCATCACCACTTTCTTTTGAAGCAGATCCATAAAGAATGAGTGAAGCTGTTCTAGGGATACAGGGACAGTGACTTATGCTGGGGAACTGCTGCTTCCCTGTTTTGGACATCTTGCAACTACTTAAAAATCTTCCTTGTCTTTGCATGGTAGTGAAGAAAATCAGGCAAATGTTACTGATTCCAGTAGCGTATCATTCCAACAGAAGCTCTGTGCTTCACTGAATTCTCTGGCTTTTTGTATCTCTGGAGTTTTGTATCCTGTTTTATACTTCCCTTGTTTTATCAGTTGTCACCTATTGCGCCTCAGTATTTTATTCTCAGGTGCTTCAATTATATATGAATGTGATGTGCTTCACAGCAGCACGTTTTCATTTGCCAGCTAACGATCTTTGTACGTGAATGAAGTAACCTACATTTAATTTCACAGGCAGTTGTGCAAATCTACTGTATTTCAGCTTTTGGGTTTTGTTTTTTTCTTGTGTGTATTTTGTTTTGTTTTCTGCTTTTGTTTGATAATTGATTTCTAGCTGGTTTTCCTCTGCTTTACAAATCTAAAATAAAATTAAACATATATATATAGGAAAGCAGTCCCAGAGCCTATCCCTAAACCTAATGGGAAACTTTGAGATATTAGAGGGCCTACCTGACCTAAGAAGTTTAGCCCTCATACTGGTTGCCTTAGTGGAGTTCATGTACTTAAGCTCAGCAATTTCTTAAAAAAATATCCATTATAAGAAATAGTAGCCTGTGTGGTTTTAGCAGTAGCAGTAATTAGTTGCAAAGCTTTAGCAGTAGTCCACAAGACTAATATTCAGAAGTGTTTTCATCCCACAATTAAGTAGATGTTGTCTCCCTAGTACTCCTAAAAATAAGACAGTTTGAAAATAGAGAGGCAAGATCCGTGCTCTGAGAGTATTGCCTACACAGATAAAATCCAGGTAAAGAAGAAGACAGGCACATGGACTGGCATTGATTTTCAGAAAATATTAGCAATTTCTGATACACATAAATGTGTTTCATAGTTCTGTATTTTTTTTTTACATAAATAGAAGTACACTGAAGGAAAAATCAAGTACACCACACATCATGCTTCCTTATATACTACCGCAGGATAGTGAAATAGCATTCAGCATCAAATACTTCTGAGTGTGAACTGTAAGTCTTAAAATCATATGAAATAAGAATCGGTGCACTGCATTATCAAAACCATCTTTCTTTTTGTCAGGTAGTTTTGTTTTCTTCACCTACTCGTCAGATATGTTTGCCTCAGTCTATGTTATTCAGAAAATGTAGTGGGTAGATGACATATGCTGAAGAAAAATGACCTGCCCACAAACCTTATGACTGACCACGAGTATTTTAAGGGTGTTCCCACTTCCCAAGATTACTTCACAGAGCAGATAATTATCTGTTCAAGCTCATGGAAAGTATGGGGCCTTTTAAGGAAAATTGGATATTAAGACTCACAGAGCATTTTGTTAAGCAGTCATCTTGTTGTCTGAATCTTCATTTCATACTCACACATGCATTTAATTTGCCAGTGTTCAGAAAAAATGTATAAAAGAATATGCATGCATTCTTGTAGGAAAGAAAAGAAAATCTCAGTATTAGAATCGAAAACAGCTGTATAGGGACAAAAATAATTCAAACAGAAACCCTCAATATATATCAATATAACATTGTTTTGATCTTTGCCTTTCTGAATCCTGTGACCACCTAATGTACCTTTTAGACTATTTCAAAATAATTTTAAAAGTAATTAATTCGGTAGGACTTTTAAAATCAATTGTTAATCCATTATTTGAGTGGCAGTCCCACTAATCGGGAAAGCAACATGAACAAGTGGTAAGTAAATACAAATCAAAATGCATCAAGAAACAAATGTTCAAAAAAACCCCAGCAATGCACTAGGGGATTTTCTGACTTCAAATCTGTGCAAATACAGATTGAGCTTAAGATGTGTGGTTATTGGTTAAACAATTTTTAATCAAATCTAAAGACCTATGTGCTCTTAAATGGATAATTTATGTGCAATGTTATTGTCTCTCAAGGTTTAATTAGATGTTTGCCTTGTGGCTAATCAGCTACAATTAATAATGAAGCCTATATTTATGTCACTGGTAGGAAATGTTAAAATAGCCTCCATTAGAATTTCAGTATCACTTTTGTGGCTGGTTGATAACAGCAATGTAATGTACCAGAAATTTCCATAAAATGATTTGGTAAGGACACTAAGACAAAATTACATTACTATAATGCAATGGTTTTTATCACAGTGCATAATTTTAAGTTCAGTTTGGAGGTATGTACCTAGAAGTACTTAATGCGGAAACGTATTCTCTATAAAGTACTTTTCAATCCCAAAGTTTCCGAAGTTCAATTTAAACATCTACTGTACCTAAAAAGAGCAACACTTCTTAGCCTTATGGATACAAAAGAGTTTGCCCATGGGAACAAAAACATCCATTAATCCCCAGACCCACTGAACCCACAGGATTTGATCTATCTCTGGCTTGATACACTGAATGTTTTAGGACTACATAACAACACAACATTTGGCCTTTCCATGCCTCTTTCACTCCTGCTACTTTAAGTTATAAACCTCAGTAAGTGAGTATTTAAAATGTAGGCAAGTCTCTGCTGGGTACTCTCCCACATGAAATACAGTACATAAACCACAGGCCAACAGAGAACAGGCCAAAGGCAATGCTGGCTGTCACTGACTGTTCCAGAAGTCAGCTAGAAAGAGAACTTCAGATGCCCTGACCTCAAACGACATCTGTTTTATGCAGTTAACATTGTTACTTCTCATTTACACTGCCCAGAACACAAAGGTCTCAGGGTTAGGCCCCACCATGAAATGTAGTTAGTTACTTGTCTGTGTCAGTGTTTGAAATGAGAGGCAATCAACAGGTGTGAACAGAACTAGAAAACAATTATGGAAGAAGAGTTTAATAGCTATTAAGAATAAACAGTCTTCAAAGACCAAGTGCCAAGCTTTAGAGTTCCAACTTACTGGGGGAAAAAAATTATACTTCAGTGCAAATTAATATTAGTACTTTTTGCTAGCAATCTTTCTGATTATCTCAAATGACTTTTTCACCACTTTAAGCATAATCTATCAGAAGAAGAAGGGAACTGTACAGGATAATTCTATTGTCATCACTTAAGTCATTCATTTTGATCGCACTTCCTTTGATTTAGTTAAATTCTCGTTCAGCCACAAGTCATACCACGTACAGAATAATGAAAATCACTCAGAGGAATCTGAAAGGCTGTAAATACTACTGTTTTACATTAGTATAAAGGAAGACATATTTAATTAATGTACAGTAAGGATATTCACTGTATATTTTGTCTCAGGAAATGAAAACTTGTTTAAGAATAACTTATTTATGGTGGTGTTGTAAAGACATCCTTATCTGTAAGTCACTGTTCTTTCACATAGGTTTCCATTTATTACAGAATCAAGACTATACAAATTTATGTATTAGAGCTATTTTGCTCAGTTCTCCATGAAACAAAGCTTGTCCCAACATATACCAGAATAAACACACAAATGACACACTGAATACACAAAACACAGTAAAATTTTCTAAATGTGATTACAGTGGTTGTTTCTATCAGTTACTAATATCAGTTCTACACATAAAACAGTTTTTAAATGCTCTATAGGATAAACGATCTTAACCTAATTCTGATTACTATTTTCCATTCAATCATGAAGGAGACCTTCAAACTCACTTGCCTGAGGCACTGAGAAGCTCCAGGTCTTTGACGCTCATGAAAGAAAGATAACAATCACTCTTCTGGGGAGAGAGATCTTATTATATGTACCCTGTGGGGTTTTTTTATCCTTTATCAAACTGCACCTTTGTGGGCCTTTAATTTCTTAATGGGTTGTTTATCTTTTCCCCCATAATTCATGATGATAAGCTACCTGTCATATGGATATTGTTATAGTGATGAAAAAGTTGTAGTGATGGGCCAAGTCAGTGATGTAGTTTGATTAACTTTTTATATAAATCTTTCTAGACAGCTTTCAAAAGCAGGCAAAACAAATAAGCTGATAATGTACAAATGTTTCAGCAGATGAAAATATATCCAATGCGTACCTCTAAATCTGTAAGTACTAACAGGTGAAATAAGTAAACGTTACCACAAAACCAGGAGGAGATATTAATGGGATAAATTTCGGTTTGTTAAAGAGAGGGCGTGGGAAAGGGAGCAGAAGCAAACATATAAAGTGTATGTTGGGACAGTTTTCTCTGTAATGCATGTAAAATATAGGACCTACAGTGGCATGATATAAAAGATTAAACAGCATGAGTTTTGGAAAGCAGTATTACTTGCAAGTCTATCATGCATAAGGTGATCACAAGCAAATGCTAATAAAACCTTTGTACAATGCTACCTCTTTGTTTATCCTGTATGTGTCTCTCAGGTGAAAGAAACACTCCTTTAGACACCTTTGAGATGTGTTAGGTTACCCTGAATCCAATTATCATTTGTTACAGCCATAAAATCAAAGTACAGTATCTCTGAACCTTCCAGACTGCAAATGAATGTTTCTACCCTCTTTTTAACAACACAAAACTCAAATTTCTACGTATGCAGAACAATAAGACCTGAAGAGGATAATTTTTTGCCCTTTCAAATATTTGGCTCTTTCCTGAGCCTGTTGTGCCAGCAATGGAACTTGACAGTGACCTAGTATATTGAAGCATAATACGTATATAACGAATACCAAGCTAGAGATCCGTATAGTAATTTTTACATTGAAAGTTTGTTTGATCTTCCTCAGCACTGCTGTCTCCATCTCATCACTCAAACAGAAAACTAAAAACGGAGATACATGATGTAGAGGCATTGCTGAAGCTGGTTAAACAAGATGCAAGTGCTACATTAGAAAACTTGTAGAAGTCTTTAGTCAGTGAGATATTATTCAGATCTAAATATGTATTTGCCATAAAGAAAAAATCAGAGTATTTCACTTCGCATGAAAAACAACTGTAGTGCCACAGTCAGCTTTTGGTTAAAGTTCATGCCAAACCAGCACCTACCATAGTGTGCCATCCAAGGTCTCAAAGAGTTGCAGAATCTTCTCATTGGAGGAGGAAGTTTGACTAAAGAAAACCTGGCAACTTTAGAGATTATTTCTATTCTATCAGCCTGTCATGTCTCCACACCTGCAGCCCACCGCAACCAGCATTAGCTTTTGTACATCTGTGTACATTTATTGCTACCCAGTAGCATCATCACTGTTGCCCCCCTCCAATTCCTTGGTTTTGTAGTTTTGACACTTCAACCTTTTCACCTCTGTTGTTTTTTCATATTTTTCTCCATGATCACTTTAGTTTTCACCAAGTCTTTCTCTCTTTCCCCTCTTCTAGAGTGGAGGAGTCAGGACACTTCAGTTCTTTTTCTTTTTCTGCAGTGGAGAGATTAACAGGTAACAGGAAAATCAAAACTACCAGGGACCAAAGATGAACAGTTGGGCAGGAGTCAAAAAAAAGCTTGAATAATATTGTGCTGCCTCCAGTACTTTAATTTAAAACTGAGGGACAATTTGAAGATGAGGAATGCCTTAGGAAATTAAGAAACCTACAAGAATCATTACACTGTCTTTTATCAACTGTAGTGCCGTTTACTTTATTTATATATATATTTTACATATATATATATATATCAGGAGAGAGAGAGAGTTAAAGTAATAGTGCACAGATCCTTGACTAGTTTTATGAGCAGTATTCAAGAGTCTCCAGATATGTTCTGGTAAGTTTTTGGCATTGCTGCATTTAAGCACAGACAGTATATTAGCAATTACATTTTCACGCAACCATTAAAGCTGCACAAACACATTTCCTAAGGGTATCAGTTGTTCAGAATGATTAATATATTGCACGTTTTACCTCTCCAGATTACATTTTTGTATATGCCAACAGGTGAACATTAAGTTTTGCTCAAAAAAAAAAAAAAATTCACACAAACTGTTTTTGCAAAGTTGATCTGCTATAGAATATTACCCTTCCTTGGACATTATCATTGCTTACAGGATTGGAAGAAGACATACCCCAAGAATAGGAACAAAGCGTTAGCAATTGAAATTCTATTTTTTTTTCCATGAACAGACACTTTTTCCCCTTCAGGACTTGCAGGCCAGTCATTTCTAGACCAATTATATTGGTGCTACAACGCAGCATTGTAACAGGAATTGGTTTCATCCTTAACCACAGAAAGGCCACTGCCTCTTCATATCACTATATAGATGTAGACTGTCTTTTGTTCTTTGTTAAAGCGTGTCCTGTCTAAGTTACATAATGTTTGGCATCCAGGATCCTCTAAACACATCTCCATTATAAAAATCTTAGTTCTGTTTCAAGTCAAATGATTTATATACGCTTAACATGGAAGATGTAGCCATAGTGTAAAATGGTAGCTTGTGAAATACTTGAGATATCATTGCAGAATATTACCAGTGGTTTGAAATCTGCTGGTTTATCTTTTCAGTGTTTATAAGTTTTCTTTGTAAGTTTATGTGTAGGCTACAAATAACTGTATCATTGAAGTGTTTCACCCAAAAAGCCATATGATAAGTCAAATGCTTTAACTGAAGTCTAACTAAATTGCACCAATATGTGAACCTGCAGCCCCATTAAGAAAACAAAGTCTGTTTGCCAGACTCTATTTCTCTGCCAGGATATACATACATATATTTAGCAGAAGCCCAGGTTAACTGGAATTATCTGCCTTCTTTTAAATTCCCAGTTAACTGAGGTTCATATTGCTTGTTCCGTACTTTGCCTGTGACCAACGTAACATTGACAAACTCCTGTTATCCCATTTACTCCTTAAAAGTATTAGAACAATACTAGCTTATGCCACTTTATGTAAATGTCTTGGTGTTCCAAGACCTTCTGAATATGAACATTGATAGCACATAAAACTTCCTGACACGTTCATTCAAAACTCTCTAATGCCAACTTTCTGTTAGTAAGTGAAGTTGAACCGTCCTCCTACATTATCATTGGATATAGAAAACAACTCTTAAATACCATACAACATAAGTATATCAGCTGCCATCTTCCCAAATGCACACAAGAAATATGTAGATGTTTTAACATTCCAAGTTTGTCACTAATTATGGTTAAAGCTGACATCTTCATCCCTTAGTACGGTGTGCCCACTATTCAGATAATTTCTTACATTCTATACTTGAAAACAACTCTATTTTTTCTCATTTTAACTCTGTTGACCATATGTATATTTCCCTTACAACCTTTTACCTCCCACAGTACATTTTTTCCATGATTCCTAGCTTCCAGTGTACATGTATGATACCACTTCCCCTCTTCTGTTTCATAGATGTTTTCCTTGTAAACCACCATGGCTTTTCAGCAAATGTATTCCTTAGTTGTGGGATCATGGCTTTGGGGGTACCTGGGCTAACATCCTTAAATGGTTCCAATTATTATTCTCCCATTTCAGATCAAATTCTTTCACTCAACAGATTTACCTTACCATAGCTTTCACCTCTATAAAATTAGCCCTTTCAAGGCAGTAAGAATATATATATATATATATATATATATATATAATTGCTTTGGATTTAATTCTGTTTGCACATAACAAATGTGATCAAATCATTATAAGTTAATTTTTAGTTCCATGATCAGTTCCTTTTCATCTATTAAGATGAGGTCTAGTATAGAATTCCCCTGTGTTGGGTGCAACACTTTCTGAGTTGGGAAATTGACATCTAAAATATTTTGAAATTCCAAGTACATTTTAGCACTGGCAGCATGAGAACTCCAGCATATGTCACTCCATTTGAAATTCACCTCAGTACAGCAGTGTTTTCCCCATATGTTGTAGATGGGTAATGCATAGGTCATGCTGTTCTCTAGTGTGATTTGGTATCAGCTAAGTACCCTTTCAACTTCTGACTTAGCTGCTAGAACATTGACCCATAAACATTCAAGATCATTTGCTTCCAATTGCCATCAACTCAGAAACAGATAATGCCATTTTTCAAGTGCTTTGTGTCCACTTGATCCTTCCAAAATAGATTATAGCAATTGATTTTGACATTCCAGTTTTCCAACCAGTTTTAGCAATAAAAACTAGGTCAAATCTGTGCTAAAAAAATGGCCTCCTCTGCTGGTGTCAAGTTTCAAACAGAATAGAGGCTACTGAAAAATCTCTGGTCCTGAAGAACGTTGGAGAAGATCCTGAAAGAAAAAAAGCCTGCTCACTGCAAGCGTTCATCCGTCACCTGAGTGCCCACCAACCTTCCTTTTAGCATCAATATGACATTGCCATCGATTCTTTGCTTGCCAACTTCAGAAAGTCACCTAGCTCTGAGGGACACTCCCGTTTGAGCTCCAAGCAAGCACGCAAAGACCTGCTGAGCACCTCCACCTCATTTCTCACAGCCGCCGCCTTTGCTCTAAACCAGGCCTGGCGGCTCCCCTGGCCCGCAGGCCTGTGCCAAGAGGGAACCGCTGGCCTTTTTCCTCAGAGCTGCCTCACCCCGGGACAGCCTCGGGCGGGCGGCGGGGCCTGGCACGGCCGCGCTGTGGGCGGGCGGCGGGCCGTCCCTCAGCGGCACCCGCCCCCGTCGCCATGGCGAGACCGTGGGCGTCCCGCGGAGCCGCCCGGCTGCAGGCGGCGGCACCGGGGCCGAGGCGGGCCGGGGAGCGCGGGGTCGGGGTCGGGGTCGGGGTCGGGGTCGGGGTCGGGGTCGGTGCCGGCGCATGGTCAGCGCTGAGGGGGCAGCCGGTGGCGGCCCCTTCTGCCCCCGTGCGCCGCACCCGCCGCCAGCGGCCCCGGGGAGCAACAGAGCCAGTGAAGGCCAGTGCGGCGGGGCCGCCGGGGAGAGCTTGTCCAGCAACCAGAAACTGCAGCTAACTGGTGGGTGGTGGTGGTAGTGCGTTTGGGGCTTTGTTTTCGTTTGTTTGGTTTGTTTGGGGGTTGGTTTGTTTGCTGTTTTGTGGCTTTTTGCTTGGTTGGTTTCTAAGGGGCTGAGACAGTAGCAGGGCCAACAGTTGAGGGTACACATAGCATATTGGGTGGTTAACAGGTGAGGGAAGCAGCTGCCTGTGCTCCCCACAGCCACAGGGCTGGAGGAGGTTCAGGATGTACGTCTTGAGCGCTGCCAAACCAAGTGCTGGTTGGGGCTGTGAACTCCTCCAGGTTACGTGGAACAAATTACATCTGTAATACTGGCTATAGACTTTAAAAATGTATTGTGTTTTTCAATCGGTCACAACAGCACTTTAAGCGCAATAAAGCAGTGTGTCTGCAAGTCTGTCCCATCATGGTCTGACATCCTTTTATTTTGTGAGGTGCAAGACAGCGGCATGTGTGTCTGCAAAAGTGTGCAGATGTAGCCACTGCTTCCCTTCCTGGGAAACGGCCTCGGGTGAGAAGGAAATGTGCAGGAGGAGCTAGGTAGCAGCCAACATGTTTCCTAAAACATGCTGGGGAAGGCCGTTACAATCAATTTGCATTTTACCTTTAGCTTCAACTCTGTTGGGGCAATTCCAGCCTGCGGGGAGATTCCTGTGATTACATGTGGCGCTTCATAGAAACAAAGTGCCCTGTCTTGGCTTTTGCTGAATTCTGTGGATGTTTGATTAAGTAAATGAGATGTGGCTTGGGACTTGCAATAATGGAGCAAAATGTAAAAGGGTGAGCATCTCTAACCTTTCTAACCTTTCTTCAGCAAATAAATTTATATGAATGTAATAGCACATGTTTCAGAAGAATATGTTTGCTTATACCTCTGTCATGTGCCTCTGTCATTGTAATTTACCTGTAAAGATTAGTTACCTTGGAAATGAGGGAAAACACCATCCATTTCACTGAAAGCAACTTCCCACCTCTAAAATAAAAATGAAATTGATATTATTATGGTGTAGGTGTTTCGATGTGGGCTGCGCTTTTTTTTTTTTTCTCGTTGTGGGTTGGGGTTTTTTTGGGTTGTTGTTGTTGTTTTTCCCCAAGCTTTGAGTTTGAAATAGGAGTCAGGGCAGCAGTTTTAATCCTTGTGAAGCAGTAATGGACTCAAAAAAATGTCTGCATATTTCTCATGTTAGTGTGAGACCCATGTGCATGCCAGCCTAGCTTATCACATACTTGATTTCTGTGAGGTGGGAACCTGGAGCATGGGGCCAGCAAAGAGCTATTGGATGCTCCAGCCAGGTCCCATGTGGGAGCAACCTGGAGCCTCAGACCTGTGCCATGTCGGAGACCACACCTTCCGAGCAAGAGCTTTTTATGGTTGCAGTACCTCTACCAGGGCTTTCAGGGCTTCCTTTCAGCTGCTTTCCTCTGCTTTTTTTGCCCCATGGCTGCAGATGGTCAACTCTCCTGTATTGCCAAATTCAACAGCCGCCATTAAGACATGGTCTGTTTGCTTCTCCTCACCTAATGCTTCAAAACTAAGAGGGTTGTAGAAAGCTTTCAATCTTCTCTGAGATTCAGTATTGTTGTTCCAAAGTTTAATTACTATTTCTCACCGAATAGCATTTTCCTAAAAGGAGATTTTCCTTTCTAAATTGCTTCTGGATACAAACCTGTCATTTTCTCTAAGAAGTATAATATTTTATAGTGATGAATTACCCATATGTTTTCATTCTATTGATTTTTTTGGTGACACTTGTGTAAAATGTTCCTGCATCTGATTGTAGATCAGTTTATTTATAAATATTTTTTTCTGTAACAAATGTTATCATTAGTACTAAGACCTAAAACAAACATCATATCTTGTCATCTTTTTAACCTAAAATTGTCTTTGTTATTCCAGTCTAAGTAACACAATTTTAAAAATTGCTTTACACTAACTGTAGCAAAATTTTTCATAAATGAAATGGCTTTTGATCCCAGGAAGGCTAATATGTAAAACATATGCTACTCTGATGCTGATCATTCAGTATCAAGATGATTCATATCTAGCATTTAGTGAAAGGAAATATATTTTGCAGGGAATAAATGTAGCAAATAGTTAAATTATTCTTTCCTTCCTATTATATTCTGTTTTCCCATCCCTATTAAAAGTTTGTGCCTTGAGGCCTACCAGCAGGGCATGCAATACCTACATTAAACCAAATTTAAAAGTAAGGGTGCTCCTGCTGCTAACGTCCTCAGATCACAGACATGCAAAATGAAGGAACTGGCAGCTGAAACTTTAATGGTAGGAAGTGTAGACTGAATACTTGGGGAAAAAACACAGTAGCTCTATGTGACAAAAAAGTCCTATTAGCATTTATGTACTTCAAAATGACAAGCTAGACGATTCTACATAACTGTGGGGCTTTCAGCTTTTGCTTTAAATAAAACCTTGTGTTGTAAGTGTAGTATTACTTACTTTTTTTTTTTTTCCGAAGGATTGTTACTGTTACAATTAGGTATTATTTTGAATGTTAATACAGTGCCTGTTGTTGCATTGCATACTACATGTTCCATCTTTCATGCTCTTATGTATTAAAATATTATTAATGCTTGGACCTAGGTAGCTTGAGGAAGCACAGGGGATCACATGCAAGAAAGGCTGCTGAATCAGTTGTCCCTGTGCAAATCAAGAGCACTCCCATGAAAGAAAGAAAACCATTGATCATGACCATTCCTATGCATTATGTCCTAGTGAAGCAGTTCTGAGGCCTGACACAATTTGTGTGGAACTGGAGTCCAGTTCTACGTGTAAGGCAATGGAAATAAGAGTTGACTGGGAAGCAGCACAAGAAGGATAAGAAACTGCATCACTGGGAAGACACTGTTTGAAGTCGTGTTGGTTTTGTTTGTTTGTTTTAGTTAAAATGAATGTGTTGCCTCAAGCGATCCTACAAAGCCCACGGGAGCATCCCAGGTTCCTACAGCGGACTGCTTGCCCCTTATCAGACTTTGCAAGGTATGTACCTCTTTTCCTTCAGAGTATCATTTTACTGTGAATAGCTTCAATCAGCTATGGCAAGGTGACAAATTATGTTTGGTTTTTTTTGCAATATTCAAAACTGCAAAAATCAGAGGCAAGGAAAAAATCTCTCTTAGCAAAGTTTCATAATTAAGAAGGGAAAAAAATAAAATAGGAAGTGTTTTCTGTTTAGGGTACATATTTCATCGTCATTTTTCAAAACCCTTTCGAGAGCTGTAGGAAGTTGCTTCCAATTAGCAAATATTCTCTTGCATTGATACAAATGTAGGTCACTGAAAATGTACTTATTTGGATGAAGAGACAATTTTTAAAAAAAACTCAGTTTATTGTGTCTTAAAATATAATGAATAAAACTGATTTGAAAAACATTATCCTATACTGAATAACTGAGAGAGTTAACAACAGTGTCACGCTTGCAAGCCATCTTCTTTCTGCAGATGCCTGCATGGCTTTCCATTCTGTTGTACTCATTCCTTCTCTCAGTTACTTGTATCCATACATTTTTGGCTCCCTCACCGAGTACTGGTCTCCCAGTTATCACTCTGCCCCAGTATGCTCTTTTACCTGAAATTGCCTGCATTTCAGAAAGAACTGTGGCTGTTTGTCAGACTGGCACAGCTGCATGTCCATGTGTAAAAGCAGTAAGGATCTAGAAACATGGTATCCTTGGGCCTAGACTTTCTGAGGGATCTCCTGCTGGTAGGTGTTCTCTCACATGTTGATAGAATAAAGACATGCAGTGATGTCTTGCAATTTATTTATTTTTTTTTAAATCTTTTTTGGCTGGAGCAGTGCTTTGCAGCCATCCTTTTTTCCAGTGACAACATTGCTGGAGAACTCACCCCAGAAATAGGAGGCTCATTTCGTTCCTTTGCTTGGGGAGTTCTGCATTCTAGAAGATCATTCTGCAGCAGTCCTATAGAAGTTGTGCCTATTTGCAGAAAATAAATGTGTGATTCTGTAATGGTCTAGACCAGGCTGTATGTGCATAGTGACTAGAGCAAGAAAAGCTCTGCCACTTTCTTCAATAGGAACTTTTGAGCAACTTGTGTCTGAGTTAAGAGAATAGGCACTGGGGATAGAAAGTTGTGTGAGAATCACCTTAGTCCTTCATATTTTCTGCGACTTTGTACTGTTCTTTAGTTAAAAAGCCCAGTATATTTATCAGTAAGTCTATTTCTAGGAAAAAAAAAAAAAAAAACAAACCACTATATCTATTTTCTTTTTTTCTGTGTAGACTGGTAACAGAAATAATTATACGTGTAAAATGTTAACTATGGGATAGGTGTCCCTTGGATTAAAATACATTAAATACATTTCTTTTTAATAAGTGATCAATTTAAAATTAAATAGGAGCCAATTTACAGGTGAATTTGACTCTTTTATAAACTATTTATGAAATACAGTGAGTCTTCATGGAAACACTGGAGAAATACGGTTAAACAGTTTGGAAAAAAGCAAGTGGCAAGGTCTGGAAGAAACAATACCTGTTAGCCTGTGCCATCCGCACCTCATTTCACTATTAAGAAACACTGTCCATGCTAAATCACGATCTCAGTTATTCCCATCAATTAGTTTTATTGTTTTTAATTTTCATTGCATATAACAAGGCATTTTAGATAATGATTATTTGAGGTGATGAAATTTTCTACTGTGTATTTTTTCCTATCTACCTCTCTTTTCTCTTTATTACTACATTAACATCATTAATAATAACAGCCAGGATGAGAGAAGTATTTATTATTTTCAGTAACTTGTATTCTTTATGATGGATGACCATGTTTATAGTTGCATCAGTCCAACACAAGGTATTGCAGAACTTACATAAACAGTAATTGGTGTGCAAGTTGTTGCTTTTGTTTTTTTTTTGTTTCCAGTCAGAGCTCAGAAATTTTTATCTTGACTATAAGGTAGGTGAGATTTTAAACTGTATGTAATTCTGGGGGCTTTTCCCCTGATTTTTTTTTTTTTTTTAATTAAAACATCTTTAAGGAGATAGTGAGAAAGCATCAGACTTTCCTTTGTTCCAGCTTCAGATGATTTTTAACTGCAGTGTAGATTAAATTGCAGAAAGCTGACAGTGATGCCTAGGAATTCACTTGTAGCTGTTTCAGTTTGGGGGTTTGGACTCGCGCCTTGCCCCCCCATCTGCTGTGTTCTCTAGGTGCTATTGATGTGCTAAAAGCTCATTTTCGTACTCTTAAAGCACAAAGGTCAGCCACGGAGTCTTTTTGTGTTGACTGTTGAATAGTTCATATTTAATTACCGAGAGATACTACTTTTCAATTTTTCTATTACCTCATGTAAACCTATTGTATCTCCAAATATGCTTTACATCAGTTTAAAATATACGATAATTACCTTATCTTCAGTATCATAATGACATTATGTATCTTCCTAAATTGTGACTATTTTGGTATGAAAAAGTTTATATTGATTCACTTTTGGTATTGATTGTAACTGAATTTTTATGACAATATCCATTAGCCGTACATTTTTCAGGGATTGTGTTACATGCAGCTTGAAAACAGAAGCATCTGTTGGTGCAGCTCAATAGTAGTAAATTCTGGAACAAATTTAAGTGCCCTATTTGTGCCGGAAGTTTTCACTATTACATTGTTTTAAATACAGACATGTCAAAATATCTCTGCTTTGCTTAGCTATTCTGTTTTCATTTAAATGAACCTCATGAAGCGTCTTCAGCATTCTCAGAGCAATAAGGAGCATGACGCTTATATTAGCGAACATTATGGAAAGAATTTACTCTCATCCCTTTAATGAAAGACAACAGCATAATACAGACAGAGAAAGAGGAAAGTAATAGATTTATGTGGAACACTAATGTTGAATTTCTTTTATCTTTGAGTGATTAACCAATCTTTATCCTCTTTTAAAGGAGAATAAAAATAAATTCACGTTACTTTTAAAAAGATAATATTCTCTACTGTTGCACTATCAGAATCGATATAAATACAGTTTATGGTCAGTAAGTGCATATAATCCTTTGAAATTCAAGACATCTCTTGTGCATCAGAATGGAGATGCGAAGAGATGATGTCTCAAGTGAAAAGTGAAATGATGTACAGTTCATAACTTAACATTAGATCCATGCACCCTGAAATTTTTAGGAATATTGCTGTTTATTTTAATGCCCTTTGGATTACTCTCTTAGTGGACTGTCTTTTGCAATATGCTGCTCAGCTGAGAGCAGTCTTAAAAGTCTGCATTGCATAAAGGAAAACATTTTGAGTTGGGTTTAGGACTTTTTTGTCAATTTTCTTTATATTAATTTTGAAAAAGTTAAATACAAAATAGATTGGACCACTCCAGTCCATACTGATTATGCAAAAATGTAAGGGTTCTGGTTTAGAAAACAGTTGAAGTATGGATAGCTTAATGAATTATTATTGATTTAGCTAATACATAATTTTTTCTAGTTTAGGCATAAATATCAGATAACCAGCTCCTTGAAAGCAAATCCTGACTTTGTTTTCTTTCAGAAAGAAAGGCTTGAATAGCTACAGACCAAAAAATGTAAAAGATATTTGTATATGTTTATAGAATGTCTGATATATTACTTTGTCAATATTTCAGTATTTAGCTCTGCTTGGCAATACTAATATATTATACATGCTGCAGAAGTCTATGTTAGCACCTCACAGTTTTCCTTTTAATTTTTTTCATTTAAATTTAGGATTCATTTGATCAAAGACAAAGATGGCATAGATGATTATTTGGCGAAGAATATCAAAGGGTTGTCAAAACAAGAAGCTGCTGCGTAAGTTGGCTTTTTTGAGGCATTTTAACATCCATAAGTTTATTGTTTCCTTTGTTTCTAGTCATCATAATCATTTAAATTTAAAGTTCCCTAGGCCCTACCCTTTTTAGTGAAACTTGGCATTTAAAAATTGAAGTTGATATTAAATAATGATGGTTCATTCCTCCTGATCTTAAATATATCAAAGCATTTAGCTTCCTGGTTTTACTAATTTCTGTATTTACCAAAGTATTATGTCACATTTGTAACATGATCATTAAGATTGTGTCAGTAATTATATGTGAAATTGCACTACTTTTTTTTTTTCTGAGCCTCTGTGAAACATGTCCTCTGGGGTGGAACCTTAGTATACCGACATACATGTTCTTGTAATTTTGAATTATTATTTAGCCAAACCCAAGTGCTGACTTCTGCTGTGAAGCATTTAATACACCATTAGTTATTTAAAAACCCAGTGAATGAAAGAAATCTAGATAACTTTTGATTTCTTGCAACTGAAGTATTTACATTTAGAAGTTACAAGAGACTGTGACTGACTTATTCTTCTGGAGTCTTTTAACAGATCCGAGGTTCAGCACCATCAAAATTAATGAAAGAATTCTAGCAAATCTAATTGCTGGTTGCTTAAGTGAGATGATTTATTTATTCAATATTTAAATAATAAAAAGATGCATATACAAGGGCTCTAGGCACCTGAACAATTAATATTGCAGGATCACCCTTGCTGTATAAAAACATTCCATCAACCAGACAGGAATTTGACTAGCTAGTTTCTTGCAAAACATGTTTCTTTTCTCTTTCCTAGCCTAAGAATGTACCTGTGAACGTTCCCTAAAAACTTTCAAATGAAGATCTAGAAAATTACCACATTTGAGTTGAGGGGTAATAACCTTAGCAGTGTCCTGCATCCATACCATATAATAATCAGCCAGAAGTCACGCTTTCTTTTACTGTGATACATGTCCAATTTGACTTTGTTTTTATAATGGTAACATGGTAAAGCTAGTAAGTGCTCTGTCACAAAAAAAAAAAGATTGTAATATATCTAGTCTGATGATCTAAGAGAGCAATGTGTTTAAAGCACACTCGTGCCCCACTTTTGTTTGAATTAGATTAAAAAATGGACTAAAGACTAGTTCAATGATGGGATTGGGCAGGACCTTCTCACCAAGAGAAACAAAGGAACAAATTGAACTTTGGAGAACAGTGTGAAAATCCACAATGAACTGAGAATTTTATCATCTGTTCTGCAATACATACACAAAGTGGGGCATTTCCTTAGTGTTTTGTAATATGCCGTTCTTCACAGTTATCAAAGCTTCTTAGAAGATTAAACTGAAATATCAAATGTATTCTGTTTTATTTCTATGCAGATTTTTAAGTACATCTTTCAAAAGATTACATTCATGTTCTGTGTATTTCATTATTTTCAGAATTCTAGTTTTTGATAGTAGCTCAGCAGTTACAAAATTTCTGTAGTATGTAATTAAGTAATACTGTTCTATAAACCTGATACAATCATGTGAGAGCAAATGAATGATAACAAACTAGCAGCTACAGTGTAATTACATTAGTACTAGGCTAATCTAGTTATAAAAACCTAAATGTATCAATTGTAATTTAAAACCAATTTATTAAGTAAGGCAATGCCATATCTGTAAATGATCTTACTGAAATCAATGTTATGCTTTGTGTGCCTCAGCAGACAACAGATGTTTTTATTAAAAAAAGTGTGAGAAATGGCTTATAATGTGCTGTGCAGATTTTAAAATAATGTTTCCATTCCAAAAATAGACTATCACACTTCTTTATAAAGGGACAGGGTACCTTCCTTTTGCCACCTAAATACCTGCACTTTCATTACGATACTTAATATATTTCCCTAAATAGAAATTGTCATGATTTTAAAAAATGTATGATGAAGGTTTTTTCATTTGGGGCTGTTTTGGTGTTTGTTTCATTTTCTCCAGAGAATGTTTTAAAATTAGAACAGAAAAACACCAATGTTAGGCAGTGTGATAGCATTATAGAGTTTCGTCAACAAAATAGTTTAGCAAGACTTTTGTCAGAAACTGACTCTTTTGAACTAAAGCAAATTCATCCATATTCATTTGTGCTTATGCTGACAGCAATTATGCACATGGAGGTCAGTGGTACTCTATGTTTAGGTACATATTCATTAGTATAAGAATGTACTGATAAACACATTCTCAAATTAGGTGTCATGAGTCCTGCATCCTCTGTACTGGCAGTTACTAGGGTGTGCAGATGGAAGAAGTCTGAGAAATTTGGAATTGGAAAAATCAGCTGGTGTGCTACTAGTAATATACTTACAAAGATGAGTTTGTTTACTGTCCTTTTCAAAGGACAATATTTTCAAGCTATTTGGTGCTCATATGGAGGGTAATTTAATAATAAATAATTATAATTTAATAAAAACTTAATAATAATTAACCTCTATTTAATATGGAGGTTAATTTAATAAGTAAGTCATTATTTTGTCAAGACAAATTCTTGCAGCCACATTCCTGCTAAATATTAAACACTCTTCATAATTTTTGGTGCATATTAGGCAGAAAACAAATTTATTACCTTCTAAATAAAGGGATCTATGGGTAGTAGTGCATTTATGGAAACAAGCAACATTATTGTAAGCCATTTCGTAAAACAATATCCTGCACAATATTCTTTTAAATTAAGCTAGTTTCTTCATAGTTGGGAAAAAAGCTTGCAGTTGTTCTTCTATCATACAGTACTGTACTCTGTTCCAAATGAGAAGAATTCTTTTAAGTGTGCTTATGTTGTAATCTGATTTTTTCTGTGGAAAAATATGGAGATGCTTTTAGGGTTTTTTTAATTTGTAATAATTTTTTGTTGGATGATGTGCTAGAAAAGGAAGAAAAACAATGCTTAAGAAAGATAGTACTTTAATTATATTACATCAGGCTATCACTTTGTTTTCATTGATTTTTGTTCTGTTGATATGTTTCACCACAAGTGAATATGGTGCAAGAAGATGGAAATGGAGAAAAGTAAAGGTTCCCATTAATGCAGAATGTGGCTGCTTTCTTGCTATAGAATTAGGCATTTGTCAGCTTATAAGGAGGTTGGCTGACTCCACTGGCCTTCAGTGTACTGTCCCTGATACTTTCTGTTCTTCATTTTGACTCACCAAATCACTAATGGCTCAAAATTGGGTTGCAGTAAAAATTTAAAATTGTCCTTATGACTGACCTAAGAGTCAAAAGGTTCAGGATGAATGGTGAAGTAAGGCATTTTCCATCAAGAGATTTATACCAGGGTTGATTCTTCAAATGAGATTGGAGCCTAGAATGGCCCAGAATTTGGTGTCATTCCTGTTTCCTAGTCTTTTTGTCAGGACTAGAACGATGAAGTAATAGTTCTCTCCTCTTCATACAAATGGAAATCATCCAAAGAATACCGTATCATCAAAAAAAGAGTTAAAGACTAGAAAGAGAGACTTTGAAATCTTTTTGATGGGAGGAACAGCTGTGTTTAGTAGTAACAAAAATATTAAATTTGTGATTTCACTAGATGTATTTCTGTGAATCAGAAGATGAAGTTCCAGTTCTCACTCAAGATTCATTGGCAGTTAGATGACATCTGAATTATTATATAGATCTGGTACTGGCTGACCTAGATATGCAGAAATTTGGTGTTTTCTGTTTCGTGAGTGGTGGAGTGGCAGTTATGCCTAGATAAATTTGTCAGTGAAGACATGCTCTGATATGACTCTTTGAAGCAGGAGACAAGATTATCTTATATGCATTGGATCAGATGTTTTTGAGATATAGTCGGTTGTTCTGCTTAGAATTCACCAGAAGGCCACTCCACTTCAGGATAATCTGGAACACAAAAAGGCAAAGGCTTTCAGTCTCTGGTGGACTATGACCTCCCAGAGCAATTGCCAGCCATTTTAGCTAATACCGGGAAGATCAATCATTAAGCTACTTTGCAGATTGTATACTGAAAACTGGAATATAACTTGTTTTGCACTAGGAGTGATGACTGGTGAATATAGTAGCATTCATTTGCTTCCATAAACCTTTGTCCTTCTGTGCAATACGAGCAAAGAAGCTTTCACCTATCCTCTTTCCCTGAAAATAAGACCTACCCCGAAAATAAGCACTAGCAGGACTCTTCAGGTTTTTTGAGGATGCTTGGAATATAAGCCCTACTCAAAAAATAAGCCCTAGTTACAGTTCATTAAAAAGTCAATTTTATAGTGTCCAGGCAGCTATACTTGTAAAAAAGTAATACGTTTTGGAGCAAAAATTTATATAAGACCCTGTCTTATTTTCAGGGAAACAGGTTAAGTTTAATCTATAGGACTGGGTGAATCACCCAATATGATCAGTGGAAATAATTAAGAATACATAATTTGATTGAGCCACAACTTTTAGGCTTTAGACAACTGCTTTAGAATAAGGTAAATTACACTTTTGAAGGACCTATTTCTCTTCATTGCTGATATAGAGCACTTAGTGTGACCAGCTTAGATGTAGGCACATATATTTGCAGCTGAGTTCCACACTGGAGAACTATTGAATTTTGAAAGCTTTAAAAAGGATGAGGTGCAAGTTTTGGAGCATTGCATTCACTGATTCGAGGAGGCAGCATTTTTTGCACGTTGTCAAGCCTAGAACAAAAGTGACCTGGCATCCATTTTAAATCTTCTGGTACCACCATCTTATAGAAGATCGTTTTTCCAGTCTTCAGTGAGAGAATAAAAAGGGACAAATTATTAACTAACCCCCCTCTCACCCACTTCTTCCCCAAGTTTCTGCTATTTTGGATATCAATATCTACTAGGTAGAATTATGGAAGCAATATGTGAGAAAATTAATGAGGGATTAAGTGTTAGTGCTCAAGGTAACTGCAGAAATAAGAGATTTCTCTTCTAAATCCTTCCTTGTTCTACCAGTTGGTCTCTGAATATTCAACTCCATCTGTCTTCCAACACTAAAGAGGATCCAGATGTCACCTGATTAGAGACCAGGATGATCTGGAGGGTCCACTGAGGAAGAGGAATGGGGTTGGTGGGCCGATGGAATGGAGAAGGCCTAGCTTGAAGGGTGCTTTATTCTTTATTCTCATCACAGCCATGACAGACTAGTAAGATCTAACATTAGACTTGGCTTCTGATCTTGTTCTCTGTTTATAAGTTGTTTAATTAATGAGAGTTTCGGTACTTAGGTATAGATTTGTTTGGTTTTATATTTTTCCTTATTCTAGTCTTTCACATTAATAGACCAGTTCTTTAAGAAGCTAAATACGAAGAGATGACTGGGGTTTTGATGAATCCAGACTTTTGTGTAGCTGTCACCTCTACCAAATAGATTAGTAAGGTGACTTCATATGTGACCTATGAAATCTTTTGCTCAACAAATAGATTTGGACCTTTTTCCATTGACAGCTTATCATATTGCCATTTTGTCTTTTTGCAACCTGAAATCTTTACTGGGGCTTTGAACGTACATAATTTAGACTTGAGAATTTTGTGTTGTAAAGTGGATTGGGCTATTTTTGTGTTATGGAGTGAGGCTTCCAAGGACAGGGGAGGAGCACTGCCAAGAATAAGGGTTAGGAATATCTTGTTGGCACAGTGTGATGGCATGGGAGGAGGAGGGGTAACTGCTCTTAATAGAAAGCTTGCAAAAGGCAATTTCAGACACAGACAGATAATGCATAGGTGCGGATTTTGTTTTCTCCTTGTATTTCAGTCCTCAATTGCACTGTACTTTGTTCTAGTGATGCACTGATTTCAGCTGCTCCTGTATCTTCTGTGTTTATCACTATGAAGACAGAAGAAGACAGGAGAGCTCAAGGCAGGTAAAGAAAGACATAACAGCAAAAGGGGAAAGACGTAAACTGTGCTTTCCCTTTCATATTCAGGTCATAAAATCACATAGTGGTTTGGGTTGGAGAGGATCTTCAAAGTCCATCTAGTCCAACCCCCCTGCCATGAGCAGGGACATCTTCAACTAGATCAGGTTGCTCAGAGCTTCATCCAGCCTGGCCTGGAATACCTCCAGGGATGGGGCATCCACCACCTCTCTGGACAACTTGTTCCAGTGTTTCACCACCCTCATTATAAAAAAAAAAATTCTTCTTTATATCTAGTCTAAATCTACCCTGTTTTATTTTAAACCCATTAGCCCTTGTCCTGTTGCTATAGGCCCTCCTAAAAAGTCTATCCCCGTCTTTCTTACAGGCCACCTTTAAGTATTGAAAGGCCACAATAGGATCTCCTCAGAGCCTTCCCCAAGCTGAACAACCCCATCTCTCTCAGCCTTTCCTTACAGGAAAGGTGTTTCTTCCCTCTGATCGTTTTTGGGGCCTCTCCTGGACCTACTCCAACAGGTCCATATCTTTCCTGTACTGAGGGCTCCAAAGCTGGATGCAGTACTCCAGGTGGGGTCTCACCAGAGTAGAGGGGCAGAGTCACCTCGCTTGACATGCTTGTCACACTTTTGATGCAGCCCAGGATGCTATTGGCTTTCTGGGCTGCAAGTGCACATTGCCAGTTCATGTCCAACTTTTCATCCACTGGTACCCCCAAAGCCCTTCTCTGCAGGGCTGTTCTCAATCCCTTCATCCCCCAGTTTGTAATGATAACAGGGCTTGCCCTAACCTCTGTGCAGGACCTTACACTTGGCCTAGTTGAACCTCATGAGGTTCACATGGGCCCACTTCTCATGCTCGTCCAGATCCCTCTGAATGGCATCCCATCCCTCAGGTGTGTCAACTGCACCACTCAGCTTGGTGTCATCTGCAAATATGCTGAGGGTGCATTTGATCCCCCTGTCCGTGTCAATGATGAAGATATTGAACAGTACTGGTCCAAATATGGACCCCTGACGGACATGGCTTGTCACTGGTCTCCATGCAGACATTGAGCCATTGACCACTACTCCCTGTATGTGACCATCCAGCCACTTCCGCTGAACAGTCCATACATTGAATTCATATCTCTCCAATTTAGAGAGAAGGATGTTGTGGTGGACCATATAAAAGGCCTTACAGCAGTCCAGTCTTTCCTTGTCCACTGATGTAGTCACTACATCAAGGGATGGAGTTCCAGCAAGATTTGCTTTTTTTTGCTCATCTCAGTTTTTGGATGTGACCCATGAGCACTCTTTGTCACATTACTCTGGTTGAAAACTGATGGCATATTGTGTCAATTCATTTACATTTTATAAGGATATTTCTTCACTTTTAAATTAAAAACTATGGAAAAGAGTAAATCGAACTGAAGAAATGTCCCCTTTCACAGTAAAATAAATTTTAAATTAAGGCACTCTATCCCAAACTCCCTGCTGATGTGTTGCTTGTGGAAAGGGAGATGGCACAAGTTACTTATTGAGCTAGAAGATAAATTTTAAATTTATTTCACAATATTATTTAAATATGTATTTTTTTTCTGTCTGAATAATTCCTAACAGTCTTGCTTGCCTTGACCAGGATTCAATGTTTATTAATCAACTTTCCAAAAGAGATTTCACTACTTAGCGGCGCACATTCTTTTTGGTCAAATGAATGTTCTCTGTGAATTTCGAGTCTGATAAACATATTATTTAGTGTAATTAGGCAGCGATCTAAAGAACAGAACTGTGTGGGAAGTGAATAGTTTGCATTTCCTAAAGAAACTTCTCTGTGCATTTGCGTAATGTGAAAGGTTTTTCTTGAAAAGGTTAAAAAAAGTTCTAATCAACTTCTGTACATTATGTAGAACTTCATTTTCTAAACTCTGCAAAAGAAAGTTTCATATTTAATGGGAAATCATGAATTATTCCATTTATTATCTACTTCCTCCTTTCAAAGACATGATCTGGATAAAAGGCGGGGTGAATAATTTCAAAAAATACAATACATTTTTAATGGGAAGGTGCAAACTACAGATTCTCATGACTATTAGCAAGTATAGAGGAAACAGAATTTTACTTGCAAAAACTCATCAAACTCTTGCCAAGATAAAATACATGACATACTTTAATAAAGAAGAACACAGTGAGCTGAAGTTTTTCTTTTTTTATGTAACTTGTTGTTTTTACTAAGTTTGGTCGTACGGTTTTCTAGTGCTTTCATTTCTCGATAGTTGAACAATATTCAGTACTGAAGATAATGGACAAGCAATACACAACTGACTTCTATTTTTAAAACACTCTGTTGAGTTGAAGCATCTCTAACGTACAAAAAGAGTCTGAAGTAAAGAAATACAGTCTAATTTGCCATGGTACAATTATGACTTTCTAATAATTCTCAGTGAATCCTTCTGAATTGTATAAAATCCTTTCTTTCCCTCTTAATCTCTGTGTGGTCTGTTTATCCTTGGACTACTGAGTAAATTCCATTGAGGACTTGAACAGGATATCATAAACAAAAGCAAAAATACTGTGGGAATTGTTCATAGCAATAGTATAATACATGCATAGCCTTGTATAGCATTTTATGATAATTCAGGGCATCATCTTGAGAAGACACAGAAAGTAAATAATTATTATCCTCTTTTTCTAAGAATCATTTTGCACACTCTGAAAGAAACCTGCAGAGAAATCTAATGACCTCTCCAATATCATGCAAGTCAAATGCAAAGAGTTTCAAACTCACAAGTTCTCGCTCTTAGTCCATTAGGTCAGCTTTGAAATAAAATGGGAAAGTTGAGAAATACTTCATTTTGATAAATAATAGTCCATAAAATATGGTTGAAATTCCTTTTGTTAATTAACATAATTGATTTAGAAAGAAAGCAGAAAGATTAATGAAGAGAATGGTTTTTCCCTGGTTATGCTTAAAATAATAGGTAAAGATTAGAAGTGTGTGTGCCCTTGTATGAGGAATATTTTTGTAAGGGTAGCACTTTTATCTTTTTTTAGTGCTTTCTTTGCATTTATGTTTGGGGACTGAATGTTCCAAAAGTTCATTGCTAAATTTATATTTCCATTTTCTGTGTTAATGAGGTTTCTTAATTATTACAGTACTTACATTCATTTTAAAATACTTCGTCTGTGTCATCCTTTGATGTTTATAATTGATTAATTTTTCATTTCATGTAGTGTTAAAGTGGCAGCGTAGCTTTGAACAAAAGGAAGTGAGTTCGATATATACGTTCTTTACAGGATCCTACTGACAGGTTATGCATCCACCTTTGATTGCATGATTTAGGTTAAAGTGTGGTTTGACAGCATCTGGAGTCTGTGAGGCAGGAAAATACTAAATTACTTATGCTGAAAGTTATTGTACCTATATATGTGATATAAAGTACTGATATATTTATTTTCCTATATACTTCATTTGAATCTTTCTATTAATAGTTCTGAAATCACAGCTCCATAAACCTTTTCTTATTTAAAAAAGATCTGAATTGTTACAGAAGTCAATTTTAAGTAGATGTTCTTCCCTCTCATTATATATACAAATAGCCATGCAATATTTTTTATTTACTATTTAGGGAGTTCCTTTTATAATATTTGAGGCTTTGCTGAATTTTATGCTTTTTGTGTTAGGACATTAGCTATTTCAGCTCTATAATTTGGAATTAAAAAACATGGATCCCATCTCAGTATCATTTAATTCTCGGCTGTAGTAATCAAAAATTCTGATGTGTAAGCTAACTGTCTCTTACTACTTAATTGCATTTACTGTACTTTCATATCTTTCTTTAATGAGATTACTATATTCTACAATTTAACGTATTACTCTCCGTTAATATTTCATTAAAAGAGAAGTATTTAAACGGACAGTCTTTAAACCAGGATTAAAGAGGTCTGTATCCCAATTCAGTTAAATAGCTTTGTATCGGTAGCAGTATGTGCTGAAAATGTTTTGGGTACCTTGACCGACTGAGGTCTCTGAGGTCAGTGTGAAAATTCATGTATGTGACTCAGTTATGTTTTCAAGTTAGCTATTTACCTCGCTTGGGGAGATTGCAGCCCAGAATGTGACAAGGTAAATTTCAACAGAGTACGTGGTTTTTATACCGCTGTAACCTGGATCACAGCATCGCTGAATGTGATAGTCAAATCTTCAGCTTCCATATCTACCAAGTATTTGCATAAGTGCTTTTTATCTTTTACAATGCACTGCCGAAGTGTTAAATATACTTTAGGTGTGGGTCGCTAAAGGTGTTACCAAACTGTTACAGTTTTTGTCCCTCAAACTATAGCTAAATAATAATTCCTCTTTTGATTCTTAGGCAGAGTAGCCTGAAATGATAAAGCACACTTGACTTTTTAGTGTGTTGTATAGTATTTGTTTTCACTTAGTGCATGTATTTTTCGAATTTCAGTGAGGAAATTCTAGTGTCTCCTGGTTTATGCTGTGTTTGTTTATGTGTAGGTTAAACACAAAGCCTCTAAGTATTCGCACACTTGATGTGGTTTTAATTTTCTTGTAGTTTTATAGACAGGAAATGTGGAGAGAGGAATTAAAATGTATTTGCTTAAGTAAACTGAGGCAAAAATATCTTGCTTATTTTTTTCTCAATTTTGCGATCCTTATCTAAGTCATTTATATCAGTCACTGACTTAGTAACTGCACAAGGAAATCCCAAGTGGATGAATCTATTTGAATACAGTTTTAAACATCATAATAATTGGTAATGATTTTGTTGCTTAATCCATACCATTTTGTGCTTTACAAAATGGGATTGCTACAGGACACTCGTAATCAGCAGTTGACATTAACCTGTACTACTAATTAAATCCTCCAAAGTCTAAAGATATGAACAAAAACCACACAAAAAAACCCACCAGACCAGACAGGAGGCATGAAGATTTAAGCTGAAGATAAATAATTCTGTTATGCTATACTAACTATTTCAATTATTTCTAACACCAGTACCTGCCACTTAACCTCTTAATTTCTTTTTGTTTTCTCATTCAGTGTAAAGGTTAGAACGCAAATAGCCTTAGTGCACAGGATTGTAAGTTAAAGGGAATGTAGAATGGTACTGTCCTGGTCTCACAGCATTGCTTAGCCATCTTGAAAAAGTACAATACCATAACATAGTAAAGGCCTTGAGACTGAAACAAGAATGTAATTTCATTAGCCTCACTGAAGATGGGTATTAGTGATTTTTGCACTGGTAGAAGCAGATTAGAATCAGGTTTCTGTGATTACTCCGCATAACTCTAGATGTTTTTAGAATAGCAATGATAATAATAAAAGAAATCCATGTAAGAAAATTATATATGTAGCTGTATAGTGTAAGAAAAGTAAGATCCCTGTAGCAATACCCAGGTACATTTAAAGCACAGTATTAACAGTAGCAGTGCCTTTTCAAGCTCACAGATCCACATGCAATAGCTGCTTCCACCTCTGTGATATTATACTACATGAAATCAAAATCTATAGCATGGTACCACTAAAATGACAACTTGAACTTCTGGTGGCTATTTATTTGGTGTTGGAAATTCTTCTGACTCCCACTGCCCCGCTGCAACAAACAGCAGCAAATTTTTCAGCAACTCGTGCATCACTCAGCAGCTACTGCATCACAGTAACTGCTGTGGTGGGACCAATGCAGGTCCACTCAGTGGGCTTCATTTAACTGTTTTACCCAAGTTGCGTAAACTAACATCTTGCAACATCAACAGGGTTTTGGTAATGACAGAGATGAGTGTACAGTCAGAGGAACAGTGGAACGTCAGCATCATCTATGTTGGCATTGAGTATTATGGTTTTCATCTGTTGAATTTCATGGATTTAAAAAAAAAAAAAATAAAAAGAACAAATGTGCTGCTTTAAATTTAAAACAGATTAATCGGTCTCGTTGTTTTAATCATACATAGCTACGCTCCCTATTTCATTGAAAAATAATTTGTTTTTAAAAACCCATCTGAGATGTTTTCTCCTAGCATGCACATGTGATCATTCAAAGGGGAAAGAGGACTTCAGGTTTATATTCATATCACGGATGAATTTTAAAATTAACCACAGCTAACATGACAAAGCCGCCTGCTCATTCTAATCGGACTGGCTCAATTGCTCGCACGCAATGAGGCCACACGGGCGGGTTTCGGCGCGGCGGCTCCGCGGGCCGGGTGGCGCAGGCTCCGCGCAGGGCGTTCGGGCCGCGCTGGCCCGTCCTTTGTTCTGCAGCTTCGGCCTCGCTGCACCGACTGCGGGCTGAGGAACGTGTCCCGGCTGCAGTTTGCCACGTGGCCAGTAGATGCCCCCAGAGACCATTAAACCTCTGGAACGGCTCCGCTTCCAGCAAATGAAAGGCCGGTCTTTTTTCATTTTGCTGCTCGGAGTTAACAGGATTGTTCAAAGGAAACCTGTAATCGGCGTGGACGCGATTTAGAAAAACAAACTTCCTTGTTTAATAATATATCATAATGTATTAGGTAGGAAGGTTCAAAAGGTTTAGTTTATTGATGTAGTAGCAACATACTGTTAACAGTTGAATCAAAATAAATAATGTACATTTAATTAGGTATCAGTTTTTTATATTGATATTAGCAATAAAGTAATCTTTGGTTATGTTAAAAAATAATACATTCTGTTTAACCTCTCCTTTTACATGCTGCATGTTACAAAAAGCAGTATGAAAATGATTTTGAGGATTGAGGATGTATAGTTTATCTCAAGATACCATGAAAAGTTTACTCCTGTCACCTACACTGCTCCTCTATTCGAAAGCCCTGTTTGCTGGGAAAAGGACACTGGTGTTTTCATTTGGAACCACTTTGATAATTGAAACAATTTCAGAACTCGTTGCAGTGTCAAGCTCTCTTAGGTGTCTCAAATACCATTCATCCCGGTAATATCATTCATTTCTAGCCCTATGATATTGTTTATGTGTGTGATCTGTCACTTGTAACTCATATATTGTAGAAACTTAAGGAAACAGAGTATTCTTATTTTGCTCTTTGTGTATTTTCTCTTTTTAAGTATAAATGAGAGAGAACTTTTATCTTTGCCTTTAGAATTTGGGTGGTTATACAGTAGATAGCCCCACTGCATGAGTTAAAATCTGTTCTCTTTGCCTAAAAAAAAAATTGTGCGCTGTACTGTATGATTGCTTCAGCTTTATTTCAATTTCTTTTAAAAACTGACCTGTTTTCCTGAATGTTTTGTTTTACCATATTGGTTTGCAAATAATGCTGTCTTGTGGAGAAAATGTGCCTTGACTTCAAGTAGAACACATCAATCTACAGCAGATAATATGTTACATGGACACAGGTTTTCTATTAATATAAATATTTGTACTGTGCTCAGTGAGTGTGCCATGAGTGTTAAAAATGCACTGAATCTTTTGTTTAGTCACTGTTAAGACCTTTTATCAGTATTTTCTTATTTATTTCCAATACATCTAATGACCTAATGCAAAAACACATGTACACATATGTAGATCACAGCATGTAAAATAAATATGCATGTGCATCTGCTATGCAGATTGTTATTCCATTGCTGTATTAGTATAATCTCTTTACAGTATTTTTAAGCTTTATACGGTTTATGTGATAGATGACAAATATAGCATATTCTGTCAAATTAAATTTTAATTTGTTTTAAGATATTTGTCTTCTACTTTTCTAAGATAAATGTTGCAAATGTTTTGTGGTACAGAATAGTTCTATCTTTTCCCTTGTCTGTGTGAACAATGTGTGCTTTTTAATCTCAAAACCCACCTATTTATATATTAAACATAAATTCAGTACTGTCTAGTCTAAATTGTATCAGGATTTTGTAATATTTTTGTGTTCAGTTCTGCAACTGATATGTAAAAAATACCTATGAAGGATTAACGTGCATCTATGTAGTAATTAATAGATTTTATTTTAAACATATTAAATATTAAATAATGCAGATTATTTACTTATTACATCTCACATTACGGTTTATTTCAGTGACATCTAGCCAAAGAGGTTTTTTACATCACTTCCATCTTATTAGCTTTGTCAAAGAACTACAGTAGCTCTTTTTAGGCTGAAAGTATTAGTCTCATTAGGGCATTGTTTAGCATGATGTCATCTGAATTTATTACATACACCATAGATAGCAGTATTCAGAATTCCATATTTATTTTAAAGCTGCTGAGAATTTGAAGTTAAAGGGATTTTAATCTAAAAAGACGTTCTTGAAAACAGTTTGGAAACGTAACAGAAGATGTGAAATAAAATTAACACATTTGTTGGGCCCTTGTCATTTTACTGGTACAAAGGTTTGTTTTCTCACACTAGCTACCTACGCCTGCAAACCTTTACATCTGTACTTTAGTGTTGCAGGCAGTCCCATTGGACTCATTGTTTTCTTCAGGATAGGACACAATGATTGTTTTGTGCCACATGAAAAAAATATTTTGATTATTTCCATAAATAATGCCTCAAATGATATATTATTTCTTGAGAATATTTGATGACACAACTTTTTGATATGAATATCCTATCAGAGTTTATGAATGATATAACTTTGATATAAATTCATTGTTGTGTCATTTGATTTTAAAATTAGGGAGAAATTATCGAACTTTCGCATCAGAAAACCAGTCCCAGCTGAAGTTCTGTGCTAAAGAGAAGTAAAATAATATCTAAAGATTATGTTTCTGGCATAGCATTTGTTTGACATTTTAAACCAAGCCGTTGTCTCCTACAGCAAAACTATTTAACATATACATTGTTTTGACATTTGGAATGTGCCTCATTTTTCCCTGTGCACTATTTTAAAGCAAACTAAAAGTTCATTGTGTTTTCATAAAATAATGTAAATCTGGGGTGGTTTTTTTGTTTTTTTTGTTTGTTTGGTTGGTTGGTTTTTTTGCCATCAGCCAGCCTTTTTTACCAATACCAGCTAAAGAATACCAGTATATTTTTTAAATGTTCTCAATACATGTATTGGTATTTATTCCCCATTGCCACATTTACTTCCCTAGAGTATGACACTCATAATTGTATTTTAGCAGAATGCTTTTGGAGCAGGTGAAAAAAAAATACCTCTTCCACACTGGGGAACTGCAGAAGTCTCTTCTTGAAAGCTGCTTTAGCTATCTGTACTGATTTGGTACGGCGGAGAACAGAATACAGGTTTAAAGGCTTAAAAAATCTGTCTTTTTCTTATTCCCAGGCACAGGAATTCATACAAGAAGAACATCTGCATAGACATGCTGCGCCAGGGTTATCACGAGTCCTTCTCGGAGCTCTTTGCTCTGATCCAGAAGTGGAATGCCTTGAGGGAGGCTGCGGGGCCTGGGTCAGCCATATGGCAGCAGAAGTCCCTGGAGGAGCAGCCTGAGAAGCTGGAGCAGCTTCACCACTTCCTGACCAGGGCCGAGGCAGCCGGGCGAGCAGGTACGCGGGGGATTGCGGGGAGCGGAGCAGCGGGAGCCGCAGCCTCCAGTGCCTGGGGGAAGCTTCCAAATTGTTTCATGTATGAATTTGAAGCATTACCGCATCTTAGCACATTTCAGCCTTAGTCAACTAAGCTGTATTTGTGGAATAAATGATTAGGAACTGCAGATAGCAGGAGAGGTTTTGTGAAGGGGGAAAAAAAAAAAAAAGGAGAAACATATAGACTGCATTATATCATCAGAAAAGCTTTGAGAACATCTCAATTATTTTCTCATCATTTAATTATTCATTATTTTTCTCTATTGATTTGTGCAGCTGGTTTTGTATTAGAAAAATTTAATAGGTGAAATGCTGTTTCACAGAGTAATAGTTTTATAAATCTGATTTTATTAAATACCCTGTCTGCTAATTGTGTTTGGATTTGTGACTGACTCATAAAAGATTGTGAACATGTCAGATAAAATACAGCACACAGATGTAACCTGCTACCTGTGAATTACTGAGTATTAGTGAGGACATAACTCCAAATTACTGTATTTTCTCTATTGCCTACTATTTACTAAGCTAATACTTACCATTTAGTTTTACTATAAATAGTAACATAACTTACTCTGTCTTTCTCCTTTGAAATAAATGTAGAGATGGAGGCAGATAAAGCTTTAACTGCAATCCTGTTTCATAGCTGAGCTGATTTCATTATAGTTGGCTTGTTTTGAGTTACATTCTGATCATTACAAATATGAAAATCTACAGTAAAGATTGTGAGTTTGGAACGTAAGCTTTTTGACTGAAATTTAGGAACAAGCAACTTCATTTTAAAAAAGAGGGAGGGGGGGACACAGATAAAAAAAAACACCTTTCAGCACATAAAAACGTATTCATTTAAGATGTTAGTTTTGTGTTTACTGTGTAAGCCAAAAGTTGTGTTTATTTAATTCACTGTATTCTAGGCAGGAAATCTAGTCAGCCCGTGATTGGAAGGAATCTTCGGATTTGTCTGGAGTATGGTTAAAACCTGACCAGGCACTGCTGTAGCTTGCAGGTGAACAAGAGAGAAGTTTTGCAGTCCGCCTGCCCTGACAGACACATTCTGCCAATATTTGGATGTTCAAAACATGGTAGATGTGGCTTATCTTGGAAGGCCTGCTTCCTGCAGCTGCTGGAGGAGGGCACTTTGCCTTCCTTCAGTGCAAGATACTTCTCAGTGTTACAAACTCATGTGTGACAACAGAGCTGGAGAACATGGTCCCAGAGAGTCAAGGTGCTGCTGGCTGTGCAGCTCCCACCCCTCGGAGAGGCCCTTTCTCTGAATCTAGCGTTCATCGTGTGCTGAGCTCTGCCACTCTCAGCTCTCACTGAGACGAGATACCACCCGTTGTCTGACTGATGGCATCTCGCCTCTAGGAGAAAAACATCTCCCAACTTTGCCTGTTAAAGTTGGTTGAAATGAAGGAAGAGAAAAAGAATGAGAATGTGCCAGGAGAGTTGGCAAGCATCTTTACTGAATTTCTAGATCAAGGTATAGTTAGTTTTCTCTTTTTTTCAGCAGTTTTGATGCAAACCTTTTTACAAATTGCTTGTTTGTTTTAAGTGAGGCTTGAGTCACCTGGCTTATGGAGGGCTGGATGTGAATTCATGTTGCAGGTGTTAGAGCTAGGAGTACTGTGAAGATAACATATGAATTATACAGCTCATCAAATACTAATTTGGTAGTTCTGCGTATCCGGTTACTCTCTGATTCCAATCAAATTGCTTGGGGCTCTGGCTTATGATCTCCTGACAACTCCAGTTGACACCACTTAAGAAGTGTTCAGCAGTTCCTCTCAGCTGGAACTTACCATGGTGTAACAACAGCAGCTGACCTGCATTTGCTCTTGAGTGGCCACAGTTCAAGCTTAAAAGTCTGAAAGTAATATTTGGGGCTGCAAACAGTGTGGGTTTCACAGCATGGCTGATGTCACTAGTATTAAGCTAGCTGAAAGTCTCCCTCTCTCTGGTCTGGTGTGCTGTCCTGAGCTAACAGTTGTGTTGAAGGAGAGATAGCAGGTATAAATTATGAAAAAAAAAATCTTCATAGCTTTTAAGTTTTTTGACAAATATAAATTTCACAAAGGGATTGCTTTTGAACCTGAAGTGGTAAGTGGAAAACAAAACTTCACGTACTATATCAGTAGATAACTTTCTTATTTATGTTATGTTAATTTTTCTCACCTGATAATTTTGTATCATAGAGTGTTGCTGTCTTAATTGTGAGTATAACTTAGAACTGCTGCTCCTAAGTTTAGAATTTAATAGTTGCTACCACAGTGCATGGAGAAAACTAGATATCCATTCACTTTACATGTTTATTGGTGAAATATGTGGTTTATATATATATATATAGGTATAGATATAGTTTGTAGTGATATGATGCTATAATGCTGGATGTAAAGTGTACGCTTGGACAGAATCAGCACCATCCATCACAACATGGAGACTGATCATAGAATCATAGAACGTCCTGAGTTGGAAGGGACCAACCAGGATCATTGAGTCCAACTGATGTCCCTGTGTATGATACCAAAGAACAATTATTTTCTTTACTGTTGGGTTTGAAAATAGAAACATTTTGTTTACCAGCTGTACATTGTACATTTAGTGTACATTGTACAGACTGTTTACCTTTACATACACCAGTGAATGTTCTCTCCATTTTCATTTTTAGCGGAACATTTTGATTGAACTTCAAACCACAGGGGAGTCCAGGAACTGTCTTGTCTTTTTTTTTTTTTCTTTTTTTTTTTTTTTCCCCAAAGGCTATTACCAGTATTATACTGTGTGCAAAGAAAATTTCTTTTTTTCTGTCCAATTTGATCTCGCTGTCATTGTATTTGAATACCTCCCAAGTACTTAAAAATAGAAAGCTAGCATTAATCCTTGAAGCTTCTCAGAAAAATAGCTGACAGAGTTATTTTGCCCAACATTATTCCAAAAACACTGGCAGAAATATTGGCAATACTTGACTACTCTCCTATTTGGTCTTTTTTGATGAAAATAAATGTTTCTGACTTAAAAATTCATTTTTTCTAATTATTTCTTGATCTTCCTTCTTTATCATGGTCTAGCCTCTCTTTGTACTAGTTCTGGTCTGAGTAATTTAAAAATAAAAAAGGAGTAGTTTAGCTGTTTAAATATGCATAGTTGTAGGGATTTTTGCAGATGAATGTAGGGTAACTGGCAAAACAATGTATCTACATAGCTCAGCATTTGATGCATGCAATTATTTTTTGACATGTTTTTTGACATGTTTATGAAAATGTTGGGTTTTCTTTCAAAAAGGAAGTTATTTGGAGTCCATGGAATGGCCTTACCCGATTGCCTGCTTGCCTGTCTGATTGTACTGCTCGGAGTAATTTCACTTAAAGATATAACTGTGCTTTAAAGGTATAATACAGCGCTGGCAGGTTGTTGTTACTCTCCCTGGCCCCTGCTCAGTGCTGTTCTGTGAGTTAGCAGGAGGGAGAGTTTGATGCCGCAGTCCATCCTTTTCTACCGTTGAGGGTTACTAACTAAATAGCCTTTGGCTGCTGACACCCTGTGAACAAATGATGACCAGACCCTACAGAGATGCACCAATTGAATAGAGTTCTTTTTGTCCATTTTCTCTAAGACTCAGACAAAATTTGACTTTATATCTCTGTGTCTTTGAGTGGGTCATGATGAAGAGGCAGGAACAAAGGAGATGAAACTAAAAAGTCTTTTACTTATATTTTGGAATTTTTGAACAACACCCAGTTTACTGTGTGCGTGGGAGAACAGCTCATTATAATGATGAATGTTGCTGTTTCTCAGATTAAAATACTAGAAGTGAAATTAAAACCTTTAAGCTGGTGTTTCCACAGATTTTACTAAATGAATTTAACTGATTCTTTAAATCACTTGACTGTTACAGACTCTCTTATTGTTTTAAAATGCATTTCTAATTTATTTGTTGGGTCTGTATGCTAATTAGGCTAAGGCACTTCTTTGAATCATCCCATCAAAGTATTGTGCAGCTGCGTTTATTTCTTTAGTTAGCACTGAGCCTACCAGAAGAGTAATTAGCAGTGTGCAGATTTTACTGCAAGCATCAGTCAGGTGTTTTAGACTGAGGCCAGCCTCTCAGTGGTAGTGTGCCCAATTTACTTTTTGTCAAATTAGAGGTCAGCTGTCCTATTATTATTTGAGAAGTGCTTGGAAATTGTTGCTCTTCAGATTACATCTGAATTACATATTAAATGCAGGCCTGAACCCTAACTGAATCCTTACCTAGGACTAGTAGAGGGCCTGAAGAGCTCATATCACCAGTGCTTACCAGAGTGAGCTGGTTTACTTGTATTGTACAAGTTGAAGGGAATGCAAGGCACTTTATCGCTCAAGAGCAATTAAAGGAAGAGACATCTCACCCGTTGGCTCTACTTTGCCAGAGCAGGGGAGCAAAACCTGGGAAAATGCCCCAGTTCAGTGGCTACAACATGTAATGAGCAGTCAGCACCATCATGGCAGGTCACTGTGTTCACTGTGCCAAAGCCGATGCACAGAACTAATATTTGATATGAACGTGCCTTCAAAGGGACAAGACACTGCTTATTAGCTGAGCATCGGGTCAGCTGGCAGAAGGTAGGAGTTAAGACCTGGGAATTGTTGCCTTTTTCAGATTTCATCTGCTCCTGGTTCCTAACCCCATGCAAGCTTTGCAGTATGCTGTACACTAAATGATGAATCTGCATGTGTACTACAGGCTGCTGACCCTTGTTCTACATAATATCAGATACATAGAATTAGAAGGCAGTGCTAATTTGGCTCTTTTTTCCCTCACTTCAGCGTAGGGAAAAATTTCAACAGTATGTGTTATCGTTTGTTGTTGTTGTAAAAGATGACTTTTCATAAACTACATGAAGAAAGCGTATTTGATGTGTTTGCACTGGAAAATCTTTGTCTGAGGTAGTTAAGGTTGAAAACAGAGTTAAGCATTTTACAGTGCAAAGCTTTTCTGTAAGATTTCACACTTATGCCTTAGGCTGGACTAGAAACATTGCAATAGCCATATTACTCATGCTGGTTTGGAAAAAAAAAAAAAAAAAGAGAGGTTGTGCATTAAAAAAGAAGAAGAATAAACATACCAAAACCTCTTGTAATATTTGCTTGGAGGAGGCATAGTTTTGTTCGGTTTTGGGGGCATGGGGAAAATAACACTTCTGTTTTCTAAGCAGGTTTGTCCTTCCCTACTTAGTATTGTATTGCAGGAAAAAAAGCAGTAGCTGCTAGTGACAAATGGAGGAGATAATTATTTTTGTAATGATGTTACAAAAAGTGAGGTATTTCTCCTCAGGAAAGAAGCCAAGCCTTCTCAAAATGTAGTCATTTGTAGAACTACCATTGATTTCAACAGAAGCAGCGTTTCTTGGAACTTTTAAGCAGTGTATTTTCATTGCAATGGCTTGGAGCCCCTCTTCAGCATCCCAGATTACTAGTTAATTGCCTTATGTCATTATAATTAAATAGCTTTATCCTTCCTTGGCAAAATTATATCCTGACCATTTCCATAGCATCTTTGTATAGATTGTACTTTCATTGAATATATTCCCTTTATGTACCTAGCAGCGTTGGAAGGGCTGAGCTCTGGGTACACCCTGTCTTGTCGTACCTGGGAAACAGAGGCTGTGCCTGAAACTTGGTGGTGTCAGCATGCTACCCCACAGCAACCTCTCTTCATTCTGTGTGAGTTTGGCTTATGGATAAACTTTCTGGAAAAAGGAGTGAATGGGTGGTCCTCTTCTGTAGGTGCAGAGGCATGATTGCCTCAGCAAGGCTTCATAGGGATCCTTTCCTTTTGTGCATAGACGCTCAATTCCAAAGCTATTTTCCATTGCAAAGGACTATGGAAATAAAGTATTTTTAAAACATCAGATCAAACAAAATGAAAAAAGTCCCTTTTCTGTAATTTATATTCTGTGACAAAACCATACAAATAATAAAATATTATAAAACAAATACTGCAACATATCATGATCCTTTAATTTGTTTTCTGCTTAATTTTTGTCACATATTACTGCCTGCAATTTGGTATTTTGGTATGGAAAAAAAATCTTGTGTTGGATAATTGCCCCTAAGATGTGTTCTTAGCTCCTGCTTCAGATCTTCAGTTAAGTCCAAAACTGCAAACTATCAGGCCTTACTATCTGCTCCATCAAGTTCTGTTTGTTCTATATAGCTGTCATTTTGGTAGATGTTCATCTTTAAAGTGTTCTCACAGTCATCTGGCTTAACTGTTCTGGATTTAACTTCCACTGTTTCATGAAATTAATGTAATTTTTGAAAGATTAATGGAGTTGACCTTTAAATCTTTATCTATATGCTTGCTTAATTGTTTCTTATTTTAAATAAGGAATTTGTCTTGCAAGAACTCTTTTACAAATGCTTGTGTGACTCGAACTTCTCTTTACTGTTCATTTAGTGCCATATTCCAGTTCCGTCATTCCCTCTCTGATAAGTGGTGCAGATATATAGATTTTTTTTTTTATCGACAGATGCACAAAGATGATTTGTGTACATGTATTATATTATCAGATGTAGAGAACTTACTATCCAAAATCAGAGTGGTCAAAGCTTTCATGACTGAACTACCCATGGGAGATTTATAGAAGAGAGTTTTTACCTATTTTGTTTTTCTTCTCCTGTGGAGGTAAAAGTTCACTTTTACCAAGTCTGACATGCTGGCTTTACCACAGTCAGAGTAACATCAGTGAATTTCTTGATTTGTAAATCAGAGATACTTTGAATCTAGAAGACAATATGACTTTTAAAAGTCTATCTTTTGGCATTTATTTTGTGACCAGCATATCTGGTCAGCCACTGTCCAAGACAATTACAGAGAAATGGTTGTCTTTGTGTACTTCGCATTGTTATTCACTGCCAGGGTAGTCATCAGAGGGTCACATCAAAGTTCATTCAATCAAAGCTGTGGCAGTAGCAATAGTCTGCCTCAGGTCAGTTCCATCTCTTGAGATTCATAGGGCACTACCTGAAGTTATTTACATAATTTTATGTAGCATTAGTGTCTTGGTACTTTGTACCAAAGATTTCAAAGGCAACGAATCTGTATCTAGTGTTCTACCCCAATGACAATCTAATCATCTTTTCTTTACTGTGTTATTGTAACAATTTGTAAGTATCCTCTGGTATCGTCTAAGTTCATTTTCACTTAGTTGTAGTTAATATATAATATGAATTGTTATCTTTGTGTTAGTAATTATAATTAGGTTTTGTATTTCTCTGTTCATGCAGTGATTTGTTTGTGTACTTCTAATTGTCATGGGAACCTGTGCCTTTTACTTTGGAGATAATCTTTTAAAGTGTTGCCTTGTGCTGCAGTAGATGTTCAAGTTCGGATGGTATAAATCACACCCAAGCAGTATCTGCTTTTCTTCCCTGAGAGTGAAGTAACCCACAGGTGTATCTAAATTGGTTAGTTTGGATGAATCCAAACTGTCTTGACTTTTTTTTATCTATACATATGTACATATGTGCTTACATATGTGCATTTTTCTGTGCATGCGTGCACACACACAAACACACGTATGTACCTTAAGCCTGAACCAGTTCTGTTACTTGCATCATTTGCAGAGATTTTTATGAGGCTATTGTACCAGAATAGCCTTAATTTCTAACGTGTGAAGAAGTGTTATATGGTGTTCCCTCCTGCATATTCCAAAGAAGTACTTTTTCAGCCCTAAGGGGGAACAAAAGGTATGAAAACTCACAGCCGTGAAGAATGTTCTGATCAGGAATGCATGAAGTTTATATTTTTATAATTATTCCTCTCAAAACCAAATTTCTAAACATAAACTGATGCTTTGGCATGTTTTGATATCAAACCGTATATACAAATGTTGAGGTGATAATCTAGATATAATTTCTGGGGTGCTTCTGTTTTGGTGATTTTTGCCTAAGGAGACTGTGATTCTAATTGTGATCCTCAGTTGTGATTGAGATTCTAATTCCTTGGAAAGGGTGTCATCTTATTTAAAATACTAGAAATGGAAATGTATGTGTAAAACAAAGTTGTTCAAAAATAATAATTTCATATATTTCAATAAAAACTGACAAAGGAATTATTAAAACAGTGAAAGTATGAACTACCACTTAATGGAGGAAAAACTGAAAAAATAAATAGGAAAGCAAAGTAATAAATATAAAAGCAAAAACAACAAAGCAATAATAAAAAGTCTTGCTTACCATTAAAGAAAAGAGTTTGTAAATCAAAAGACAAAAGCAGAGAGGCTTCAAGAATGGGGAAAAGAAAATTTTAAGCAGAGAAAGTTCAGCCAGTGTTCTCCAAAATGTTCAAGATAGATGAAAAAGTGAAGGGGGAAAAAAATACTAGCTAAACCTGTTGAAGACTGTGCATGTGATTAAGTGGTTACAGGATTCTTTGAGAAGACAATAAAGTTCTTAATGTGTTGTGCAACACACTAGAAGAACTTTATCAAGATGTTCTGAAGTCAAAGAACTTAGTCATGACAACAGACAGAATAAGAGATTACTTCCATATGTAATTTGTCATTTTTAATTTGGAAACAGAACATACTGGAGATGAGGCTGAGGACACAATCTCTTCTGTGGTTTAGTGATGCATTCAAAGTACTTTATTGAGTAATTGCTGTTGTTCATTCCAAACTATGCAAGTGACTCAGATGATAGAATTTAGAGTCAAGCAATTAGTCCTTTTTGAAAGCTGGATTTTCCCCACTTCTCCTGTAGATTAAAATAAACAAACAAATGGAAATTAACTGCATACTTTGATCGAAGTATTTTGATATGGTATCACTGTTTTAAAACATTTAGAAAATATCTTGACTTTGAGTGAGATCTTGCCTGTATTGAAATCAGTTTTTTCCCCCAACTGATTCCTGTGCTACATACCCAGGAGTAAAAGGGGTTTTTTTTTCTTTCTTTTCTCTCTTCTCTCTCTTTGTAGAGCAAAGCTTACAGATTACAGAACTCCTGAAAGCAAAGCACTTCTGTTCACACATCAAGCTTAACCAAACAGTCTCTTACCTGCTGCAAGACTTGTGGTTCTTAACTCCTTTTTCACCCAACTGCATGAAAATTCTGAAAAGAACTGGCTGTTTGGCTTACGTTGATCTAGCAGCCACAAACACACTATGTAACCAACTGAAACTGCACTGGAATTTTAGCTAACTATTTGCATTTACATCTAATATGAGCAAAGTTTAGAAAGAAAATTCATTTAGTTTTGCCAGCAATAAATTGAACTGTGAAACATAGAGGTTTATGCTGCTCTTTATTATCTTGGATTCTTCAGCATCATGTGGGGAATATATATTTCAAATCCCCCTTAGGGAGAAGCATTATGATAAGAGTTGTCAGGGCATTTTTAGATATCTACTCCAAACTAAGATAGTTTTGGAATAATCCAAAGAGGATTTTTATGTTTGTTTGTTTGTTTTTCTTTAGAGGTGTGTTTCTGAGAGAAATAACTCTAATTTTGTAGGAGCTCTCATTCTGGAATTTTAAACTGTGAATAATGTATTTGTTGATGATATGGCAGTGCTACTTAGATTTGGGACTTAAGGTGCTTTCATAAGTTTTAGCGATAGTGTATGTTCATTCAGCTGTTTGAGATGATAAAGAGTAGGAACTAATTCTTCAGATCATAAAGGAGATCTGTGACTTGGAGTCTCTGCTGCTTTCTGCATTTGTTCTGAGAGCAATACCTTGGTGAACTGTCATTTTCAGGGGAAGGTGTACAAGTTCAGTTTAACCTAAATTTCTAAGAGCGATAAGGTAATAAAACTGGGAATGTACATGAAAACTCAAAGGCTTTGTTAGTTTTATTTTGAATGTTTAAAATGGTATGAATTAATAGGTTGTGTTTGCAGAGTGTTGCGTTTGCTTCTTGGTCTCCATCACCACAGTTGCTGCAATAGACCAGTTTTGAAAGCTCTCGGTGCCTTTTGAGATCTCAGTGGCTCCAACAAACACTTCTCCAGCAGTGACTGGTGCTTTTTTTGCTCACTCTACCTTCTCCCTTTTGACTAATCGATGTCTTATCCAGGTTGTGCATACAGAAATGAGTGCACTTTATTGCAGTTTTGCTAAAATAATTTTCAATTCTGCCTAATTTGGAAGGTTGTAATTTTCCCCTTATATTTCCTTGACTGGATATGTGGGAGAACTTGGTGGTACTTGAATGGTGTGAATACAGATAGCCCTTCATTTTAATTATATGGTTATTGCTATAATGTGTAAAATTTCTGAAAGCTGATGATAATCTAACATTTTGATTGTATTTTTTGTTTTTAAAGGGCACTATGAGAAGATGTATGATAACCAGCTTAATTTGGCCTACTGTTTCAATGACCCCGAGGAAAAATGGTTAAGCAATTACTTCTATGAGCAATGCTTTAACACTGCTAAACTAGTAAAAATCGATGGTGGGAAAAGAGAGGCACAAGCACATGCAAATATGGGCCTCATCAGTGAGGAACAAGGTAAGTCACTGAGATCACAGTGCTACATTGTATCAGCATTGAGACAGTCATATTTGGCAATTTGTACTTCATCACAGGGCACAGTGTTTCAGTGTAAAACTGATTTGCAACCATCATTTAAATGAAGTTTTAAAACGGTTGCAATTCTAATTTTTGGAGCATCTAATAGAAAGACAGGTTTATATTAACGGACTTGTTTCCTCTATTCACATTCTGCCTACAGTTGAAAGTACTCAGTCAGATGAAGACCAAAAAATTTAAAGGAATCATGTGTTTAACGCAAAGGTTCTTTGGGTTTGACTTTATTTCCTTTTGCTTGTTTTTGACAAGAGACTGGTAATGCTGCCTCAGGCCAGGGATGTTTGAGTAGGATGGCATCTGTCGTTACAAACTGGGTTATTTTAAAAGAGGTATGAACATATAACTTAGTTTAATCCAACCTCAGCAATGGAAAATTTGCACTCAGATAAAACAACCTATATTTTTATGTTCTTTTTAAAAACTACTTTCTGGTTCTCTTGCCTGAAAATGACACCCAATTTGTTTGTATGTGGCTGCCATATTGGTGTTTGCTTCAGCTTTATACCTCACCATGAGCTCCATTTCTCTATTCTTGTATCTGTATCCTCAAATTGTGAGTCTCTGAAATTAGAAAAGATATTCATAGAAATAACTAGAGAGAACTAGGATCACAGAACAGCCCAGGTTGGAAGGGATCTTGAAAGATCATCTGGTCTAACCTTTCATGGGAAAGGGAGCCTAGATGAGATTAATTGGCACCCTGTCCAGTCCCATCTTGAAAACCTCCAGTGATGGAGACTCTGTCACATCCTCAGAGAGGTTGTCCCAGTGAATGATTGTTCTCACTGTAAAAATTATTTCTTTCTTATATCAGTATGAACCTTGCTTCTCTATTTAGAAACATATATTACCTACCATGGCAGAGGGGGTTTTTGTGTGTGTATCAGTCTAGGTATAAAAAAAAGCTCATTTTCTATGTTTGTACAAAGTCCTATCCTGTTCTGGGAAGACAAGCAATGAGTGAACCTCTATTGAGTGAATAGACTAGTTCTAACTCTTAAAGGTACTTGACATCTAATCATTGATTCAAACATATGTGATTTGTATTGTCATTACATTTTTGTTTTTAAGTTTGACTTTGTGGGTTAAAATAATTTCGACTTGGATCTCAGCTTGTGGCTGGTTTCTCAAACAGAATGGCTTTTTTTCAGGGACAAAAAATAAAGTTCACATATATGTGTGTGTATATATATATATATGTTTAATAGTGTGATTTCAGTAAATGGCTGACAGAATGGGTGTGTTTTAAAAGACGGCCTAATTTCCCAGCAAAAAAACTGGACATAAAACCTGCAGCCTTTTTTTTTTTTTTTCTTTTTAACTGAAAGTTTGTTGTCCTGTTTTGTTTGTTTTTTTTTTTCCTGTGTTCTCTTAAAACCGAAACAAGAAACTTATATCAATAGTTCCTCATATTTTCTAGACTGGTGGTCATTCACAATGTTTACTGTTGCTGTATCTTTCTTGCCTGCAATACCCAGAGCTGAATTTAGTTTTAAAATTTGTGTTCATACCGGTGATCAATACAATGGAAAGATTACTTTTTGTACAAGTTGTATTTTTATTTGTTTTCAGGTGTGACATCGACATTCTTTGTTTCAGCATAAATTGCATACTCACTTCATGACCTTCAGTAATCTCTAAGTTATTTTCTGAAGAACTGTTTACTAACTATTCTGTTCCCCACTCTGGGATCACCAGTTAGTTTTGCCTAAATGCAATACATTGCTTCCTTTTGCACTGAATAGCATCCTGTGTTTTTCAGGTGGTTTCCAGAAACTGTCAACATTGCTTTGAATTCTGAAGTCATCCTTGAACATGCTTTCTCTTCTTCCTAGTTCAGTATCATTTGAACAGTTAATAAAGCAGTCTTCCTATCCTGTAATTCAGATTCTTAGTGCAAATACCAAGTAGTAAGCTGTCCCTAGGACAGGCACCTGTGGAACCTCACTGGGCACCTTTTCCATACTGACAATGGACTACTGATAACTAATGTCTATATGGGATTCCCTGTCCCATTTGCACTCACCTAACAATAGTTGCAGGTGAACTATGCTTCCCTAATGCTTTACGCGAAAGTTGATAACAGTGAGAAAATAAATCTCTAAACTTTACTAACTTGAATAGAAGATCGGTTTGATGGCATTTATTCTTGGTGTATTGGCATTGGCTATATTTTCATGTTTCCTCTAAATGCTTGAGAATGATCTCTTTGCCTATGTATTTATTCCAGTCTTGTTCTAGGAATTGAAGATAAGATAAATCCAGTTTCCCAGCAGATAAGAGAGCTCTTGCCTTTATAATAAAGTAATTTTCATTTAGAGTGAAAAATGGTTAATTCAATTATCTGTCTGATACTTAATAGAATAAAATTATTGAAGTTGCTGAATTTTTTGCAACCTTTTCACTTCATACTTCAGTTACTAAAAAATAAAATTCTAAGAAGATGCATAAAAGCAAACATCCCTATCTATTTGTAGCTTCAAAGGCTCATACTGAGTGTGACTCGCTAGTGTTATCCAACCACTGCCTAAAAAAAAGATAGCATTTCCTACTTTTATGATGTGTTAAGCAAAAGTTGAATACTTAAATATATTTAAGTCTGTTACAAAAGTGTGTAAGTAAAGTTATGAAATAGACTTTAAGATGCTCAGAGGAGGGGAAATTTCATTTTCAGTCTGTAAAATATTAGAAACTTACAGAAGAGAGGCTTCTTTTTAACATTGGTAAGGAGAAATAAAGCAAGATGCATTTTCACTGCCCAGGGTAAAACTCCACTGAGTCTGTAGGGTCTGTCCTTTGCAAATATCATATTCCTATAGAGAGAGGCAAAAAAAACGAAGAAGCTGAGAGGGTAAGCATGGGATTGGCTTTGGGGGACCACTGAGCAAAAGAGCAGATGTATTCCATGCACTTTTTATTTTCAGCAGATTAAAAATTAAATCACAAGTTCTGATTGCAGAAAAAAAAGTGTAAGAACAGATGTTGACTTGGGATTGTATAAAATTGCATGAGTATTAATGGTCTTATAAGTAAAATTCAAAACATGCTAATTTTTATATTGGAAAAGATAGATATCGCTTGAAAATTAAACTTGTTGTTGTTGTTCAGTTATTTATAATGCTGTGATCTTATTTGTTTGTGAACTGAATGCATCAAATGCCTGCTTCCTATGAGGATATATACAGAAATAGATACATATGTATATGCTTGTATGTGTGCATTAATATATGCATATAGGAATAGGTATGTGTGTCTATACAAAGACAGAGAGGTGTGTGTAGGTATGTGAATGATGTCTAACATGTATGTGATGCTTTCATCTGATTTAAATAATTATATCTGTATTAATTATCTTGATCCATAGTCCAGCCAGGAAGACAGGAGGACTTACGAGACTGAGAAGTTAATCTTACAGACATTCATGTGTGCATCCTTTTAGATGTAAATATCTTGTCCTAGTTCTTTTCAGTTCTCTCACACAACAGTGTATTTTTTATTATGTGTGAACAGAAGCTGTCTGTATATGCTTAGGACTGATTGCTTGGGAGTATAAAGTCAAACATATACTTGTAAAGATTGTTGTTTGCCTTGGAAACAAATCAATATATTTGCTGGATAATTTTTGTGTAATCAAATTTAAAGTTCTTTGACTTTCAGCCCAGTCTCTGTCCTAAAGGCTGGATATAATCTGATGTTCATTAATCTTCAAAGCTAAATATTTGAGGTGTCGACAGTGTAGACTTCAGTCATGGTATTTGGATGCAGGTGATTAGTGGCTGTCAGCACATAGTGGCTGTCAGTACATACGGGAAAAAAAATAATAATTGAATAGCCTTTTGCAGACACAAATGGAACATTCTGCTTGGAGCAAACATGTTTTTAGCAGCAGTTCTTTGCAGAATGAGATTTTAACTGCTTCTTTAAAAAACTGCAAGATAAGGTTTCTGTTTACAGGTTACCCAAATGAAATGCTACTTTTCAATTATTGCAGGAGTGTTCAGGTTATGATCCTGTTCAATCAGCTGTGCTTACTCCATCCTTTGTCTTTGCTCAGGGGATTGATAATAAGTTGTTGTATTAATTTGGCTACTAGTTATTTTCCCATATAGCTATTAAATATGCCAGTGTTGCTTTAAACATGTTGAAAAAACAATTTTCTTTTTTTTTTTCCACATTAAGTCCAGCATTAATTGTCATCCAATTAAGCACAGGCTTTGTGGCAGTATCTCAGGAAAAATAAATTTTAAAATATTTTTGTTCTTGTGCTTTGAATGTGTTTTTAGAAGTAATATCAGTCATTTTCAATGTGTGTATTTTTCTGCGTATCAGAGAATAAGAAGGTTATTTTAGTCTGTGATATATTCATGTAAATTCTGCTGAAGTTAATTGTGGGCTTCAGGTTTACACTGTTGTATCTTGCAGAAGAAACACAGACTGAGTGTATTGATAAACATAATGGTTAGTTCTAGTTTGTATAGGTTCTTACATTGCCAATGCTCATTGTTACAGTGCTTTCTGTTTCATATTAAACAATTAACATCTATTATAAATAAATTATGTAGAACTTAAATATATGCATCCCAGAGTTTCTAATAACTTAATCAGTAACAAAGGCAGCCCAGAGGAAACATGGAATTTGTACTGGTAGAAGCTCTTTGCTTCAAATAGGTTATAACAAAATTAAATATATTTCTGTCTTATCAAAAAGCATAACAAAAGCAGATATATGAAAGTGTGGTTCTTCTAAAAGCAACCATCAAGGCCATTGTAAGTAATACAGGTGTTTGTATAAATGTGTGTATATAGATGCGTACCTATGTACATGTATGTGCACATACGCCTCTATATATGCATATATATGCTTGTAGGTGTGTACACACAGTCAAGTTTAGCCAGTGCTTTAAAGCCAGTACTTCAGATACCAACATTTCAATCTTAATGTCAAGCAACTTTGCATTTGTGAGAGAGGCTTAGAGACAACCGATTAACATATCTGATGGTGTTTTTCTAATACAGATGCATGACTCTTGTTTCCTTAAGGCACAGGCTTACAAACAGGTTAGTGCTACGTTGTCTGTGGGACAAGGAAGCTGGATCTGTGATGGCAAGAATTCTGGAGGAAGCAATGAAAAAATCGTCACTACAGTCTTACTATAAATCTCTATGTTCTCACTCTGGAATGATGCAAGGATCTGAATGTGTACCTTTCAGACGATAGCAGCAACATTGACGTTCACAGGCCATGGTTGCTCTCCTGCATAAGTAAATTAAGCCGTGTGTAGGGATGTCTATGAGCATTGGAGCACAGGCTAGTGCTAAAGTGGTGTTAATAGTCCTGCACATGCTTTTAGCTTGTGCTAACATGAACTCCATGCTCTGCGATTATTCATAGGCACAGTTTGGTAATTAGGAGTGTTTCAGGGACTTTTCATAATGGGCAGTTTGCCAACAGCCACGCTGTTTTGAAGGCTAACAGAGTTTACTAGGATAACTGTACCTTTCCATACCTGTTGGTCGCAGTGCTTGAAAGCATTTCTGAATAAAACTTCCACGATGAATTCCAGTTGTAAATCAGTGCCATTCAAGAAACTGCATATTCCCTGGTATGAGAGGAGTGAGATGTGTGAAAATTATACCATTAATCTCATTGCACTGGTGATTTAGAATTAGCAGTCAGATTTATATTCTGCTAGCACAGAAGGATCAACAAAAGTGGAAGCAATACTTTTTCTGACATGCTTACAGACCAGAAAGACTACAGACAGGTGGGACTACTGAGAGAAAGGTACAGCATGCAAAGCAAATAGTGATGTCAGGTATCTCGGTACTGATTCCTATAACGAACAGCTAACCCATAACCCCCGATTTTTGTCTTGCTTTGTATGGTTTTTTAGGTTGCAAGTCTTAAAGAATTCTAGATCAGGGTCTCCTTAGCCCTTTCTAAAGTAAGTTTAGACAGTTAAAAAATATACTGCATTCTGAAAATTAATGAATGGGTTTTAAGTGTTCAGTCTTAATCCTGTTCTGCCTTGATTATAAGTAATGTTATGCTCCTGTTACTTTTCAGTCAGAACAATGTTATGCCAGAGCTGAGAACTTCTAATCCCTCTGCATCCACCCCAAAAATATTAATAAAAGGGACTGATTTCTGAGAAAGGTGTAACTGTTCTGTCAGTAATCATAGGTAACCTACAGTATTTTTAATATTAGAATTTGATGTAGTTTTTTCTAGATGAAAGGCCTACTGAACACGAGGGAGTTGTAAATAAATTTAATTAATTTGTTGTGGAAAGAAAAACCCACAGAGTTCTTACAGACTTTGACAATCTGGATTAAGACTGAGGAGTAGGATTCTACCTATCTTTTTGCCATACTGTTGAAATTTAAGTTTTTTATCAAGGCATTACGGAAGTTGGTGGAACAATTCCTATTGAGTTTAATGGGCATTTTATTTGAGCTTTTGAAGCGTAAGTATTAATTACTAGATATATTTGGTAAACAACTTAAAGACAGTTCGTAATGTCATCTTTTTGCTTTGCACATAAAAAGTGTGAACTGATCATTTTCTTGTTCTTAGCAGATCCTATTTAATGCATTGCTAAGAAATTATTGATTTTATATTTTGAATTGTTTATGGCAAGTGTTTTTCAATTAAAAACTGTAATGTATAAATTAAGAGAAACTTGGCATACATTCGTGAGTATCTATGCAAAGTAAATATGCATGTTGAAACAGAATTTCCTCAATTGGTTTGTCTTCAAGCAAAAATAATTTATATTCAGATTAAAAAAGAAAAAAGTTAATATTGCAAAGTGAAGTACTAAAAATGTTTAAAAGGCAAAAGTTAAAATTCCATGTCAGTTTTTTTTTTACGCTTTTCTGTGTGCACATTTTAATTACAGTAACATGTAGTGTCTTTTGCTAGGAGATTCCGGAGTATAGCCAGAATAAAATTCCCCTGTGGGATGGATGACCCACATGCACCTTCTACATTAATAGAACTTTATATTGTTATCTGTGTTGCAAGTCTGCCAAGCCCACTTAAATAGCAAATCATCATTGTGCTGTATAATGTAGAAATGAAAAGTGCTGCTTTACAATTTGATTGCAAAATTAGGAACAACTGGTAAAAAAACCAAAACAGTGGGACATTCGTGAAGAGCAATAAATTTCTTCCTTACTAACTGGGGAGTGCAGACCTCTTATTCATAACAGTATTGCTGCATTTGAACTCTCCAACCTGCCTATTTAATGCTGTTATGTTTCCACTATAAGGTGTATAGCCAGTGCAGGGGTGTCCAGCTCATTTTCACCGAGGGCCACATCAGCCTCGCAGTTGCCTTCAAAGGGCCGAATGCAAGTTTAGGACTGTGTAAATCTAGGAGTAGTTATATTTATACAGGTGAAAATGAGCTGGACATCCCTGTTCTACAGGTCTCCATGTTGTTGTATTTACAAGTGCAGGTCTGACGCTGGAGGAAGGCAGCCTCAAATCAATCCCGCTTCTCTCTTCAGGAACAAAAGTCAAAACAGCAACTTGAAGTACCAGCTAATAGCTAACCAAGGCCTTTTTGGTTGTGTCTATCCTTGTGTCTGTGTCAGAGCTTCCTTTTTGTAAACAACTTCTTTTGATCTAAAATGATACCCAGATAAGTTTGTGATTCTTGATAAAAGATTAGTCTCATGATTTCCTTTCTCTTTATTTTTCTAATGGTATTTTTCATAGTGCAGACCAAAAACAGAAAAGGGATTAAAAGATATAAATGCGTATTTTTTTTTTCATAGGAAGCCTGAGTGCTAGTCAAAATATGGCAATGGTCTAAAGGAGAGTCTCAGTTCTAGAGATTTAGAGAATGTGTATCCTTTGAGGCAGGAGTGACCTTTTTGTTCTCTGTGTTTACGTGATACCGCTTCCCAGATGCTCCTATTGCACTTGCACTTAGTAAGGTTCCATGTGTGCTATGACAAAGTAAAAGCTGTATGTGGATGTTCTGCTGGCTGGCCCAACAGTGGGCTGCCCTCTGGAATACTTACAGCGGAGTTCTACCTGTCGTTCTGTCTGGAGTTTGGATCAGTCTCTATCCTCAAGCTACTAATTTTCAAAAAACTGGTGGGAACTAACTGTCGTACAGACTTCTAACCACTTATCAAATTTGGTTATCAAATTCGGTTAAAGTTCACAAGATGATCGCATAGGCTTGTTTCCTTTAGAAACTAACCTAGAAATGTCTTTTTGTACTGTTCATCATTTGGAGAAAACAGCTAGCATGTTTCATTTGATTCTTTTAATTTTCTTTACATGACAGACCATATCCAGTAGTAACCATATATCATTGATTTATCATGATATCTCCCCTTCACCCCAGGTTGCATATCCTAGATTGCTAGATTTTAAGAATATTCCTACCTGTGATTATTCCAAACAATAGTTCAGACCTGAAAACTTCCATGTCTCCAAATTCTGTATCTTTGGGTGCGTATACCTATTGCTAAATTTTAAGTTCATATAGAGGCAGATACTTTTAAGTCTTTGCATCAGGGAACTTCAGAGACAAGAAGATGCCTTTCCGTAATGGGACATGGAATTGTGCTTATCCAGTTTGACCATTTAAAATTATTTTCGTCATATTTACTGAAGCTAACTCTTCTTTGTTCTTCTGCACTTAAGTGATTTTACAAAGCAGTTGTGTTGTTTGTTTCTGGTTACTAGAGAATTGAATATGTAAGTTAGCTGGGAAAAACTTGATTGTAGAGCATAATTTAAAAAGAATAAGCAGCGAATTCCTAGGATATAAGCTCTTTACACATGATGCTTGTCTTTGTCAGTCAGTGGCAGACAGAAGCAGACATAAATCCAGGCACATTCTTGGGGAGGAGAGATTTAAACGGTTTATTAAATAATTGAAATCATCCTCATGCAAGTGCAGATTGTAGTACTCAGATAAATGATATCTTATTATTACAGGGTTGTTGCTGGTGTGGAACCAGTATGTACCATATTGAATTGATGTTATAGAAATTAGGTATGTTTTCAATTCAAATTAGTATGCTCTTAAGAAAGTCTGAAAGAAGCTTCTGAACATCCAACATGAAAACAAAAAGGACCTGTTGAGTTAATCAGAAATATTCTTCATATAATTAATTTTTATTCTTATTTTTTAAGAGATGTTGCTAGGCAATGAAGATGTTTTGAATAAGAACACTCAGGGAGAATTCTGTAGGGTTCTTATTTTCACTTCTGAAAAAAAACCACTGTGAAAATGGAAAACTTGCTTCATCCTTCTCCATTAGTTGATTTAAATCAAGGTTTATTTTTAAGCACAGGGAAGTAAATCGTATTTTTTACACTATGAAAAACTAAGCAGGTTTGCCAAAAGCTTCCTTAATCCTTTCTCTGTCACTACTGCTTCCTACCCTACTTCTTCAAATGGAGAATCTTTCCATTTTGATCTGGGGACAAGTCTGTATTCTTTCTTTGTAATGAGAAGCTCTTCAAAATATTCACAGCAATGCAATCATGCTAATTGTAAACTTTGTAATTTGTGTTTTCTATAAAAGTATGATGATACATGCAAAAAAACCCCTTACATTAGTTTGTGTTCTTAGGTATTTGGTGAATGTAAAGTTCGTTTTCAAATAGTTCATAAAATTACTGAAAAAGTGTTGCTATTGTTTACATTGAACTGTGAAATAGTTTCAAAAATATTTCTGAAAAGAACTTTTTATGTACGCTTGAATATAAGGCGTAGCACTCAAATGAGGTTTTTTTATATATACACTTCTGCAAGAAACATTCTTTCTTGGTGTTTTTGGTATCAAATGTTCCTCTGTTTTCTTTATGTGCGCATTCGTAAGGATATGGCATTTAATGAAGAGATCTTTCTAAAGTATTGATAGCCATGAGTAAATTATACTATGTTTGATCTGTGTTAAAGATTCAAAGTCCAAGGTCTTTGAATAGAAGTTAGAATAAAAATGTAATTAGGTTACATCCCTAAAGTCTGATATATCTTTAAACAAGACTGCAAATGAAACTTTATTAAAACTTCAAATGAATTATTTCTTTGCTTTTTTAAATTCTTTTTCCTTCTCTTCTCTTTCATGTCTATTACTGACATTGCTGCTTGTATTTTACCTTTTTCAGGCCATTTTAATTATTTACTGCTTAATGAGTAGTACTGAGATGAAGCTTCATTCAAAGCTGCCCGCTCACTAGCAGATTTTTTTGCTTCAAAGCTTTGCAAGGTCTTGGACTACTGCAGCTGAACCTGCAGTTGTCATCATAAACTTTCCTGGAGGCAGCGTTTCCTTTTAGTAATTGCTGGGGGAGCTGCTGTCTCCAGAGGTGCCTTCTCAGTGGAACTGAGAGCTGATGGGGTTGCATGTCCTCAGCCCTTATCAATTATCTGTAGAAGTCATAGGTAAAACAAACATTATGAAGCGATTAATAGAAAGATATTTTACTCTTCAGAGGATCATAGGATAACTCAAGTTGGAAGGGACCTCAGTAGGTTGTTAGTCCAACCTTGCTACTCAAAGCATCCTTCTGAAGTAGATTATTTGCACAATAGAACAGGTCCTGTGCTGGAGCATTGCATCTGATATTGAATTTGTTACTGAAAGCTGTGTAAAGCAAGGGAAACGGAAGTAGAATACGAATAAATGTTACTACATTCACATACATAAATCACTACCAAAAAATATTTAAATTGAGGGAAGCATTTGACATGAGTTAGAAAAAAAGGTAATGTAGAGTGCAACTAGCCTGCTTCTGTATTATTTTCTGTATTTTATCTCTATTGAGCTAAAAAAAAAAAAAAAGCAAAAAACCAAACAAAAACAGGACCGAAAAACCCCACCACAAACCAAGCCCTGAAAAACAGAATTGCATGCATAGCGTGTACCACTGCTCACTATTCCTCGTTGCATTTTCACCTCCTTCGCCTCTCTGCATTTGGAGATCTGCCTGGAAACACTGCAATATTTGTGAAACCTGAAGTGTGAGCATCCCACCGAGCGGGGGCCAGCCCTTACTCAGGGCCTGGAGCCTTAACATTGTCAGCTTCCTGAATACATTTGGCATCTTAGGTAGCCTCTGTAGATAGGAAGCACTTGGATGCTTTGCAAACATGAAAGAAGAAGGCTTGAATGTTGTTGTGAAGAATTCCATTCTCTTTAAAATGGGTATATTGTCATTCAGCTAGTGTTCAACATTGTTTGCAATGTTCTCATCGTGATTAAAATTGACATACATCAAAAAGTGTTTATACATAAACGAGTCAGAAGGCAACATCTGACAAATGTTGCTTTCATAAAATATGTTAACCTAAAAAGATAAAGAAATAGAAATTGTAAACCAAAATTTCTGTGTTGGTTCATTTGACTATGTATGTAGGACAGAAAAGTCAGTGGAATTTTCATATGTGACCTGTCCAATTGTGTTGTTTGTTTGTTGGTTTTCCTGAAGTTGGGCATTGATCTTGGAAGAGTATGGTTTTTATTGTAGTTTGCGTGTCAGCAAAATGTTGCTAGAACAGTTTGTGCAATTACAGTGGTGCAAAGCTTTCAGAGATTCTAGATTTCACCTCAGACCTAAACGTCTGTGAAAATACCTGAAATAAGAACTGTCTTTCCACAGTTAAGCCTAAAGCAAAGGGAAAAGATCAGTTTTACAGTGTAGTTCAGATAGTACAAGAGTAATTACAGGTATGTTTCTAACTTTCAGAGTTAACCGTTACACTTAATGTGAAATCGCTCTTTGGTTTATTATTGTCTTTCATATATGTCCATATGTTATGTTTTGTATCACTCTTCTTAAAGTGTGTGCGAGCTTTCTGTGCTTATAGTTTTGGGGGAAATCATGTAATTGACAACAGATTTTCTTTGTAGAGTTACTCTGAGTCGTTACCATCAGTCTCCAGAATATGTGTATATCTCTTAGAGAAAATCTGAGAAAGGTTTTATGTAGAGGCAGAAGCAACTTAACAAGGCTGGGAGGTAACCCAGAATTTTGAGGATACAGTTGCTGGTATAGTAACTGGAAAAAAGACAAGAGTAGGATATTTGTTCCAGTCACCCCTACAACAGTGCATGTTCCTCCTGTGTTTACTCTTCATGCTTTCTGGTAAGAACTAGAAGATTTTTAATTTTCCCTGCAGTTCCTCTCCTGGCAATGTGCTCTTCAGCTAGTTACAATTTTTTTCTCTTGCTGGTCCACAGTAAACTATCCCCAAAGCAGCTGTCGTTTCAGCTGCCTGTGGGAAAGCCTGCCTTTGCAGTTCAGTAGTGTCGGCAGCAGCAGGGGAAGGGATTAGAGAGCAGACAGGCAAGCAGCCAGGGGAACTGGTCTTACGCCTAGCTTATGAGGTGTCTCTTAAAAAACATTTAAGCAACACCATCTTAGAGCATTTTTAATATCATAATATGTTCATGATGAGGTACAACATACTGTGAGCAGTTCTACTGTGGGTGCCACAACGCACGCTGCCCTCTAGGTAAGTATATTTTGACTATTTGAGCTTTAAGGCAAGTAATTTAGGTCTTCAGAGAACCAGACTATATATGATCTAAGGCTCACTGGATTCTTATAGTTGTGCTTTTAGATAACAGATACTTGCTTAACATCAGCAGAAATAATATGTCATTCCCTAAACTGCAATACCAGGGATTAACCTAGCAGTTCTTGACCCAGACGAAGGAACATAAAATACCATCCTTTTGCACAGCAGTCTCAGTCCATCAATGCCAGATCTCAGGTTGTGTGATGCTCAACTTTCCTTTTATCTCCCTTCTTCTCCTTCATATCCTCAAGATTTCTCAGGCATACTTTCAGTTAACCTTGAGCAGCTTAGACTCTAGGGGGAGATCTACTGGTGTCTTGTCAAATTGGGGAAATTGTCAGAATACCCCATGTGGAGCCAGCATGTTCATTACCAATATTCTTACGAACTGTCTATGTCATTTTGCTAAAAGTCCCTGTGGAACCTTTCTGGAAAATGTTATCAGCTCCTGTATAGTAAATTAAAAATATTTTTTTATCCTTTATCTTAAAAATGCTCACCTTGACCATTGTCTGATGTTTGGTTGTGTTCTCGAAGAATCTCATTTTTTGTCTTGCTTTTGCAGATGGCTGATAAACTCAGGTTCCTGCATCTGAGATCTGTCCCAGTGATTTCTGTGCAATTCATTTTACCCCAGGAGACCGGGCTTGCTCAACTATTTAGTGAATGAGAGCCTTGGTTTACAATCCTTGGGAGCTTCTTGTTCCATCTCCCAACATATCTCTGTTAAAGACTTATAACAACCTCTGTAGACAGTTGCTCACAGTGGAAACTGTGAAAGATTCTCAAGTATTTCAGTGTGAATAGTGCCACTATAATTATTGTAATAGAGCAGAGGAAACTAAAAGTTATACAAGTAGTTTGAGCAGTTACATTGAAATGAAATCTTTAAAAATAGTAATAACAGTTTTCTTCTTTTTTTGCCACCATTAACTGTTCACAGAATCACAGAATGTTAGGGATTGGAAGGGACCTCGAAAGATCATCTATTCCAACCCCCCTGCTGGAGCGGGAACACCTACATGAGGTCGCACAGGAATGTGTCCAGACAGGTTTTGAATGTCTCCAGAGAAGGAGACTCCACAACCTCCCTGGGCAACCTGTTCCAGTGCTCTGTTACCCTCATCGTGAAGAAGTTTCTTCTCAAATTTAAATGGAAATTTAAATGTTGCTTCAAGAAGATGTTATGTCCACGTTGCACAGTGAAATAACTGCTTACAAAAGATGCCCTAGTTCTAGTTTAAAATACACTATAATATACATAAAGCTTTATTGTTCTATCTGATTGTCGTTTTAAGCTAAAGTGGAATATTTTGTAAAGTCCTCAACAACTGTTTACAGTTTGTAATTAAATGTGCTCCCTGCTTAGACTAGTGCTGCTGAAAAAATGTACCAAATAGACCTGTCACTTTTTTGTGCAATTATTTCTGTAGCATTATTTTCATTGGTAAATGTTGAGCTGATAGCAAAGGAAATCATTAGGTGCTCTCAGGATTGCTGCGCCATGGAGCTAGAACAGGCCAGTCACTGCATTTTGCAGATCATGACATTTTAAATTGCCCGTATGCTACTGGAAGCAATCTGTGGACCTAATTAACATCTCATCTAATTAATGTCAGGACTGGATACAGGCAACTTTAGATAGCTTTGTTCTGCCTTTGTTTATTAAATATCACATTATTCAAATTTGCTATCTTTAATTTCAGTATTGAAAACTTCAGATTTGTGTGCTGTTTTCTTAAGTTAGAGTAACTTCTTTTTTTTTTTCCTCCTTCAAGTAATCAATGCACTGCTGAATGAGTTCATTTTAATGCACTCAATCATGCCTCTAATGTTTGTAGCTTACGGGCGCAAGCATCAGTAATGCAGGAATGTTATATGGCTTTAGTTTGGGCCATTTCATAAAATATTCATGGAATCAAAAATGTGCATCAAAATAGCGGCTGGGAGAATTACATTTATGTGCCTGCTTTTATGGCAGCTTCACATTTAAACCCATTTGTGTTAATATCTAGTCAATCTTTCTACTTAAATAATAAAAAAAAAGGGCAAAATAGTAGTCACCATATATACCCCTTTTGGTTGATATCTATTCTGATATAACAAATGTATACTTTTGGAGCGGGTTTTAGAAAGGGGGAGTTATAAAGGAAGTTTTAGATAACGTAAAAACGTTTCTCTTCAGCATTTACAAAATTACATTCAGTTCTTTTGCTTGAATGAATAGATTTTTTTTTTTACTTCTAAGCAACTCAATGAAAGCTGTAGCACAAATCATTGCGTACATATGCAGTTGCTGTGAAAATAAGAGTAATTTCTAAAATTTGATACTGTTAGTGGCAGAGTAATGTCTTATATTCATAAGGGTGTTTAAAACTAATTCTTTACTCCCAAAATTATATTGTGATGATGTTTAGCTCACTTATTTAAGGTTAAACCATTGTTGATAGTGTTTATTTTGTTGTGCCCTGAGCTACATTAAACTATAACATTTTAGTACTGCTAGTATATATATTGTAAGAGTTACACTTCTGGTTTTTGATTCCTTTTATAAACAGGAAAGATATATCAGAGATTCTCAAATTCCATTTAGTATACACTCAACTAATTTCTGCATGGCTGTGGGAAAAGCAATACACAATTGCTCTTGATGTTGCTATCTGAAAATAGCTATACTGCGTTGTGTAACATTTTGCAAATAGATTTTTCTCAAATATTCATTTCCTGGAAACACTTTCTGTTTTTTCTCTTTGAATTCCTAGAGATATAAAAGATAGACTTCTACAAACTATTGCAAATTACTTTCCTACCCATTTTTCCTCTCATTTTGCTCTCTTTTTGATTTTTCCTTCTTTTCTTTCAGTTGATAGTAAAACCCATTTAAAACTCCGCTTTGTCACTGCTCAGGTGAGATAAAAATGGATTTACTCTCAGGAGTGTTCTGTAATTGGCTTATTACTTTCTTTTAAAGTTTTTCAAGACTTTCCGACAGCATCTTAACTCTGCACCTCATAGTTGCAGTAGTTCAGTGTTTAAAAATTGGAATGCACTGGACCGGTCAATTCCAGCTGCAACAACTCATCACAGTGAGTAAACTCGCCATCCTTCTGAAAATATTTCCCACAACATTTGATGTGCACATTAACATTATGGGTTATACAAATAGACTGATCTGCCCTTTGCCAATGAGAACAAGAGATTTCAGATTATTTTGATGGAGGAATGAATTCCAAAATCTAAAATGTTTTACCTTCCGTGAATTTGAGAGTCTTCAAACAGCTAGTATTACTTGAAGGAGTCTTCAGTAAGCAAATTTGCAGCCATGTAAGGGCTTTCAGGACAGGAATTCTGTCTCCCTCATTTAGGAAACCAGCAGGTGCTGTGTGTGTTTGTTTTCCCAGCATCTTCTTTTTGATATTTGTCTGGGCAGATTGTATTACTTTTCACACCATACTGTTTTTTTGACAGTTGACTGAAGCCAAATGTAATTTGGTTCCATTTGAATACTCCTGAAAACACTGTATTTCTTTTGTATTTTGAAGCCTGAGATAGATGGATTGTTTCTAAAGAGGTTTTGCCAAGATCTGGAAGAAAGGATGTAAGGTTGTGGCTTTAATGGTTAGGTCAACTTATAAGAGCTATGAGGTACATGGAATATATAAGTTCAATTTCTAGTCTGACAGAAACTTTCTTGAGGGGTTACTGCAAGCAAGTAAGCATGGGTAAGAATTATGATACCTGATAGTTCTAACAATCTAAAAAATAGTCCTGAAGGATGTACATATTCTTTATCTGAATAACGTGTCCCATTAAGAGATTATATTATAAGTCTCAAATTACCTATCCAGGTGATACTGTTCCTTTGTTTGCTACTTCCCATTCTTACTAAATGTTTTTGAGTTACACATGAATCAAACTCTATTACTCTAAAGAATCCACTACACTACTAGTGGATGTGATCCACTAGATCACATAAATGTATGGCAATGTCCTTTCAAAAGGATAATCAGTCAGTCAATAAACTTTGAGAATTCCAAGGAGGAATCTGTATGTGCTTATGAGTATCCAAGTGGATACAATGCTAGGTCTAGCTGTTAACATTACATTTGAACTCAACTTTCAATCATTTATCACAAAGCTAACACCAGCTTCTTCAGCTAATATCTTAAATCTGCATTTATCAACTTGGATAACTAGAATTCCGTTGACTTCGGAGTTGCCCTAGGAAGTTAGCCGTACTGGATAGGCATAAACCCAAATTCAAATTGGAAGCCTCTTTAAAGTGGACAAGAGTTTTGATCTGGGTTTAGCAAGCCTATGTCTCTATTTTCCATTAGATGTACTGTCAGTGAATTCTTAGACAATTTGTACTGGTTATGATAATTTCACTTTGTTTTTCTTTTTGTTCAGTCTGATGTTAATATGCAATATTTTTGGAAGAACGTGTAGATCTTTTCCTGTCTGTTTACAGAGTCTGACAGTTACTCTGGCAATAAGATTTTTTTTTTCCAACATTTTGGGCCATCTCCCCAGTACCTGTCTAGCTAGAGTGGAACTGAATAACGTCGGCTGTCTTACCTGTCACCTGGCCCTTCACTCTTCAGCACTTTTCATTGTGTCCTCTTGGACCCTTAAATCAAACATAGGTTGTAGAGCCCTGAAATGATTTGTCTGTGAACCTCATTTAATTAATTGCTTTTTGAAAGAGAAGTTTCTTGTGCTCGTCAGATTTAGTTGGACTCACGTTAATCATCAGAGAAGCTTAATGTGAACATAAATTTAATTCTATTCAAGATCAGAGTGATGTTTTGTATTGCAAATTTTAAAGCATGGTTGTACAAGGATAACATGTGCGAAAGACAAAACTAGATGAAGAAGAGGAATCTGTCATAGCTGTTCTGCTGCCTCAAGGTTGACTGGAGACCTGCAAAAGCAGCCTTGTTTTCTCTCAGAATGCTTAAAGAAGGCCCTTGTCCCAGCTTCTCTCCCTTTTTTTCCTACAAGTGGGGAAAATTTTCTCCTTGCTGTTTTGGTTGGTTTTGTTTTGTTTTTTTTTTTTTGTAGTTTGAATTCAGCACCATAAAAATGGTCTGTAAAATAGTAATCATTTCTTATAAATCATGTTTCAGAAGAGATGTAAACTGCAAACACATGTAAACAAACTTAGTTTATGGTTTGCTTCAGCTTTTAATAAAAATAGCAATTGATATATTGATAATCCGCGAGGCAAGATTCCTCCATCACGTACAACAAACTTACAAAGGAAGAATCACATTCAGAGTTCTCCCTGCTATAGAACATTCTTTGCAAAATGTGACCAGAATGCCTTTTTTTTTGTTTGTTTTTTAATGTAAATGGTCTTAGCTTACCTGTTTACCCACATTTTTTCTGTACCCATGTGTATGAGGAAAAGCTTTTCTGTTCTTTCAAGGGCTTTGAACTTCGGCTATCCAGAAAGTGTGAAAATCTCCTAGCTTGCATGTGTACACAGAGAGAAATCTATCTGAAGATAGTGGGAGGGAGAAACTTGAATGTTAAAATGAATTGAACTTTATCTTCAGACTTTCTTTTGCCTTTAAGATGTTTGAGTAACTTACATTTGAGGACCTTAAAGTGTATTACTTCAGGCTCAGTAATTAATCCATTAGTGGTTAATGCTTTTCTGGTAAATTTACTACATAAACTCACCAGAGGTGGCCTAGTAATAACTGTTGAATAAATTACTTTGCATGGTAATTCTTTTCTTTAATCTATTTATTTGAATAAAGATAATTTTCCCCACAGTTTTCTTCACATTTCAAATCTTTCAGCACATGTTTTCATTATGAAAAAAGAAACTTGAGGAACAGTTTGAATTGTGATTATTAATGCATAGGTGTGATTTTGAAATATAAGACCCACAAAGGCTATATTAATGAATTTCTAATAGATATATTTTCTAGAAAGTTCTGACTTTCCATCCTAGAGATCACATACTCCCAACATTGTGAATATACAAAGGAAAGCTAATTTAAAATGTGATAAGTTTAAATTACAGCATTACTGGTACCTGTGAGATTTGGAAGCATTTTCCAGTGATCTGTAAGTTATATATTGGAGTTTCTTGAGAAATCTGCAGAATTATTGGCTGCAACTTACTTTCTAATGAGAAAATTATTATAGACTAATATATTTTTTAAAAATTCTTGATTACAGTGATTGTAATTATTAATGACATTTTTCAGGTAATGTCATGAAAGCTGCTAAACATTATGAAGCATTTTATCAGCTTACAGATGGTCTGCCATGGAAGGATGAGACAGGCCATACATACTATTCACTGGCGTGTAAGCATCTCTGGAGAATTTATACATTACTAGCAGACAAAATGCTAGAAAATAAAGAACACCAACAGGCCATCAACATGCTAAGAAAAGCTTTAGAAATAGCCAAAAAAGGTAGGTGGAAAATAACACTTTCACATTCCTTTATTTGATGTGCACGCTATGATTTTTCCAAGGCTAAAGTAGAAATTGTCAAGTGTGTGACTGGGTGGTTATTTCCTATGAAATTCAAAGGCAAATGCTATCAATACACCTGCAGATCTCACTAAAGCAGAAATGCTTTCTTGGTGACAACAAAGGCTCTCTTATATTCCTAAAAGCTTTATATCTAAAAAAAAAAAATAACTTTTTAGGAAATAATAGTATAAAAAAGTGAACCCATAATCAGAAAGAGAGGTCACTCATGGAAGATGAGATTTTGATTGGCTAGTCACTGTTGATTTGGCAATATTTCAACAACAATATCTGCTGGATCACTACATCATCACTCTACATAGTAATTTAGTACTTGCAAGAAAACAGTTTTCTATCATAATTAAACATTTCTTCTCTGTGTCTTAATACCCATAAGTACTTTGAAACTTGAAGAAAACTGCAGAATTGCAGAACAGCTGAGGTAGGAAGGGAGAGCTGGAGATCATCAAGTCCAACCCAGGCAGGGTCAGCTGAACGAGGCTGCCCAGGACCAGGCCTACATTCAGTCAAGTGTTTAGTATATCTGGGAGTGATTTCCCTGTCTTAAGTCTGCGCTGATTACTCCTGATTGCCTTCTTGTTCTAGATCAGGGGTATCAAACTCATTTTCACTGAGGGCCACATCAGCCTTGTGATTGCCTTCAAAGGGCCGAAAGTAATGTTAGGACTGTATAAGTGTAACTACTCCTACCATTACGTCCGGCCCTTTGAAGGCAACCATGAGACTGATGTGGTGCCCAGTGAAAATGAGTTTGGCACACCTGCTCTAGATAATGGCTGTATGAAGTTTTGTCTGTGTGCAGATAGGTTTAAAATTGGGGAAAATTAGAATAGCATTTTAATTTTTTATACATAATTTTCCAGATTTTTTTTAAAACTTAATAATGTTTGTTTGTCAAAAGATGCTGTTAGATGTCCACTTCTACAGACTTTTCCTAGATGATTATCTTAGATGGTTTTTGGAGTGTTTCTCAGAAGTGGGATAGGAAGTCTCAAATAATCATCTTTTTTCATGCACAGCAATTCAAGAGCCTTTTGTGATATTTGTTAAGGGGCATATTTTGTATATGAATTGCACATACAATTGATATACAATATTAATTCAATATTTATCACCAGATATATTAATTTTTAAAATTTAATAATGTATGTGCAACATTAATCTGTTAGACAGTCTTCGAGTAGTAGTTGGGGTAGAAAGAATTAAACTGTCAAAAATGGCAAAAAAATGAAAATATTTTCTAAATTTTAAAGTAAGTTTTGCCATGAATAAAAATACAACTATACATGTAGGTAGCAGAACAGAGCAATTTATAGAAAAGTATAAAATGTTAAAATGTATTCAGTGAAACAAAGGCAAGTTCCTAAAAAGAAATATCTTTATTAGACCAGCAGATACTCTTGGAAAAAGTGAACAAACTTTCAGGCATCTAAGCCCATGTGAACTTTGCAATTTATTATTTTAAAAAATGTCAGTAAATTATTTCTATTTCAGGTCTTTGATTATATTGTCTTTGAATTATATTTATTCTAAAGAACCAAAATTTCTCATCTTGCCTTATCTCATGAAGAATAGTATTTCAAAACACATTTGAAATCTAAATGCTTTCATATGGTGTTTTTTTGGGTAATAAACCAAACAGGACTCTGGGGGCAAGAATTCAATCCTTTCCATTCCAAATGTTTAATTTGTGGTGGTGTATGATAGTGTTTGGCAGTTTTTTTTCCTTTTAATTAAATCACTAAATAACCTATTTTGGTTTTATCTGCAGTTTGCATTAGTAGATCAGTTTTGTGAGTTGCCTATTTAGATCTTTCCTCTTGGGAGTAGGTACCCAAATACTGAGAATGCCAATACAATTCATCAGCTGAAGAAAGATGTGTACCCAAAAACTTCTCCATCTTTTCCAGCTGCGTCTATTGGTCAAATACAAGCTTTTTGCTTTTTTTTTTCTACAGCTATTATCTATAATACCTGCTTAAGTCATAGATACAGTAAAACTGTGCTACTAATATTTACTGTAGTAACTAGAAGGACTGTGTGTGCTGCTGCTGAGGTTTCCCATCAACTTCTTCTTATTGCTAGTGAAAACTACTTGGAATAAAGAGATTGTCAAAATGAATCTGATGCCTTCCCAGAATTTACTTTGACCAGGCAGATGTTCCAGTGACCTTACTTCGAATCAATCACTTCCCATAGCTTCCTGCGACATGCAGAACATATCACTATGTCAGGGTACTCACCATTGTTCTCTTCAAATTTAAGCTTTAGAAGCTCCTTCCAGACAAGTTCCCATAGCCTCTGTCTATGGACCCCATATTTAACAATTGAGTTAGGCCCATACTGGCTCTGCATGCTGTCTGGAATATCCATTCTGTTATTTTGCACCATTGTCTACATTCCTGTATTTCACTAATTAGGATTAGCTATTAGCCACTTCAGTCTCTTAGACTGTTCTTCATTGAAGAAGGAAGTTTTTTATATCTCCATCAACTTTTCAATTATTATTCTTCTGTGAAATTGTACTTCTGCATCCTTTTGCCTCCTTATGCCTTTTAAGGGATATTGACTATTGGAAAAAAACAGCAGGTCGTTGAGTTACAGGCTTTTCAGAACTTTATGTGATGTATTAAGTTTCATGGATAGGACATTACTATGGCCTCGGCAATTATAACCTTCAGAGAGATTCAGAGCTGGATCTTCTGTGTGTTTGGACATAAAGAATTTATTAGGCTGATAATTGTAAGTAGATAATATCACTTTTCATTACAAGTCTATTTATTTACAAAATAAATAAATAAAGAGATAAATTTAATCTATTTGTTTTACAAAATACCTTGATATGCAGTTATGCTTCAGGTCGCTTTTCCACTATTATATTTAAGCAGATGAATATTGAGCAACAGAAAGACTGGATTTTTGAATGTTTTCAATATAATTTCATTTACATTTTTTTAGTGGATACTTATGTTTTGGAGGGAAATTTTTGAATATAGTGTGACACAGTAAGCATTTCTATAATTAGTTTATATAAATTTTGATACTGGATGGGTGATTTTCTGTTGAGGGAGAAATATAAAAAAATGACCAGCAAGCAGCATTTGTTAGATCGATATTAGTGAAATAAAACCTGGCCTGGAAAAGCGTTGTGCATGTCAGTGAGCCTATGCAGAATTTTTTACAACTACTGCTTGCAAGTGTAAGTTATCCCTTTTTTGAGCTATTCTAGCCTGCAGTAGCTTGCAAAATAGCCATGAGAATAAAAATTATGAACCTGGTCTACTGATAGTTGCCTCTTGATGTTTCACTAAGATTCGTGTTAGCAAAGTGTATGGATCAACATATTTTGTGTTTATATATTAGGGTGTTTATAGATTTGTAGGTACTTCTATGCATGAATACATATAGAGAGACTGCTATGATTTTCTAGTGTGAAGATACTGTATTATTAAACAATTAATGACAGAGAACATTACAGCATTACATTAATTGCTCTGCATTACTTACTGGAAGGTATTTTCTCTGAGTTTGTTGAACTTTCTTGTTGTACTTAGTTCAGATCCATAGCCTCTATTTTTAATTGTCACTCTATATATTTTTGGAAAGAGGTAAATGGCACCAGTAAGAAGAAGGAAAAACTTACTAAAATATTTAAACATCTGTATGTTATTTAAGAACCTGCAAGAACTGTCCGTGCTAATATAATTTTGCTCAGATTATGCTGGTAACTGTAACTTTAATCTTTTCTTTAGGAGGCGATATGAAGACCGAAGGAGAAGCTGCATACTGCCTAAGTTTAGCATATGATTTTGCTGGAGAACAAGAGAGAGCATTATCAGTAAGTGTATTTTAAAGTTGCTGTAGCTTTCCCAATGCCTTTCCATACCTTCGTGGCATATTCCTAGGCATTTTGGAGAGTGGAAAAGACTTGGAGAGACTTGGCTTATGGTCCTTTTGTAGCTGTATCTAGTTCCATAGACAGGGATCCATGTGGCTTAAGCAATTATGGTTCCAATAAATTTCAGAGCTGATATATTCCAAGTTTCCATGCTTAGATCTGTAGAAATAATATAAATTGATGGTTCAGGTTATGTATGACTAGATTTCATTTTCATGCATAGATAAAGCAGTTTTTTATTTGTTTAGGTTTTTGTATAAAACACCGGTTTTTCAATCTAGTTTGATATGGCATATTTGTGAGCAGCAACTAAAAATATATGAATCCACATGTTGAGCTTTTTAGAACATCAGGAATTTAGAAGAAATATTAATTGCTTTTGATGTGAAAATCTGTAGTGCTGATGCAATCCCTTCTATTTAAGCATCTTTCTCATGTTTCTCTTGAGCCTCCCATACATCATAATTGTAAGACAATGAGAATTCTATATGTGGCAACTCTGAAAGGAGGGTTCCTCTGATTCATCATAGATGAATGTGAGAGGGAAGATAAGCATCAACTTGATTTGTCTGTGCCAATCATCAGATAAGTCAAAGTCTTCCATGATCCTCTTAAAAATGTTGTGTGGAAAATGAAGTTGTTTGAATATTTTGTCCATGATTATTGTGATTAATCAGCTAGATAATTAATATTTCTGTTTGTTCCTTTAACTGACTCAGTATTTTATTAATGAAAATGTTTTTGAACATGTTTTATAGATGTCATTCTTTGTTTGTTTTTGTTGGTTGGGTTTTTGTTGGGGTTTTTGTTTTGTTGGGGTTTTTTGTTGTTTGGGGTTTTTTCTTTGTTTGTTTATTTTTTGTAGTGGTTTATTCTTTTTAGAAATAGACCAATAGGAGTCACAAGGTGAATTCAGCATAGGTTTCAATATTGCTTGCTTGACTTCTGTAGTATAGGAGGCATTCTAGATTTCACTCTTGAGATACGCTTACATGCTTTTAATTATTTGTGACATGATTTATCTAAAAGTTATTGACTGCCTTTATGCATAATTCTTCAATGCTACTAGGCCTATCTTCTATATAAATCAACTTGAAGCTGGGAAGTGGGAGCCTGTTCTCACATCAGTTGCAGTCAAAGTCTGTAGCTGAATGTGCAAATATTTCAAAATTAAAAAGCTACATATAATTGTATAAAATTATATCTAATGTTTGCAACAGCAATGAGAAGAGGATATTTGGTCTCTTCCCAGAATGTAGTCTGGCAGATTAGACTAGAATTTTTTGTGCTGAAATTTATCTGCATTGGTTTTTAACTGACAAATGTGCTGGCATTCTTGCCTGATCAACTTAACAGATAAGTTTCTGCAAGTTACAATAAGCTGTGTGGATGATGAAGAACAGTAGGATAAACCAATGTGCTAAATAAAGAAGCCTGCATGGATATTTGATCTCTCCATCACAAGAGAAATTAAGTAAGGAACAAGACTGCACAGTCTCCATGTTGCAGAAAGTATCAAACTACCCTTGAAAGTGTCAAAAATATCAGATGTCCTGGCATTGTTTCCTCAGGATCCATTTTGCTTATATTTTATAGCTACTGCTTTCCCTTCATTGCTCCCCTATGCATCCTGCCAGAAAGTTACAGCAATCATTTGGAAGTTCTTTTTTTTCACATGCAGAATTATTATTTTTTAAGAAAGATTCTGAAACTTTGATTTGTGTAATGTACTACTATTAATTTAAAATATATACATAATACATTGTGCCTAATGGTTTTAGTCTCACAAAAACACCTGACAGGTAATGAAAGCAATGTGCATTGTTGTTAAAAGGGAAAGTCTCTGCAGTGCAAAATATAAATGGTACATTATATTAAAAGTATGCAATGTTATTTTAACTGTAATGAAAATACCGATACTTTGCGGTGTAAATAATATAATTATGTTATAAATAGTGGCATTTCCTAAGATAAATGACATTTCCAATGATGTTACATAACAAGTCTATGAAGTACTTTCATTCCAAAAATACAGTTTGGGTTACGGGACTAAGGAAAAGGGGAAATTTTTTATTTCCTTTTGTCCTTAACAGTGATCAGTATAAACAGCAGTAAAATATTACTGGTTGACAGTACTGTTGAGCACAAGTTGTCTTCACCCTCCAATTAGAAATCATTGCCTAAAATTTACCCTTCTGTTCTCAGTTTAATGGTCTCTGTATCCAAGGGGAGCTCAGATGCTTACGGAGATGAAATCATTGCATCCTGGTCCCAGGGGGCTCCTGGTTATCATTACCCATAACACGCAGACAATACTGCTAGGAGCCACTTTGCCTCATGGTAATATGTAGTTCATCACCAGCTTCTGTAGCATGCTAAAGAGGTCTTGCCACACAGCTTGGGACTATTGGGGTGTAGACTCAGGGGTCTCAGCAGTTATTTTCCTGCTTTGCATCAGTTTTCATCTTCTTTATCCTTTTGTGCTGTGGCCCACCTCGGGCAGTCTCCTTCTAGGGGAATCTGAGGGGAGCAGCTGTTTCAGACGCCGTTTCCTCCAATTGTTGCCACTCAGTTCCTTTTGCTGTTTAGCTGCTCCTCCCTCCCCCAGCGTGCACACACAGCAGCGTGCATATAAACTTGTTTCGCTTTCATTCATGTCTTCTAGCAGGGTGGAGAAGCATATGTTCCAAATATTCATTATCTGATGCAGTAATTAAAGGTTGGAATGATTAAGCTACAGCCTACTATATAAAAAAATATGCAGTCACTTTGTATCGAGTGGGCTAGTTTGGCTGAAGGTTTTTTTATTTGCTAGGCACTTGGTGTATAATCTAACATAATTTGATTTCGTTTATAATCTGTATAAATTGGTTTAATTTTATTTGATATATATATATATGATTGATATCAGTGGACCTACTCAGATGTAAAAATATAAGTGTGTGCAAGTTTAAAAGCCTGAGAACTAATTATGTTCAATAGCAGTGTGGTATGTTCATAATATTTTTCATATCATCTGGTTTATAATCAAGCTAATGGCTTTTCCACAATATATGACACAAAATATTAATAGTTTCTTTTCTGTAGATTTATTTTATCTTAAACATTATAGATTTGTCGGGGAGAGTTCTCCATCTGGGCTAATTTTAAAGTCAAAGTTGCTGTCTATTTGCTTTTCTTCAGACTTGCACAACAAGCTAAGTATTAAGTAAAACACTTAGGTGTCCTTAGAAATCTTGCATAAGGTATTGTAATTTATTGCTTGATGTGGGAGGTTGGTTTTTTTTTTTTTTTTTTTTAAATGAGGCTTTCAAGAATAGTTAAAGTTGGCTCAGTGTTTTTTTTTTCTTTCAGTTAGAGTTGCATCCCAAATCATCAGGAAAATTCCAGTCCTCATCCTTTCTCTGAGCACTACATATTTTCTAAGCATTCCTTTATTTTGTGTTTTCAATTTGGTGTTTCAGATACATTACACATTTAAATAATAGAGGCAACATTCATGAGTACAGAGGCTCATGCCAAAATAAATGTAGTAATTTATGACATAATACTACATGCATGAATTGTCAGAATTACAATATACAAGCCACAGGCATAAAATTATCAAGAAAATTTATGAACATACAAAGACATCTTCACATTCAAAATGACCCTATTAAAGTAATCAGAGGTGATTTATGACCATAAACTTAATGTCTAAAAAAGTCGATGTCAAAACAGCTGAAAATTTTGTCTCGATTCTTGCATCTAGAGAGAATATAAGTAAATGTATCTGCGATGCAGATATTCTAAAGTTAGTGTGCACAGTATATTTTATCTAATTATATCTATTATATATTTATCTATTATATCTAATTATATAGATTGTAACCATATGTATGCATGAATTTGGCCAATCAAGGAGGATCTTAGCACGTAAAAGAACTCCAAAAGGCAGACTGAATGTTATGATCTTTTCTCCCAAACATAGTGGAAGATAGTTGAGAAAGAATGAGCATCATTCTTTTGATATTTGCTCGCTGTTGCAGTGCTTTGCTGGAAGGCTGAACTTCAACATGTCTTTCTGTCAATGGTGCCTGGGTAGACCACTGGGTTTAGGTTTAAGCTTTCATTACTGTTGCTACAGAAACACTTAAATGGAGACTTGCAAAACACATCAAAAGATACTGTTCAATGGAAATTATTTCAACCCCCCCTCTTTTAAATCAGCTGGGTTGTCCTTTGTTCGTCTATAACTGATATTTAGCCAATAGTAATGAAGTGTAACATTTTCACCTGAGCAAGTGGCATCACATGCTTGAAAAAACATTTTAGCGTACAAGTTTAAGAAAAGGTCTCATCATTCCTAGAGACTTCACTTTTATTAAAGGAATTTTAAAATTGTTCTTAAAACTGTACTTATGTAGAAATTTTGTATTTTTCGTATTTGAGGAATTAAAAAAAAAATAGGCTAAACTCTGAGTCATCTTTGAAGGTAAGGTTTGTCCAATTGATCTTGTCACTGACAATGGATTATGTGCAGAGAAAGGTTTTCTTATTGAAGAAACAGATTAAGTTTGATGTTTCTGAAAGTTCCACTGCTACTAGGCGCTGGTGAAGACAGTGCAAACAAAATTGTGTGAGAACAATTATTACTGGTAGTGAACTTTGCCCTAACAAAATATACTGACTCAAATTAAGAATTAAGAAATTTGAAATTATTTGTGTTGCGAATCTTAAAGAAGACCTGAAACTTCAGGAAAGAAGTGAATGTCTGATCATTCAATTTTTTGTTGTTAATGTAGCACTTAATTCTTAAAGTAAAAGAAAGATCTCACTTTTTATTTGGATATGAAAGTTAACAGTCTCTTAGGGAAGGAAGGATTTCTTCTGTTGGTTTAATTTAGATAGTCCTTCTCCTATCTTAGACAGTTTCTTGAAAACCTGGAAAGAAAACAAACAAACAAACAAAAGCCACACAGGGAAAATGTTCTGAATAACCCGGAGATGGAATGCCTCTGTTTTTCTTCATTGCTTTTCTGTTTAGCGCAGATTTGCATTTTGGTGACATGGTGTCCACTACAATTGCATTGGAACATGGTATCTTTTTCCTTTTGAGTCTGTGGTTCGAATGGCGCTTTGCTTGGTTAATGGTGTTGAAATAACTCCCCTCAGTAAACTGAAGTTTTGTCAAAATAAATGTACCACAAGAATACCCTTTGTAAGAAAACACTCTTAAATGCAGTGCTGCTGGAGAATTGTAGTAGTCAAGTTATACAAAAAATGTAGAGCTAGAGAAACAAATAATATTTAATATGTAAAAAAAAGTCTATTACTTGATGACAAGCAAATCAGAAGATTATCAGATTTCCATGTTTTCCCATAGCAACAATGAAAATAAATGCACTAGTAACTTGCTGATAGCAACCCTACTCTTCAGGAGACTCATGTTCCATGAGACTGGCTACCAAAGTGCCATAAATGGTCTGACTTTCATCTCATCCAGTACAATTTTAGATTTAATCGTTCATACATCCCAAAAGAGTGAGACAACAGCAGTGAGCTGCAGATTTGACTGCATGCTCCATTAGATAAAGCTGTAACACCTTTTCAGAATTTTAGGACTATCTGACCACTGGAGTTCTCAGGAATCTGAATATGAATTGGTGACAAAAAGTTTAAAACCCCAATTTTGGGGGCTATGCATGGAGGACATTGCTTTGTGTGTTTGTTTTAAAATCCCGAACAGCATGAGAGATGCTAGGTTTCTGTATATTTATGTTTTATGTAGCCTTACTTATATATATATATATACACACACACAAACACACATATATATATGTATCTATAAAAGACATCCTGAATTTACAAGTCATGGCATTTAGCACATCAAACGTGGTTTCCCAAAATTCAACCTTTATTTTTTGTAAGATTTTGACTCAGGATATCTATTACAAAATGATAAGTTTTACTGTGTACCTTATACACACATACACTCAGGCACACACTCTCTGTATGAGTTTTCGAAAGAACTGGAAGAGGCTGCAGTGCAACATTAATAAGAATATTTACACACTTCTGCATTAATAATAATAATAGGTATCCTAAGATCAAGATAATTCTTTGTATGATTCTGAACCATTTCCATGAAATTGTTGCTAGATGTTTGAACTTGAAGCAAACTTTCCCTTCCTGGAAATTTGCTTTTCTCTAATATCTTGAGCCACAAAAACTCAAGCTGTTCTGAAAGGCAATAAAAATATCTTTGCATCTATTTTTTGCCAAGGAGTGGAGGACAGAGCTCTTGGCAACCATGGAGCCTTCACTCCAGTCCTACTTTTGATACAGCTGATGGGATGGAACAAACTCTGCTGTACTCTGCTGGGTATGGCCAGTAGAGATGGCTCTTCCTTATGTTTTCCCAGGCAAAGCACAAGCCAGATTGTGACCACAGCTGTACAGTGTCTGTTTTATGGGATATAAGGTTAGAATTAGTCCTCTTGCACTGCCTGAGGTTTCTAGACTTCTAATAACTCTATTCTATCAGTTAAAAGATGTGATTTAGGCAAACATTTTCTACTTACTGTATTGAAACTTTTTTTTTTTTTAGAGTAGCTAATAAAATACACTTTTTTTTTTTTTTTTTAAATAACTGCTGATATACAACTTTCCACTCATTTCATTCCCACAGGCTAGGAACAAAAAAGACAAAGCAGTACACAACCATATGTTATGGAGGTTATTTACTTCATGTACTTTAGACTGTATTGGATTTCTATCTTAGGTGTGTTAAACCTTGGAACCTACATGCTGTATGTTATTGAGCAAAAGAGATAGTTACAGCACATCTGATTTTATAGCTTATATTATCTGAGAAACAATAGCATGAAAGAACTTAAGAACTGTCAGTAGTATTTCCATTAGTGAAACTGCACATATTATACCCATAGCTGCAGCAAATGGCTGAAAAACTGTATAAGAAATTTTCTAATTCAGTTAGATAATATACTTACAGAAGTCAGAATTTTTATGTGTTTAGAGAAAAGGAACATTTGTACCCACGATGTACAAACTTGGGAATTTCAGTACTTGAATGCAAATATATTCATAACCTGAGAGGTTTTGTTTTCCTTTGTAAAGTTTAGTTCAAATGAACAGGCTTTAAAAAAAATCTGTAATGTAAGGCTTTTAAAATTAAATTGGTTTCTCAAATTGGTATAGTTCAAGCTGCAGCAATTTCCTTATTAAATACACGTTTAAATTTCAATATGGTTATTCCTATTGGCTTGAAGGGGACAACTCATACTCAGGTGTAAACAAATGCTTAACAACTTTGCTTCATCAGAACTATCAATGGCTACATTGGAGGAGATCTTGATTCAGGCATCGGATCTTAAGGAATTTAAAATTTACCTTTTGATAGATAAATAACCTGAGAAGTTAAAACACTGAAGCATGCCAGCATAAAACCTAGAGCTTGCTGCTTCATTGCTAGAAGCAATTTGTTTTGCTGTTTTGCTTTCAGCTTATGTATTATTTCAGAGCTGATCAAAAGAATTGGTAGCAAAGTGTGAAATAAATTGTACTTCTAAATAAATCGATTTAACATTCCATGGTGCTTTAAGTGATTTTAGTAATATTAATATTTAAAATGTTTCTGTCTGAAATCTTTTTATGACTACATATGGCAATAATGGCCACCATTTCATTCTGCTGTTTTTCGTATTAGAATATTACACAGTAAACATTGTAAAAATACTATCTTAGCACTGAAATGGATGCAAAAGATTTCAAGTGTCTATTTGCATGTAAATGACTCAAGTTTTATTCAGTCAATAAAAAGAGTCTATTAATCCTTTTACTATATTTCTTACATGAGTTAAAACTTAAAGAATATGAGGGTTTCAGCTGAATGAGAACTTTTCCTAACTTCCATATAGGTATAAGAAAAATAATGGGGTTTATCTGACCTAATTTTTTTTATACCTTTCTAGTTTGCAGATTTATTCTGTTGTGTTCTGCAAATCTAAGGGTTGGTTTGTTTGCTTTTAGCTAGGAAAACTTTGTATAATTAAAAATACCTGTTCAGGGGTGGTCTAAAGATATTAATAAGCATGAAGCAGAATATTTATAGGTGCTTTGTCTAAGAAGTAACAGGCATTTAAACATGCACATACATACAGGATGATATTAAGCTCTTTGGAGGCTACAGCAATCTGACAGCCAGGTACATTCACATAGACAGAACAGTGTGATAAAAGTACTCCAGACATCTGGATCACAGTGCTGCTATACAAAACCATTTCTGAACAATTCACATTATTGCACTTACCCAAATTTCCAGTCTTGTCCACCCATTTCTCGTTTCTTTCTCCACCTCTGGCTTTGTCTTTTATGTACTCGCAGAATCTCATTTTTCCTTTACCAGTCACCTCCATCTGCTTATGTGTCAGAGTGGCCCTTGTGCCACACATCACGTTGAGGAATTCTCAAGATGAAGGGCTGTATTCACATCACTACTTCTGTCTCAGCACTGTTTCATGCTTGTCACTGCTCAGCACTCAGCGCCACACTGCCTTGTTTTGTCAATAACCATTTATTTGTTGCTGGAATAGTAGCAACCATTACATCTGACCTCCCTGTTTCATCAATTATGGATAGATTATTGGATGTGAACATCTGCAAAAGCTTGCTGTTGAACTTACCTCCTGGCTGGGATTAGATAAAGTATTAAACTGTTGTTTATTGTCAGGCCAAAACTCTACTGGGAAGCCAGGGAATTCCAAGACTAGCAGGCTCCCATCAGCAAGCACCAAAAATTGTTTAGTATTGCCACCATTTCCCATAAGATCGTAGCCATTTATTATTTACACTTATTACTAGTTGTTATAACATACTTGATAAAAGCTCTTGGCAGGCGCAGTGTTTCCAGCTATTGTCACATCTGTCAGGATGGAAAGGATACATAAACTGTTTTTTCCTCTTCTGTTGCTGTTAAAGGGTAACAGATGAAGCTTCTTCACTCCATACTGTTAAGCCGTGCTTTATTTTGAAGAAATATGTCAACAATGGCTGGTTTGGAAAACATTACCTTCCCATACTAAAAAAAAGATTGCAACAACCTTTACTGGAGTAATGTCTCTTGCAGTAAAGATTTCAAATTGTGCAGTAATAACAGACTAAAATACCTGGTTTTGATGTTTGCGTAGGTTTTTGCTCTGAAGGACCTGGCAGATTTTTATTTTTATTTAAATAAAACCCTTTATGAGCTGTAGTAAATATTAAAATGATGACTGCATTCCCACAAAGTTGTAGGTATGGTATAGAGAATCATAATTAATATCGTTGTTAGTGGCACAGAAGGCAACAATTAAGAACAGTAATACAGAAGCTAATACAAAATAAATAAGGATGGGAACAAAAAATAACGTTTATTTAATGATCTGTACATTTAATGGCTTTTAAGTTTCCTGTGCAGCAAAATAAAGCATACAGGGTGAACTCCTGACCTTGTGGAAGCCAGCAGAAGTTTGAAATATCTCTGAGGAAAGGAACTTTTTCAGTTAGTTAGTTAGTTACTTATATTTACATATCATCCATTCAGAATCAAAGCAAAATGCACATATTCCGAATATTACGCAAAGCATCCAAGGAAGACTTGACACAGGCAAAGAATCCTTTCTGTAAAGGAATGAGTGAAATTTTCGTCTTCACTTCTCTAATCCTTTAAGCAGATGCAGACACAAGTACCTTGAAGCATCGATTGCTGTACAAGCTTATAGAACATTGCACTTGATAGCCAAGTATAAGAGGGGAGGGAAGCATGTGGACTGGATGGAGCAGTCACCCAGCAGGGAAGGTGTCAAGGAAGCAACACCTCAGTGGTGGCCACGTCCTGGCAAGGGCATGTGAAAGGTCTTGAACAGGTGTTTGACGTTTGACTTGGCCAGACGTTCCCTTCCTCAACCCCTGTCCCCACTTCCCTTGCTCCAGGATGCTCTCTTATGCTATGTATTGTCCAAATACCACATTAAAGTCTCTGGAACAACAGTTTTGGAACAGACCAGATTGGCCAACAGCAAATTCTTTCTACCTTTGTAGGAGCAGTGACACAGTTTGTACATTTGGGGGGGTGTGTTTGTTTGCTGGGGGGAGGGGTGTTTATTTGTTTGGGTTTTTTTCCATTTATTTATCAAAACGGTATAGTCCAGTGTAATTGGATGTGGCTAAAGACAAGAAGTCAGCATTCACCTTTACAGAATTTGGGTTGGTGGATTCAAATTGTGGGAAAAGAGGGAGAATTAACAGTTCTGGCAAAACAGGGACAACTCCCTCTTTCCTCAGCATGGCACCCAGTTTCAGTATCTCCTTTAATTGTGAGCATGCAGACAGAATGCTGTACAACTTCTACCGGAGTTGCTCACTATGCCTAAATACATTCAGCATTTAGCAACGTGTGGGCTGCCATTTGGTTGATACTGGAACTCTGCTCATTGTAATCAATGCATTATATGAACAATACAATTTTCTTGTTGCTGTCCAACCTCTCTCACTCTGTGTTTTGGACAAAATAAGAATACCTCTGGGCCTGTATTGTGAAAAAACTTATTTGACCTTACTCCAGATGGCCACAGCTGTGTTACCACTCCACTATGGACTTTTTAGGCACATTTAAATACACATTTCTTAGGGAGCTGTTGGAGAGCATTCGCTGAACTGCAGAATGCCTATGCATGCAGTTCTGTTTTCTTCTGTTTTCACTGGACTGCATGGAAGTGATTACTTAGTGACTGTCAGAGCTACGTGTTTTTTCTGAAAGTATTTAAGAGGTACTAAGTGGTATGAGGCCAGTAGTTCCCACTTGATTGCACTGACTACCAACAGCTATTGTTGGCTCCAGAAAAATATTGTCAGATGCTGCTGGCCAGGCTGGGCCTTGGCCTGTTACTGCAGCACCTGTCAGAAATCATTAGCTAGTGATCTCTTTGACTAATGTTGCAGTTGATTGTCTGATTCATGTTCAGGAGCTGTAAATGAGGCAGAAGCATCTTTACTGCTCACCAGCTGTGAAATGGCTAAACACAGCTAGATTTTCAGAAATCAAAATAAATGTATTTCCAATAAAGTTTGACAACAATATCAAGTGCAAAGCTGAGAGCAGAACTATGTTTTTATATTTTTTGAAGTTACAGGATTATAAATCAATATTATCTCATCATGTTTTTGTCAGAGTCATATATTTCACCAAAATGATAAAATACTGATTGTAGCATTAATCTTGTGTTGAGTTGGATAGACATTCTCTATTCAGCATAAATTCATACCTTCGATTTTTACTCTTGTGTCCATTATCCTCAGATGTATCAGTGTTCAGCACAGCCTAAGGCTTTTTGTCTGAATCCTCAGTGTATGCTAATAAGGTGTGTGCATGTTTTTGTGTACATATAAAAGAAGTACAGGTGTCACAACAATAAAATATAAAGGGTGGGATTTGGGGGAGAGGGGAGTCTTGGGGGAGGAGCTGCTGTATCTGTTTTAAACTACTGGAATAACCCCAGGGGGTCACACTGGCACAATGCTGAGATAACTGAGCAGCAAATCTGACCCTAAGATCTGACTAATATTTTTCTTGGCAAAAGAAGTAAACATGAAATTCATGACTATCTAGAGAATTAGTGCAAGAGCTATACCACAAATAGGCTCTAGTTTGAGGATTTAAGCAGAGCTTTTTGTTTTATTTATGCACTGTAAATACTTGTCTTTACAATAGACTTGCAAAGACCCAGGAAGAGAGTTTATTTTGTAAATAGGTGCTCCCACAGTAGCTATCCTCCTTCCGGTTTTTTGTGCTCAGCACGAAAAAAAGGGTGATTGTAGAATGTGTCCTGAATTTTTTCTATTTCTATTTTGGAGCCATGAAAACTTTTTTTCCTGAATACAACAAAATACTAGTGAATGTCATGTGAGACAATTGTCTGTAATGTGGAAGACAAAGTTGAACTCTTCACCCTGCCACCTTCCCACATCCTGCACATACGAGAACAAGTGATTGAACCCCACTGTTCATTTTTGTTATTAGACTTTTGTTATAATTTTATTTTGTTTGTGGTTTGTTTTTTTGTTTGTTTGTTTGTTTTGGGGTTTTTGTTGTTGTTTTGTTTTGTTTTTGCAGGGGGTGGGGGAGGGGGATGTTGTGTTTTGGTTTTTGTTGGTTGTTTTTTTTTTTTACTAGTATTTCTACTGCAGACTCTCAGAAGTAGGAAGTTTGAGACAGTCAGTGTGCTTGGCCGCATAGAACCAGAAACTAATTTTTGACCAAAATCATTATAGTTTTTGTAATTTTTATATTGTTAAACTTGTGTTTTCATTTTAGAGGCAGAAAGAACTGTACATTATTCTAATCTGTTCAACTGCCTATACAATGATGTTTTTCCACTAGTTGCTAGGAGTATGTAATCCTCTTTGAAAAAGTACAGAAATTTTATAACAGAGCCAAGCATGATCAGGATAAATCTATTGCAACAGCTTCCTACCTCAGAACTTTTTCCTTCATCAGAACTTTTTGTACATATAAAATTTAAAAAACAGCAACAATGACAGAAAACATTTTGGCTCTTCAGTAACTCTAAATCTCTGAAAGCTTTGTCTGAGTTTTGAGAAGTTCAACCACATTCTTATAATGCTCAAACCCTCTCTTTTTATTGCACGTTACCAGTATAGATTCTTATTTAGTCCCATTCAACACCTCTTTACACAATGTTATATAATTTTATTTCCGTTTCATTAACATGAAGAAAATTACCAAGATGACATTTTTGTGCACAATATTTAGCATAAAATACAGAAGCAGACACATTGCCCTAATAAGTAGACTCTTGTTCCGTTGTCTAAAACAATTTTTCCATCCTTTTTGTTTGTATAACAGTAGCTGTATTCTCTAAGACCACAAAGACAGCAGAACAGCACATTTGTACAGAAGCTTTAAGCATTAATTATTGACATGTTCCACCTCTTCCTTGGATGTCACTGTCATCTGCACAGATTGGCCAAAATATATATAAAAGACCGATCTATGGCTATACTTCTGTCTAAAAGTAAAAAAACTTTTATAGGGGCCTATGAAATCCATTAGGTCCAACTGATAACAAGTTGGATAAGTTCCTGATATTTATCACTTGTCAAAGAACAAACAGATGACTGGCTCAGCTGTGCACACTCAATGCTATCTTGCCACATGCGTGTGTTCTCTTACGTAGCATTCATAGGAACCCAGTTAGATGGGCTGGTTGTTCATACCTCATGTAAACAAACAGGAAAGTTTCCCTGTCCTTTTGTTGTTTCTAGTCTGCTTACAGATTCTAACAGACATGGTGTCAATTCCGCTTGAATTGCCAGTATGCAAGCTCCGTAATTTTTCATTTTAAATGAAAATTTGTGTTGTGTATTTAAATGAAAAAGTGCGCTGTGATTGCAGGAGACTTTGGGCAAAAACCTATAATACTTACATGTTAACCCAGCATTTTATCCTGCCCTACCTCTTCTTTTTCTACCCTGAATGTTGAAGGTGAGGCCTGCACTGCAGGGGAGGAGGCCTCTATTCACTTCTTCTGCATAAATGGATACTGAGCGATTGTAGCGTGCAGAGGCACTACACAGCTCCTTTCCATCAAGAATGTGTCCCTACATAGTATCTGAAGCTGGAGGAGTTATTTGAAATGCAGACATAAAGACTATGTTTTCTATTGTAATTTATCAAGATGTCCTCCCTTTCACGTAGACGATTTTACCATCATTAATTCATCATTTCTTTAGAATGAAACATCTGATTTGTATACAGTAGTATAGTAACCTGGGACCAAAATGAGTACTTTTCATCAATATGAATGAGTGGCTTTATTTACTTACTTCTTTCTAGCAGTTGTTGCGGAGATGTAGTGAACCAACTTCTTACTTTAGCTAATTTACTTTAGCTAATAGCTATGTTTTCACCTTGGGTTTATCTGTACTTTTTAAGCCTTGTGATATCTTTGATAGAAAAAAAAGTACAATAACCTAAGCCTTAGGTGCTGAAGTAACCTTTCTGTGCCAGATAGTAACCATTAGAGCCTCTGTGTCCTAGTTCAATGTTGCAGAGGCCAGTTTAAAGTGGGAGTAATTTTTCAGTCCAGTACATAAAATTTTGGAAACCTTCTAACACTTATGGCAGGTTTTCTGATGTGGCCATGGTTATTACAACAAATGTTGTAGGAAATCTGAGTTAAGTGCAAAACCAAAACCTGCTTCTTGGACACTTGAGTGCTTTTCTGTTACCAGCCTGGGTTATTATAATAAAAGAACACCCTGCAGACCTTGACAACTTTGCATATGCATTCAGTTTAGGGTGAGTTCTAAATCGATGTGACAAGTTCCTAACTGAGGTGCCTTCACTCTCCTTTTGTCATATCTTATGCATTGATAACTCAATTGACAATGACATTCAAGTACAGGATGCAATGTGGATGTACATGAGAACATAACTGGTAAGTACTTGAGGGAAGATAAATAGTACAGTGCACATTAGTCAATGCTACTTCTTGTGCACACTGAGCTTCTATAACTGAAAAATAAGAGCCCTGCCCAGGGATACTCCTGAGTGTGGTAAGACTCTTTCAAGCACTAGGAAATCTGAGCCGTGGAAACAGCGACTGAAATGGTGACATCCATAGCTTTAGTGCATATAAGTTGTCTTCTTTTGAACCACGCACTTTGCCAAGGACAGGGGATGCACTCTTAATAGAAAATGCCCTATCTTTTACCTCGGTATAAATAGGCATCTGGGGGCATGCAGGATACTGTTGTATGTCCCTGGACGTCTCCCATCCCCCTTCAGAGCTGGTAAATGACATTCACTACTCCTTTCTTGGAAATGTGCAAAAAGGATTTCCATAGATAGTCTTTGGAGATTTCCTGTTTTCTCATGTGTGTAATAGGTTGGGTCAAGCAACAAAGAGAAGGAAGGAAAGAATAGGATTTAATTTTATATGCACTCTCCCATCATCACCATTGGAAAAAAAAAAAGGATGAAAAGAGAAATTATGTAATATAGATGATGTCAGTGTTAAATTAAATTAATATCATTTAGTTTTTACGCAGCAGCTGTAAGCATTCCATTATGGGAGGGATCATGATAATAGAGTACATTCCAAACAAATGTTAACAAGTTGCTTGTGTGCACAAAAATAACAAAATTATCTACAGTATTTTAAACCAACATAGTTTAAATGTAGAACCTCTAATTTATTCACTTTTCAGGCGTCTGAATCATATTAAGAAAAATTGTCATAGTGACAGATCAAAGAAAGAAAAATAATAGTATGTTGTGTTTCAGCATATCATTCTAAAACACTATGAATGCAAAAGAACCCATCTTAAGGTATTAACAAAAATTAGTAAAAGCACAAACCCTTAAAATCTTATATATATTTGTCTTGCAAATCAGGTAATATCTCTTAGGTTTTTACAAAGTGCCAAAATACAGGGATTTAAATGCAAGTTATATATTTTTAATTTTTTATTATTGAGTAGTTCAAACCAACTATAAGTAAAGATCAAAACCCTAGTCCCATTACAACTGACGAAACAAGAAATGTACAGGTGGGAAAACCTTTAATTTTGTGTTTCATATGCACACAGAGACTGGGGAAAAAAAAAAAAAAAGTGGAAATTCTTAGCTTTGTATTTATCAGGTTTTGTTGATTTGGGTTTTTTTTTTCGTATTTCACAGATTTTGAACACCTCTGTAAAAATCTTCACAGCGCTTAGTGATTCTTCTGGCCTAGGCAGAGCATATGCAGCTATGGCCAAGATCCTGGTAAGGTAGGTTAACACATCCTTGTCTGGCTGTCAGTGCAGATTCATTCAACTGTGAAAGACTTAAATTGTTAGAGGTCTGTCGCTTCCCATTACTGACTGCTTAAATTTTAAGCAGTGGCCTTCTTGCAGTAAGTGATCCTTTCATCAAAAGTTATTTTGAATTGGTACACGTTTTTTAAAGTGTGTGATCCAAGATTTTCTTTACCTGTAAACTATAACATGCCCTTGTTTTCCCACATTTTTGGGGGTATTTTTTTTTTTCCAGCAAGTTTGGGTGTATTAGTTTGAAATGACTCTAACTTCTTACACAAGTAATTTTGACATAAAGAAACATAATGCAATTATCATATGAAGGAGGAATAAAAAAAGATATTAAAGTGAAGATTGCAGCTTATCCTTGATTCATCGTGTGTTTGAGGACTTCACTGCCTATGATGCGTGATAGAGACTGGGAAATTGTTTATGGAGAAAGGCTTGTCACCGGATTTATTTCAGCATGTGGAGCAAATTCTCATGTTTGAGTTGGATGCTTTGCCTCTTGGCCTTTCAGAGCATGTAGAGACCAGCCACAATAACAGCTCTCTTCAGCTATCTTGACACATAATTCATGGCTATTCATATCCCGGGCATCCTAAATAAGCATATAGGGTAAGATGTTCAACAAGTCGAAGAACAGACTTAGAATACCATGTCCCATTTTCAAAATATATAAAGGGTGAGTGCCACGAGGATGGAGCCAGGCTCTTCTCAGTGACAAACAATGGTAGGACAAGGGGTACTGGGTTTAAACTGGAACACAAGAGGTTCCACTTAAATTTGAGAAAGAACTTCTTCTCAGTGAGGGTGGCAGAGCACTGGAACAGGCTGCCCAGGGAGGTTGTGGAGTCTCCTTCACTGGAGACATTCAAAGCCCGCCTGGACACATTCCTGTGCGACCTCTCCTAGGCGTTCCTGCTCCAGCAGGGGGATTGAACTGGATGATCTTTTGAGGTTCCTTCCAATACCAAACATACTGTGATACTGTGTGAAAAGTGTCTTCAGCGAAACTAAGATTCAGTTACTGGGATACCAGCTGTTTCAGTGAGTGACTTCATCATAAGTGCAAAGATGTCTGAGCTCTCAGGAGCATTCATGGCTTCCTTGTGTTCAAGAAAAGCAGCAGTCTGGGTAGAGGGTGGCCTAAGACAGACAAGAGGACATTCATAGGAAACCATGTATATTAATTTCCTCTCTCTGTGATTTAAGCATTCTGGAATGTGAGCACATACATTTATTTGCTCAGAAGTTATGGCTATGGAGATCCTTCTGAAGTCAGGTTGCTAATCTATTACACAGATAAAGACACAACCGTAAACCCTTCCTCTGCAAAATGGCTGCTGCAGCTTTTTTTATAAAACCCATCTGGTATTTATGTCCTGAGAACAATAACCAAATTAACAGCTTACATATGTGCCTGCTTTGAAGAGCTTTAGGTATGCGATAGACATTAACTGCTCAGACCTGTAAAATAGCGTGATGATTCTTGCCATCTTTCAGCCATTTGAGAAACTTTTATATAGGAAGGTCTGGGCACCTATGACTCAACTGAACTCTGACATTCAGTTGACCAAAGATTCAAAGAATCACAGTTCTGGATTTGTACTCCAAAGCTTTAAAAAGTCTCAAATAAGATATGTAAATCTACTTTTCTGTGTGAGCCTTATGTCTTCTTGAATGCTTGAGCTCCGTGACTGATGGTCACAGAGGCTCAGAAAGTTTTCATCCATTGTATTTGTAGGGAAATTTTGCAAGGAGATATTGCAGATGGGGAGATGCCATTCCATAAAACCCATTTATTCATTGTTTTATGTAGAAATTGAGAAATTCCATGGTTGCTTTTACTATATCACAAGCCACAAAAATAGCTGAGTAGACCATAAAGTCTCCTTGACATGGGAAAATAGCATAAGCAATGTTCGAAACGAGTGTTGAAGGAGTTGGCCAAAGTGAGGCTGCTTTCAGTTATCTCTGACAGGTTGTGGCAACTGGGGGAGGTTCCTGAGAAGTGGAACTTCTGCCTTTGAGAGGATCTGGGAAGCTACAGGTTGGTCAGCCTCTCCTCGATCCCTGAGAAAGTGAGGGAGTGAACATTCCTGGAAGTGATTTCCAAACACATTGAGGACAGGAGTGTGACTGGGAATAGTCAGCATGGACATAAGACAAAAATCATGCTTCACCAACCTGTTAGCCTTCTACAACAGGACAATTGGCTTGGTTGGATGAAGGAAAAGCGGTGGGTGTTGTTTCTCTCAGTTTTAGCAATGCTTCTGACACATCTCCAACAACATCTTCATAGACAAGCTGATAAAGCATGTCTTACAGAAACAGACAGTGAAGTAATTTGAAAACATACAAATAAAGAAAAAGTGATCAGGCTGTCTGAAGATGCTGTTACCAACAGTAATTATTCTGTATTTGTATTTTTACAAGATCTAGGCTAGACTTGTGCAAATAATTTTAAATTTGATGGTTAATATCTTTACAAAGAAAAGATGACTGTGTTTCCCTTAAAATAATGCGTTATAACCATAATGCCTGTGAGAAACTGCACTGATTGCCTTGTAACAAGTTGGAGAAAGTAGGTGAGCCCTCCAAAATGACTTGGAACTTGTCTATGGCTTCAGAAGTTTTTGTGAAATCTTTGCTGCAGATGTTTCCACAGGCCACAGGAAACTGAAATTCTCTATGATGTGCATTTAGGCATGTCATTTTCCAGGGAAAAATCTAACATAATAGCATAATGTTCTTGACTTATTCTGCCATTGTCCACCATGGTAATGATTTCTTGTGGACACATGATTTATACATCCAATTCAATCACATGAGCAATCCTATAAAAGGTGCATATTTTCATAGAAGTCTAATAGGGGTAAAAATCTCATAGGGCATTTTAACATGAAACTGGAAAATGAGTTGCTGTAGATATGTAATCTCTTCTGCTGAAGTCATCATAACTGTTCTGTGGGATCATGAATGACTATATCTTTAGGAAATGGCATTTTATCCATTTAGGAGGGTGATGTCTAAGAAGATAGAAAGTATATGGCTGTATAAAATAACATGTAGATTTTTGATGGAACTATAAAATATTAGCCCTTTGAGTGGGAAAGACCTGTTTATCATGTTACCAGGTCTTGTGCAGGATAAAGTGTTTCGGTAATCCTTCTAGCATACTTTAAATATCTCAAGCCGTAGTGCTTTTAGAAATACTCGCTTTGAAAAATTGTTAAACTGTACCAACCAATTGCTAGTTGGCATATGTGAAGTTCTAACAGTAAGAAATATCTTTCTGATATGTATCAAATTGATTTCTTGAAAGAGGTTATATGCCCTACCAATTTTCCTATTATCTATATGTGGAGCATAGGTTTTTATGTGAAATATAAAAAATGGCCAAAAATACATCAAAACATTTCTATTAATTCATGAAATTAAGAAAACCTTTTTACATTTTCTCCTGTCACTGATTCCATTTGCTTTATTACTTTCAGCCTCTAGCCCACAAACTTGGTGGCACAATCAACAAACCCCTTAGTGGCTGTTTCATCTCTGCTCTATTTGATTTCTCCACTCTGAGTAAATGATTAAGTTTTCATGCATTGGCTCAACCAAAATCTATGTTCACTCAACCACATCCTTTATTGATTACTTCTACTGCAAACAGTAGGCCAAGTGTGATATACATAATTGGACAGTTGTCAGGGGATGTGGGTGTTAACAGTCCTGTTTTCCCAATTGGAAACTGGAATCACCTTGATACACAAATATTCTGCACTGTTTCATTCTCATTCCTTGGACCGAGGAGTCCTTTTCCTCAGAATATATGTTTTTAACTCTCAAAGGTCTGGTTGAATGGATTTAATGATTATACCATATAATATGCTCTTCAAGTTGCACCTGTGCACTGCATATAGAAAACTAGAAAAACTGGAATTAATATTTGTCTAACACTTTAACCTTGTCCTTTAACTTATATAAATCATATGCTGTATTTCTGTGGGGGCACATCTGATTTTCTCTTCTTAGAGAAAAAAGTAGATTTAAAAAAGAATCTGTTTCTAATTCTAAAATTTAGAAGCCTTTTTTACAGTACAGTATATTTAATATTTTGTGATATTAAAAAAATTAGGAAACTTTAGTAAATCTTATTCTGCTTATTGACAACTAAGCTTTACAGTAGCATATCCTTCAACATTTCAAGCATGTTAGTTTGCAGTGTTTTAACATCCTTTTGTAGCAATGTAGTTCATCTCAGTCACATATAAATAATCGCTGCAATACTGTAAATTTGCAACCATGCTTTGGTGTGTGTCCTGGTCCATGGCAGGCTGTTATAATTACTCTGGTATCATAAGACAGGGAATTAGAGACTTCTGCCAGATTTTGAAAGTGCATACCCCTAGTATAGTTTATAATAAAAACCATAATGTAAATAAACCCCAGTCAGTCTTTTGCTACAGGAATATAATTTGAACGTGCTTTAAAATAGTGAATAAATCATAATTCTTTATCGTGCACAGGAACTTCTATTTCTGTGCATTTCTTAATTAAGACTGGACATTCTGTCTTGCTTGGTGGCTTGACATTTAGCATGCTGCACTCCTACATTAGTGACTCAAGTTCATGGCTAATATTGAGGTCAGCTGCAGTAGCACTTCAGCCTTAAAGGGAAAAAGAGCATAATACCTCACAAGCAAACCCAGATGTCTATCCTATATTTTGTAATCATGCTGCAGAAGTCTTATATTGTTAGTATGACCAGCTTTATTAAAAAAAAGGAAATCTGCAAATATTATTGTCAAAGTACATTAGCCAATTTTTAACTTCGATTCAACTATGACCTCGGGTTTATCTGATCTTGTGAGATTTGGGGGTGACACCTGCAATCCACTATTATAGGTTTGCCTGTGCGACTCCAGCAACCTTTGCACCAGCCAGTCAAAGTGCAGCAGCCCACTCAGGGAAGGATTGGCATCCCCAGACCCGAGACACAGCACCATTGTGGAGCTGCTGCTGTTCCACCAGGCTTCTAGAGCAAGAGGTGACAGCTCTGAATGACAGCAGCACAAAGTCTTACTGAAAAACTAGCCTTCTTACCTCCTCCCCCTATTTTGTCAGGATGTGAAGTCCAGTTGTATTGAAAATGTTATCAGCTGCTCAGCAGAAAAAAAAATATAATAATGGAAACTCCAAAAATCATACAAAATAATCACCTGCATTTTCATTCTTGGCCTTAAAATATGGCACAACATTCTGAAGAAGAATGTTGTTTTATTTCACTCGGAGGATACAGTTCTGCCCTCAGAGGTTCTGTATGGACTGGTCTCGTTGGTCTCAGCACAGGCAGTACCTGGACGGCTGTCCTGGAAATAAAGCTCAGTCATGGCTGAGTCACCACAAAGTAAAGTTAGTTCAGAACAGGGGGATTAGATCTTCAGCATTTGGAGACAGCATCTGAGTGAATACTTAATCTTGTCCCTGTCCTTTGCTTCAGTCAAGGAAAAGCAGATGAAACTGTTACATGCTTGGGAGACTTTATGAAGGCTGCTGAGAACGCTCATCTAAGCCAAAGCCAGGTGGATGCACGTGTATTACTTGGGAATATCTACAACGAAAGAGTAAGTACTGGTTGTAGTAATGATGTAACACAACTGGGTTTAATTAATGGTAAAAATCTGGTTTTCCATGTGAGATAACCCAGAAGAACTGGATCTGGGTGTTGTATCTTACCAGAGTTACCAAAGGAGGAGATACTGTGTGACTAAATACAATGAGGCTTAAGTTTTTGGGAAAGGTGAAAATTTCACATCGTATTTTACACACGGTTTTGTCCTAGAATTGGTAAATAAAAACTCCAAATACTGATCATGATAGACTTTCAATGTTGTGAAAAATCAGGATCCAAATCTTCATATGCCCAAAAGAGTCGTCAGTTAATGCAAATGAAATTTTATTATCCTATACATTGAAAAAATGTGGGGTTTTTAAAAAATTAATGTATACAATGTTGCGTAATAATATGCAGTTTTTAATCTCAGCTTACTTTCTTAACTACATTCAGACAAATTTATGAAATGGGTGCTGGCAGAAAATGGTTTGGCTAAGGTCTGTATTGGTAGTGGAAGGGCTTTCTCTTCTATATGCTTCCATCCAGCCCGATGACTTTGATATGACCTGTTTAAATCCACAGGTAGGCAGTGATGAACAATATTAAGCTAGAGGTAAAAAATACCATTTATTGTAGTTTCTAAGGTCTTTTGAGGTTCTTCTTTCTGACCTGTGTGCCAGTCTCTGAATTGTTCCTCTGGGGTGGATTCTGTCTGGGTGGTGGTTTCCAATCTCGCTGTGACCCTAACCACATCTGGAGATACAGCACCTGCGCTGCAGGAGCACTTGGGTTTTGAAATCAGAAGGGTTAAAAACATTACTGTAGGGTGATTCATGTTGAGCCTTTTAACTTCTATGTCAGTGTTGAAATGCTACACAAAATTATTTAGACGCAGTTAAGTAATAAAAATAATATTTTCTGCAGACCTGACAATGTGGGAATTAGGAAACCCTTTCACTATGAACAAAAAACAAAACAAAATTATGCTTTCTAAATCACCCTTTGTTGCTTCTGTTGCCTGTGGTTTTGTCAGAATTTCTTTTCTGTGTGTAGTATAGTGAACAGGCTTTTTCACTTTATCCCAAATTCCTGTTTTGTTTTTTTTTCTGGATTCCTCTTACAATGAAGTCCCACTACCAAAGTTGCTGGGCTGTTCTTTGTTTCATAAGCTTTAGAAAAATTTCCTAGAAAAATTAGACTGAGTGCTTTCTATTTACTTATGTTTTTAGCATAAATGCCTGCATTCCCATTGAAAACTAGGTTTTAAAGTCTCTAAGAACTTCCTGAAGTAACTTTAAGGTTGATCTGCAACTTAGAAGATAGTAGTGTGATGTGAAACTTTGAAAAACAATTAACTAAATTCTGTTTAACTACTTTCATATTTCACTGCTTCTGCCACCATTACTAGTAATCAATTCTATGAGAAGTGATATTTTAAGAATTAACGTCTTTTTGCTTATTCTCTAAATTCTCTTTCTTAGTTCAGAATTTGCTGCCTCAAACTGGGGTAGCAGTGCAGAAGGGAAGAAATATAGACACTTAATCTGATTAACTTACATAAAATACATAATTTAAATATACTAAAAAAAAATAATAAAGTTTTGTGATTCCCTATTTTCTATACCATTTTTTTTCCTGCAAGGTCAGCAATGGTTACCAAAACCGAGTCTAAATTGACGTTTCCTCTCTTGGATCCCTGCCTGCTTGGTGTCAGCTGTCATTGACAGTATTCTCTAAGTCATTATTCAGGTATTTTTATTCAAGTCTATACTTCCCACAGTGATACAATTTGCAGTAGTGCTGTTCTTCTCATCGAATTAAAGATATCTCTATTTATGTCCAGATCTATCCCTGGAGACCTTTAGTAAACTGGGGATATAACTTTTACTGTTCTTCCCCAAGTGACTAAGACTGAGTTCACTTTGCTCTGTCCACACTGTTGCTGTATCTCTGCAGTTCTGTCATCTCTCTGTTCCATGACCATCATTGTCTTTCTTTAATGCTGTATACTCAGTTTCCGCTCTCTAGTCATGATTGTTTTACCCAAATGTTTCTTGTTTCCTAAAATGCCTGGGTTTGTATTATGCATGAGCATTAGGTCTAATTTCTCCCAGTTTGTTAAGCAGGTTACTTACTGAACATGCAACCTCTGATGGAGGTGGCATGACAGACTCTGTCATTTCTCATTTCACTTTTCTCAGGTTTCTTATTCTGAGCTGCCTCACTCCTCTCACTAATTGCATCACTTAACGTATTATAGTTCTTAGGAGTACAGTAGACAGATGTTTGACCATTTTATCTGTTATACTACTACTTATCATTCTTTATGCATTGCTGTGTCCTCACAGACCTAATTCTGCTCTCCTGCTGTATTAAAGAAACCATAAAGACTACCTGAATTTCTATTACTCTTTTCTCCTTTCTTATTGCAGGCATATTTTAGCAATCATCAAAATTTTGATCTCAAGTGCAGCAAGTATCAGTTGGAGTCTCTCCTTCAGGTCTCTATGCAGAAGGGAATTTCAATCTTATTAAATCAAGCTGAGAATGAAAGGATAAGACAGCTCTGAAAATGTTTTCAGTCAGAGAAGTTTGTGCCATCAGGGCACAACTGGAAAACTGGAAGACATCTTCCAGAGAGCAGGCAGGCTATAGTTAATGTTAGTGACAGACATATAGAAACTACCACAAAAAGTTTGTGTCTAGCTCTGACAATAGCCGGAATTAACTCCTTCAGAATAAGGTAAATGATGAAAAGTTCCATAATTACTTGCTCCCAGGAAGACCTGTTTTTGCCTTGTCTTCTTTGTTGGTTTTGGGGGGTGTTATTTGTTGGTTTGGTTTGGTTTGGTTTTTTTTTTAATCATAAGGATGTCCAGCTTTCTCCTTAATAGGCTTGTGATCAAGATTGTCACCATAGGAGAGAGCTGTCCGTAATTATTTATAGATTTCTTTCACCACAGTTATATTCAGTTCATCCCTTTTGTAGTTGGTAGCAATTTTCAGTCTATTTCTGGTTTGTATTTGCTGTTTGGCTTATATTCACTTTGTCTAGTTTTATTAATATACTATTTATGTAAATAAAGAGATTATATCTACTCTAGCTTTCTCCACTGCGTTCTTGATGCATCCTAATATTTTGCTTGACCTTGCTAGATATTAGAGCTGGTTTGCATTTAGGACAAGGCACTGCAGAGCTGCCCGTGTTATTTCAAGGCCACCTTCCTGAGCTTGAGTTAGTTAGAACCTAGTTAAAAGTTACATATACTTCAGGCAGTATGAATTACCTCTCTTGTTCTAAAGAATTATTTTCAACTACTGTCAAATAACCACTCAGGTAGTATTATTAGGTCCGTTTGAAATTTGTCAAAGCCTTGTAAAAAATCTTCCTTTTTTACCATTTTAGACAATCTTGGCAAAAAATGTCACCCGACCTTTTTTCTGCAGTAAATAAACATTAGACAATACTGATACTAGAGCAGAAAGTTGTTGCATACTGCCACATATAATACCAATACAAAACGTACTACTTTTCAAGCCTGGATTATACTACCTAGTTTTAATGAAAGCTGTAATTTATTTCCTAGCAATTCAATCTCTTTGTCTTTAGATTTCTTCAAATCTCTTACTTACACTCTGTTGAGGTGTGCTGGTGTGATGCTTTTTAAATTAGAAGCTTGTTTCTGCAACTTTTCACTCCATCTCTGAGTTCAAAGTAGCTCCATGGCAAATAAAAAATATTCAAAAGATGAAGAAATACACCAAGAAGTATTTTAGCTTTTCAGCAGTATTGTTCAGCCTATCATGATTTTCCGTAGTTCTCTCTTTATTCCTCTTTGGTCAAGAAGTTCAGGAGATTTCTTTCTATATCTCACATAAAAATTAGTTCTCATTATACTTTTTTTTTAATTCCTCTCAAGGTATTATCTGCTGTAGTTTATACTCCTTTTTAGTGGATTCAGGAATGCTATATTTCTGTATTCTGCAGGATAAAGAGATAAAAGCTTCAAGTTTTCTATTTAGTAACAGTTGGCTTATATTTCTCCGACCATTTCTCTTTTTGTGATTAGGAATATCCTTGGGTTTTGGTATACCTCTTTTTATCCCACAAATCTGTAGGTTTTAATTTCTGTACTTTTCCATACTTTATGTCATAGAATCAATAGAATGCTAGGGATTGGAAGGGACCTCGAAAGATCATCTAGTCCAATCCCCCTGCTGGAGCAGGAACACCTAGATGAGGCTACACAGGAATGTGTCCAGGCGAGTTTTGAATGTCTCCAGAGAAGGAGACTCCACAACCTCCCTGGGCAGCCTGTTCCAGTGTTCTGTTACTCTCACTGAGAAGAAGTTTCTTCTCAAGTTTAAGTGGAACCTCTTGTGTTCCAGTTTAAACCCAGTACCCCTTGTCCTACCATTGTTTGTCACTGAGAAGAGCCTGGCTCCATCCTCGTGACACTCACCCTTTGTATATTTATAAACATTAATAAGGTCACCCCTCAGTCTCCTCCAAGCTAAAGAGACCCAGCTCCCTCAGTCTTTCCTCATAAGGGAGATGCTCCACTCCCTTAATCGTCTTGGTTGCCCTGCACTGGACTCTCTCCAGCAGTTCCCTGTGCTTCTTGAACTGAGCCCAGAACTGGACACAATGTTCTAGATGGGGTCTCACCAGGGTGGAGGAGAGGGGAAGGAGAACCTCTCTCGACCTACTGACCATCCCCCTTCTAATATACCGCAGGATGCCATTGGCCTTCTTGGCCACAAGGGCACAGTCCTGGCTCATGGTCATCCTGCTGTCCACCAGGACGCCCAGGTCCCTTTCCCCTACACTGCTCTCTAACAGTTTGTTCCCCAACTTATACTGGAACCTCGGGTTGTTCCTGCCCAGACGCAATACTCTGCACTTTCCCTTGTTATATTTCATTAAATTTTTCCCTGCCCAGCTCTCCAACCTGTCCAGGTCTCTGGATGGCAGCACAGCCTTCTGGCGTGTCAGCCACTCCTCCCAGCTTGGTGTCATCAGCAAACTTGCTGATCATACGCTCTAGTCCCTCGTCCAAGTCATTGATGAATATATTGAACAGTACTGGCCCCAGCACCGACCCTTGAGGCACTCCACTAGATACAGGCCTCCAACCGGACTCTGCCCCATTGACCATGACTCTCTGGCTTCTTTCCTTCAGCCAGTTCACAGTCCACCTCACTACCCGATCATCCAGACCACACTTCCTCAGTTTAGCTATGAGAATGCTGTGGGAGACTGTGTCAAATGCTTTACTGAAGTCAAGGTAGACCACATCCACCACCCTGCCATCATCTATCCAGCTCGTTATATCTTCATAAAAGGCTATGAGGTTGGTCAAGCACGACTTCCCCTTGGTGAAGCCATGTTGACTGCCCCTAATGACCCTCTTATCCTTGACATGCCTTGAGATGGCACCAAGGATAAGTCGTTCCATTGCTTTCCCAGGGATGGAGGTGAGGCTGACTGGTCTATAATTACCTGGGTCTTCCTTCTTGCCCTTTTTGAAGACTGGGGTGACGTTAGCTTTCCTCCAGTCCTCAGGCACCTCTCATGTTTCACAAGACTTGGCAAAGATGATGGAGAGTGGTCCAGCAATGACGTCAACCAGCTCCCTCAGCACCCACAGGTGCATCCCATCTGGGCCCATGGATTTGTGGATGTTCAGATTGCCTAATTGTTCCTTAACCCAGTCCTCATCAACCAAGGCAAATTCTTGCACTGTCCTGACTTCCTCTGGGGCCTCAGAGGTATGGGGCTCCTCAGGACAACCTCCTTTTTCCATTTTTAGGTTTTCTTTTCTAAAAGTTAGTATCACAGTAGTAAATCAGGACCTTTTTTCCCACAAAGGTGTTAAACTTTGTGAAACGATAGTGACAATTCCTAAATGGCCTGGCTGGAATCAGTATTAATACTTGGCATTGTTGTAGTGATTTGTATGTTCAAAATACTACACAGACAACAAAAAACCAATTCAGCTCCTGAGGAAGATGAGTAGTGTGATCTGGATTTTAGAAGTTAGGAAACAGTGATGGAGAGTGATTTGCTTAATACCCAGCCATGAGTCATTCTGTGGGCTGACCTCTCAGCTGTGATGTCTCTGGGGTGCCAGAGGAGCAGCCTCTAATGTTGAGATAAAATATAGGTGACTACAAGTAGTTTTTACAATTCTTTTCTTCCTTTTTTTCTTTTCTTTACTAGGGGAACTATAATGAAGCCTTTGAATATACCAGTCAGGCTTTTGAGGCAGCAAAAGCTTTAAATAATTTGCCCTCAGTGGGTGAAACAAAGACTTACCGTGGCATTGTGGAGGCTCATAAGCTGATGGTGGCATTTAAAAGCCATATAGAAGCAGAAGATCCCATCAGCCTCAAGTACCTGCTGGAATGGAAGGAGAACAAAAGTGACATGTGCACTGACCCTCTTACAGTCGGTAAGACATTGGTTATGAAACGCATTAGTGCTGTATTGTCCTCTACAGTTAAGTCGTTTTTCTTGTAGAGTTTTATTAAATTATTTCCTGGGTTTAATCCTTGTGTTGAATGGAGGTTAGATTTACTCCTTTGTGTGCTTATTTCATAAGCTGAATTAAATAGGTTTAAATACAATATAGCAGGGAGAAATAGATATGCTATGATTGGTAACTTTTTTCAGTGCTCTTTTCCAAAACATGACGGTTACAGGCAAGCAGTGTGTATTTGTTTAGTCAAATATCATTATTTTAATCTTAAAAAATATAATAATAATATTCATTTGCAGTCAGTTGTTCAAGTGCATCCGAAAAGAAGTTTCCTGCTACTAAAAGTAAAAAGTAATTTCTGCTTGACATGGTGAACATAGTTCTGAATTCAGAAGAACATGCTGTTTTATTTTTGGCATCCTTATACTTGATATTGGAGGTGAAGAGAAAAAAAAAAGGGCAACTCTGATTTCTTCACTGTGTTTCCATGTCTCAAATAAAGAGTAGAGGAGGAGTTTGGAGTAGACCTCTTTCTTCATGGGTGGAATTTTCTGTACTTTATTTTCCTCTATGCTATATGTCCATACAAGACAAACCAAATTATGCATTATCACCAAGTATTAATAGTACTGAACTGTATTGTGCTGGGGAAGGGAGATAAGTCTACTCCACCTTAAAACTTCACTCTCTGCCTTCCTGTGGAGCACCTGAATCAGGAGAACATTGGAAATAAATGACAGCTGGGCAAAGTCATTACATGGAACTTCAGAGTTACTGTGTCCAAATTCCCTCTCATTTATCATACTCTCAAAGAACTGCTTGTCTATCCTTTCCTTGTGTATCTTTTCCTTTCATGGAAATGAAACAATTAAGTGTAACTTCAATTGTGGAATTTATATATAAAATAAGTGGTTAACAGCCTGGTAATTGAAGATATTAGGGGGTTAACAGGAGTCAGGGTAGCAGAGGCAACACTGGAAGCAACTAAGAATTGTGGAATAAGGATGTTCATTGGCATGCTGAAGAGAGAACAAATTAGGACTCTGTTTAGAGTTCCAGTAAGGGTAATAGGGCGGTTCTTTCTCAATGATAATGTGTTTCTTTGTCAATGACTGTATATATTTATGATTTTTGCCTTAATAAGTTAATATCCAGCACAGTCACAATCAGATTTTGTTGGCCGGCAGAGTTAATTGGGTGCGTGTCTCCTGCAAGGGATACTAACTAAGTTTCTAGACCTGTAGGGAAGATGCCAAGAATTCCAGCGGAGATGGTCAAAGAAGAATGCAATGTCAATCAATTTTATATGCATTTCATCTGAGGATCATTAGCTGTAGCTGATGTAAATAGGAAGCCAACAGAAATCAGAAACAACAGGGAAAATAAATAAATAAATAAAAACAGGAGCCCCGAAGAGATAGGATGATCTTTGCATCTTCAACGTGTATTTTACTTCTTACACCTAAAGAAGTTTTCTATTCAACTTTTATATATTGCTTTTTCCAGACTGTTGCAATACTTATTTGTATCCTGAAATGATGTGTGCCCCATTAAGCTTGAGTTTCATGCTGCTCTTTAACAGGACTTCAGGGATAAAAAGAGTATCATTAGAAGAGACCTTTATGTCATGGCAAGCGTGGTACCAGAAACAAGTTTTACCTGCTGAGATTCTTTTCCTTCAGCATTTCTACCTAGTTTACCCTCTGTTACTTTTGGTATTGTGGTTTTCAATTCAGTTCCAGTTAACTCCAGGAACCCTGTGGCTACTGCATATTTAGCAGCTCTTCCAGTTCAGTATCATTCTTCTCATTAGTGCACCATGCTTACTCTCAGGATACCCAGATTACATCCAGGAAAACATAGTGTCACATTGTCAGCACAATCTGTAACATTCTTCATGCTTTCTGTGCCAAATCTCTAGTTAGTACTGGCATTACATTTTTAATATCTGTGTCTGGCAAAACATGACCTGGCACCAGTTCAATATCCGGATTCACCAGCTTTGAGGTTCAGGTAGAGCCTTTATCCTACCTTCCAGCAGAATGTCTGTGTAACCTATAATGAACTCATCACTTTGGAAATTCCTGCTGTGATAATAGAACAGTATTTCTAGCTCTTTCAAACAGCACAACATTGATAATCTACTAGATTTTTCTCAGTCTTTTTGAGGATAAAGCAGCTAAAGACAAGAAATGGTAGTTCTTGATCTGCAGGGGAGTGTAATGAAGGGGAGAAGGAAGATAATCCATTTTTATTTCTAGCTATTCTGACTGGTTAATTTTTCTGTGACAAAATAAATAAGACTAGTTTCTGTATTCGTAGGCAAAAGAAATCCTTAGGCTAGTGGAGGAACAATTACATTTAAATTCACGTATTGCCAGATACCTTATGTCTTTCAACCAAAGCTTATCTTCTAAATTAATCATTTCAATAACCAGGCAGGAAGAAGCATTAATTACTCAATTTACCTCAACATTATTACTAAAATGGACGCTTTGATCAAAGTTGTCATGGAATTGTTTCTATCTGCTGTATTTGACTAAGTCACCTGACTTCACTTACAAGAGAGTTATTTATGCTGTTGTGAGATGCCACTGCAAGAACAAATACATTTTTATTGATCTTCTTACGTTTAGCTAAACGTATAAAAAAATCATTGTTGGCAGAATCAGTAGGCAAAAAGGCTTGTGACTTCATGTGAAAGTCTAAAGAGAAACTCACAGCATGAGTAACGTTGTCTGATGAGAAAATATTTCACAGGTTTTTCGATAAATAATCTCCTGACTTGCCACCCTCTAAAAGTGAGACTAATAATTAAAGATGCTGAAGACAGGGAAATTTTGGATCGGATTTTGGGTATTGATTACATGAAACACTGACCAGGAATTATGTTTTCTGTAAGTCTGGTGATTCTCTGTCCAGGTCATTGCATCTGGCAGGGCAGTGCCTCAGCAGGAGACCTTGGATGCTTGAAATCATCTCAACATTTTTAAGAGTAGATTGAAAAGGTGTTATTTTCGTCATACTAAAAAGTCTTCAGCTGTTTTCTTGAGAAATGGTATATGCTTTTAACCATAATTTAGTTCTACATTTCTTGACTTTGAAGAACTTCTTAAAATTGACATATTTCACTGTAGGTTTTCTGTGTTTGTTTTGGTTTGGGGTTTTGGGGAGTATTTTTGGTGTTGTTTTGGTTTTTTACTAATAGCTAGAAATGCAGCATAAATTATTGTTGTACCTATATCATTAATTGTGAAGTCTTGTTATCAATGGAATTGTCTTGTACCATCAGCTTTAGCATGATCAGGACTATTTCTAGCATTCCATACCTGAGCAGCCTTCGATCTGATTTAAAATGCATGTGCCAGCTAAAACTAGAGCTTGGAAAATAACGAGCTTTTGTTCTTACTCCCAAATATGTAGTCCCTCAATAGTCTTTTTCCAGCTCCCGCTCATAGATGTATGTAACGATGCATTCCATAATGTGAACAGCTCCTTTTTGTTGTGGAAAAAGTCAAATTGTAATCCTACCAATTAACATTTTAAAAATATCTTTAAGGTATTTTGTAGTCATTTTCTTGTAAAAGATGTGTCTAGCACAAAATTGTTAATGTGTTGAAGAAAAGAGACCTTCCCAGGTGCATTTTAGATTAGACTTGCATGTGACTTTGCCATTCATTAATAAAAGGATTATCCCTAAGAAATGGTAAAGCCAGAAGTGAGATATGAGATCAAAGATTACACTAAACAAATTCTAATAACATTTCTCTACTGTAACTTGCCACGACCATGTAATTTATGGGCCATTTTGGTAATAGTGTCCAACAGTAGAACAGTCTGCTACATAATGTGATAAACTGCTTTTTTACTGTCTCTTCTTTCTGAAGTACACTAATTCCAGGAAAACTTCTAACATTGCAAATCTTGTCTTTCCTCCATTAATAAATTATGTTAGTTACCTCAAATGCATGCTAATAAAACTGTTCTACCTTGGCACTGTACCCTAAATGCTTGACTGTACTTCAGCAAATCAAAACCAATTTTCATCAGGAAGGTGCATTATAAATTATACTTCGTATTTGCCCAGTAAATATTCATCAGTGGTAGCAGATTTTTTGATCTGAGAATATTTAAGAGAATGAAAAGATACGGTGCCCTGATCAAAACTACAAAAACAGCAAGTCTTTGTACCTTACACAGATGTTCATCCTTAAAATAATTCTTATATGATGTCAGTGGAAAGGCAGAGGCTTGTGTTAGAAGATTCCTTTCACTGCTTATTTCTTATCTAAAGCTCTGTCATAGGTTTTGGCAAATCATGATACTGATGTGAGACTACCGGAATTGTGCATGTGCTCCCTCAGAGCCCCTGTTTGTGTGTCTGTTATATTGTTTGACTCGTTTATTACTTAATAAATTCTATTCTGCAGTTAACATGTACAAAAGGCAAATATATAGGCTTGTCTGGTGACTGAAATTATCATGCAGTCTTAATATTTTCTTTTAATGTTTCTCCTTGATAGTACATTAATGGGTTTTGTAACAAACTTGTTGAGTAAGGATAATTAAAGGTAAATGTTGTCAGTGCTGAGGTAGCTAGATTGAATTTGAACAGGCCAAATGATGGTTCTCTTCCCAATTGCCATGACTAATGCAAACTGAGAGTTTATTCATTTTTTCAGAATGTATTGTTAATATGACCAAAAATAGTGAGAAACAGAAAAGCTTTTAGAGACAGATTTTTGTATTTTCTCAGCAAATACAACTGAACATGAAAGAAGGGAATTATACATTTGTTCACACTGTTAAATAAAAACACTGATTTTTAAATTATGGAAAGAGTATATGTGACCAAGCACAGGCTCCAAGGCTGTCCCTGTGCCAGAGGCACAAAGGCTCACTGCTTAATAAACGTGTTTCAAAAGTAGCTCAAATGCTTCAGTGTGTCCTGTTGAGATTCACAGGATGGCTTCTGCACATTTCTGTGGGGTTTACCAAATAGGATAATTTGCTCACTTCCAGAAAGAAAAAAAACCCACAAAAGTGTAGTTAGAAATACCAAAGTGTATACATTTAGGAAAATTATCAGAAAAAAAAAAATAGTGATGGCTAAGTCATTATCTTTTTCTCTTTGAAATTTTCTAAACTTGTATTGCCTCTTCTTATTCACACAACCTAGCACTCATCAATTGCTGAATTTTAGCTTATCTCACTTTGAATTTAAAAAAATCTCAGTCATTTTTTGTACTACTGCACCTTTGATATTAATGCAAAATACCTTTAAGTAAATGTTGAAAAACAGCGTGCTTACATATAGGTGTTGATTACATGGAACAGGTGTGTTTCAGAAAATCAGCTTATGTGGTTCATGTGTCTTATTTATTATTAACTGACGGTTGGTTATAAGTATCTGACTATGCTTAATGATATGCTCTGATATTTTTAGAAAGTGAGAGTGATTATTGCTTGGGCTGCAGAAAGAATCAGCTGTGAAGAGAAGAACTGAGGGTGACAGGGAAGTTATTTAGCATATTGTGATCAGTGGCTGGCCACACCAGATTCCCAATGAAGAGTCTGAGAATGCAGTTTGAACATCTGTGTCAGTTTTGTTTGGAGTGCAGTAGCTTCTCTTTTCTGCTGATGGCTAAAGTTTGTCTGAAAAATACAAGGGGATGCTGATATTCAGTTTTTTCAGCTATGATTTCTTTCTAAATACTGCCTTAAATAACTGGATATTGCTAGACAGGATCAGATCTAGGCCAGGTCTGTGGATTGGCAGTACCAGATTTGAGAGAAGGTTTTGTAGAATATTTTAATGTTTAACCATGGAACAATGTGTTAGAAGTTTCTTCATAGTCTTTGCCAAAAGTTGGCAGTTCTTGTATGTCTAAGTGATGTTATAACTTCCTAAATTATCGTCCTGTCTAACGCGATTGTGAGTGTTCTTGTCATCTACAGTTATATAAAAACATCTTAACCAGAGGAGAATTTGGATCTCATTTAGATTTTTCTTCCGTCTGATACTTTCTATGGAAACGTCTAAATCTCACCATGCATTTGCTTTAGACGCATCCCGTGCTAAACAGTGTTGGCATCCAGCTGTGTTTTCTCAGACAGGCTTTCTAGATCAGCAGAAAATGGTTCCCTAAATAAGGCAAATTGCTCTTTCTTGTGGAAAAGAAATGCTGGAAGTGGTGTTCAAACTACGGTATATTGTCAGACCCTTTAGTGTAGCTTTATGCACTCAAGTAGCGTAGCTTTACACATGACACTGTCAGTACTTCTACCAAAAGTGGATTTCCTTACCAGTTTAAAAAGTAAAATTCTTGGGGCGGAAGCTCAGTCCTGCTCTGATCTTGTAGGACACGGGTTTTATGCTCTCATTCTCAAAAGGGAAATTGATCTTCAGAAAGAATCAAAGAGCAGACTTTCATGTTTTTGTTTAATATTGAGAAGGTTGTTGCCACTTAAACTTCATCAAGAACTTTTTATTGGTGCTGTCTGCAAACATGCCAGCTGAGAGAGATTGACCTGAAGTCAACATGAAAACCGCTCTCTACTGCAAACCCTTCCTTACCAAAAGCTCCCCAAGAATCTTTGGATGCAGAAAATCAAAGCCGAGACAGAGAAACTGTATTCAGTGCATATTTTCTGTAACAGAACCCTTAGGTCATCTCAGGAGTCACAGTCAGTGTATCAAACACCTTCCTTTTCCTTAGTCTCCCAAGCCAGCTTGCTTCTCTGCATCTTTGAGGGGTTTTTTTTCTGAGGTGCCTTCCCCTGTCTAGACGTATTGTTTTATGTTTCTCTTATGTTTAAGTAACAAATTGCTGTTTTTATTAAGACTCTGTGGTCTAAAGATAGTCAAGAGTGAAATTATTTACCTTTAGAATGAGCCAATCTATTTTTAAAAAGTGAAACATCATACTTCCTCAATTAAAGTGTTTATGAAACTATACTTCTTTTGCCCCAAAATACACTTTTTTTTTCCTTTCTGTAATCATCAGGAATATTTTGTGAATTTTATGAATGCTTTATTTTAGTTTTCTTCCTTGACTGTCTCTTCTGTGCCCTACTTCCCTTCTGTTGTCTCTCTTGTTTTTCCCCTTTATGTTGCAGATTATTCTCTCTCCCTTTTTGGCCCCACACCTTCATTCCAAATCACAATTTTATGTATGTTTTCAAAGTAGCTAGCATGTAGCTAGCATGTCAACCTATACCTTACTAGGTAAATATTTTGTCCTTGTGATAGAACCAATATGGGTTTTTTAGGAGTGGTGTTTCAGTTTTTTCATATTTACCATATTGGGACTGCTCTTCGTGCTCTGTGTTTTTAGTTTTGTTGTGATCAGAGAATACACTGGAAAGAATGACACTTCATATTGGGTATCTTGGTAAGCCGGTTAATAGAAAATTGTGAAGTATCAAAGTAGCCTTTAAAGAGATCTTAATCACCTGTGTGAATGGATTGACTAAGTTTAAGTGTACAACTAGGTGATTAATTAGTCCGAAGACCCAAATGCATGCTTAAGTAGATGACCATGCCCTTAGGCTCATACACTTGTTTTTACTCACTCAGTTAAGCATTCAATTTTATCTGTAATACAGAATATTCCCATTTAAGGGCTCATCCAAGTCTTGCCACAGAGCCAAGTAACTGTACAGTATTTTCCATAGTGTGTCATACAAGTACATGATTTTGACCATGTAGCTACTACCCTGTAATACTGACATTAATAAGTATCAGATGCGGTAATTGATTGGAGAGAGCAATTTGAAATTGTTCTGAATCAGATTTTTTCATAATTTTTACACAGTTGCTACAGTATTTTGATACAATTCCTTTTCCTGAAAACTGTGCCGTATTTTTTTTAACTTTTGAGGTCTAGTTGCTATGGATGTTTGACAAATGCAATGTAGCTGATGACAGCTCCTGTGAGGAATAAACCTTCTGCAGCAGTTTTTGAAATGGGAACTGCAAGTGCCCAGCACCTTTCACATCTAAACCTTGTGATTATTCGTGTGCTAATCATAATGTCTGTGAAAGCTGATGCTCAAACCATGTTTTTTTTTGTGAAAGTGTGTTTCATACTGCCTGATGTTTACAGATCACATGTACATATTCAGCTGTCTGATTGTGTCTATGCGTCTCAACTGGGCATCTAAGTGATAGTGCTGTGCCTTCAACTCGTTGCTGATGTAAAATTGAACCTGAAAAACGCAAGATGAGTATGGCATATAGTAGTCTTGCTCAGCTCATGGTGTGCACCCAAGGAATTTGAGGATAGAAACTTTAGATCATGCCCTAGTAGCTGGTGTCAAAGAAAATCAGAATGTTATGGATGGTAGGAATGAGGAGGACAGAGGGATGCATACTGCGTGGAGTTGGTACTTCTGGGATATCCACTGACTTCTTACCCTGGGTGCAGCACTTTTAGCCCTCTATTTATTTCTATGCTTTTTTTTCTCCTGGTAGAAAATGTGACTTCAGGGTGCTGTGGAACCCAGTCCTTTGGCTCCAGTACCTTTCAATCTGCTGAACAGCATCTTGAGATGTATAATTCCCCAAGAGTGAGTTTATCCTCACTTGTACCTTTAGCTCAATTTTGAGAATAATATAAAAGAAAATTATTTTTTATTTTGTCGAGATTCATACAAGTACACACACTTATGCTGCAGTAAGAACAGAAATGAGATGAAACATTGACGATTTTAAGCATTAGGGAATCAGCTGATATATTAGAGGATAACTGGGTTTGTGTCCTTGTCATCTCTCATATATCTTGAAATGGCTCACTGTTTACATGAGGGAAAGCAACACTGCAGTTACTATATTAAAGTTGTTAATAATGGCTGCAACAAGTTAGCTGTGATTACCAGAAAAAGATGGTATAAGCTAATGATTTTGAAATTTGATTTAGATAAATTTGATTTTGTTTTGGTTCAAAATAAAATATTTCTTTCCCTCACATACTTTGCTAAGTTTTTAATGATTGTACTGCAATTATGTTAGCTGTTTGGAAGGCAAATGTACATGTGGAGTATACGTACGTGTACATGCAGAGAGAGAAACTGCATGGTGAAGAGAGTTCCCATTTCCATGTTGCAAATATGCTAAAATTATGGGCTGAATATAGCTTTTTGTTATCCCCATAAAATTTTGTTGATTGAGGGGTGGGGAGAAGGGTATGTCGCACAAGTGTAACTATGAGCAGAATTTGTCCCTTTTATCTGAGATGCATTATGAAAAGCTTCTAGGTAAGCAGAGGTTCAAGTAATTGGGGGTATTGCTAGGTATGATATTTGTGCTGGGAAACATAGCTGAGATAGGTGGAAGGCTCAGAATGAAGGCATTATAATAAATAGATTCTATTATATTTTGTATTTCTGAAGAACAATGCTTGAGCATTTGTGTTGAGAAGCACTGGAGTATGTATTACTCACTAATCATAGGTGTAGTATGTTCAAGGAATGATCATGAAACTAAAATCTGGAAGATGCACAGAGCTCTAATACATCCATAGGAAAATACGGGGTTAAAGTGGACTATATTTTAAGCAGTGTTCAGTTGACTTGCTGTGTGGGGAGAGACTGAGCAGTCCTGGCTAATGACTTGTAGGTACTGAATCCTCAGGTCTCTCAGGTGGTTTCACTCGACCAGTTTCAGCAGAATGATGAAAAGGTTGAGATAAAATAAACTGACAGTTGCTACTCATGGCAGGCAGCAAGCTGTACCCTGGCAGATGAGACCCTGGGAGCCCTCTTTTTTAAACAAAGGCTTTCACTGCAGTGAGCAATGAACTCCACACAAAAAGGGAAAAGGAGAGAGAGATTGGCAGCTGGTGACCGACAGGAGGAGGGAAAGGAGGGAAACTGAGAAACACAGCAATTGTTGGCTAATTAGAAGCCGTTCCCACCTACTTAATACCGACCCATTAAGCAGAAAACACTTTTCATCTTACTCTCGCTGCTATACATGACATTATACTCCAATCAATACCCTCCCACTGGCTGCCCCAGTGCCCACAAATGAATACACTGCAGTTCAAGAATGCAGTAATTGAGCTGGGGCAGTGAAACTGCAGCTCTCACAGTCAAGATCTTTCTCTGAAGATACTAATGTAGGGTTTGTGATGCTTGGATAAAGAAGTCAAATCCCTCTATTGACAGCTGTCAACAATTGGCAAATGGATGAAGTCAGCAATGAAGCCATTTTAACCTTTGCTTGAAGAGAAAATTAGTGTTTATTTTCAGACTATTTTTTCTCAAATGAGTAAGAGATCTAGGGGCTCCGCACCCAGATGTCTAGATTTTCCAGGGTATTTTGAACTCTGATCCTTAGTTACACCTACAGAATATATATATGCACATCATTATATACACACAACAATATATCCCACAGGCTTCCCTGTCTTCTAGGAGGTTTTGAGGTAGCCCTAAGCTTTTAAGAGGATTTACAGCTGCTTTTTTTTTTTTTTTGTAGGCTGCACATACTGGGGCTTTTTAAAAAAATTTTCATTTTAAGTCCTACTCTGATTTTTAGGGGGTTTCTTAAAATGCAGTTTGGACTGTCTCAACAGGTACATTGTGCATCCGATCCAGGATCCTACTTTTTGACCATTAGGATCTTAACATTTAAGTTCTACATTTAGATTCTTGCAACTGTTTTTTTATTTTTTTTTTCGAATTAAATCCCCCATTCCCTGAGCCATCTGTACACGGTCTGCAGCATAAAGTAATACTGTGCAGACTGCAGTAGAATTCCTTCTTCATGCCAGTTTTGTCACCACAGAATCAAAACAGCAGGGCACTGTGGCTCTCTTGTCTTGGTAAGAGTGAAGAAGACATCAGTGTGAGTCCTCTGGAAGTGCTGGAATGAGATTCCAATGCAGTACATGTTATCTCTCCATCCCTTTCAATTCCAAGCTGAACTGACTATCAACTCAGGAACTTAGATTCCTTACAGTGCAAGTTTGAAACCATCTTTTCGATTCAGGTAAATTGTGTGTACTGCGACATTCAACATTTGTAGAAAGAGATCACCATGTTCTATTCATTGTCACAATAATAGTGTGGCATTTGCAGTGTAGTATTTCTTCAGATGGTGTTTGCTAAAGTACTTCTTACGTACATAACTGTAAAATGTGCTGTTAACTTGCTCAGCTGAGCCTTGAACCCTTGAGTTAGGTAATAGGTATGTGCAATAGCCTTACCTGAGGCTCTCACCATTTAACAGCTGATCTGTATCTGAGTAAGAACAGTTAAAGCTGAGTATAGTCAATAAGGCTGATACAGTAGAAAATATTTTGCATCCTTTGAAACTGTAAGCCAAGTAACAAGAAACTGTTAGTTTGTTGCCTTTTGCCAGTTGCATGGTAATATTTCCCTGTGAAGATAGTTCTACTAATAAGCTTAATTTGTTTTCATATATTGTAAAGCACCTTTCAGCCACCCTTTTTGTGTGTGCTCCCTGAGTTTCTTTTGATGGCGAGCTTAGAAAAATATTTGTCCTCAATGTGGTCTCTAAATAGGAAAGAATTATCTTCTGATGGAGAAAGCTGGAATCTTTACCATTTATGAAGATGCAAATACCCACAACACGGGAGTTGGTTATGATAAGGCAGTGGGACAGAGGTTTTAATTCCTTAGCGATACTTGGATAGGACAATCAAAGCTACGTTCAGTTTCCACATAGGTGCAATCTGCTTTTTAAACTGTGAACTATGGGACTTCGATTCATTTGAACACAGAGGTGTAAAAGCTCAGTTGTAACTTTGACTAGATGCCAGTTAGAAGAATCAGAAGCAGGCTAGGGAAAACACGAAGAGCAGTTGGCAGTCCTTCTGTTTCCCAGTGCCAAAGCCTGTGGGGTTAATTTGAAGATACTCAAATCACCTTGGCAACATCATCTCTAGTATTTTCCAGAACTGTGTAATTTAATGAGGCAGGACAATAAACATAGGATCATAGAAACATAGTAATGGAAGGGACTTTAAGAAGTCATCTTCTGCTCCAAGGCAGGAGAAACTGTATTTATGTCATTTCTAAGAGAAGTTTGTCTTACCTGTTCTTAAAAATATCTGGCAATGAACATCCCACAGCACCCATGGACATCTGTTCTAAAGGGTAAAATGGTGCAGAAAAAGGAAAAAAGCTAGCAGGTTTTTCTTTTATGTCTAAAGGGGAGTCAGGTGGGGTGCTTGTAGTTCAAAATCTGTTATTTCCATTGAGGACTTCAAATTCACTCTATTTTTGCAGCAACATTGGAGAAAGGAATTATCTGACACAAGCTGGAAGAAAATTTTATAGTGTTTTCTGAAAATAATAGTTATGAGGATTGCTTAGTCTAAGTATTGATTAGATATGATGGAATGTAGTTCCTGCTTATGAGCATGATTGATGGAAGGAGGCAGAAAGAAGATGCAAGGATCCTGTTTCCTTTTTATGTATTTTCCAATTATATTGTCCAGGAGGATTAGTCCATATCACTCATCTGAGCACAGCAGGTTGGTATCTGCTCCAGAAGGGCAGGAAGAAGAAGGGCTTCAGCAGCAAGAAAGAGACCTGTGCAAAGGGGAGGGTTGCTGCTTGTTCTTAAATGGTCTCTTTAAGTGCTGGGAAGCTTTGTTATTCAAAGTCTCTTACATAATTCAGGACTCTTACATAAATTTCTAAAGCAGGAAAGCAGCTAAATTTCTGAATTCCTCTTATTGAGTTAATCTATTCCTACTTCAATGCTAGCTAGAGATGCAGCTGAACTCCAATGAAATGTTTTAGATCCTTATTTATGATTGAGGATGTTTTTTCTAGAAGCCCAGACGTGAGGTCTGAACAGTCTCTATATCCATTCTAGACTGTATGTTTTGATACTTCAAAGAACAGAATCAGATATTTCTCCAGGTTCAGAGTTCAATAATTGAATCCATGTCCTCAAATAAATAAAATTACAGTACTGCCATGTGCCATCACAATTCTCAGTTCTCATAAAGCTGTACTGAGTCCCGTTTTGCCAGTCTTTTGTAAAGAAAAATCAATTTATTTACCATCCAAATGACTCATCTTTTGAGCCTTTATCAAATGCTTTTATTTCCTTTTCATCGATTATTTTTTATCCTCCCATGGCAGCTTAGGGCTTTTTTTGCCTTTTTTTTATCTTGGAACCCCTTCTAATAGTCTTATCTGCAGTAGTTCCCTAGCTCCAGGTTCTCAAGTCAACTTATCTGAATGTCACTTCTCTTTCTATCCTAACATTTAAACATAGCTGCCTCCATTTAGTAAGAGCTTCCTACAGAGGAGCTTCTACCTAAGTTAAAGGCTGGCAAGGCTATTATTTGCACAGGATTCATTCATGAAAAAACGTCCAAGGCTATATTTGTCTTCTGCAGAAGATATAGCTAAGGGAAGAGAGTACAAAAGCATCCATCTTCAAATAGATCAAATGATCAATAAAACCCACTCACATTCCATCCAGCAAGCATTCTGCTCAGGGAGACGCTGCTTCAGGAAAATGACTTCATCAGTGTTGAACAGAAAGAGTATCCTGTGGAAGTAGTTATGGCCAGGCAGTTAGCTGGTCTTCCATGCATTCTTTCACTCCATGTGAAATAGAGGTGGGGTTGATTTTCTTCTACCAATTTCAGTCATCTCACTCTGCTGTGAATGCTCCAGATTGATAGATGTACCTTCTCTTGAGAAAAAGGATGTTTGTTTCCTCTGCTCACATGTACATTAAGCACTGCAGAGACACACACTGGTTTGTTTTTTGTATGGTGAGAAGCTGCTATGTTTGGAAGTGTTTGAGAGAGGTGTGTTCCTAATGGAAAGAAAAAACTTATCTATGAACATTGCCTACTGTCAGACTTAAAATGAGATGTCGTCCATTCCTGATTTCCATAAACTTCAGCTTTGTGTTCCAATTCTAATAATCATTGACTGTTCAGTGCCTTGCTAGCTGTAAATGTTTTCAAGTATTTGTCTCTGAGGATGCATGTGTGTGACCTGCTAATGTGCAGCGTAAACAGTCACATGTAGTTACAGGGAAAGCATTTTGTCCTGACTTTGTAATTTCTGTGTACACAGAACTTTGTGGTCTAGATAGTAAAGAGGCTGTTGCATTTTATTTAGACTGGACTGGGGTTTCCTATGAGCCTGAGAATCTCAGTGTCCATGAATAAAACAAGGGTTTAAAAGTTTCTGAAGTAATTACTACTTAGAAGACTGAAGTATTGTGCTCTACAGCTTCCTGGAAACTGATGAAAAAACTTTCCCTCCATCAGTGTAGTTTTAATTGTGATTCTGAGATGTCAGTGGTAGATAGATGTTTGGTTGGTGCAAGAGTCAAGTGAAACTTTATTTTTTTATTTAATATTTGAAATTACAGTTTTCGTTTTAAAATCGATTATTCATTCCCTCTGCCAACTCAATTTGGGTTTTGCATTAATCTAAACTCTTCTTTCCCTGTTTCAAAGCCATCTACATTTGGTACAGATCTCCAGGCTGTACCTTCAAAAACAAAAAAAAAATAAGAAAAATTGGCAGTTTTCTATGTGGGAATCTGACTATTTTTCATATCTGCCTGAGACCCATCACGTTCTTTCATGTTTGCTTTGCTATGCATAATTTTATTTCTCTAGTTTGATATTTCAGCCAGCTTTTTCTATGCTAAAAGTAACATTAACAAATCATTATTAGCCGTTATTATCACCTAAAGAAACAACCCTTAAAACAATCTTGAATTAAGTCACAGTCGCTCAGTCTCAAGAGCTGCCTGGAAGGACTGGGTTTAGCGACTGAGGGTGCGTGTCTCTGCATGGTGTACCTCCGACAGGGTACTTCTCCATATCCGCGCAGTATGAGACAGAAGTGAGCAGCACTCCCCTGTTGCAAATTCACTCGTTCTTCCTCATTTTTCTTGTCATATTAGCCATACTGTAAGCAGAAATACTTGAAACTACAAAGTGTGTTTTTTTAAAATCAGTTTTAACCGAAAGTACAGCCACTAATGATAATCTTTTATGTAGCACATGTCACTACACGGGAAGTGGGGATGTTTCTGAACCTTCAACAGCAATCTTTCTGTAAATTTCAAGTTCTCTTAAATTTAACCTTAAGGTAATTCAGAATGTCCTGGCTGTATTATGCTCAGAGGGGAGATAATTTCCATTGTTATATAAATGTTTTTATGCACAAATTCCGGATATGAACTCAGCCTTGGTTACACCAAGTGCAGTTGTATACATGATTGATTGCAAACTCACACCTGAAAATTGGGTCTGTCTTGATAACCAGAGAAAACTATGAGATAGTTTAGGACCTTACATGTATTTGTGACCAATGCATGGTACCCTTTTGAAAGTCACCAGTTTTGTTAATCATTGTGAAAAATAAGAGCTTTAATAGAAAAGTGTTTCTTAATTAACATAATACTGTCTTGGAGAGCAAAGTCTAAGAGATTTAACATATGACAGTATTGTTCTGAGGGAAATTCTGGTACTTTAAATCAATACTTCATGTAATTTAGACAGAAAAAAAAAAATAGCTTAATGCTGTTCTTGCCACTAATTAAATGAAATTGGTATTCTTTCACACAGAGACTTTATTTAGCAGCAGTGAGGTATGAGGCTGTGAAATATGAGAAAAGAAGAAATAAGTTAATAAGTTGAGGAACAACGTAAACGAGCATGAACGTTTACAAGTAGCTTTGTCTTACCTAAATGACACTTAAAACACATTTTCAGTCAGGAGTCACTCTGCATCATTACATCAGGAATATTTTGTATTCAGAAATTGTGTTTGAGCAAGAACCGCAGGTTATCAAATTAGAATATACACCTCTTTTCCTCAAAACTGAGGGAGCGTGCCTTTTGACTCCACTTCCCCTATGACACAGAAGTGTAGGATACATTTTTCTTTGAAGTTTTTATGAGCTTCGTGGCAGAGTCCAGCATGAGTAAATTGGGGCCCTTACTGTAGGCAGGGGTAAGAAAATCTTACTCTTCATTTTTGTGCACCAATGCTATCCTGGAGAGCAGTGCTATGCAGGATGCACTTGCAAAAGAATGCTCCTTTCTAGCATTTCACATCAAGACACAAGCACATAAGTGGCATTTTTAATACCCCTCTCATGACCGTCCATGGTGGTTTTGTTTGCAAGAGGTGACCTAGGGCCAAAACCAACCCCAGGATAGGGTGCCGAGGGGAGCAGGTGACTTGCAGCCGTGCCTGGAGCTGCGTTCTGCCTCAAGAGAGTGCGCTCACATCCCACCTGGTCACACAGCGACTTGCTGTGACAAAAGCCAGTGAGCGGGTGGATGTAGCCATGTCATGCGTGAACAGCAGCGTCACACACCAGCAGCCGCTGGTGAGGCTCTCGTCTTGTGCGATAAACCCCTTTGGCTGATGTGCGCGTTGTGTACTCTTCAGAGATGGAACCTGTCTCTTTTTTCATTGAATGGGATGTTAGGTATTCAATCAGCATTCAGATTTATGCTTTAGATGCTCACGAAAGAGGACACTTTCCTTCGTGTGCCGGTCAATAGTGATGCTTACATGCAGTTTTTGTATTTTTGGAGTTACTTTCTTGAGATATTAATACAAACATCCTGCCACATAGACATATCTGTGGAGATACCAAAATCTCAAGAGTTAAGAGATTTGCAACATAGGGCTTTATTTTACCCTTTGACTTCCTTATAAAGCCTTTATTTAAAAAAAAATTTGAAAGGTGTCTTCAGGAACATAGCTTATCATTTTCCTGTGATATATGTGTGCTTTAGAAGATAGGCTAAATTTGCTCACAGAAAATCACATTCAAGATCTAGTAGTACAGTTGCATTCAAGACAGAATAAAAGGCTTATATTACTACATCTGATTCAGAACAATGGCTTAATTGGCCAGGAAAATGTAGTTATCAGATGATAAAGACATGAAGTCAAGGGCAAGATATGCCTGAAAACAAGCATTTTCCTGCCTAAAATTAGGCAAAGTTAATAGGTTAAATTTTGTTTATTGAATAAGAGAACCCAAAGTTGATTGATATAGTAATTTCAGTGTTTGCTATGGCAAATATTTAGCTCATTATCAGTTTTAATAGCATTTTGCAGAACAAGCCTTTTCTTGACATGCAGAAAATACTATTAAATTTCCCTGCATAGATACATTGTTATGACATGCAATAACTACTTGAATATAAAGGGGATTAATAATTTAAAAGGTGTTAACAAATTAGGGCCATCATTAAAAATAGACTTTGAACCATTTTGTAGAAAAATCAGATTGAGGTAATGCTCCGCTCTTATGATAAAGAATTACAGCATTAATTCTGCAAAGTGAACTTATTGCTCCTATTCGTCTCCAAAACCCTGGAGCATTAAAAGACAGGAAGAATGAAATGATCACTGCGTTTTTTCAGGCACAACAGCTCTAATATTTCCATCACAGTTTCACAGCTCAGCTTCCATGGTTGTGCTAGAGGAAAAAGCCCATAAACGTCATGCTTCCCTTTGTTTTGTTTTTGCTGGTCTTATGAAATCAGGTCGAATTTTTACAGACAGTTTATATTAATATACTGAGAATTTTGCTTATACGTCATCTGTGCAGAGAATAAAGCAAACATTTCTTCTGTACAGAAGCTATTATTTTCTTGATTTTTAAAATATAATCCTTAGTTTTCTTTTGCATTTTGTTTTTCCTTTCTTGCAACCATTAATGACCAGAGGCACTTCAAGCTTGAATTCTTGTTGATTTGCAAATTATTAATTTGTTTCCTTTCCAACTTAAGATAAACAGAAATAAGATCATTTTTGAAGCCTTTTCTTCATTGTTTCATATTGTACCCATGAAGCATGCAGAAAAATGGATCCAATTTGTTTTGGCATAAGTGTATTAGGAAATGTATTTGTGATTCTTACTCATGTGAGGAATCCCTGCCTATGTGAATAGTTTCATTGCAGTAAGGGTCAGGAGTAGACCCTTATTCAATAAATAGTTCAGCTGAAATATTTAGACAAGCTTTAAAAGGTTAAGCTTTGATTTTTGCTTCATTCCCCTTCTTGTTTTCTTTCCTATGTGTTTTGGAGAAGATAAAAATAATTTCTGGGATTGTAGTAATAAATTTCACATTTGAAGGACAGTGATACCAGGATTTCTTTCAGGCCCTGAAGGTAGCAAAATATTTGTACTCTCCCTCTCTCTTATTCTCACTTGCCATGGCAGTCATCTCCCTTCATAACATTTCCCTCCCGTCCCCCCTTCCTGAGTTTTCCCTCCCTTTCTCCTTGTACTTTCTGAGACCGCAGAATCCAGATGGTGCCCTCACTGTTGCCAGGCCCTGGGGGAACTGTTTCTGTGATACCCCCATCTAAATAGCTGTACTTAGAAACATGCCAAAAGTCCAGTGCTGAGATATGCTTAATTTTGATATTATTTCCTTTCCAGTGAATTTGTTTGTCAGCACCAATTTTTATCCCTAAGCTCAAGTCTCCAATATTGGCAATGGTGCAATGTCGAGTTTAAATAAAACAATGAGTTTCCAGTCACCTAGTTGTGATTGTAGCAGAGTCAGATGCTGTTAAAGAACCAATCAATAAATGGTTAAAGCGTTGTTTATATAGCACCTCTGTTCCTGCCAATACTGAAAAATTCATAACACCATGATATTTTTCAGGCAGGAGGGCATATGTTGGTGCACACAAGAAGAATATCTCCTTTTATGTACCAATATACCAGTATTTGATTTTTTTAATCACACAGAATGAAGTGTGATGGAGGAAGAAGAACGTGTGGCAGAAAATATTCATGTTCTGATAAAGGATAAAATAAGGGTAATTGTGGTAGAGATAGACTTAGCAAGGGACATCAAGGATAACAATTAGTATGTTATTAGCCAGAGGAAGATCAAGGAGAGTATTAGTCTGCTACACAACAAAGGGGAGAAACTCCTAATAGATGACCTAGAGGAGTCCAATGTGCTTTAGTGCTTTTTTTTGTTTTAATCTTCACAGAAAAGGTCAACTGGGATCATGTGGCAAAGAGAGTTTATATCTGCCACAAAAAAGTAAGATCCAGGGCCAGAAGAGGAAAAAGTAGGTTAGAGAGTACTTAGAGGAGTTAGGTCTTCAAATCAGATGGGCTGCAGAAACTTCATCTTACAACACTTAAAAAACTGGCTGGAACAATCTTGAGGTCATTAACCATTTTTGAAAACTCGTGGAGGTCAAGTGAGGTTCCAGAGTAGTGGAAAAGACAAACTTGATGCCTATTTTTAGAAAGGGAAAGAGGAGGAGCCACCAAGGAATTTCAGATCGATCAGCTTAAGATCCTGTCATGGAAAAATACCAGAACATACAACCAGATGTTTAATAGATACCTGAGAGAAAACAAGGAAACATGCAACAGCCTAGACGGATTTGCCAAAAACAAATTGTGTCAAGCCAAAATAATTAACAGGGCAACAGGACTTGGGGGTACAGAAGTTACAATAAGGAGAATACACATGATGCTTTTGACGTAGTATCATATGCCACACTTAGCAGCAAGTAAGGAAGCATAGACTACATGAACCTAATCAAGTGGGTGAATAGTGATTACAAAAAATCTTGCCTCTAAAAAGCTATCAGTGGCTGTTATTAGAAATGGAAGGCAGTTTAGCACATGCTTCTACAGCGATCTGAGTCTGTACTATCTTTTCATTCCTTATCTGGAGACTTAAAAAGAGTCTGCTTGTTACATTTGCACATAACACAAACTAGGGAAGGAACATAAGTATCCTGGTTCATGGTATTGCAGTTCAAAAGGACCTTGACAAATTGAGAAACGTGTGTTGTAATCTTCTCAGTGTTAGTGTGTGTGTATGCCTGAGTATATATCATCAGGAATAATCAAGTTCATAGTTACAAAAAGGGAGCAAGTACCAGTTCCATAGAGAGAAAAAAAAAATCTAGACTTGCAGTAAATCACAAGCTGAACCTGGATCAACAGTGTTAAGCTGTTGTAAAAACTGCAAACATCCTACTAGGGTATTAAAAAATGATGACTCGTGAAGTAATCCTCCTGCTCTACTCAACACTGATAAGGTCTCAGTATCATAGCAGTTCTGGATATCATCTTTATGAAGTATGTAGACAAGCCAGAGAAAACTCAGAAAAGTTAAAAAGGAGCTAAAAATGATGATACAAAGAAAACATTAATTTAAGGGCAGACTTTGAGCTTCTGTGTCTACAGAAGAGACCCAGAGAACACACAATAGCAGATTTGAGATATATAGAATTTAAAGTGGGGGAGAAAATACTTAATGATCTTTTCTCTTTGTTCATAATAGGTTGAGCTAAAAGTAGAACACTGAAAAAAATGATTACTGGAAGAATGCTTCTGATTAGCCACTGGGAAAAACTTCATAACAGATTGAGGAATGGACTAGATTATGTCTATTGAATCCATGTGTTTCAATGGTTAATGAGTTGCCATTATGATGAGGCTGATTTTTACATGTATTTGTTCATTCATGTCAGAATATGGACAGCAGCATTCTCAACATGCTGTAATTCTGGAGATACAGCTGTGAAATGCCAGTGACAGGATCTTGTGGCCTAGTAGAGACAAAAAGAAAAAGCAGTTATTTTCTGGGAATAAAGAAACATGCATTTTACTTGGAAATAAATGCTCATCACCTAAGAGAGGTTGGGTAAATAATTTCATTTCTTTGTGCCTCAGTTTGACCATCTGTGAAATCAGCTTTAAGATGTTGATACTTTTTATAAAATAGCTTCCCAAAATACTTCTTGATTTAAGGAAAATTAAGAGGGTGATATTCCTTGCCTACCCCTTTTCATCCTCTCATCCTTTCCTCCCTGGAAGCTCTCCATTTTTTTCTTCTCTTCTTATTCCTGCTCTTCTCCACAGAAACCATTTCAAGACTACCAAAATATTGAATTTTTTCATTCAGTGGATCCTTGAGGTGACAGTATTCACTTTTGCCTATTGATGAAAAGCCTGGAATCAGCTTTGTATTCAGGTTCAATCTGAGGGAAGGCTATGAAAACTGAAAGTGAAATCCACTTTTGCCTCTTAAAAGGAAAGTTCACAGCTGCAGTTTATACTTTTCTCTCCTTCCACTGCCCGTTTCTCCTCTTTCTGGCTAGAAAAACAAACAAGCCTTTTCATCCTGCTTGAACAGGCATTACCCTGTGTCCGTTGTCCTCTTCCCAGCACAGGGCCATTTCATCTCTTCCCAGTACCAGGCTCTGGGCTGCCAGGGCTACCAGTACTAAATGCGGTCTTGCATTTTCAGCTTTTGTCTCAGTGTTTCCTTCATCTCTTTGGGACTTAAGCCATGTACATGACCTCACATTAAGTTGCTATTAATGGCACTTCCGTGAACATGCTGACTACACAGTACAAGATTTTTGTTGGTTTTGTGGGGTTTGTGTCCTCAGGTACAGAAATTTTCAAATGCGAATATTCAAGTGAAGAGAACTCACGTACTCTACATCCACAGCTTCTCCATTTGCTATTCCCTGGGCTCCATGCCCAAAAACTGATGAGCCCTTCGTGAGGGAGCAGCAGTATGCAGTGCCTTCAACATCCTTTCTGCATAGAACCTAAAGGCTGCCATGGACAGCTTTGGCTGGAAAGGCTGGGAGGCTTGAGTGTCTGGCAGTGATCTATATTCTTCAGGGTTTTTTCACATGAATGGTTTGATTGTAAACAAAATGGGAGCTATAGGTACTTGCATGTGTGTATATGCGTACATGTTTTTTTCTGCAGATACTGAAAAACTTCCACCATGTGACAAAGAGAAGTGCAATTACCATATGCTTTCTAAACCACCTTTGTGCTCAGTCCTAGTATTGTGAGGAATACTGAAGCTCCTGACCCTTGTGTAGGAGTTATTTATGAAAACCTTGATTTGGCATCCCCGTAGAATTGAGACACATGTAAGGGGGGTCTCCAGTGCAAATCATTCTGGAGAGTGACACACAGATCCCATTTAAAAGGCATTGAAAACAGCTTACAAATAGTTTTAGGCTCAAGAGTGGCTTGCAAGTGAGAATTTGGGATGGAATTTATTTCCTACTTTCTTGTTCTTACTTCATTTTATGAAACTACTCTGCTTCTCCGAGGGCAAGTCAGTTTTGCCTTGACATTTTTTCCCAATAATGCACTGCATAATGACTGTTTTAAAGCTACTTCAAGGTAAAATGTTCTGGTATACCCGTTTTTGAGTTCTAGAACCTCTGCTAATTAACAACTGAAGATTATTCTTAAACAAGATTTTTTTTTACAGTGAGGGTGGTGAAACACTGGCACAGATTGCCCAGGCAGGTGGTGGATGCCCCATACCTAGAAGTGTTCAAGGTCAGGTTGGATGGGGCTCTGAGCAACCTGATCTAAGATCTCCCTGCCATGGGTTGCAATAGGTGACATTTAAGGGTCAGTTCTAGTCCAAACCATTCTATGACCACATGCTGCAACTGAAATTCTTGTTTGCACTGGCTTGTATCAGCTGAAAGCTGTATTTTCTCATTCAGCATTTTAAATGCACCCATAAAATTGGTTTATCTTGATGGCAAATCTTCTGATATAGTATGATTTTCATCAAAATTTATTTTTTCAATTTAGAAGTGTTTCCATGTAAATATAATGTGGTTTTCAACTTCAGGTGTAGGTAACTAACAAGTAAGATGAATTTGACAGAAGTTCTACCAGATCTGCAGTATTTTCTCCCTCTACTCAATATTAAGGCACCTGTTACCCAAGAAATTAAGGCTTTTGAAGGTAAACTAAGCAAATAGAAAAGGGGGACGGTATGTTATAAAATATTATTTTAAATGTTTGAGCATTTGTCCATGTCTTTTGGCCTCTAGAAATAACAAATATTTATAGATGTGAAATTCAGACAACTATTTGAAAAATGAATGAAGACTACAATACATTATGTTTAAAGAGTATTCATAATTTCACCAATTGGCTACAGGGTTTAAACGATTTGATTGCTTACGTTTTGGAGGAGGAAGGAAAAGAGAAAAGGGCTGTAGAATGATGGAAGTTGGTTCAGAGTCTGACTTAATAAATGTGCCGATCAAATATGAGGATTTTTGGGAACAGAGCTAAGCAATGCTAGCCCTAAGGCTGAACTTAATGTCAAAAAGGGTGTTCATGCAAAGTAAAAGAGTGTATCTAGTAAACTAGAGAAATATCATCTTTGGAGACAAAAAATCTCTAAAGATTTTATGCCACTCTTAACAGACATCAACAAAAAAGGCCTAGCTGTACCTCAGGATATGATCAGTCTTTTTGAACGGAATTTGTTCAGTGCTTTTTTTGTTCTTCAGTGCTGTCTGCAAGCATTCCCTGCCTTAGTCGTATGGCTCAGAGTTTGGCAGGTTTATTTCTTTGTTATATTTTCCTCATGTGAGATAAAATGTCACAGATGAGTGATATAATGGAAACAAATGTTACCTGTGTTTAAGCAGGAGGAAAAAAGCACTGAACCCATCCTCCTATTCTTCCATAAAATTATTTGTTTTTTTTTTTTTTTATGATAGGTGATTTTTGGTTTTCTTCTCTGCTCAGCCAAAGTGCCTCTTTACCAGCAGTGAAGTTCAGTAGCCACCTTCGGAATAGCATTTCTCAGGGTAGCTGAGGTTGAGACTGCTGTGAGTATGATGTGTTGGGGCTCAGCGGGAGGGGATGAAGGCTGCAGTGCTCTCCAGTAGCCCCGGGAGGTTGGCTCCGAGCAGCAGCGCAGCTTTGGAGGAAGCTGTCAGCCCTCTGGGCTACAGGCATGTGCTGGTTTTAATAAGTACATTGCACAGGACAGTAGCTCTGAGTTAAAGGATATTTTTATCACAAGAACAAAACAGTTCAAGATGTCTTAAATGTGAATAGAGCCTAAATAAAACATATTCTGCAGACGGCCAGTTTGGCTCATCCCTTAATTAGATGTTTTAATTTGAACTCTATTTTTTTTTTTTCAAGTTGTGAAGGAGTTAGTTAAAGATATAAAGGTAATTTCATTGCATTCAACAGTGGCTTTTCAGCTAAATAATATTTAATTTGATTAGTCAGCACATTCATTTTTGTGAGGGAAGAACTGAGGATAAAGATAGTAGGGAATATAAATAAGTATGTATTTTCTAGATATCACAAAGCCACATATATTGCAATACATTGCTTTTCAGAATGTGGCATGCATCATGTTCTGAGGCTATTGTGCGTAACTTGTACTTTCATTCCTTACTTTAATGTTTGGTGATGGCACACACTTCATATAACATGTTTTTTCGGGTTTAGCTATAACACTTATGCCCTTTGTCAGTTAGTTATTGAAATATTAGGCTTTTTTTATTGGACACATTGTAAGTAAATACATCAAAAGACTACTCAAAAAGTAAAACTGAGTGTTATGTTGTCAGCATATTAAATGAAACTCATGTGTTCACAGCCAGCAACTGAGCGAGCTGAATCAGACACTACTTTAAATATGACACTGATCTGATAAAGAGTCCCTTGTATTTTCTTGTACTTATTTTTCATTATTATAAAATCTCATAAATCTGGTGTTCATAGGCATGATTCACTGACTTACTCAATGAATTTGGGCAGTCGTAATCAGAAAGTCCTGTAGAACATCATTCACAAACTGGTCTAAAATGAGACTGCAAGATTGCCTAGCTTTTTATTTAAAAAAAAAAAAAAAAAGCATGTCTGCCAGAAATAAACAATGAGGTTCTGGTTGTCCTAAAGTTATTACAAGTGGGAGATTACGCGGACATATATGGTAGCGATGAACAGAGATCAGAGAGACCAGAACATCAAGAGGAAGGAGAAAGGGGAATAAAGAGATCAAAGATTGTAGAGAAAGTGAAGAGAGACTTGTCTTTGTCTTCTCTGCCAAAAAAAGGTGCGCTTTTGTAGTAAAAAAGCGAACAGTAGTGTTATTTTGCTGTAGAAAACAACAAAAGCTCTGTAGCTTTTACTGTCATGGAGCTGAACAAGTTCAACTGCAGAAGTGAACTCTAACATCTCTGCCCCTTGCCTCCCTTTTTACTGAACAGTAAGATAATTTTTAATTAATGAAGAGTGAAAAAGAATTACTCTGAATTTCTCTGTTTTATCTCACTGAAGACTGTTCAGAGAGACTAAGCTTAACAATGAAGAGCATCCTATCTTGGACAAAAATTATGGAGTCTGATTTTCATACTAAGCAACGTTGGACACCATAGGAAGGACTCAGACTATCAGAAAAGCACATAGAGAGTAATACCTGGAGAGGATATGGCACAGAGGGTTGTGCAGTATGAGATAGCAATTCACTTCCCTCTTTGTCACCAATTTGCTTTGTAAATGTTGAAAACTCACTTTTCCTCTCTGATATGTTTTTTGTTTGTTTGTTTGTTTCTGAAATAGTCACAGAAAAGCACAGTTATTCATTAATTCTTCCCGTAATCTTTCATTAATCAAGAAAAGAGCTTACTGAAACCTAAGGTCAGATCTCTTTAATATTGGCTATTCATAATTAGGCAATGAAAACCATGCCTAAATATTTAAATCAGTTTGAGATGTTGATTGCCCATGACTCCCGATGGAAATATACGCTTTATTTATAAGAAGCCTAGGGAGAGAGTGAAATCTGTGTATCTTTGGAGGTTTTGAAAGAGTATGTTGCAGAGGTGTCTGTCCAAAATGGTTCAGGTACAGTTGATTCTGATCAAAAGTGTCGTTCTGGGACCATTTTTTTATTATCTTGTGTTTCTTGGATTTCGGTCAAAGATGTGGCATTAAATGCCTAAATATAGTACTCCAGTTTTAAAGACACTTTCTACAAACTATAGCTTATATACTGTCTCGTAAAAAATTACCTGAGACTTTTCAGGAAGCTCATCTACAGTTTCTTACATCTCATCAGCAGTAGACAAGGCTCTGTCAGAAATCTTTGTCTAAAGAAGGAGCTATGAGAGTGCACTTCTGCTCAGTTATATCCTAAGTTTCCTTTATCCTACAAGTTTCTGTAGAAGGAATTTGCACAACGTGCTGGTAGATCCAGCAAGAGTACAGATGAGTAGAATTCCTCATGCATGAGTTACATTGAAAATAATTGCTTCAGTTTGGTGAATTACTTTAGTTTTGTTGAATTTTCATTGACAAATGCATAGATGAAGCCGAATTATATACTGCCAGGTTCTCATTACTTTCTCAATTTTAGTACCTGAACAAGATTAAGAGAAAAACTTTCTCACTCACAAAATTAAAAAGCACTAATAATACAGCGGAATTATAATACTTTTATTTTCTGGTCTTCAGGACAGACCTCATAGGATTATCCTCTTAATTCCACAGCAAAATAATAATTTTTTTTAATAGAGTAAATTTTCCTCTAGGATTATGTGTTTAACAGATGTCTGCTCTATACCTTGTCTAGGGGGTTGATTCTTTGTTTAGTATAAGTAGCGTTGGGATCACAGGAGAAGAGAGGTCTAGTCTCCTTTGCTGTCTGCAGACTAGATTGCCTTAAGAGACATTGAGACCAGGAGAGAAAAAAAGAAATTACACTGATCCAATAGACATACTGCTGAGAGCTTTCTATTATATTCTTACCTCAGACATTGTACCACCATTAAATTCACACTTTCAGGGAATCAGGTCAGCATGACAGGGAAGTTTGGCTAAAATGAATCTGCTATATTAGTTTTTGTGAAAATGATTAAGCTCTGTGGGTTCAAGATCAGGACTATTTTTCAAGCAGTCATTGTTTCAAAGCTGGGCAAATAAACCCTAATATAAAAGAGAAATGATATGGAGACAGACAAGGATGAAATTGAGTAGCAGAGTAAACAAACTACCTGAATTCATGATCTCAAGTACAAAACAACACCAAGTCATTTATTTGGAACAGTTAAAAACCAGCTGGCAGGCAAATGTTTTTTTAAGTATTTTAAGTAGACTGCCCATCAAATAAGCATAATTATAATCAAAATTCTTACAACGTTCACAAAATTCCTAAAGGCAATCAGCTCCACTCAAATTAGTAACTTGGATAAATCACCATTAATTAGCTAATATAAGCCAGCAGGTGGTTTTGAGCCCAGAGAGATTCCCTGGTTATTTAAATTATGTATACTACACTACACCAAAGATAGAATAAGTGAAAGAGGAACAACAGGCTGTTTGAAAAAAAAAAAAAACCAGCCTGTTTGGGGATGATGTTCAGCTAAAGTCTGCTCCAACTCCCACAAAATGAATACAAGGGGGCTTTGACTCTCAGTTCAGACAATATAATCCAGGAATGTTCTGCATAGTTCCTGTTTCAGCATTGACATTTGTACAGGAAACAAAATCTGCACTGGAAACTTGCTTGAATAGATTTGTTCTATGGATACTAGAGGATGGACATAGCAGTGACTGTGTTTTATAAAAACATATCATAAAAATGTAGACGTTAGTTACAAAAAGAGGGGGCAGTTTGTTTTGGGGAGCTTGAGGTAGTGTTTCCTATAAATAAATAAAATTAAAATGACATCATTTTAGGAGATTAATATGCAGTTTTCTGTGACCAATGATGTCATGCTCAGTTGTGGGCAATAACTGTTAGGAACCAAACTGAACATTTTCACATTAATGCAGCAGAAGAAAATTAGAATTTCTAAAATACTGGTACCGATAACATCATGAGATCCTGAGATTCTTTGAAAAGTCTGACCCAAATCTGCATGCCAATCTGGTGGCTTGCAATAATTTCTATTTGAATGTTGTATTACCCTAAAAATCCAAGAGATTGCCATAAAGACTTGCCATAAATTAGTGCTACCCATAAGACGTACTCTTGGTGATCATGCAAAATCAAAGCTCAACTATATCTTCCAGTCTTTGATTGAAGCTAATGACATTGTGTGGTAGGAATCAGTAAGATCAATACAAGTATTTGTCCCAGTGACAGTATCTCTGAAGTTCTGGAATGTGATGCAGGTGCAGTACTCCAAAGGATTAAAAATCCTGCCAGCTTTTAGTGAGTGATGCGCAGGTCTGGTAGTAATATTTAATTCCAGTGATTGCTCTTGGGTCATCCATGCTTTTCACATTAATCAACTCATTGTAATGCTCTGTCTACGAAGCACTAAGGTTGCATATTGCATTGTAATACTGACCCTGTGTCTAGCAGGCTCACTGCTGGCATCTGCTTCATACTGGATGATATATCTTAATGCACTTGTTTTCAAACATTTATACAGGTTTCTAGACTATCACTTCCCAATAATAAATATATTATAAACATATTATCCAAGAATTATGTAGCATTTCCATTCAAACACAAGTTTCTATGATTTGAGTCTGTACAATACTGGAAAGAATAGCATAGGAATAAGGTTTTTTCATTATTGTATTATAACCCAGATCCCAAAGTCCTTAGTGTTTTGCTTGAACAGAGAAAATAAGAAATCTGTACTGACCTAAGTCCTCCCCACTTCCACACAGACACTTAGGAAATAATCTTATCACATGTAAATGGGGAATCAAGGCAGTTCCTGAGTTATTTGAATCATGTAGCATTGTCAAGCCTCAAGATGTCTTGGAAACTACTGTGCAGTCTTCACAATGACATTTCAGTTAAAAACATTGTTCCGTGCACCATTTCTCATGGCCTCATAGGCCAATGTTCGCTTACCGAATCAAAGTCCCCTGGTTTCTAGGTCCCTCAGTTCAAGAAGCACAGGGAACTGCTGGAGAGAGTCCAGTGCAGGGCAACAAAGATGATTAAGGGAGTGGAGCATCTCCCGTATGAGGAAAGGCTGAGGGAGCTGGGTCTCTTTAGCTTGGAGGAGACGGAGGGGTGACCTCATTAATGTTTACAGATATGTAAAGGGTGAGTGTCACAAGGATGGAACCAGGCTCTTCTTGGTGACAAACAAAAATGGGACAAGGGGTAATGGGTACAAACTGGAACACAAAAGGTGGGTGCCCTGGTGGCAGAAGATACAGAGAAGGCAGAATTGCTGAATGCCTTCTTTGTCTCTGTCTACTCTGCTGGAGGCTGTCCCGGGGAGCGCCGTACCCTTGAGGCCCCGGATGAAGCCAGGTCAATGGAGGAGTTTGCTTTAGTCGATGAGGACTGGGTTAGGAAGCAATTAAATAGTCTGGACATCCATAAATCCATGAGTCCAGATGGGATGCATCCACAGGTGCTGAGGGAGCTAACTGAAGTCATTGCTGGACCGCTCTCCATCATTTTTGCCAAGTCTTGGGAAACGGGAGAGGTGCCCGAGGATTGGAGGAAAGCAAATGTCACTCCAGTCTTCAGAAAGGGCAAGAAGGAGGACCCAGGTAACTATAGACCGATCAGCCTCACCTCTGTCCCTGGGAAAGTAATGGAACAGCTTATGCTTGATGCCATCTCAAGGCATGTCAAGGATAAGAGGGTCATTAGAGGCAGTCAGCATGGCTTTACCAAGGGTAAGTCATGCTTGACCAACCTCATAGCCTTTTATGAGAATGTAACAAGGTGGATGGATGATGGCAGAGCGGTGGATGTGGTCTACCTTGACTTCAGTAAAGCCTTTGACACAGTCTCCCACAGCATCCTCACAGCTGAGTTGAGGAGGTGTGGTCTAGACAATAGAGTAGTGAGGTGGGTTGCAAACTGGCTTAAGGAGAGAAGCCAGAGAGTGGTGGTCAATGGTGCGGAGTCCACTTGGAGGCCAGTATCTAGTGGAGTGCCTCAGGGGTCAGTACTGGGACCAATATTATTCAGTATATTCATTAACAATTTGGACAAGGGAATTGAGTGTACTATCAGCAAGTTTGCTGATGACACCAAGCTGGGAGGAGTGGCTGACACGCCAGAAGGCTGTGCTGCCGTCCAGCAAGACCTGGACAGGCTGGAGAGTTGGGCAGGGAATAACCTGATGAAATTTAACAAGGGAAAGTGTAGAGTCCTGCATCTGGACAGGAACAACCCCAGGTTCCAGTATAAATTGGGGAATGACCTATTAGAGAGCAGTGTAGGGGAAAGGGACCTGGGCGTCCTGGTGGACAGCAGGATGACCATGAGCCAGCACTGTGCCCTTGTGGCCAGGAAGGCCAATGGCATCCTGGGGTGTATTACAAGGGGGTTGGTTAGTAGATCGAGAGAGGTTCTCCTTCCCCTCTCCTCTGCCCTGGTGAGACCCCATCTAGAATATTGTGTCCAGTTGTTGGCCCCTCAGTTCAAGAAGGACAGGGAACTACTGGAGAGAGTCCAGCACAGGGCAACAAAGATGATTAAGGGAGTGGAGCATCTCCCTTATGAGGAAAGGCTGAGGGACCTGGGTCTCTTTAGTTTGGAGAAGAGGAGGCTGAGGAGTGACCTTATTAATGTTTATAAATATATAAAGGGTGAGTGCCACGAGGATGGAGCCAGGCTCTTCTCAGTGGCAAACAATGATAGGACAAGGGGTAATGGGATCAAGCTGGAACACAAGAGGTTCCACTTAAATTTGAGAAAAAATTTTTTCTCAGTGAGGGTGACAGAGCACTGGAACAGGCTGCCCAGGGGGGTTGTGGAGTCTCCTTCCCTGGAGACATTCAAAACCCGCCTGGACATGTTCCTGTGTGACCTCACCTAGGTGTTCCTGCTCCGGCAGAGGGATTGGACTAGATGAGCTTTCGAGGTCCCTTCCAATCCCTAACATTCTGTGATTCTGTGATTCTGTGTGATTCCCTCACAAAAGAGGACAACAGATAGGCAGTAATTGAAAGCGTGAAGATGAGTGCACATTGTCAATTTTCCAGCTGTTGAGAGAGCACTGAAAGTTGATACAGACTAGAGCTTTAGCCATTTTCTAGTGGACTTCTTTACCCATCACCACTCTCTCTGGTCCTGCCACAATTGCTTTAGGTCACTCTGCCAGCAATGAGGGACTCTGAGCAAGAGCCAGTGTGTGTGTGAAGGCCTGAACAGCACAGGAATACACCAAATTCAAGAGCAATTTTTCCTCATTTTTAAAAGCTTTTCTCAGCCTATGCTCTAGCCTTTCACTCTTCCACTGAAAAAGAGTGCTAGGTCGTAAGCAATGGTTTCAGACTGTATCATCAGTCAAATGCAAAATATGTAAAAATAGTAAAATTCATCACTAATTCAGTAAGTAAAATTAATTCCATGTATGCACAAACATAATATTACTAGTTTTTTTAAAATGTGACCTGCATTGTATTTTAAACTACCTTAAAAATTCTTTTGTTCTGGGCATAGTACAGAAGTGTACAACTGTTCAGGGAAGAAAAAGTGCAGACTTGTTGCTCAGCACATGCAACAGTGCCCTTTGATATCTTTTTTTGGACTTTGTAATAATGCTGTGACTACCGCTGTTCACAAATATTTTATTTATAAAAACTGTCCTCCCACAGGGCTGCTGCAGATGATCTGCAAGCTGAAAACTAGCCTGTAAACTCCACTCACTCTCGAAATGGTGCTCCTGTTTTTAAATCTCAGTGCTTGGCTTGAGTCTTCTAGTAAGTGTGCTCCCAATTTCAGTATACAGAGCAAAGGATCTAGCTCTTGGGTAAAGTGTTGAGACAATAATTTACTGTCCAGTCTTTCTATGGCATTGCTGTTATGCTCTGTTGTTGGTAAAAAGGACTGAAAAACAGTCTGAATGCCTTAGCACAGCAGGTAGAATTAGTGTTATTTTTGCAAGTAAAAATAGTTATTCGATATCTTGGAAAGATCAGTGCTCATAAACCATCATTTGTTAGTAGCTTTTGAATGGAAGTCAAGTAGGTGTTAATGCTCAGAAAATGGCAAGTTTAATAGAATGGGTCTTACTGGCCAAACCCCCAAAATTTAAAGAGCATTGAAAACCCTGGCATAGCATTTAGCAGAAGCAAGTTAGGTCTGTTTTCATACAGTGGACAATTGGGAGAGTTCCCATGTCACTTTTTTTTTTATGTTATCCCTTCTCTAATCTCCACGATTAGAAATCATACTTTCCTAATAGTAGCATGATATACCAAAAAAAATACTGTAGTAAGCCAGATCAAAGGTCCATCTAGTCTGGTATCTGTCTAGCAGTGGTTAAGAGATGAGGAAAAATATAAGAATAGGAAATTAGGAAGCAATAGTTTGCTCTGGTACTCCCTCCATGTCTTCAGCAGCCTGCAAGTTAGGGACTTTCTGAAGAAGCTGAATGTAGATCCCACTGTATTAAATGGGCTTTCGTTTTCAGTTGTTGCCCCTCAACTTTTGCTTCATGAGAAATAGTGAGTTATCATTTCCCACTCCTTTGCTTCACAGCGCTCATGAAAATAGGTACATCTCTTTATATCCCACCATGTTTCCTGTCATCTGTCTATGAAGCTGACACTTGCAATCTCGCCGTGCATAAAAGACTGTTTTCACATGTGCATTAATTTGCATTTATCAGCACCGAATTTTATCTGATGCTTTATTGCCCAGTCACAAAATCTTTTTGAAGTTCTTCAAAGTTTTGATTACTCTGTGTAATTTTGTATCAGCAGTAGATTCTGTTACTTGGTTGTTCACTAACATTTTGTGTTCTTTTTTTTTCATGTTGAACTGTACAAATTCTGCCTCAGATCCCTGTTGAATTCACTACTGATCTGTCTTCGTAGTGAAAATCAATCCATCTATTCATACCTTTGTTTCCTGCCTTTAACTATTTTTCAATCCAGAGAAGATATCTGAAGCATTCTGGGAATCTAATCAACCAGGTAATATTCATCCAGACCATCATGCTTTCCTCAAAAGAACAATAATCTCATGAGACCTCTACAAAAGCTATCTTGATTTCTTTTCCTCATTATAGCATTTTAATTCACTTTTCTATCATTATATCCTTTATTAGAGTTGTAGCTAATTTACTCAGTTTGGAAGTCAGTTTTTTACTGTTTTCTCCTCCCATCAAGCATTATTGTTTTTAATTAATGTCTTGTTTGGTGTTTAATATTATTTTGGTATTGAGGCTGGTTTAAGAAATATCCATGCATGTGTCCTTTTTTTAAACCTCTTGAGCAAGTATCACTTTCTTGCCTGATTCATTTCCCAGTTTGTGCTAATCCATTTTGCCTTTCTGCTGTTATCTTTTATGCCTTGGGTTCTCTTTTAACTCTTTAAAAAAAAGAAAAAAAAAAAAGCATGCTTTTTCTCACTGTTTTATTGTAAGAACACAAATAGCAATAGGAAAATAATGCACCCTGTGAAGATGTAGGACCTGAAGTCTGCGCTCTGTTATCTTTGTGTGAGCTATTGTGTTATCTTTGTGTGAGCTGCATAAAATAAAGCAATGGACTGAGTTGTATTTTTATGCTTGTACCCTGAACCTTTCAGCTTTTATATTTTAGAAAATTGTCTCCAGTATGTTGGCATCATGAAAGTCAACTTTAGAGTTCAGTTCAAAAACAGGTAGTCGTCAGCTATTTGTAGGTGCAGTGACGGTGTCAAGTTGATGTTCTTGGGTTGTAACAGCGAGCAGGTTTCTGTGTCGGTGGCAAATGAGCAGGATACAAAGTGACTGCAAAACAGCTACATTCTGTGCTATCCAAGAGAATTTCTGATGGGCATGGCAGACTACAGAGGTCCTGATTCTGCTTTTAATTAAGAGCTATATGATAGAGACACCTGTACCTTCTTTCTTACACATTGAAAAGTCCAGGGGAAGCTTCCACAGTAAGCAGAGGCCGAATAAATAAAGTTACGTGGTAACTTAATTTTTAGTGACTTACTGTTATTTCACTGTATTGTCTTATTCATTAGTTGTTTGAAAAATATTGTTGCATTGTTCATGACCATTTCCGCTCTTTGGTCTTTCATCCTTCTTTTCACATTTTAGCTATCTTAAGCGTTTTCTTCCATCATTTCCCTGTGTTTCTTTGCTCACAGGGACTTCAGTTTTCACTCCTAGTTCTTTGCTCACAGCACTGGTTAAATAATCAGAGATTAAGTTTGGCTTGATAGCAAAATGTCTTTATTTGAATTTAGAGATAACATCAAACTGATAAATCAAATTAAGAGCAGAAGAAGCAGCTTACTCCTCAAGGGACATCTCTTCAAGTTGTCTGCCAGCTTAGGCAAATACCACTGCATTAGTTACTGATTATTCAATGAAGGAAAAAATTGAAGCCTTTTGGGGAAACAAGTGGACGAAATAGTTGAGTGAAGCTATCATAGAGGTCTTTGGGTACTTGAGAGAAAGGGAGAGAGAGAAAGAATTTGGAATGCATAAATGTAGTGAAACAGTACACAGCATCAGGAGTCAAAGAAGGAAAGATCTGTATCTCTTTATATCCTATAAGTGTTCTTCTTGATCACCCAAAAAAGGAGGGGCAGGGTTTGGAAAGAAATTCAAAGTTCAATTCGTGATCCTTTACTCTTTTTCTTTTTTCTTTTTTTTCTTTTTTTTTTTTTAATTTTTTTTTGTTGTTGTTGGGGGGCTGATCTTCTGCTTGTGAAGGAACCCTGAAAGGTTCTAGGCTTGCTAATTTGTTTTGAACATTTCAGAGGACATGGTGTGTGCTCTGTGATACATTGTATGAGCTTTTCAAAGTTATCTTTAAAGCTGGCATATTACATTTTTGCCAAATTACATTTTCTCATAAGTGTATGATATATGGTTGAATTAAGATGTCATTATTTGTTTAAATGTTTGAAAAAATTGAAAGAGCAGAAAATGACGAAAATATCATGTCGTTTCAACAGCTTAGCTTTTCATCTTTTACAGTGTTCTAGGCTTGCTGTTTTTTGTGTTTACTATCTTTACATAGCCACGACCTACATTTAAAAGAACAACACATGAATGAATGTGGGCAAAAATGCTACCTTAAATTGAGATTATATAAACTTTTTGAATTAGGACCTTGTCTGCAGATGTAAGGCCTCTTTGCTTTCAAGTTAGTTAAGTAACATTATAATGCAATATTAAAAAAACAAACAAACAAACAAAATCCAGACAGATATCCTTTTAATCTTGCTCGTGTAAGTCCTGCATACAATGGAATACTTAGTGCATGTTCCAAATCCCAGCATAGTTAGCAGAGTGCATACACGCTTACAAATGAATAAATACCAAGTTAGAAGACTTTTTAAATTAAAGGATAATGTTAACACAAGAAGAGAATTATTTTTTTCTTTTTTCTTTTTTTTTAATGAACTGGATCATTGGTATGTTTAGGTCAGGAATTAAAAGTAGTGAAGTTTTGAAGAAACCCTAAAAATAAAGTGTTGAAGAATTCTGTTAAGGTAGAACTTAATACTTCAATGAACAAGATTATATTATGTGAATGCTACAGCTGGATCATGACCCTAAAAATTCAGAGGATATTGAGTCAAGCTTGTAACCTGAAAAACTGTAAAACTGAGATTCTCATGCACTCTTTGATGCCTGATTCAGTGATTCAGTTTTGGGAGAGCAGCTTAGTGTTCCCTTCGTAGATCACTTGCATTCAAGATAGTTCTTTATGGTCTGTTTTAAGACTATTGAGGATCTAGTCAGTGTGCTTTTCCTTTCTCCCCACCACCATTTTTTTTAATATAACATCGCTAGAAGCAAGGTTCAACTTCAGTCTTAGTATAGTTGGGGAAAGATGGAATACAAATATACTTTTAACATTTTGTATTGCCTTGTTGACTTGAGTGTGAGGTAGAAACCTCAAACTAACACTTTACAGAAAATATCTAGCTGTACAAAAAATGTGTCATTAAAATCACCGTGTTTCACTTACCATTACTGGATGAATTCAGTTCAGATTATTAAAATTACAACTATTTAGCAAAAATCCTCCCAGTAGTTAAAAAAGAGAGTCGCGAAGTTTTATAAACTCAGGATTCAGTCCAGACCTGAAACGCTAATTTGGCAGTGATGTAGCTCACAATAAGATGTTTGTTTACCCTTGCTTTTGGTAAATACATATTTCCTTAGCAAATGTATTATATACTAAAATAATTAATTAGCATTGTCTTAATGAAATCTGTTGTCCATAAACAGATTCAGAACTCTTCAAAAGATATGTCTCATATTTCACAATTCAAGCTTCTCTACTAAAATTACTTTTAAAATGCCAGTAGCTGTAGTCTTTATTTACTTGTAAATCCTCTGTGTGTGTATGTAATTTAACTTCAGAATAAGTTATCATAAAATCCTCTGTTTTGTTACAGCACTACTTAAAAGCTCCCAGGGAACTGAGTTGTAAATATTGCTCTCTGTGGCATGTTTTTCCTATAAAATAGGAAAACTAATTTCGTACTAGCCTTGTCTTTTCATATAATTATTAATTGTGAAGCTTTTTTTTTTCCCATTAGAAACAATAACATGAATGCAAATATATCAAAAACATGTGTATTTGAGAAGCCTATTCTTTTAATATAGGTGGATTTACTTAGCCATCTCTAAACTAACAATGTCCATGAGACCACAGAATTATTCCCCTTTCTGAATTTCACTTAGATGTCTAGAAAAGTTAATAGTAAGAAAGATTGACCAGAATTCAGAAATTATTTGGCTAATATGCAGATTTGTCTCCATGGATGTAGTTGTTCTAGTCTGAATTGGGTAGTGTTATCAATAACATGAATAACACATCAAAATTAGATGTTCATTTGTGCTTGAAATCAAAATCTCTTGGTCCATGCAGGTCACTCTCATGTTGCTGCCATTTGGCACCGTCTAATCTGATCTTTCCCCTTCACGGCTCTACCTGGGTGTTGCAAAGAATTAAACAGCATTAATCCTTGTGGAACTTTCCAACCAAGAGGGTTGGTCCTGGGACTGTGTTATTCGAGAAGTGCGCACTTTTGGGAAAGATTCGAACTGTGTAAAAGTGTCGTTGTTGACTTATTGTTAACTCCATCCATCTCGTTGAGGTGAGACAGCAATTCTTGGTAGTGGCAAATGGTGATGAGTGGTCCAAGGGAACAACTTGTCTGTCTCTTCTGTGTGTTGATAAAAGGAAAACTGGCCTCGGTGCCTCACAAGCCATTTTGGTTCCATGTTTTGACTTAAATTCATACTGTAACCAATCTCTAAGAGGAGCTTCTAATTATAAGTTCCTTGTAGTAAGTCTTTGAATATGGCTTCTTACATCAGCTTAAGAAGAGGTTTTGGAGAGAATAGTACTTGGCTGCAAATGATGTATGCAGGATGGAGACATTCAGAGTCAGTCAAAACCAGAAGAGAATATTCCTTTTTTGAAGAAGTACCATTTATCTCATCTGCACTCAGGAAGGAGTAAAACCACACAGAATACTAGTAATAGTGGTAGAATTAGTGTCCATATGAAAGAGTGCACAAATTGGTATATAGATTTGGATTAGTATTAGAAAAATAATACTTGTGAAAGTTATTTTATTTGCATATTAAACAATCACATTAATGAAGAATACTGTTAAAACAAATGTGTAGTTTAAGTTCTTAACCAGAAGTAGAACACAAAAAAACTTACATTGACTTTGTTTTTCTATTCTTTCAAGTACGCAAATTTGCAGAAACATTCAAAATATTTTATTTAATTACTATTAAAATTGAAGTCAGTGACTAGAAATGGCATCTAGTGAAAATGTGCGTTGCATCTTCCTCTAAAGGAAGAAATATTGGGGCTGATGAAAGCAACCAAAAGAGAATGTGAAACAACAGCCAAGAGCTGGCATTTTAGAAATGTCTGTTCATAGATGTACAAGTTTTATTTCACATTGTCTTCACCCTTCTCAATAAGAATGACTGATAGCTTCACTTTGTGATTTTCCAGCTTTTAAGAGTCTATTTTTATTTATTTTTTATGACCAACCTTACACTTGTTAAATGTAATTTTTGCTTTATGTAACATAAAAAAGAGCACATCTGCAGTATGCTGTCCCATGAATTAACAAGAATGACTGGACATAAGACAAGAAATCCTTTAAAAACATATGTTCACATTAAATATCTGGGCTATCTCAGTAAAGGAGGTCTTATGGGGTCATTTTTGATGCAGTGCAAGTAAGCCATTTCTGTTCTCCTGAAATAGTTTCTTTCAGGTTTATATTGGAGCTTGTATAAAGGCACATTACATAAATAAGGGCTTAGTTTGTACATTGGTCTTTTACATCTTGGATTCTTACTAAATCCTTGTTTTTACCAACTCGATGCTTAAGAGATATTGATTTCTGCTACACGTGTCTATGGTGTTTATTTTGATATGTCTGGGATTAAAAACAAAATTAACACGCATAATCAATTTTCTTGGAATTAAAAAGGGCGCTTTGGTACCTTTGGTTAAATTCTTCTGAAGAAAAAGGAGAGTAAAAGAGATGTGATAATAAAAGGATTGATTTATTCAATCACTGGCTATAAAAACATTAGCCCTGGGAAAGAGCCTTCCTCTAAGAGCTTTAGCCGCCCAGTCTCACTTGTGTGGTACAAAATAATTTACATTTTTAGAGAAATTTCATGTCTTCTGTGAGCTCTAGTGAAACATGAATAAATTGCTTTCTTTTCCTCTTTTTCTGATTTTTATAAAGCTGAATCCATTAGGGGCTGAGTCAAACTGTAATGAAAGGAAGGCAACAACTGAGATGATGGAAACCCTGGATTAGATTTCTTAGTAGTCCAAGCCCAGCTGTCACGGCCTACGTGTCAAGTTAGTGCTCTTTGGGGAGGCCCGACAGTACATGTGAATATTTTTTTTAACTGCTGTGTTACAACAGGTCTCTAAAGCAGCTAGGAATTAAACAGAGAAGCAAAGATTAAGAATTAAATAAAGCCACAGCAAGCAGTTCACCAGAGAGATTTGCAGTCAGGCAAGTAAACCTTTCCAAGACTGTTCACCCGCTGCCGCCTCTCTGCCAGGCTTGCCTGTGAACCCCTGTGCTCCCTTGGTGCTCGCTGAGTTATTTATGTGCTCGCTGAGGATGCGTCTCAAGGATACAGTTGTTCTTGTTACAGAGTGCACTGGCCTGGTGCTGCTCTAGCACAGTCTGTCGAATTCACCACAAACCAACTCAGCTCAGATAAAGCCTCTGCAAAAGGCCGGTGTTTTTATTTTTCATGTTACAAAGATTCTTCTTAGCTGGCTCATAATATAATAGGTACAATCTAAACAGAACACAGGAGAAGCTAAAGTACGGTTTCTGGTTTTATGCCTAATAAATGAATGTGCACACCAGGATCAAACTGGGGCTCTGCTATTGGAAGAAGGGCAACCTTCAAAATTTGTGTCTATGAAATATTACTTCTGCTAGAACAAGGCTTTGAAGACTCTTAAACCTCCAAGCAGGAGTGTATTGTTGTAACCTATGGCAAGAAATTTTGTCTATTATACTTCGTGATGAGGTTGGAACATGATTTGATCAGAACAGACAGATTCCAGCATGGATTTTAAGAGGAAAGCTACGTTTTTTGGTTTGGTTTTTTTTTTAAATCAAGAAGACCTGCTTTCCTGTCAAAGCACCAAACATTCATCTGAGTACAGCCTGGTGTTACACTATCAAATTGCTGTTGCCCGGGTCTTCTACCTAATGTGTGGAATTTATCCAGCTTCCCAAGAGACTCTTTCTTCCTCCCATGAAGAGGATGATGGCAGTCAGAGGGTCCCCAGATCTGTATTAGGTTCAGATAGCTGAAATCATGTTAAGTTCCACATTCACTTTGTGAATTCAGTGAAATTGTGTTATTTTCAAAACAGATTCCCTGAATTGTGAGAACAGTTAAGAAAAAAAAAAAAGGGGGGGGGGAGGAGGAGGAAAGTCTGCCAGAATCCTTCTCAGACTTGTGCCTCAGGGGAAAAATTCTTTCCTTATTTCTCAGCTGGTGACTTCACATGATTTAGCACATCTTAGGAAGGCATTTCAAGCTGGCAGCAGCTGCAACTGAAATGTTGTCTGCCTCCTCTTCCACTGATGCCTTTGTGAGGGACAGGACTGCAAGTCAAATCTTCCCTTAACAGCCTAACCTATGGCAGCAACCCAGAAATAACCCTGTTTCCTTTTCTTCCCTTGCAACGTGGTTGGGGGAAAGGTCCTAAAGAAACTGTCACTGCAGTTGAAGAGTGGAGTGGCAGGGCGGCATCTTCCACTTTATGAAGACATTTGTTTGCCTGGTGGATGTTTCTAAGCTCTGCTTAGAAACAAAGTGATTGGTATGGCATTATTCCAATTGAATTTAAAATTACCAAAATAAAAAGTTTTCTAAAAAGATCTGTTTTAAAGTAGTTTGGTAAAGCTCACGTGACCATGCTCACTTTAGTGAAGTTGCATTCATTGTATCACCTGAGGATTTGGCCTAGACTAGCCAGAGCACTTATTTTTAAATTCTAGCTTCTACTAGCATGTTCTTAAAAATATCTCTAGTTCTATAACTTTCTAAAGTAGCTCACAAATCTTATGCTGACTGCAAATAAAACAGAAAATCCATTTCTATTTTTCAGTGTAATCTTTTTCATGGGAATCTGTTTCTCAACAGAAGTGGATGACTGGCCTGAATGCTGGAGTTTTCTACTTGTCTGTAAAGACAGAAGGAGACAAGTAGTTGCCTTTCAAGTTGTCCTGTGTTGTCTAGAAGAACATGGCCATAAATGCAAAAACTGAGAGGGAGAAACACAACACTGAGTGATGCTCTGACCATCAAAAGTATTGTTCCCAATACCTGGTGAAGAGAAATTGATCTGATTGCACTCTGTTGGTTAAATCAGCAGGGAAAGTTAAGACAAAGAAACTTCTCCAAAGTGTCCATGGGAGAGGTATCTCACAATAGCATTATATCCATGTCATCACATGTGAATGCAAGGACCCCTCATGAACCTGAACTTTAATTTCCAGTAGGTGTTTTTTTTCTTTTTTTTTTTTTTTTTAATAAGAGAGAAGTAGGAGCATTTTGCACCAATCTTTGAGCAGCACTTTAGCTGCTACAGAGAATAGTATTCTCCCTAGAAAATGTCAGTCTCAAGGAAAATGATACTTCCATAAGGGATTCTGTATCTTCTTTTTAAAGAACATAATCTTCCAGATGCTTCCCCTACATCTCCTTAGCTAGAGAGGATGCACTTATGCCTAAGATGCATTAGAAGATGTAAAGCTCAAGTCAGATAAGGAGAAAAAAAAAATCTCCCTTGCATCCTTTTTTTTTTTTTTGTAGCAGATGTATTGCTGAATTTTCTCTGCTTCACTGGCTTCAGCTTCTGTATTCGGAATATACCTTTGGCTAAGCTCTTGGAAGACAGTTTCCCAAGTGAAGAACCTACTTTTTAGAGGCCTCAGATGATAAGCAGTTTGTGAGCCACCAAGCAGAGCAGTCACTGGAGATGCTGAAATAAAGAAGTCTCAACCATGAAGAAGTACTCCTGCGTACATTTATAAAGAGTAGGTAAGCCTTTCGAGGCCAGAAAACCACAGAGCCAAACCAGAACATAAAGAACGAGATCTGCAGAACAAGAAATTCTCAACAAAATTACATAGAGCACTCATGTCTAAATACAGAAATAAAAGCAAAAAGAACTGAAATCAGAGCTTCTAATCAGAGCAGTCCAACACTATATTTGAACCTCAGTATGCTAATGGCATATAATTAAGCAAGAGGACGTGTTTAAGTAATCTGAGCTTTCCAGCTTTCCCTCCCTTTGGGACACCTTTGAGGAACGTAAATTGCAGAGAAAGGGGTACTAAGCACTCTCTGACCGCTAGATCCTTTGAAGGCACATCAAGCTGCATATTCGTAAATAAATATCACATACTACCAGTGATTTTAGTACTGAACTCCTCTGTTCAGTGACATATTTTGCTCAGTGGGTAGAAGGTGGTGGTTACAAAATGCGGTTATGAACTGTCCTGCTCTCCTGTCCTGCAGTTTTTAACGTGGCCTTTATGACAAGTACTTAATAGACTTGATGCAGTATGTCTATACGAGTAAAAAATAAGATATGAGGTTTTATGTGTAGCCAGGCAATAAGGTTGCACTGTAAGTGCATAAAGTAGGTTCTCAAGCAGAGTATTTAAAAGTTTTACAGGACAAGGACTATAGTGATTTGGGGAAGACAGCAAGAATTTTTCAGTGTATCAGTTTGGGCATGAATTGGTCTTAGAATCACCACTATGTTTGAAATCTGTATTTTCACATCTACTGTACTGTAGTTATTTACTGAGCACTTGATATACCTTGCTTTGCTGTACAATGAATGTGGCAATGATGATTCTGCACACAAATTAGGAACAAATATGCTGCTTCTGTTATGATCATTTTATTGTCTAAAACACCAGTCCACTTACTGCTTCTTTGCCCCTTGCAATGATATTTTATTTCATTCATAACTCTAAAAATGCATGTTAAAAACTTAAGATATGCACATTTTTGGAAAAGCCTGTAGGAATATCTTTTAAAATGCTGGCAAATTTCTTTAGGACTGTAAAACACCAGTTCTGTGAGCAAGATAAATGCTTCCTTTCATAAGGATTTTTAAGTAGCATTTGGGCTCGATCTTTAGTGGTGGCTCTCAGCAGAGAGGTAGAAGTGGTGCTTTTATACTGCTTGTATGTTCCCTCCTCACCAACTCCTCGAGGTAGCAGAGGGTGTGTTTGGCTTCTACAAGGAGGGTGAGCAGCCCCTGTTTGCTTAGAACTTTGCTTTCTCAGGAGTTGTCCTGGGCCATGTCCTGTCTTTGGGAGTGAGCAAGCAAATTCCACTTGTGATATTTATTCTGCTGCTAGGCGGGGGTGAAGGAAAAGAAACCATTCTCTGGGCCTTCTCGGAATTCTCCTTTGCACCGTGGAAACCTTCATTACCCAGCTGGGCAGATGCTTAGCTTGCTTTGCTATTCTGGAAAACTTGGCCTTAAACTGAGAAAGTTTCAAGATACTGGATCTGAAACATTGTTTCCTTAATTTCTCCCTAACCTGGACTGGAGTAGAGCCAGAGATGAGATGCTGTGTGGAAACTTTAAAATAATGGTTTGGATTTCATGTAAAATTTTTTGACAGTAAAGGTAAAACTATAAACTAAAAACTGTCTGCCATTTTGTTTAGGTTTCTTCATGTTTGAAGAATTCTTGATGACTGTGTAGAATTTTTGATGTATCTCTAATTTCCAGGTACACAAAATACAGTGCTGTATTTTAGCCTTGAGAAAATCCCATTTTTCTAACTACAATCAACAGTCTGACCTGACAGAACTGTTATTTAAAGTTGATACTCAACAAATGGTTTATGTAAAAGATGGTGCTATACTATATTGTCACAGACTAGCATATAATTTTCACAGTTAACAGAACTGAAAAATGTAAGATTAAGAGAGATTTCCGTTGTTGTACAAAAGTCTGACATGTGCCCAAACTATGTGGGAGAGGAAGATTAACTTGTCTGAGGACTGTTGAATATGAATAAGTAAACAATGGAAGTTATTAGCCAGGGAAAAATTCACATTTCCTTTAGGTTTTCTTATCCAAACCAGAAAAACCTTTCTCTCTCATTACAGTGCCATAGTCTGACTCTTTAAAGGCATATAAAATAAATTCCACTTCTCATTCATAAACTCACCCATCTGCAAAGCCTTTATTCAGAGAAACCTACCTGCTCAACTGCTTGCTCTAGTTCATTAAAGGCTCCCATTTGTACTCATAAAGATTCATTCATTGCCCTGAATTATATATACAGTATACTGAAAAGAGAACCAACTCTCGCTTTTACAATCTAAATTAAACAACTTTGTCTAATAAAAAAAGCACTGTCTCATTTCTAACTAGGCCATACGCCCTAAGGGTCTTGCCTGTGTGCATGCATTTATTTATTTTCGCCAAATTGTCCTACAAAGATCAGAAAGCTTAACTGAGCCGAGCAGACTGAATTGTTTATCTTTTTGGGCTGGCTCAGAAAGACTGAAGCAAGCATGGGCACAATTACAGTGAAAAAAATACCCATAAACTTATTCTCAAATGTAATTGGACAGTCTTCTGTCCTTTTTCTCAGTCCCACGTTCTAACCTCTCTAATCTTGAGAGTTCTCCTTTATATGTGGCGCTTACAAATGTCCATGATTAATAACTGCTGTGATTCATTAGCCTGTGTTGTTGGTATTGTTTCCCCAATGGGAGCATTTGCTATCCAGGGATAGTCCATGATTACTCTGCCTTGTGGAACAGTAAGATGCTTTCAATTTAATGTGCTGTCCATGTTTTAGCATAAAATAATATTAAGGCATCCACATAATGGAACCATCTGAAGATCCATTTTATTAAGCAGTGAAAGAAAATGTGTGTGTTTGTATGTGCAAGGGAAATGTAATCAGCAAATCTTTTTCACCAGAAACACCATTTCAGAAAGCATTTCACATAAAGATGCAGCTATTTTGAGGTACAGTTCTTTGGATTTGAAGTTGAAAAAATACTTTGTAGCCAATATCTTACCTGGTACAATTAACCTAGTCAAATTGTATACAGCCTATTCAAAATAGGAAAAATAGAAAACACAGGTAGGTTAATTGTATTTTTTTTTATTTTGCAGGTATTTATTTTAAATGCAATCTACCTTCAAGTACAAAGCTGTAGTGCTCTGAAAAGATTACTATTTCAAGTTCCTTCGCATACCTTAACAGAGCATGTAACCTTTTTACATTATATGATCAACTTTTTTGACAGTGTAGGGCCAGCACAGCTAATGGAATAATAGCCTGCAGGGTCCAGCTAAATGATATACGAATATAATCAACCTTTGTGATGACTATTCAAAAGTAATCCCTTTAGCTTTCAACTGCAACATATATTTCAACCAGGCAAAGCCATATGAAGAAAATCTCGCCAGACTCTGCTGATACAATATGGCCTTCATATCCCCACCGTGTGTTTGCTGCTCACAGTGAGTTTTAAATTTAAGGTAATGGCTACTGTATATTCATGTGAGCATAGAACAATACCTTTGATTTGTTGGAGAAACGTTACATTAGCTACCAAGGGCCCTATTCAGTAAACTTTGACACAACCCTTATATATGGTTTACTGCTTATTCTAAATGGAATATGCCTGATAAAAATGCTTTGCATGCCCAAATTGTACAAATTCATTAATCTCTATGTTCATAAAACCTCCAAGTACAACTGCATCCATTCCAAGTGAACCTAGTCAGGATACATAGCTAAACATGTTGGCCCAATCTGCTTTTTAAAAAGTATTGCATCGATTTTCATTTTTCACAACAGCAAAAAATTAGGAAGATCTACAAGTGTGGGACGTGCATGGTGTTGGCAGTCACATTATTTGCTGGTGGATTTGCTTTTTTGCTACTCCACTATGTCATTCTACAGATTATATAACTGAAAACAGCTGCATGACCTTTAAAAATGCAAGTAATTTTTAAATTACAATAATGGGTTATATCTCATCAGCTGTGTTATGCCAACGTGATAACCTAGCACACGCTGCCAAACCGTGAGGAGGATATAAAGAATATGGTGAGATAGTCTTGCCTTTTCTCTCTCCCTTTTGTGACAAAAATACAGTTTTGGCTAATAGTGAGTCTGAATATGTGGAATTAATTGTATTAAAGGAAAATAGATGTCGCTATATTGCTGTATGTTACTATTTTTGCATGTACAATAGAGTAAGAGTTCACTCACATTAACAGCAGTTGCAAATGTGGGTTTATTTGCAAATATGTACCTAGATACATCTGAAAACATAATAGCACTGTTGCTGTCTTTTGTTTGAGGTGTTGTATTGCTGGATTTTGTGCCACTTAAGCAATTTAGCTGTAGTGGAAATGAAGGAGAGCATATGGACTTTTCTCCTGTTTGTTCACCATGTCACTTCTTGAGCCCGCAGAAATTAGGGCGACCTCAGCATCCTGCAGCAGGGAGTTCCACGGATGAGTTGACAATGCACAAAAAATCTCTTCCTTTGTCTCCAAGCCCACCACCTGTGACTTTGAGTATATCCTACCTCATTCTTTTATTGGAAGAGGCAGTGAAAAATGGTTTCTGAGTCACTTTCTGCATACTACTCTCATTTTTCCTTTTCTTGTCCTCTCCTCAAATTATTGTCTTCTTTGTTTTCAAAGCAGTTTCAGCTCCCCCAAACAACAGTCTTCTTATGATTCTTTATCTGTTCATGGAGCTCTTCAGTGCAGATTTTGTTTAATAAATTCAAACAGCCTCTGAACAATGCAAAACTTGGATTTGAATGCTTTCCCATCGCATGGGCATGCGAGCTCAGGAACATGGGTGTTGCCTCGTTTGTTTTCTTTATAATCTTTTGAGCAAGTAGTGCCTAAAATTCCTGTCCTCTCTGGAGTTAGTGGTCATTTTAGCTTCAGTCTTTGTAGGTGAGGCTTTCATTATTTTATATGCCTTTTCACTAATTGTACTGTGTAAAGGACTAGCAGCTCTGTTTAGCTTTCTCCCAGGAGCAGGATGAAATAATGAAATTTTTAGAAGTGTAACTATCTACACAGACACATGTAAACAGCAAGAACGGAGATGCCAATTCTAGCTACACTGAAAATTTGACTAGGCAACTTCAATTATATTTTATCAACAGCAGTGATAATATGTCAGGAACATCTTATTATGATTAATTACATTTACATACTATTAGTACACATTAATGTTTATTTCTGCATTTTACACAACATACTAAGATAGAAGGAGAATGCTTGATGATGTGATCTGTGGTGGTATATATGTATTGTCATTATGAATATGAGATGCTTTTATTGTTCCCATATAGCACTGGACAAACAAATGCCAGGAAAACATTTATGGCTCAGTGATCCATCAGTTATCTTTGATATGCTTCGTATTTCCTGGGAGGGTAGAACCGTTAATCAGACAACAATAGCTCAATGTCCAAGTGTGAAGGCAAAAGGCCAAAAGGTGCATGAGAAAAGCAATTTATGCTATAATTCCCCATCTGCCATGCGCACATCTCCACTGTTTTTTGCATGTGTCAGTGTATGTAAGATACACTGCTGTCAGAGACACACTTTAATGTGTTGTTTACTCACAAATACATATGTTATTCTACATACCTGGTCACATTTTGGGCTTGAGTCACTCACCACTTTTTCAACAATGAGCTTCCACTGGAAAAAGCAATAATTCTGCACTGATGTGAAGCTGGGGTGGGGTGGGGTGTGTAGTTCAGACTCCCTGTTAGTACATCTGCACTGTGTGAGGCTCTTGGCTGCTTCACTGTGTTTGTGTTCTTAAGCCAAACTGAGAAGTTATAGACTTTGCAGCCATGAGCAGAGCCCCTTGTGGTCAATTAGGTTTTATTAGATTGTTTTTAGACATGGTCTGCCAGTAAAGGAATTTCCATCGATGTACTTTAGTCCTGGTTTCAGAAAATGTTACCTGGCATAACTGCATTGTTAAATACAGAGTTAACTGCTAATGTACATGTTGGCCTCATACAAAATGAGACTTCATCTGATAACTTCTGCTATTTCTTAGATATTCTTCATAGGTCTACTTATCCTATTCTTACTTGCATACAACTATAGATGAAGTCCTAGTTAGCAATTATACTTAATAAAAGCCTATGATATGACGAAACAAATTTTATCTTGAGTGGTCCAGTAGTTCACGTCTGTGTCAGACATTGCACCAGCAGTGACACTGCTTTGAACATTATTTTTCATCTCCGCCAGAACTGGATCCATGTATTTATTTTAGACATAAATTAAATCCATATGCCATGTAAGAGCCATTGGTATTGCCGTGATTGAAAGACAGAGCTCAGTTTGAAACATCACAGTGCAAAGGGGTAGTGACAAATTGAGGACGATCCAGCCAAGGTTTATGCAGACGTCAGAAAACATGAGTGCCTTTCAGATACTAAAGAGGCTGTGTTTGCTTAGCCAAGAAAGAGAAGATTAGGGGAAGGAAAAGAGTCTCTCAAGCTGTAAAGAGTTATTATAAAAGAGGATGGTGTTCTTTTCCTCTTCATGTCTTATCAAAGGTAGAACGATAAAAAAAACCCACAGCTTGATTATCAACAAATATTTATCATAAGTATTACGGTAAAAACTGAGCTATATGGAACAGATAAACTAGGGATGTGGTGAAATGGCCTTCATCAGAAGCCTTTGAGAATAGATTTGACAAATAGATGTCAAGGATGGACTAGATATATGTGCACTTTCTTCATTTGAGGAGGCAAACCAGATCAGTAGTTCCCAAAATAGGAAGCAATCCCCCAGGGATGTTGTAACTAGGCGGAGAGTCACTGGGAACAGAGCGGAAAGTGCAGCTCCGAGGTGGGAGTTTGCGTGGAAATGGAGCAAGGAAGAAACAAGGCTGAGCATCACCCATCACAGGAGCAAAGTGCACGTGTGGCTGCCAAAAGCTCTGCAGTTAAGCCATTGCCTCCCAGCCACCTGTTCTTTTGGTCACGTCCCATTAGGAGAACCTCACTGAGGGATGGCAGTTTTACTTATCCAACCTCTTCACCCTGCTTGTGTTTTCTGCGCTGCTCACTCCTTCCCCGGGATGGTCTCCTTACCACCTGCTATCTTTCAGTGCTGTCTTTGCCATCATCTTCTCCCAAATACATCTTCCTTGTTGGGTCCGCAGCTGGTCCCACCTGGACCTATCCTCCAAAACCAGCCTGTTTGAGAACTGCCACACAGGGGTGCAAGAAACAAGAATAGAAATCCCTGTGAGTTCTCTATTTCTGTATCTTACGTGGCTTATCTCTGTGTTGTCTTAGAGTTCCTTCTCTTGACAATTTTTACTGTAGTACATGTTTTTCAAATAAAACAACTAGGTTTTTTTACTGTTAATAAGAATGTTGTAAACCTAAAGCACTAACACTTTTTTTGTTCTTTTTTTTTTTTTTTTAATAACAGAACTTGATAAAGAAACAAGTGCTTCAAAACCCCTGTGATCTTCTTCCAAAGACACCAGTTCTAGATCCTTTCTGGTACAGTATTTGCTCTTAATCCATAGACTATATACCAGTATGCGGATTTTTGCAAAATGTCGTTGGTATCAAGATTTAACTTGATTATGACAGGCAATTGTGCATTATCTCTGTTTTACTTTGTCCAAATGAAAATATTTTTCCTGTTCATAAATGAACAAAATTACACTTCCTTCAGATTTTTAACTTGTTTTCCCAGCTTTAGAATTTAATTGCCTTTGATCATGTAATTGCTTTTAATTTACAGAAATAACCCTTTGAGACAGAAACAAATCTGTTAACCAGGTGCTGAACCCAAATATAAAATAGGTAGCTATCAAAGTGAATATAGAAACTTACAACATTTACATTGGTTATTTGCTGTTTTTCATTATAGAGAATGCCTGCTTACTGACAGAGAAGCTGACAGATGTGTAACGAGTACAGGAAGATCTTTGAAGAGTCATGCAGCAAATTAGGAATTTCGGTAGGAATTTTGTCATTTAAATGGGAGCACAGTGTTGCAGTATAAATATCAGAGAGCTCTAAGTTCTTTTATGGCTGAAGTGTGACTTCGAAGTGTATTACATATTTGTATAAAAAATAGCTGGTGTCATTGAAATAAATACAAAAGAGTAATATAGAATAGAAAGTCTGCACTTTGTGCCCCTGATGCTTATTGTCTTCCAAAGTGTCAAGATCCTCCTATTCAGATATTAAACATCCTTTATGCTCACTGAATGGGAATCTAAGATGCTCTATACCTTGTAAGATCAGGCTCTAAATGTGTCTGGAGAGTTTTCTTTAAATCCCAGATTATTGTCTCTTTCAGAAAAAAATGAACTACAAACTTGATACCTTATTTGTAGGGCTATCAGTGATTTTAGTACTTGTGCTTAACAGTTGCGGTTCAACTGTAACTTGAATAGAATAGATCCAGCCTGGAGGGCACGCTATGGTGCAATTTTGATCTAATCTATAACACAGGTTGGGCCCAAAACAAAACTAATTTTGTTCAAAATCTGGTTGAGCACGCTCATGAAACTGTTGCAAGCCTGTACAATCAAGGCATTTGAAATGCCATTGACTGTCCCAAGTGCAACATCGATCTATAGGCACAGCTGACACAACTATATTTAACAATGAAAGTGCATCTGGTAGAATACCTGTATGTCACATTTTCAAAATTGAACCTGGAATTCCCCTTTTAGCAAAGTCTGTGTTCATTCACACAATCAGATGATAAACTAAAATTCTGCTTAGATTCTTTGTGATAAATAAAGTAAAGCACTGATTTTGGAGTGACTTGTGTGGCCGTCACAGTCCTCAGAGGGCATTTTCCAGCTACCATCACTGCTGGCCTGAAGAAGAGTTAAAGAACAGAAGATGGCAGTTATGACTTTACAGAATATATGTAAAAGCAGGATTTGGAACCTTTCCGGTTTTTTTTAGGAAAACTGATGCAAGCTTTTATCATTTCATACATTAGAAAACATGTTCTTTCAAACTACATGAACAAAGCTCGATGAATCCCAGTAATCAACCATTCCTTTCTTTAAGCGGAGATTTCCAAATCCAAAGTTTGAAGCAAGGTCCATTAGACCCATAATCAGTTTTTATGACAGTCTTTGAACAAGCAATAGCTTTTGCCATAATAGTAACTCAATTCACTGTTTTTCTTCAGCATTGCAATTTGAGTAAGTGGTTGACATGTGACAACAGGATTTCTCCCTGTTAAGGCATGGTAAAAGTGTATCGTTAACTAGCTCTTATTTGACCATTTTTGATGAAGATGCTGTGTACATGCAATGTAAACACAAATACCTCTATAATTTTATTCTTTTACTTAGAGATCTTTATTATCTGAACACCAAACTTATTACAACAATGTTCATTTAGAACGTTTTTACAAGGCTGAAAAGTTATATAAGAATCTTCCTACCTACAATTATGCACACACATAAGCATGCAAATCTCTTTATGGAGTGTTAAAAAGACGTAAACAGTTTATGAAAACAAGGAAGGGAAACAGGACCATGAATTAAGTATAAACAATAACAGTATCCAGTTTACCCCTGATATTTTACTATTATTAATATGAAATAAGAAAAACGTAGTTAAAACAGCACAACTTCGCAAATAACATCTGAAAATCCCATTAATCTGCAAACTCTTCTAATCTCAATAAGTATAGCAGGACTCCTTGTAAGACCTTGCTATTTTTAGATATTAAGAATTTGTTTTATCAGAATACTGTCAAAAGAAACGGAGTATTTGAATTTATCCTTCATAGTAAAGAAATATATATATAAAAATAAACCTATCAGACATTCCAGTAAATATGATTATCAGTTTTTCAAGGACAAGTTTCTAAATTCTTAAGGATTTTGAGCCTCACATATGTTTCTGTGGCAAGTGAACATCCTGTGTGTGTGTCTCAGAAGTTATTATGTGGTTATATTAAATAACATCCATGATCATCAATGTTTTTTGCCAATCTGCACTCATTACTAAGTGATAACTTTTGTATGCTTGTGAAAAAATGGTCACAAATTAATCCTCTAGAGTATTAGCTGTCCCATACTTTTAAACTATACTTTTAAGCCATAAAGCTTTTAATAAAAATAAGGGGACTACTATCATCCTATAATAATGTAAGTGAAAGTTGTGTTCCTTAGAGTCAGGAAGCTCTGGGAGATAATTATTTTTATTAAGCAAAATGTAGCTGCTTCTGATCCCAGTAATAATTTGTCTGACGAGTAACTACCTGTCTGACAGGATGCAGGCGTTGTTCTGTTCCTTGCAAACTTTTTCAGTGGGAAAACAAAGGCTCTGCTTTCCCTTTCAAATTAATGGGGCAAGGAGGTTGAGCAGGATGTTGTTCCATACATTATACTTCAGACAGGATCCTGGAATAAACTGCTCGGCTCTTGGAAGGGGTCAGCTCCATGGGTGATGAGCAGACCTCATTGTAATGCCTCCCATCATCCATCCAAAAGCACAGTGCTCCCTGGTACTTGGCTGCAGTATCAATTAGGTATTGCTTTAGAAGAAAAATCACCATTTACTGAATCACAGAATGTTAGGGATTAGAAGGGACCACAACAGATCATCTAGTGCAACCCCACTGCCAGAGCAGGAACACTTAGATGAGGCTACATAGGAATGTGTCCAGGCGGGTTTTGAATGTCTCCAGAGGAGGAGACTCCAAAACCTCCCTGGGCAGCCTGTTCCAGTGTTCTGTTACCCTCACTGAGAAGAAGTTTTTTGTCAAATTTAAGTGGAACCTCTTGTGTTCCAGTTTGTACCCATTACCCCTTGTCCTATCATTGGTTGTCACCAAGAAGAGCCTGGCTGCGTCCTCGTGACACTCACCATTTATATATTTATAAACATAAATGAGGTCACCTCTCAGTCTCCTCCAAACTGAAAAGACCCAGGTCCCTCAACCTTTCCTCATACAGGAGATGCTCCACTCCCTTAATCATCTTTGTTGCCCTGTGCTGGACTCTCTCCAGCAGTTCCCTGTCCTTCTTGAATGAGGGGCCCAGAACTGGACACAATATTCCAGGTGTGGTCTCACCAGGGCAGAGGAGAGGGGAAGGAGAACCTCTCTTGACCTACTAACCAACCCCATTCTAATAAATCCCAGAATGCCATTGGCCTTCTTGGCCACAAGGGCACAGTGCTGGCTCATGGTCATCCTGCTGTCCGCCAGGACGCCCAGGTCCCTTTCCCCTATACTCCTCTCTAATAGGTCATTCCCCAACTTATACTGGAGCCTGGGGTTGTTCCTGCCCAGATGCAAGACTCTACACTTGCCTTTGTTATATTTCATTAAATTTTTCCCCACCCAACTCTCCAGCCTGTCCAGGTCTTGCTGGATGGCAGCACAGCCTTCTGGAGTGTCAGCCACTCCTCCCAGCTTGGTGTCAGCAAACTTTCTGACAGTGCACTCTATTCCCTCATCCAAATCATGGATTAATATATTGAATAATACTGGTCTCAGTACCGACCCTTGAGCACTCCACTAGATACAGGCCTCCAACTAGACTCTGCCCCATTAACCACGAATCTCTGGCTTCTTTCCTTCAACCAGTTCGCAGTCCACCTCACTACCCGATCGTCCAGACCACACTTCCTCAGTTTAGCAGCGAGGATGCTGTGGGAGACTGTGTCAAATGCTTTACTGAAATCAAGGTAGACCACATCCACCGCTCTGCCATCATCTATCCACCTGGTTATGTCCTCATAAAAGGCTATGAGGTTGGTCAAGCACGACTTCCCTCTTGGTAAAGCCATGTTGACTGTCGCTAATGACCCTCTTATCCTTGATGGCACCTTGAGATGGCACCAAGGATGTCATTCCAATCACTTTCCCAGGGATGGAGGTGAGGCTGACCGGTCTATAGTTACCCGGGTCTTTCTTTTTGCCCTTTTTGAAGACTGGAGTGACATTTGCTTTCCTCCAGTCCTCAGGCACCTCTCATGTTTCACAAGACTTGGCAAAGATGATGGAGAGTGGTCCAGCAATGACCTCAGCCAGCTCTCTCAGCACCACCTGGTGCATCCCATCTGGATCCATGGATTTATGGATGTCCAGATTGCTTAATTGCTCCCTAACCCAGTCCTCATCAACCAAGGCAAACTCCTCCATTGTCCTGCCTTCCTCTGGGGCCTCAGGGGTATGGGGCTCCTCAGGACAGCCTCTGGCAGAGTAGACAAAGACAAAGTAGGCATTCAGTAACTCTGCCTTCTCTCTATCTTCTGTCACCAGGGCACCTACCTCATGCATCAGTGGGCCTACATTGCCTCTGGTGTTAGTTTTATCTGCCATGTATTTGAAAAAGCTCTCTCTGTTGTCCTTGACCCCTCTTGCCAGGTTTAATTCTAAGGAGGCCTTACCTTTCCTAGTTGCCTCTCTATACCCTCTGACAACAGCCTTATATTCTCCCCAGGTGGCCAGCCCCTCCTTCTATGATCTATAAACTCTCTTCTTCCACTTGAGCTTACCCAGCAGTTCCCTGTTTAGCCACGCAGGTCTCCTGGCTCCCTTCCTTGACTTCCTACGTGTTGGGATACTCTGATCTTGAGCTTGGTAGAAGTAGTCCTTGAAAGCTAACCATCTTGGGCCCCTTTACCTTCAAGCAGCCTTGCCCATGGGATTTCCCCTAGCAACTGTTTCAAAAGGCCAGTTTGCCCTGCTGAAGTCCAGGGTTGCAATTCTACTTGCTATTCTGTTCCTGCCACAGGAGATCCTGAACGCCACCATTTCATGGTCGCTGCAGCCAAGGCAGCCTTCAACCTTTACTGCTTCGACCAGACCCTCCTTGTTAGTGAGGATGAGGTCCAGCAGTGCTCCTCTCCTAGTTGGCTCCTCCACCATTTGCATCAGAAAGTTGTCATCAATGCACTGGAGGAACCTCCTGGACTGTGGCTGGCTGGCTCAGTAGTCCTTCCAGCAAACATCAGGGAAGTTAAAATCCCCCACAACAACCAGGGCCTGTGACTGTGAGGCTGCTCTCAGCTGCCTGTAGAAGGCCTCATCAACTTCCTCACCCTGATCTGGTGGCCTGTAATAGACACCCACAACAGTGTCACCCCTGCCAGACTGTGCCTTAATTCTCACCCATATACTCTCAACTCGCTCCTCATCTGTGCCTGGACAGTACTCAATACACTGTAGTTGCTCTCTCACGTAAAGAGCAACTCCACCACCTTGTCTGGCTGGCCTGTCTTTCCTGAGAAGGACACAGCCATCCATGACCACATTCCAGTCATGTGAGCTGTCCCATCATGTCTCCATAATTACCACCAGAATTACCAATGCTTCTTCCAACATCCCTTTCCTTAGTCTTATTTGTAAGATTGCTGAGATCACAGCTCAAATTAGTATAATGGAACTTTTGTCCTTTGTCTCTTTATGTGAGAGATGCTCCAATTTCTTTAAAGAGCTCCTCATGCAGAACAGAATCATTCCTTACTCTGCCTTGTTCATTATCATTGCAATCCTTCCACCAAGTTTTTTGAGAAAGCCTCTAATCCCCTGACCCTTAAGACTTTGCAATCACAAAAGAGGACTCATGGGAGAGTATGAATCGCAGTTGCAAGTTTTTCCGTGCTCTGAGAAATTATAGGCATAGTTGACTTGAATTAAGATAGGAAAGCAGGTAAATCCATTTAGCCTATAATGCCAGATGTCTGTTTCGGAACAAAGACTTGTCAAATATATTATAGCAATTGAATCTCTGAACAGTTCTGAAATGTAAAATTGATGTCTCTAAAATCTACGTCTTGTGGGTGCCTAAGGTGTGTGAGACTGGCAATTAAGAGTGCTTTTTTAATAGGATTTTCATAGGTATCACTGTGGAGGTATCAGATGGTATTGACTAAGGATTCATAGCAGAGGGGAAGGTTGTACCTCAGAAGAGATTCTGTTTATAATTATTAAAAACATGTTTTCTGGCCATTAATAGGGTATATCTTGTTAATTATGATTATGTATAAGGTATTTCACCATTTACCGGTGAAGCCATTTAGAAAATTAATGTTTGAGTCACAGAAGGGTCATTGCCATTCTGGAAGGAATCCATTCATTTCTAAATAGGCCATCCAAATATAGACTTAAGAAATACACTATATATAAATACCTGGAAAGAGATGGAATAAATAATATTAATTATAGGTATTACTAAAGCCACAGTTTAGTTTCCTGCTAGGAAAAAGTAAAACATAACTGGAAGAAACAAGAATATACATGTAAAAATGCAAGACATAGGTTGAAGTCTTAAGTAACTATGTGAAATTCAGCTATTACACAAGGTGAGAACTCATCAGCCTTCAGAAGTGGTGTATGTCATTGACCTTGTCCTGAGATTCAGTCTCATATTTCTGAAGGCAGCTCCTACAAAGAAGAGAATGAGGACAATTTATTTTTTTCAAAACTGTGTCTTGTTTGACAGCATAACTTTATAGTATCTCTATATTTGCCACACTTATACCTACAAGTAGATAGAAATGTGTGTGCTGCCTTTGAAGATAAACAAATAAACATGTTAATGGATATTTCCATGTGTGAGTCTTCTTTTGACACAGGCAAAGTGCTGGAGTGATGCTGAGCATGAAGGAGCCCAGCAGCTATGATGGCAAAACACTTTGCCAGAAATTTAACCTTTGGAGATAAACTTCTCTTTCTAAAGATTTAAGCTTTATTTTTTAAAATTAGAAAATAAAAGTTCAGAGTGGCTGTTGATCAAGTGGGCTCTCAAGTTCATTTAGAAGAGAAAAAGGTGTGAGTATGCCTTTAATTGAAAGCTTGCTGTTTAATCTTCACTGAGCTGTGAGATGGACAAAATGAGTCCCGTATTCATACCCACTTGCTGCTGTGCTGCTTTGGAGGAATTAATAGGTGAGAATGCAATTTAATAACTAAAATCCCCTGTCCCTGCTGAATTAGTAGGCTAGTTTTACCAAGGTTAACAATGAAGTTACCTGTTTCATTACCACATAAAGGCAGAAGACTTTGCAACAAGAGCAGCTTTCAAGGCCAGGCAACCTGGGGTTGGTCTGAAGTGCTGGTGATGGCCCTACCTGTCCCTGGGAGCTGAGGGTGTGCAGCCCCGGAAGAATTGCTCAGGTCTTTGTTGGATCACAGAGAAGGGGAAACGAAATCTCAGGTTGTCCCAACAGCTACCAATTCTCCAAATCAGTTCTGTAGCTTGGCCACCTACAATACAGGTAGACAGAAAACCAGTGGACAGCAGATTTTCAGCAGCACGTGGAAGAGCTAGGGACTGGGAACTTGAGCATCGTAGGAGGAACATCTGGGAACTACAATAGCTCCTGGCTTCCACTTAGCTCTGAACCCAGCTAGGGCTGAGATCTCCTACTCCAAACAGACCGATGAGAGGTAAGCCTTGTCTCTGAGAGGCAGCTTCCTTCAACAGCAGCTTTTGTAACTGGCATAAAAGGAGGTTGTAGCATGGAGGGTGTTGGTCTCTTCTCCCAAGTGGCAAGTGATAGGACAAGAGGAAATGACCTCAGGTTGTGCCAGGGAAGGTTTTAATTGGATATTGGGAAAAAATTATTGATGGAAAGAGTTGTCAGGCATTGGAACAGGCTGCCCAGGGAAGTGGTTGAGTCACCCTCCCTGGTGGTGTTAAAGACATGTAGATGACGTTCTTAGGGACATGGTTTAGTGCCAGAGTTAGGTTAAGGGTTGGACTTGATGATCTTGAGGGTTTCTTCCAACGAAAATGATTCTATTATTTGGGAAATACTTATCCATATATTGCGTATATCACCTTTGAAAGGTTGCTGCCTACTGGACTGAGCTATTCTATCCCTGGCAGCATTGCTTCCTGGTCTTCCGAGATGTTTTCAGAAAACACTGCCCCTTCTGACCACAAGTTCGCCATTTGTAGTTGAAGTGGCTCAAATCTGGACTTAAACACAGCAGTGCTTCTAGAAACATTTTCAGAGAGCTCTCCCTGAAGCACAGTGATCACTGTTACATTCTCCTGTTCTCTTTCACGAGAGTTGTCTGCCTCTCGGCTCCTCAGCATCAGTTGGCTGAGAAAATTAGACACCCCCTTTCCATTTAAGTACCAGAAAATCAGTTTTCCTGGCATTGCTGTCTGCTACCTCAGCAGACCAGGCTCATGCCAGGCTCACCGTACAGATTAAAACAATATTTATTTATGATAAGGGAAGTTCAGGATTACATGGATTCTGTCTCCAGGCCTGGCTCTCTCACAGCAGCCCCTTTAACTTTTACATTCTGAATTGCAATGAGCTTTCACATCTGCTGAGCCCTGATACCCTCAGAGGAGCTCTTTGATATTAGAATATTCTTATGAATTAGAGCCTTTGCTTTTATTATACTTTGCCTCTCTCAGCCTCTGTTCTGGGAAAGCAATATAACGGATGCATTCACATTTTGCTGTGCATTTGGCAGAAACGGCTAAACAACTGCTTGAGATGGGGACAGTTAAGCAGGAAAGGGGTGAGGATTTATAGCACTTTGAATCCTTCCTGTCACGCCGGAATCCAGCACTAATGTACCCTGTACGTGTGGGGAGCAGAGAGGAGTGCGTGTGTCCTTGCTAGCAGACACAGAGTAGATCATATGCACAGGTGACACCCACATAGGCTTATGGAGTGTAACTGCTCCTGTGCTGGCTGCATGGAGGCTCTAACAGCAGACCGCAGCTCCCTTATGTGGCAAATGCTTTTTCTTAAAAATGATGGCTTTAGGTCAGCCAAGCAGCTATGTACCCACCACACCACCAGTGCTTGGGGCTCTACATAAGCAAAACAACCAGCATTGGCGCTGCCTGCTCTGAATAACTAAGGGGAAACACCGTGAACAAGCCTTACTGATGTGCCTATAGGGGAAATTCTCATGAGCCAGAGAGTTGATAGCTCTTGTGTGAAACCAGCCTGGACCAAGCCACCTCCATCTCCTGAAACACAAACTTGTGGGCCAGCAAAGGTGACTCAGGCAGGGGGAGGAATGATGTCCAGGATCACTGTGAATATTTTAAGTGCAATAGGAGCCAGTTAGACTGTAAGATGTTCGGACTAGGAATTGTCTTTGGGATAACTTGTGCACACCAGGCTTGGCACAGCCGTCAGGGACTGGGAGTGCTGTGCTGGCACAAGCTGTGCGCAGGCACACACCAAACTGCCTCAGAGCAGATGATGTTTAAACAGTGCTGCTGCTAGGGGTCACTTGTATGATCATGTTCTGGGGTTTTTTCCTCCTTCTTTCTGGTTAGAAAATTGTAGGATAGTGGAACGTGCATAGAAAATTACTTTCTGAGACAATCTGTGCCAGAAAAGCTGGTAGTTTATGGAAACTAAATACAAAAGCAGACTGTGAAGGAGAGCAAAGTAAAAGACTAAAAATCTAAACCAATATATTTGCAAGAAGTATGCTTGCCTTGGTCACCCCCTCTGTTTCTCTCAGATCCCACATCCCACTTGTAGGGAGCTGTGGTATTTCCATCAGTGAAACAATGCACTTTCCCTTGAAAGCTGCTGGGTTTAATCTCACCATCAAATGGTGTGATTCGTTTCTGCAGTCCCTGTTGTACATTTCTTAATATTGGACACGAGTGAGATATCTTCAGGACTATGAGAGTGGCATTAAGTATTTTTTCAAAGGAAAAGGATGCTGGAAATATATAGCGGTCTTCATCAGCTGACAGCATGTGAAACCAGGGCCAGACTCCTGGGCTGCACATGATGAGCTTGTCATGGTATCGACTAAGTGAGCCAGAAAGAAGCTTTCACATCTCTAAAATACAGCCAGTTCGGTTTAGCCAAATCCCAGGTGTAGTTCGGAGCATTTGGCCCAGCATGCAGCTGCCTGGAGATGGCCACATCTGGTAACACCTGCAGCCCAGCGGAGGAGAGGGCCTATGCCTGCTGCAAGGCTGGGCTGGTGATGTTCCTGTCTGCATGAATTCATCTTCACAAGGTAGCAAAGATTTCAACTCCTTTCCTTTTCCTTTTGTAGTGCTATGGTGGCACCACAGAGCTGTATGAATGGACAGAAAGTTTCATATAACAGTTTAGGTTTTCTCTCATCTTCTGTGAGACCAGCACATGTGAATAGTCTTCTTCAGATATGTTCATAGTATGCATTGTCTCAAATCATTGTGTAAGTCAGGAAGTCCTCCTGAAATCTGTGTTCAATGAAGACAGGCTGAAGTCCTTCTACTTTTTCCTCTGGCTTCTGAGCCTTTGAAGTTTGTTTGGGATGTATGCTAAAGCTCGCTCTTGCAATAGCTTTCCTGTAATGCAAGCTGCAGTTCTCACGTCATCTTTTGACTTCTGAAGCAAAGGCTGCAAAGCCTTCTGAGATATTGCAAGCCAAAGTAAAAATCTACATGTGGTAGCCCTGAATTATGTGTCTTCACACCTTTGCTTCCTGATGGTTGTACTAAGGCATTTTGAATTTCTACCTGTAAATCATCTTCAACACCTTTGAAACACAAGTGTTCATGATAGTTCTGTGAGCCAAAAAAAGTTCACTTCATAGTTTAAAGTGGTCCTAACATGTTTAACTGTTCTTTTGCATTCATGTATAATGATCTCCCATTTGTGGGGAAAGTATTTTCCGTGCTTTTGTCTGTTTTGCCGTGACTGATTCCTTGGTCAGGAGCTTGATCGTCTTTTTTCACCCTTTTCCACATGCAGCATTGCAGCATTAGAAAAAAAAAAAATGTTGATCCAAAGCCAAAGTAGATGGATATTCACACCAGAACTGAGTGAGAATCTCACTCCCCAGCAGAAAGGCTTTGCTTTGAGAGCTGAATACAAATTATAGTAAAACTGAGATTTTGAGCCTGCTGCATCCTTTCCCATTTGCACTTCCGTCCCCACTTTTCCTTGTACTTATTTGTTTCTTTCTTCCCCTTCAGTCAGCATTTCCTTCTGTCTTCACAATTTTGATTAATATTGGGTTCTGCAGAAGCACATTGACCCACCCTTCACATCACCTGCCAAAAAGTTGACGTGTGCAGTTTCATGTTTATGAGGAACCAGTGTCTCTTTTCTCCAGTATGAAAAGGGGATAAGTTATGTTTATGTGTGTCTTAGTCTTGACTTCGCAACTGTTCTGCCCAGCTTTCAGGTGTCAGCAACCTTTGAGATAGCCAGATTTGCTCTGCATTGATAGAGCCTGGGATTTTGGTCCATCTACTTTGCTTTGTAGCGTTCCTTTCTTCTTAACCTTGTATGACTGCTGAATGAAAATTTGATATAGATGACAAGATGATGAGTTATTTCTAATTAAACATTTCTGCAAACAGCTGATTTGTAGAAGTTACATTACGCTCTCAAGAAAAATGAAGATACTTAAGCTTACACTATCCCTGATCTCTTTAGCCTGCTGCTAAATGCCTGCCAAGCTCTGCCCTTCAGAAACCTTCATCTTCAGGCCTGACTGTGGGGTATGCTAACAGATCTGTGTATCAGAGCAACCCAATCAGTTGTAAACTGGTAGTGCTTTTATCCAGTGTCATCCACAACTGCCTCCCCATTAATTCTCTCAGCCTGGAAGCACCCTGATGCCTCCTTAATAGGGGTTAGCATTATTTATAGCAATTTACAGGTGTGCTGCTAAAAGACCAAACTGTAAATCACCTCAAATGTTGTTCCATGATGAAGTGCCTCTACATTATTTAACAAATTGTCCCAACATGACTGAACGATGCACAATGGAAAAACTTGCCACAGAAATGTAATATTGAAATGGCCACAATACTGTGTATTTAGTTTAAATTGGTAATTGCAATTGATATTCTTCTGGCAGTTTTGTACTCCAGGAGTATTTTCCGCTTCAGAAAAGCAAAATACTTCCAACCTGGGGGTGTCAGTGGAGCAATACAATGGCTGATACGTATGACACTGTTATACAGCTGGCGTTGCAGAGGTGTTTAGCTAAAAAAAAAGATTGAGTTGCGTGTATGTGGTTTAGTTACAGCTTACTGCCTACAGTGTAAGGTGGCAACGTTGTTGTTACAGTGTATGGAAGTGATTCAGCCTCAATAGAAAGAAGATTGAGATGCGATGAAATGCCATCCAAAAGTGCCCCCAGACACCTCAAAATAAAGAACTGCATGTGCTGAGATGTTGGTCCATTGTATTTTGCCTTAACCTGAGCACAGCATTTTCCCAGGTCGAGGAAAGGCTTGTAACTTTGAAATTAGAGGAAAGGTGAAGCAGCATGTTCTTCCTAGGAAGCCTGGAGCGCTCAGATCAGGGAACCAACACTGCCACATCTGATAGCATGTCCAGAAAGCTGTACCAGTAGTGTGCTTAAATATCTTCCTCCCAGGACACTGGGAGTATGACATGTCCAACAAAACACAAATTCACCTCAAACTACAGCAAGCAATGGTTTACTTTCCCCAGCAGCAACACAGCAGTCCATTTTAAAGCTCAGTCTCACAGGTACTGCAACAGGGAGGCGGAGCGGCCGTGGAACAGCAAGAGCTGACTTCCCTCAGATTTGTGTATTTTGATTGGACTCTCTGATGTCAAATAAAGCACAAACTCCAAGTGATGCTTTTCCTGAGGATGGAGCATTAATAAAACCTCTTGCTTGGAGTAGACTTTCTGCTACATGTGTCATTTTCTGCCTTTCTCCTTTAGTGGGACACACATGGGGTCTGTCCCCTCTGTTAGCTGCTTTGCTACACAAAATCTGTGGGTATATATCCACAGTTAAGCCCTTTCCCTATCTGTTAAATTTGTTTGAAGTGGCTTAAAACAGCTTTAAAACCAGTTTTGAAGCCAGGAGAGGCACGGACAGAGGTACAAAGACAAAGAGACCACCATGCAGAGCGTGGTCCCCCAGGCCTTCCTGAGGAAACCAGGCTCTCATCTGTGACTGAGCCACCTGAAGCAGGTGAGCATTCCAACACCCAGGTACCTCCTTCACCCCTTCCTGCTCCACAGACTGATTGTGTTGCAATGGTTCTCATCCTCCTATGGCAGCAGCAGCCTGAATGCAGCTCTGCCATCTAAGCCTGGTTTTAATTGTGGATCCTCCTGCACACGGACACCTGCAAACACAAACAGCTCCATTTTCCATGTGGAAACAGATGCTTCATTTCTGTAGTAACATTTTAAGCATCCTCACCACTAGTTTTAGAAAGTCTTTGACTTCATGTTAAGAGAGCTCTGACTGATGTTAAGTTTTAACTGAGAAAACTCAAAAGGTTAAACTGAAAAAAAAAAAAAAAAAAGAAGTTACTCCTTGAAAAGTAACAGATGCATTGCCAGGGCTATTCACTCATCTTCAGAAAAGACTCTAACTCATAAATCTCCAAAACTGAATCCCTAGGAAGAAAGCGCTAACGCCAGCCCTCCACCCCTCCAAATATCTTCTTCCTGCCTTTGTACTTCCAAATACACCTATGGATGTTTGTGGGCAGATTTTCTCGGGAGACTTCTTTATAGTTCCTCATCTCTCACAAACTTCTCTGTTCCTCTGCTGTAAAGTGGGGTAGCAGCACATCCCTGCCTCCTGGGTTTGTTGTGGGCATCACTATGCTAAATAACCTGAGACACTGATGCTACCAGAGAGAGGGACAAAAGCACTGAATTGCCATAGAGACCCAGAAAGAACTGTAATATTCTAGAAAAAAAAAAAAATCCATTTTTGTAAAAAAACAGCCAGTCCACTGGGACATGGTGTTAAATATACTGTCACTCACCCGCAGAACAGTTTTCCCTTCCACGCACTGCCGCTGTTCTTGCAATGAGAGCCTGCAACATGTGTAAAATGGGACTATTGCAGCACATGCAAGCTTTGAAGTTTGGACCGTGTGTTTTCCTTCACAGAGCACTGCTGTCTTGGCACTAGAAACCTCGTTAAGTGATGTGTTTTGCAAAAATAAATAAATAAAGGAGTGAATGAAAATGTCATATACATAAATATGCCACAATGACTTTAGTCTTTGGATCAAAGTGCTCAAAACGAGACAGCTTTGAAACAGAAAGGTAAGAATCAAAATTACGCATCCATGCTTATCAGCTCAGATGCCAGCTGTTTAACTGAGGCGTACATATCATGGCTGATTAAATGAAAACATTTAAACAGCTGTCTAAAAAAGTAAAACCTTCTCCCCGTCTTCCCGGGGCTGCCTGGTACTCCGTCCGCATGGGCTGCCCAGGAGAGTGGCCACTCAGCTCCAGCACGTGCCTGCGCTGGAGCACACAGAGGCCACTGGGCACTGGGCTACTCTGGGCTCGTCCAAAGAATGAGCAATAAGCTACTTGGCAAGGTCCGGACCTCACCAAGTCCTGGTGCCGCTGACTCACAAACTTGCATCTAGGCAAGAGCCCATCGGCCAACTGGCTCTAATCCAGACTATTCAATACGTTAAAAGTAATGCTGGCTAATTCAGGGGGGGGAAAGTGGCTCAGCAAGTTGAGGGTAGAGGCGCTAGCTTTCATATCCAAGCCAAATAGAGCTCGACCACCCCAGCGAGGAAGAGGCTTTATAGAAGGAGAAAAAGCTTTAGGTAATTGGTGGGTGGTCTCTGGTGGCTGCACCCCTGCCAGTCTGCCAAACCAGCTGGAAACTTTTTTCGAGCCCTGAGGTGAGCACGACTGCTAATTCCCCTCCTCTATTCCCCTTCCACCCCACAACTGTGGGCACAAATGAATTCCCTGTTTGGAGCAGATCCTGTTCCCAGCCCATGACCTAGCATTGCCTGGGAGGGTGTTTATTGGCTTTGACCAGCAGAGCAGAGCCAGAGCCATCTGTGGTCAGGCTGATGCTGTCCTGCTTTGTTTCCTGGTGCTGGTGTCACCCAGGAGGTGCTGACCTGTGATGCCAGCCTGAACTCTGTAGGTCTGCACTAGATGGCCTCCCAGGATGCCATCCCCTCAGCTATGCTGGGAGGATGGTGATACTCTTCTTGTAGCATAGGTGTTGACACAAACCCCAGTGTTAGGTTTTAATAGTGTCAGGGACAGCAGCAATTGTGCATGCTGGGCTGCCTCAGCTCTCACCTCCCTCTGAACAAGGCCACCCCAGCCATGGGAGGTGAGTGTTTCCCAGCCTTCCTGAGCAGACAAGGCATCAGCCTGGGCAGAGACACAGGAACCACGCACATCGTCCATCCACCACCACAGCCCGCTACTGACATTCACTTTGTATCTGCCTGTCAACGTAAGCTGAAATGAATAGTGGTTTAAAATGTAGTCAGGTGGGAGGGTAACAGGGAGCAGGCAGCCACCCCAGCCATCACTGGTGACCTGCAGCAATTAGCAAGGGGATCCCAGCTGGGCCTCCCCTGTGCCAATGCCTCTTCTCTGTAAGGAATGGCCAAGGGGAAGAGTTTATGGGCATCTTCACATAAGATATTTAAGTACAAGAAACTCAGGAGAGTTATGGATCAAGGCACTAGGCATGTCCATTCACAGCCATTTTTAAAGATGTTCCATTTTAAGAAAGTATTAAAGAATCTGGATTTCTAAAAAGAGCAAGCAGGAAAGAAATGTTACAACTTGAGATGTGAAAACAATTTCAAAAGGCAACATATTTTGCCTTTTTTTTGTTTTTTTTTTTTTTGCACAGCATCTGTTGTGTGTGTTTGTGCACACCTGCGGGATGAAGGCTTTTATTATGCTAAGGTTTGCATGAGTTCTCCTCATCACACCTTTCTTTGGGCCATTGGGCTCTGTTTTGCTGCCCAGTGGGCACTGCCATACATGTGACTGCCAGAAGTCCACCCACAAGAGCCACAGCCATTACTGGGGTGGGAATGAGACCTGTACACAGCTCTTTCACTGCTGCACACTCTCCATTTCTGCCCACAAAATAAGGCAAGCAACTGAACTTCTTTTCACTTGCTCCGGTTGTAAGTGCTGCTGCTGTAAAATGTTGTCAAGACTTTCCCATGGCTTTCCCTCCCTAATCTGGCATAGACTGACTCGCCCAGCTATGTTTGACATGATGGTTTTTAATGACTCTGTTAAATGCAGACAGACATTTCCATGTAAAGTGCGCCCCCTTCAAAAAAAAAAAAAAAATAAAAACAACAACAACAAAAAAAACACACCAAAACCAAAACAAACCAAAAAACCCACCCAAAACATTATGTTCTCAATGTTAAATTTATCCCATCTACTTCCGTGGTTTTCCTCTGTAGTAACGTGGTGCCAGAAGCAAGAGAAAAGCTATGAGGGGTTTGAGTGAGCTCATGGGTAAGAAAGGGCTTTCCACTATGCAAGGAGCCCTTGTCAAATCCAGCAGGCCGCATGCATGCACCCACACATGCCTGAAAGGACTTGATCCCCAAATGTCACATGTAAATGTCACATATACCAGCAGGACACATGCCCAGCAACATACTGCTGTGCTGCACCTGCTTCATGTTCCTGGTGGCAATAGCTGTGAGCACATCTGCGTGTACAGTGCAACACGTCAACCTCGGGCCTTCTTGTGGCCCTTCATGCCTCATGTTTGCCTATCCGGGCTGATTTTTTTGCTCATCATCCTGAAGGTATTTTTCTCTTTGTCTGGCTGGAGAGCTTCTTGGACCAGCATAGTGGTGGTGGCTCTAGGAGGGGGCTCACGCTGCAGTCAATGACCCTGGAGCAGCCCTCTCTCATGTGGGGAGGGGGGCTCAGAGTGGTATGCACCCCACCCCGCAGAGACGGGGACCCCCCGGCCTCGCTGCCCAAGAGGTGGGGAGGGCTGGATGCAGCCATGCGGCTACTCACACACCACGCTTCTGGCTGGAGAGGAGATAAATGTTCCCCACGGGTGTCACTGTGCCTGTGGGACCCTTGGGTGAGTTAAGCGCTCCTTTGATACAGGTCTGCACGGAAAGCTAGTTAGAGCCCCTGTGGGTGCGTTTGTGCTGGAGGCGTTGTCGGGCCAAGGCAGGGTTTGAAATGCTGCTGCCACCCGCACCACCCCCACCCCGCAACCCCTTCTGCCCTGAGCCCTGACCTGCATGTTCTGGGGCACTCCGGGGGGCAAAGGGGACTTTCCAATGCGTGGTGAGCATCCCCTTCTGTAGGGGTCCGAGTGCCGCCGGGTCAGCGGGGCGCCCCTCTCCAGGGTCTCGGGCCGGGTGCTGCGGGGCGCCGAGTCGCTTCCCCTGAGAGAACCGGCCTCGCTGCTCGGCTGTCACCACCGCCTCCTCCCCGTTATTTACATCCGTCTTTAGCACTCTAATTACCCGCTTTATTGCTTTCGCCTGGGGGAAGCCCGGGGACGGCGGCGCAGGGGACGACCCCTCCCCGCAAGCCCCCGCCGCGCTCCGTACCGCCCAGGGAAAGAGAGGGGGGCACAGCTCAGCCGGGACTTCCCCCTCACCGCCTGGTTTTCAGCAGGATTTCGGGCGGGAAGGGGCGGAGCAGGTCTCCGCAGGCGGCTGGGACCCGCCACCACGCAGAGCTGGCTGGCCGAGGGAGGGAGCCCCGAGGGGAGCCGTCGGGGTACTCCCCGGCAGCCCGCCCTCACGGGGCGGCTGCGCCGTGTTGCACCAACGCAATCTGCGCCAGCGGCGGGGCGGTGCGGGGGGGGAAGGAGAGGGAAAGCAAGAGAAACAAAAAAGGTACGACAGAATACGTGGATTTTCAGATAAGCAGCGGTGGTAATTTATTGGCCTTTATGCTCTTCCGATGAAGTGGGGAGAGACGACGGAATCATGTCTGCGCATAATTAAGCAGGTTTACTCCGCCTCAGCCAAAAGAGGCTCCCCGACTCCCCACTGCCGGGGCATCCCCCACACCCTATCCCGAGAAGGGAGGCGAGCCCCGAGCCGGCCGAGGCCACGGTGAGGTGGTGCCGCAGCCCCGGGAGGAGCCCGAGTCTCTTCCCGCTCCTCCAGGTTGTCCGCGGCGCACTTGCTCTTCCAAACTCATCTAAATTACATCAATAACAGAGCGCACTCTTTAATGAGCTCTCAACTTTAAAGACTTGAAGGATATTAACAAGCCGCTTGACAAATGGTGCTTAGAAGCACATTAAAGACGCTGCTAATGGAGCGCATAATGACGGCTAATTTTCGATCAGATATAAATTAGAGCCCCAACAGTTATTTGCCTTAAGGACTTTATGTAAATGATCCTGTTCTGTATAAACGGGGAGGGGAGGCGAGCCGAGCCCCGCCGCGCTGGTGAGCGGTGCCGCAGCCGGACGGGGCGCGCAGCCCCCGGCCCCACCCGCTGTGCAAACACCGCGAGGATAAGCGGAGCTCCGCACCCCACCTGCTCCTGACCCCCCTCCGCCGCGCATAGGGGCTCGCAGCGGCATCGGCCCCACCACCCCCTCGGCGTCCAAGCGAGTTCGCTGGGGCGGGGAGGAGGAAGCCCGTTCGGCTCCGGGGCTGGTTGCTCAGGGGAGGGGGCGGCTGCGCCCGCCGGGGAGGACGGTGCCAGGACACCCACGGGGGTTTGGGCTGGCCCAGCCCTCCCCGGCCAGGCAGCGCTGCGCCCCGCGGGTTCCGGGGCCGCGGAGGGCTGCGGCAGGGCCGAGGCGGGGGCCCAGCTGCAAAGCCCACTCCTGCAGGCACACAAGCTCCGAGGCTGTCCCAGCTGGCGGTGGCTCTGCTGCCCCGCGCTCCTGCAGCACCTTTTTTCTTCCTCCTTTGTTTTGGTTCGGGGGATTGTTCGGAGTTTTGTGGCAGATTTTTAGTTGGATTTTTTTTTCCCTTGCCCTTTCTTTTTTTTTTCTTTTGGCAACAAATGCCAGCTGTGGGTCCGGAACCGGAATGGGGAAGGCGTGACCCACCCCACCCGAGCTCACGGTAGCCCCCGACCCCCGGGATGCTTCTGGCACCGAGGAGCCGTGTGAGCAGGTCAGCAACGTCCCCGCCGTGGGAAGGTGGTCTCAGCTGTCTGTGGATACCCGCGCAGTTTTCTTGGGGATTTTCTGGATGGTGGGTTGGGATTCTTTTTCTTGCCCTCTCCTCCTCTCCCGGCCCACCTTATTTGCGAGGTGTTCTCCTCCAAAAAACGCGTTTACCTTTGCCGGACGCGCCGAGCCGCGGGGCAGGTTCCCCTCCTGCGCCTCCGGGCTCCCTCCTCCGGGAGAGCCTGGGGGTCTCACCTGCCAAAATAATAACAATAAAGACGGGAGGGAGAGGAATGTTGTTCCCCAGTCCTCACTCCCCTAGTTACCGTGCCGGGACCACAAACCAAGCGGGCGTCCCTGGGAGCCGGGCTGGGGTCTGCCACCGCCGCGCCAAGTGGGTGTCCGAGAGTGATCGGGTGTCCGGGCTCTCCCCACCGAGAGGGGATTTGGGGTGAAAAAACGGTGCCCCTGCTGTCCTTTCACGCGCCACCCCATTCAGCGACCCGCGGCCGGGGCGCGCTGCCGCCTGCCGGGCTCGGCCCCGCCGCGGCGGGACACGGTGCGGGAGCTGCGCCGGCGCGGAGGGCCCCGCTGGCGGCCGTACTCACCCGGGCGGCCCCGGGGCTCCGCTTCCTGGTCCGCGCTCGCTGCCCCGATCCATCGATTTGTTCTTGGAAATACGCGGCGCATTCTTATAGCAGCTACGAGCAATTAATATTGCATTAACCCTATTAAAAAAAAAAAAAAAAAAAAAAGGGAAAAATCCGCACCCTCTCAAAGCCATCTATTATTAAAGCGAGTGTAATTGGAGACTCGAGACGTGGGTGTGTGCGTGTCGTGGTGCAAGGCAGGAAAACACAGGCGTGACAGTGCGGTGAGAAGGAAGGGGAGCCGAGGGTGGCTAATATTTAATTTCAGGTCTGTGGTTTTCTAATTCGAGATTAAAAGCAGTCACGTCTTTGAAGCCAGACATTTGGTGTAAATGTACAGTTAAAATATTCTATTCCACAGTCCCCAGACAGAGCTCTGCTACTCCCAGGCTTCATTAAATTTTAATTATCATCCCAGACTGGAGCAAGGGAAGAGGGGGAAGACTGTCCACCTAATTGCAATTGATAAAGGCAAAGAAGCCTAGATCTTTTTCATCGCCGCGCACACACAGCAGTTGTTGTTGTTGTTTTAATGCGGGGAAAGCCCAGCGAGGGCAGCGTGAGCGTCTCCACCTATAGATCTGCTGTTTACAAAAGGTGCACGTGAAGAGAAGCCGGGAAGTGATGTTGTAGATGGGTGTTGGGGCGGGGGGTTGGGGGGGAACATCAGCTCTTGGAGAGATCTGGGGAAAGATCAGCGGAAGAGACAGGGACTCTCATTAGGGCTCGACAGCTTATTGTCTCCCAAAACAAAGCGCGCCGGTGCCTCAGACCTTCCCGGCCCGTGCGGTGTTGCCGAGCGGCAGCAGAGGGGCTGCCCGGGTGCCCTCCCGGGTCTCTCGGAGCCCAGGTACCTCTGCCCCCCCGGATCTTTCGTGCCTTTTCGTTTGCTCATAATCTGCATGTGTAGGACAGACAGGTACAGGGAGACGTCGACTAATTGCCCCGGGTTTTTAATGTGGGAAACTAGAGAGCAGTCTATCTCCAGGCAGTAAACGGTAAAAAATAAAACCCACAGCGTTTGCTTTCTAAGCAGCTTCCTATTATCACATCGCCACTTAATTTTATTTCCATTCTCTCCAAGTTAAATAGAAAGCCGAGCTCACAGGGGAGCTGCCATGTGCCTACAGACTGGGGATGTCAAGCAGAGAGCCTCGCTGTGCAAAGTTAATTTCAATTCCCGAGGAGGATTTCACATTCTCGCTCGCTCTGACCCACAGTAATTAGCTGAGATAACTAATGATTACTTACTTATTCCTTGTAATTATCTGGATTTAATAATTCGCTGTGTAATTTATTAATTCGCCCGTAATAGCCTTTAAGTGAATGGCTCATTTAAGAGGGCGAAGCGGCAGTTCAGGGGCTGCTGGCTGCCTGCGCCTACTGACGGTTTTGGGGGGCTCCCTTACTGCTTTCAGGGGTCCCACCGGCCTGTGTCCCTGCTGGGCTGGCTCGCTCCGGTCCCCAACACGCCGCTTTCCACTCCCCTTCCTGCCCTCCTTGCTTCTTAAAACGACCCCCGCCACCGCAGAGGTTGCGCGACATCATTTGCCCCTCGCTGCCCACGCTGTGGGGGGAGATGTCGCCTGGGGGCGCAGCCCCGGTCGTTGCCCGGTCGGCGGGGCGCACAGGGGTGCGCAGGCTTCGCGCAAGGCGAGCGCCTCCCCTCCCCAAAACAGCCGCCCTGCGCCTGCAGCTCTAGCAGCGACAGTCGGGGAGGAAAAGCCGCGCTGGCTCCGCGGAAGCCCTGCGCGTCGGCGGACTTGTTGAGATAGTGATGCCGGTAACGACAACGACAAGTGCTGACCTCATCGGGGGCTGCGGGGGTCAGGGAGAGGGCGCCCGTCTCTGCCGGCCGGGCCGCAGGAGGACGAAACGTTGCCTCCGCGCTCCTCCGCGTCCGCGGAGCCACCGCCCCGGCCATGCCCGCAGGCTGGCACCCTCGGAGTGCCCGGGCGGCTTTGAAGATGCAGCTGTAGCTGGTGGCTGGGCGGCAATATGAATATTTAATAGCGGTTTGTGTATGATCTCCTCTCTCCCTCCCCGACAGCCGCCGTCGGGTTTCCCCAGCTTTTGTGAGAGCCACGCGGGAAAATTACTTTTTTCTTTCCCCTCTTGGGTTTTGTTTTTTGTTGTTGTTTCGGTTTGGATTTTGTGCGTTCGTTTGGTTTGGGCTTGTTTTTTCTTTTTTTTTGTTCTTTTTTCTCTTTTTTTTTTTTTGTTGTTGTTGGTGGTGGTGGTTTGGTTTTGGTTTTGTTTTGTGCGTGTGTAGCACCTTCGACTCCTGCACACCGGGAGGCAGAGCGGCTGAGGTAGCGGGGACTCGACCGGGGAACCCCCCCTAACCATCCCCTGACCCCCCCACAATCACAGCCACGCACACGGTCACTCGCGACAGCCGCTCGGCGGGCGGGGCGCGGAGCGGAGCGGAGCTGTCCGCGGTGCTGCAGCCCGCTCCCCCGGCCCGCCCCCTCCAGTTCGGAGCCGCTGCACGCCGGGCAGGGCCGCGCTGCTGCGGGCGGGCAAGGGGGTGCAAACCCCCTCCCCGCCCCCCCATGCCGCGGGGTTTGAGCAAATCCCGCTACCCGGAGGCGGCTCTGAGCTCGGGCAGAGGCTTGCGGTGGAGAAACAAGAAGCCGCAAACGCGTTTTGCCAATAAAACGTTAAAATAATGTTTTCTTTTTCTTGTTTTCTTTTTTTTTCTTTTTTAATGAAAGACGATTTAACAACATTTAAAAATAACTTAGTACAGTACTAGAATAAATAAAGCTCCTATTAATTTAAAAAAAAAAAGCCAACGAAATCGGGTCATGTACAGAACTTAAGACTTCAAACAGTCTCGGATAGAACAGCGATACAGCGGAATCTGTAAGAATATATCTATATGTGCGTCAACGCCAATGAAATATTTACAATACATACAGGTACCAAACCGAGTACCCTCGTTTTATTGTTGTTCCAAAAGAAATGTACCAAACCGTTTGTGAATTTACAGGAAGTGCAGTCTCTCTCGCTCACTCCCTTTCCTACAAAATTACATCTGGCTTTTCTACAAACAGACCTCCAAAATGGACTTTCCTCCACGGAAAAGTATTGCAATTAAAGGTAATAAATAACCGACCGACCAAATAAATAAATAACAAAGCAATCGGAGAGATAAATAACCGAGCCGGTCTGCAAACTGTCGCGATACAGCTTTGAAATCGAGAAAGACGGATCTTGTGCTGGCAAGAAACCCGAAGCAACAAACCCCCCACGCTGTCACCTTACGCGGCCACGTCCTTTCTCGCTTCGGGAGCAGCGTGTGGTGGGGACAATATGGGAATCCCCATTAAATATGTAACGCGGTAAACAAATACCTCGGACAGTGAATCAGGCTACACAAATAATGTAGAACATCTACTATAGGGTGCCGACGCCGTACGAATAAGAATACTCGCCAGAGAAATACCTTAGGTTCAGGTGACAATTTACAGATGGCCAAAAGGGACACTGAGAAGAAGAGAAAAGCTCACGTTCATAAATCCTACCAACACAAAATATTCGATTCTCACTATCCATTTTTTTTACTTGTATCAAGACTTAGATTAAAGAGGTGTAATTAATAAGAATGAGCACAAAATGAAGTTGCTAGAGAGATAAATTAATAATTTACAAGGGGTTGTTTGGCAGTAATCTAATAATAGCTTTCGAAGACCAGTGAACACAGCAGGATCAGCTCTTTCCCTAAGCGTTAGAACTTCAGAGAAGGAAAAGGATAATAACCACAGTAAAAATATATATATATTTATATATTTATAATACGCAGTGTAAACGCAGAAAAACCTGCCATCTGTTATTTTTTTTTAAATCATTATTACTATTATTTAAATCAAAATACTTTTGAGACGTCTCTCTCGGCGCAAGCGTCAACTCTATATTCAAGTTTGGGTCCCGAGAAAACCATGACATTGCGGACACACCGCTGCGAAGGGCATGTTTCGCGCTTACCCTCAGGCGAGGTTTGTTAAGAATAAAAACCAGCGGTACTTGCCGGGACGGGTCCGGGCGGTGGCTCCGTGGGGAAGTCCCCCCGAAAGTTGGGCGCGGGGCGGGTGATAGGGTGGGTTGGGGGCGGTGGGATGCGGTTGTGATTTTTTTTCCTCCTTTCCCTTTATTTTTTGTTGATGTTGTCTATTGAATTTTATTTTTATTATCGTTATTATTACGATGTTGATTCTCCTCCGCTGTTGTCTCAGATGCCGGCCGAGTATTTCATACGCTTCTGCTTCTGGCGCTGGTTGCAGAACCAGACGCGGACCACATTCTTCTTGAGGTCCAGCTTCTCGGCGATGGCGGCGATCTTCTCGGAGGAGGGCCGGGGCTGGAGGGCGAAGTAGGCCTCCAGCGAGCGCTTCTCGGGGGCGGCGATGGAGGTCCGCTTGCGCTTTTTCTCCGCGCCGCTGAAGAGCTCGGGCTTGGCCAGCTTCTCGCGGTGGGACTTCTCGGCCTCCTCCAGCCAGGCTTGCAGGATGGGCTTGAGGGCGATCATGTTGTTGTGGGAGAGGGTGAGGGACTCGAAGCGGCAGATGGTGCTCTGGCTGAGGGAGCCCACCCCTGGGATCTTCAGGTTGGCCAGCGCCGAGCCCACGTCGGCCTGGGTGACCCCCAGCTTGATGCGGCGCTGCTTGAAGCGCTCGGCGAAGGCCTCCAAGTCGCGGGGATCGGCGTCCACGTCGCTCATGCAGCTCATGTGGGCCGGCAGCCCGTGGGCGTGGGCCATGCCCAGCGCCGCCGGGTGCATGGGGTTCATGCCGGCCATGTGGGGAGCATGGCCCGGCGTGGAGACTACGGCGCCGTCGGGGGCCGCCATGGCCCCCAGCGCCAGCCCCGGCGTCAGGTGCTCCAAGAGTTCCCCCTCCAGCGCCTGGTGGGGCTGGTGGTGGTGGTGGTGATGGTGGTGGTGGTGGGTGCCCGACAGGGCGGACGGGTGGGAGATGGGCACCGAGGAGGAGGAGGCGGCCGAGGTGCAGGGGATGGTGTTCATGGTGTGGTAGGTGGCGTCCGGCTTGAAGGGGCTGTGGTGCGGCGGGTGGTGGTGGTGGCTCTTGCTCGGGGAGACGATGTCCACCGCTGCCAGGGCTTCGGCGCGGGCCAGCAGGCTCTCGTCCAGACCGCCGAATATATTGCTCTGCAATTGCAAATAGAAGGCACACATAACGCTCAGCGGGGAATTCGCCTCCCCGCGCACTCCGCCGTGCCACTAAAACCTCCCCAGCATGTTAAAAGAGAAATCCTGGTGAAGGGGGGGGTGGGTGGGGGAGAGAAGAGGGAGCGAGCGGGGCGAGGGAGCGAGCGGGGCGAGGGAGCGGGCGCGGCGCGCAGCCTCTCGCACGCAGAGGCAGCCAGCGGCGGGCGGACGGACGGACACACGCACCAGCCGCACGCAGCATCCCAGGTCATAAAAATTAATACGGGCGGCAAGAGCCGCCGCATGCATAAGTTGGGCGAGCGCCCGGCGGCGCCGGGTGATTTGCTGCGCGGCCATGAAAAAATCATCAGGCGGATCCGGGGGGCCGCCGAGGGGCTCCCCTTAAAGCGGGGCGGCGGGCGGCGGGCACCTACCGGAGGGGCGGGCAGGCAGGCCCGCCGCATCGCCTCCGCGCCGCCGCCGCCGGGGCCAGAGCCCGAGCCGGAGCCAGAGCCGGAGCCACCGCCGCCGCCGGGGCCGGAGCCAGAGCCGGAGCTGGAGCCGCGTCCGGCGGAGCCGCCGGTGCCGGTGCTGCTGGGGGAGCTGGCGGCGGGGGCGGTGGCGCCGGCGGAGGGGCAGGGCGAGGCGGTGTGCAGGGCCGAGTACTTGGTTTCGTGGAGGCCGCCGCCGCCGTGGGGGAGGCCGAAGGGCTGCTTGCTGCTCAGGGACATCATCATGGTGCTCGCCGCCGCCACGACCCGGCCCGCCAGCCAGCGGCCGCCGGAGGAAGGCAGGGGAGCGGGGCCGGGGGCCCGGACCCCCCGGAAAAGCCACAGGAGCCCCGGCCCGCCCCCGCGCCCCCACCCCTCCGAAAAAAAAAAAAAAAGAAAAAAAGAAAAAAGAAAACAAAAATTAAAAATCCCACTCGCCCCCCAGCCGGCTGCCCGAGCCTCGCCGGGGAGGACGCGGCCGGGAGAGGCGGCTCCGGGGAGCCGGGGTTGCGCGGGGGATGCTCAGGCTGCCTCCCGCCCGCCCGCCGCCCGCCCTCCGCCCGGGCGCTCGCCGCCGTCCGCCGCCGCCTCCGCTCCGGCGCCGGCCCTCGCCTCTCGCGAAGTGCCCTCCCCGCCGCCGCGCCTGTGGGTTTTACTCTCTCCCCTCCCTCCCCTCCCCTCTCGCCTGTCACTACAGCCCAACTCCTCGGGAAGGGCCCTCCGCGCCTGCCTCCTCGGCCTTGGCCCCCTCCTCCGCCGCTCCCTGCCCGCCCCCCGCCACCCCCGCGCCCACGCCTACGCGTGCTCCCACACTCACAGCCGCGCCGCGCCTCGCCGCCTCCCCGAAAGGGGAGGGAAAAAGGCAAAAAATAAAATAAAATAAAAAACACGGGAGGGGGAAGCGACTTAAATCCACCCTCCATTAACAACAAAAAAAACAAAGTAAGAAAGGAAAGAGAACAGTCCCGTCCAGGCTCAAAACAGCCCACAGCCACAGACTGTCCCAGACGCTGCCCTGGCACTGCTCCCCGCTCCGGCATGGCGGGGGGCGGCGGGGGGCACTGGCCGCCGGGCGCTGCTCGGGGGCCAGGAGGGAAAGGCAGAGAACGGTGGCCGGGGTCTGTCCCCCATCGCGGGGTGGCGAGGGGGTCCTTCCGCAAAAGCGCACGGCTGCCCCGGCAACTTCCTCCCGCCTCTCTATTCCAAAAATAGCAGATTTATTAAAAAATACAGTTTTTAAAAAACAAAGAAAATTTAAAAAAATAGAGGACAGTTTTCCTGAAGGTGGCTTGGTTTATTTCCATGAATTTCACTTTGCAGCGGGAAGGTTAAAATAAGTGCTTAGGTGTTTAATTTCTCACCTAAACAGCAGACTTGGTAATTTTAAGGGAAATAAAAAAAATTACATTGTATCAGCTCGCACTGTCGCCAGCTCGGAGAAATGAAATAAATCAAAGTTAAAAGCTTGAGTATCATTTAATTATGGTGCGAATAGCGCTTGGAAAGAAGTAGAACAACATCTCTAAACAAATTATGGCCGGGCCAGGAAGGAATTATTAGATTGAAATTTCATTTAGGCTCGGGAGACACAGCGCTTCAATATGTAATCTGTTATGCCTCATCTGATTTGTATGCTTAATTCAGCTTGACGAATTTATTAGTTTTCATAATAGTAAAAAAATTGAGCAGCACTATGGGCTAATGCATTGTGTGTACTATAAATTGTATGTCACCGTTGAAAGGCTGAAGTCTATAGAAATCTTTTATTAATGACAACATAGGAAAGAGGATTTTCTTGCAAGCCTTTAAGGAGTTCATGCCAAACCTCCGCTCTTCGTGTCTCAGTAGGCTATTAACATATCGTCATACTAATTAGGCGACTTCATGAGTGATATAATTTCAAACTTTAAATTATGTTCTAATTAACAAGGGTTGTCCAATTTGCTTTATCTTCAAAAGGCTTTTGGCTTGTCTAATTAGTCTAAAGCATCGAGCATCTTCAACGCCCAAGAAAAACCCATCAATAATATTTTTGCGTGTTTTCACCAAATCCCGGTCAGAGCCCACGCGAGGCGCAGCCCGCCCGTGGCGGGCAGGGAGGCAGCTGCCCCTGTGCCTCCCTCCGCCGGAGTCCCCGCAGCGCGCCCGGCCGCTACTGCGCTCCCGTCTCCCCGGCAGCGGTCGCGGCCACAGCCCTTCGCCGTTCAGCACAGACGTGCCAGGAGGTGTGCGGGCAAACCAGCCGAGGAGGAAAGTCTCTCACTTCCCGGGAACAAAAAAAAAAAAAGAAAGGAAATACCTCGTTGGCGCTGAGGAGTCCGAGGGCAGCCAGCCTGCTGGGTGCGCGGAGCCGCGGAAGGGGCTTTGCCCGCCCGGCTCTTCGGCTGAACTTTGGCAGAGAGAAGGGAGAGGAGAAAAGCCTCTCCACGCTATACATTTAACCCCTCCCGCATTGAGTTTAATTACTCGCAATAGTTGTTCTAATGTATGCTGTCACACGGGAGAATTGAGAATGCATATCGTTAATATGAATTAATCTTGATTTTAATAGCAACTGACAACCGATCTCCAAAACGCTGAGCGCTTATCGCTGCTGCGAACGGCCGCGACGGGGGTGCAGCGGGGTGCGGAGCAGCACGGGAAAGAGCCAGGAAAACTTTCCTCGATGCCGGACCCTGCGGATGACCCCGGCGGGCCCCGGGGATCCCCGCGGACGCCGCGCTGACGGTCGCTCTCCGCGCTGCAGGGACTCGCCTGCGGCCCCGCCGCGCTGCCGCTGCCGGCAGCGCACTGCCCGCGGCACCGCCGCCGAGCAAACGCCTCCTTTCCCGTTTCCCCCCCTTTTAAAAAATTGTTGGGGGGGCTTTTTTTGAGAGAGAGACGCTGCCATGCCCAGCTGCACTCCCGACCGCTGTCGTGAGGGACGCCGGAGGGGGCCAAAGCAGGTGCGAAGCCCCCGCCGCCACCCGGCAGCTCGCCGGCCCTCCGGGTCCGCGGGCCCAGCAGCTGGCTCTGAGCACCGGTGGGCCACCTGAATAAAAGGAGAGTCACTCGCCTCGCTTACCCACGCCCACACCCTGACCCACGCAGACATCTGGGGAGAAATCACTGTCACCTCTCATGTATCCATGTTCTGATTTACGATTAAAATTTAAAGCCTCGCATTCATATTTTACCGAACCTAATGCGCCCTATGAATTTTTAATCCATTAAGATGCTACACTTCGAGCAAACTCTACCTTTGTTTTTAGCGCAGGGCAGCTCCTGCCCCGGCTCTGCCGGAGGAGCGGCCCCGGTGCCCCACACCAGCCCTGACCCCCGGCGCTTCCAGCCCGCTCCCTCGGGACTCCGGGACGGAGGACGACCTGGCCCTGCCGCCGCGGGAACACCGCAGGTGCGGACAGCTGCAAACCGGGGAGCCGCGGCAGCCGCTGCACCGGGACGCCCTGTCGGGGCACCCCTGGCAGTGCCTCCGCATCCCCAGCACCCTCCCTCCCCCTCCACCCCATCATCGTTGCCTGTGCCGGCTCCTGCTTCCCCTCAAGAAATGTCTTCGGGACGGGTGCATGGTATTGGGCAGGCAGCGCGGGGTGCATCCGTCATCGCGCCCCCGCCGTGGCGTGACGGCCCCGCCGGCTCCCGCTGACCCCTCGGCCTCGCCAGGGCCACGCTGCCGTCGCAAGCCAAGTCAAGTCACGAAGTCAAACTTAAAGCCCAGAACGATCAATGAAGACTTTTTGCTGTTTGTGGCGCCTCGTGCTTCCTGGCACTAAAATAAATGCAAGAAATCGAAACTTAATTACTTGAAAGAAATCCAGAAATCCCTCTACATAATTTATCCAGGCATTTTTCGTGGCGTTTGTGTTGAACGCACACGTTTAACTCCGCTCGCTTCTCTCCTCAACACCGCTCTCCTTGCCCGGCGCCGGGCGACGTCCCGGCGGCCACCCCCAGCCCCCGCGAACCTCTCCTGGGCAGAGGGGCAAAGCGGGGAGAGGAGCGACTCCGAAGAAGGCTGCGTTTTGCTTGGGGGTCGCCCGGCGCTGAGTCCCCCCGTCTGAGAGCATTTCCTGGGGCAGGGATGCAGGTAGGGAGGTGTGCAATACCCTTTCCTCACCGCCTGCAAGGTCTGAGCCCTGAGTGAGGCACTCAGCCGATATTTTCTGATCAGGAGTGTCTGGTGTAACAACCTGAGTCTCCTAAGTGTAATGAAAAGTGCCAATAAAGTAACTCAGTTATTCTGATAAACTCCCCCCTTTTCTTTGATGATCCCTCCGTGGCCTCCACAGCCCTTCTTATGAATAGGGTATGTCACCTGCTAGCTGGTGGGAGTATATTAACTGGCAACGCAGCCGTGGCCTCATTTTCCATCTAATCTGGCTGATGAGAGCCCACTCGGTGAGCCTTTCACTGAATTCATTAGGACTGGGAGGCTGCTGGCTCAAGAGCAAACTTTATCATAGACACCTCATAGAGAAGTTGAAGTAATGTTATGAAAGAATGAAAAATACATTTGGGAGACGCCTGGAAAGTGAAGTACATTTTGATTTAACTTACATTAACAGAAACGTAATGTAAAAGTGAAGGGATCTAACAAAACCATTAATAATTTAAAAATAATTACAGATAGTCTATCCTTACTATTCATAACCACTCAACATTTTAGACAAAGAAAGTGGAATATTCTTCATGGGAGAAAGATGTGAGCAGACTGCCAAGCAGAAGCTGAGGTGAGCCCGTGCACTGGCTGGCTTACACTGCCTCGCTTCTTCTTGCGTGCAGCACATGTTCCCCACACTACCCAGGGCACCACCCAAAAAGTACTTTTCCAGGAGGAAGGGTAAAAGCTGGTTGGAGGTGGGGGGCAGGTCATGCCTTTATACAGGGCTTTTCGGTGGGTGTATGTCATAGATTTCAAACCCTCCTTCTTGCTGGAGACACTGTTTGAAGTGGGCCCAGTCTGGCAGGGGAGACGAAGGATGTTCTCATGCCTTCTTGGGCTCTGATGAAGCTCTGCCAGGCTTGGAGCCCTCGGGAAAGGCCTTTTTCAACCATAGCCTTGTCTAGCACCGGTGGCAATGGTGACTCTCCCACCTTGCGCTGTGCTGTGCTACTTAATGACAGCTGATATCAGCACTGTACATCATCTGCTTTGCTTTCCATGGCTCCTTACAGAAGTTGTTTTTAATGCACCCATTTTAATTTAAGTTTCCATCATATGCTTTATAGTTCAAGGTTCTTGAGCATTCTGCGAGGATGTGATTTTGCATGTGTTCCTGTTCATCTGGGGTTTTTTTTGAGATGCACCTGCTGTCCAAAAACTGTATAAAATTAAACAAGTGGATATAAGGCAACCTTTAGTGCTTTTCCTTACAGATACAGATAATATTGTAACGAGGGAATTTCACAGACATAAAGTGGCTTCTGAAGGAAAAGAAAGTATCGGACAACACAAAGCAGATAATAAATTCAGATTTAACTCTCACAGGAACCTATTGTACAAATAGCCTCACAGGTGAGATTTCTTCCTAACCACTTCCCCAACCACACCTTGCACTGAAAACATAAAGATCTCATGGATCATTAAAAACCAACTATAAATCACACTGTGGATGTCCTTGTGACTCTATTCTTGCTGATTTAGATGAAACCTTGGTATCTCAGATTACCCTTCATTAATTATTTTCATTAGTTTCCCTGGTTATAGATGTATTATCACAAATCATATTCCAAATACATCCACTAATTAAGCACGAAATTCCTCTTTACCTCCATATGCCATTTAAGTGGAACAATGAGACCGCGTGTGTTCAGCACGTCACTGCTGCACAGCCAAGCCTGGTGGCAAGAGGCCGGTGGCAGGCAGGCAGTGTGGCAAAAGAGGGTGCTTGCATGTCACTCATCTTTTGGGACTTGCTCTAATACAGAGAAAATATTTTGATTTTTCATTTGGTTGTCGACATGGGCATGTTCTTAGCTCAAAACCCTTGGCTCTTCCAAATTTTCAGTGTCCTCCATCTTCTTCTGCAGTGTTTTCAAGGTAAATCTGAGTTCCTTTTCTCCCTCTTCCGCAATGTCAACTGTTGTCTGATCTCCTTATGCATCCCTAGTATTCACCTGGCACCACAGAGCAGCCTTCCCGCTTTAGCCAGGAAGAAAAACTATGACAGGTGATAAGCATTGAAAAGGGTGATGGAAATGTTATGTTTCTAAGAAGGCTGTCTCTAATGGACAAATACAGTTTTAAACATGGTTTAAGAGGTGTGTCACTAGATCAGTGTTTGTGTTTCAGAGTCATTAAATAGTGTCATAAAATACTTGCCTAGGTAGACAGGGTCCTGCCATCCCACGTGAAAGGTGTGTAATGTTCAGTTCTGGTATATGGTGAGCACTGTTGTATGTTCTGTGCTTTCCACATTCTCCATAGTTTTGGTGAAGTTTTGCACAGACTCATCCTGCTTTGCGAATGGGTAGTGGAAAATGTCTCTGAATTACTCTGCTTTCTTCCTTGGATTCAGTGTTCACACAATCAGAGCATGTATGTCTTGATCCTGGCTGGTGAGGAAGGCCCACTAGGCCTGGCATCTGCTGGAAATATTAGCTATATGCTGAAGTATCCATCCTTGCAGGCCCAGGGACACTGAGCTCAGACCTGGTGTACAGGCTTAAACTCTTTGAAAATCAGGCTCTAATTCTTGAAAGATTTGTCTGTGCATAAGAGCAATGATAATGTTGGGGGTTTTGGGGGGTGTTCACCTCATATATGGACTTCGCCACTTTTCTATGTTTTATTCAAAGCTAGTCACAAATCCTCAACTTTTTTCTTTTATTTTCTTTCTTTTTTTTTTTTTTTCCTTCAAACTCAGTAGAAATACATTCCACCTTTCCTACAACCTGTGGGCATACATCAAAGCCCTTCCCTTCACACACAGAACATGGACAGGTATCTGCCTGTGTTCTCCTGTCCCTTCTTATAAATGAAATATTGTATGTTCTGAAGACTGTTAATACGATGAAATCAAAATGTGAAATGCCTCTGAAGCTCATATCAACATTTCCTATTGGAAACAGCCTGTTAGGGCTATGTTATCACATATCTCTCACAGTCCTGAGACAGCAATCAAATTCCAGTGAAATCTCTTACCAAAGGCAATCAAGGCAATCAATGGGAGTTTTGCCAGTAATATCAAACACAATGAAATGGTTCTGTGTTAAGAACTGCAAATATACACACAGAAGAGAGGACAGATAAGAAAATGGGAATATGAAGATAAAGAAAAAATACAGAAAGAAAGTCAATGATACTCAGAAAAAAACAAACAAACAAAAACCCCAAAACAAACAGCACACACACACACACACACAAACCAACACAAACAAACAAAAAACCACATTGATGATTAGTAATTCACTGACATATATAGCCAACCCAATACCGGGTCTAAAACACAGACAACTCAGTTTACTGCCTGTAACAAAAATTTCTGTAGCGACATGTACTCAGAAGAACTCTTATCCACATGTCCCACTTTAAATATTTTGCTGAATTGGGATGAACTAAACTTGCACTTAACTGTTTCTGTTGATGGGGGAGACCCGAGATAACACAAACAGGCTGACATTTAAAAACTTCCAGATATTGTTGTCAAGCTGCTATGTTTGCATATGTATCAGTTATTATGTATATGTAGTAAATAATATAGCATCAAAGTATATTTTTACTTGTTAACTCCTTAGCAGTTATGTTGCCTGATGAGTATCCTGACACAGTTAACTTATTTGAGTAAAATGCAGGATTTTTTTCCATGTTTAGGCCAGCACATTTCCTTGGAGCAAGTGAATTTGTTGCTGCACACCAGTAAGATGGAGGTAAAACTTTTTCATGGATCTCAGCATCCCTGTCTTTCCCATGGATCTGGGCTCCCAGTGTACTCACCTGCCTCTGAAAATATTCCAGCTGGATCCAGACACCCTAGCCCAAAGTAGGCAAAAATGGTGTGTGTTGTTTTGTGTGGGTTTTGTTTGTTTTTTTTTTCCTCTTTTCCTCAGCTGGATGTAGTTTTTAGTAATCACAGAATCACAGAATGCTAGGGATTGGAAGGGACCTCGAAAGATCATCCAGTCCAATCCCCCCGCCGGAGCAGGAACACTTAGATGAGGTTACACAGGAAGGTGTCCAGGCGGGTTTTGAATGTCTCCAGAGAAGGAGACTCCACAACCTCCCTGGGCAGCCTGTTTCAGTGCTCTGTTACCCTCACTGAGAAGAAGTTTCTTCTCATATTTAAGTGGAACCTCCTGTGTTCCAGTTTGCACGCGTTGCCACTTGTCTTATCATTGGTTGTCTCTGAGAAGAGCCTGGCTCCATCCTCATGACATACTTATCAACATTAATGAGGTCACCCCTCAGTCTTCTCCAAGCTAAAGAGACCCATGGTCATGAATATTTTTTAATGAAGGGGTTTGATCTCATATTACAAGCATTAGAACTTGTTTGCTTTAAGTGCTGACAGCTGTGGAATGGCTGTTAATTAAGAAGGATGCACTCAGTAGTGCTCTTCCCATGGTCCGTCAGTCTGTCTGTCCCTCAGTGGTGACTGGTGGTGGCAGCATTGGCTGGTGGGGCCCTGAGAGCGTCCCCACTGCAGGGTGGGGAGTGGGTAGGGGGCTGTATTACTGCCACCCCATCCGTACAAATAAAACTGTGGCACCCTGGGCAGGGACAAGAGAAATTTAAGGGCAGGGTGTGGCTGCAGGGTGTTGCTCCATTGATTTTTTTGCAGGGGCTGCCTGAGAGGCTGGGGCAGCCCAAACACTGCAGGGATGGGCTCAGGACCGGGATTCTCCCCCTGCACCCAGCTTCGGTGTGCGGTGGCCCTGGTGATGCTTTAGGGCAGCGGGGGCTGATGGCAGCCGGAGCTTGTCCATGTTTTCATGGGTAAAAGTGGGGCCAGGCCCTGTGGAGCCACCAAAAGTTTGCTCTGGGAGGGATGACCCCAGGAGGCACATCTCAAAAGCCGGGGTAGGGTAGGGGTGTCCCAGGGCAGACATCTCCCTGTTGTCAGTTTTCAGGCAACAGGGAAAATTTCTCTTTCTTCTCAACTGGAGCCAAAGCAAAACCTCCTCGAGATTCCTAGCGGAGCGTTGTGACCCACTCGCTGAGGGGACCACGTGAGAAGTACGTGTTGGAATGAAACGTGGTTTAGTTCTTACTTTGTCTCTCTGTTACACTTGATATTCTTCCATGTCACCAGTACAATATCTCGTGTTGTGTCATGCTACGTTGCAACATGCTATATTGCGATTTTTATATAGTAGTGGGCATGCTATTTCATCTAAATATATATATATATATATATATGTTATGATATGTGTATATATCTATATCTAAAGGTTACATGCTTGGAGGCCAAAGCAACTTAAGTTCACCAATTAGCAAGGCCTAGCTGCTTCGGTTGCTAAAAGGTGGGGAAAACAAAACAGGAGGGTAGAAAGAATATCTTCTTGCAGTGAAGTAAGGAGAAGAAGAGTTTTGGTTCACTTGATTAAAATTTTGCTCCAGCTGTGAGTGGGAACATGTGCTCTCTGGGTGGGTGAACCCTGGCTGGGGCAGGGAAGGAGGCAGGGCTGGTTTGCAATCCTGCCATTTTGGAGCCTGCTGCAAAAGTCAGAAGACTTGTGTAGGGTTTGATGTTCAATATTCATATAGACATGTTTTAGCAGGGGTGAGCTCTCTACATGCGGCTGTCATTGTAGAAAAGCTGTGTCAGCACAGCCTTTATAAACCCCATTTTTACCAAAGATTTATGATGTAACTCTAAATGTGTGCTCTGCACTGGTATCTTCCATAGAGGGTTTTAGAGAGGGATCTTATTTTTTAGAGGGTTGATGCATTTATTTTCTCTGCCTGAGATATGTGATGAAAAATTTAATTTATAATGTGGCATAACAAAAATAGATGGTCTTTGAAGGGATAGCAGACTTACTCCTGTCCTTACACAATGTCTTCTTAGGTAATGTTTTGATAAGGATATTACGTGTGCGCTATAGTGGTGTGAGAGGCGGTGATAGTGGCAATGGTAGGAGCTGCTGTGTTAACTCTGGCCTTATCAAGACCGCTATGCATGGATGAAGCAGTCAAGCTGGACAAAGAGGGAGGGAAGAAACACTCATGCAAAGCTACGTGACTAGATTCTGCTTTTATTTATTCCACTTTAAGTCAGAAATAACCAAGTGAATTGGAAGCATCTTTGCTGAATTAATACACATGTGAATGCTCCAAGTGTTTTGGTGTTCTTATGAAACTAGACCAGATGTGAGAATACCTGGGCAGCTTTTTTTCTCAGAGCTGAGATACGCCATGTCCTGTATTTCTGTTTGGCAAGACTGCATGTTCTAAAGAGGCAGTCCAATGTTACAGCTGGTTCTAAACCGGCCTGCATTCACTCTGTGATTCTGCTCAATATTGCCATACTTGTTCATTTTATGGTAATCATGATAAATTTTTGCACAAACCAAGCTGTTACACATGAAATGGTGGAAATCAACAGATCTCTTTATCTGTATGACCAGTGGCTGGTTTTCCCCTTGCTCAGGAACCTTCTGCGCTTTAGGTGCAGAGCAAAAGCCATGGAAATGACAAACAAAAGCTAGGCTGGTGCATTCTTCATTATGGCAAAACTCCTGCCGAGTCAAAGATCAGACACCAAATAAGAGTTTAATCTGAATCTAAAGGAGAGACTTAGGCTGTACAAATATTGTTAAAATGAAGAAACTGCCAAATTAAATTTGCAGTCTTGCGTGGTGTGTGTGTGTGTGTGTTGGGTTTTTTTTGGTGGTGTTTTTTTTGTGTGTGTTTCTGTTTTGTTGTGGTGGTGTTGTTGTTCCCTGTGTAGAGTATGCTGGAGACTTACGTTGTATTGCTCTTGGAGTAAATTACAGTAGGTTTGGTGCTGGGTGGATTTGCTGCTTTTTATTTTCATAAGAAGCTGATTAACTGACGTCAGTGGAGGATAATTCCTCTGAATTCTTCTAAATCATCAGGTAGCTTGTTTAGTAAGTGGGATTGCACATGAGCATGAGGCTGCCTGGTCTTTTTCAGGCAGGGGGGAGTCCTGGCAGAGCTGGGCTGTGCCTGCGCCTTCTCCTTGGGCATGGCTGGGGCTTGGCTGTGGGACAATGCTGTGTTGGTGGCTCTCGAGAGCGACTGCTGTCTTCTGGTATGTGCTTACGTGTGCTGAAAAGCGCAATGGTGCTTGCGTCTGACTGGGGTCTTCAGAGGCTGCTACGACACCAATAAGTAAAAGTTAATTGCAAATTTATTTCCAAGTAGCAATAAGGGAAAAACACTTGGGGCCAGTTTCCTTTAAAGGAAAGGGGGGAAAAGCCTGTTCTACACTCATTTGATTAACCCGTGCTGTTAATCACTGCCAGGTTTATGAACCTCTATTATAAACTTGTTACTCTAAGGGGTTTCAGTTCAGTGATTGAAACACAGCTTTAGGGCCTGGGTGTAGGTGAAAGTAGTGAGAAGTACAAGTAGAAGCACTGAGCCTTTGAAGAGGTGTATAAATAATTAGCAACATATTTCATGTGAACTATTTTGTCAAGATAGACTGTCAGACCTGGGATTTTATCAGAACATGATGAAAATGTAGGAAGAGCTCTATATTTATTCCAGCATAACAACACTGAAATCTAGAATAATTTGGTATACTAGAAGCTATCTTAAGTCTCGGGTAACAGTTCTGCACTGCTGAACTGCTCTTGTATCTGATCTGGTTTCTTCAGAAAGTGTATGAAAGGTTCTTTATGCTCTTGTGTCTTTTGAATCTTAGATCCATATTTTATGGTTGCAAAACATACAACACAAGTGAAAACCTGAACTGCATCTTAATAAAGCAAAGCGATGAATAAATAGTAGCCCATGCAACTTCAGAAGGTGGAGGGAAATATAGCAGGGAAAATAGAGAACGAAGGTGGGAACTTCTCAAAATGCTCCAGTGGGAAAAAACCCTTTAGGAAATACACATGTATCTCACTTAAAAACAAAAAAAACCAAAAAAACCCAAAAAAACCAAAACAAAAAAAAAAAGTGGCAGAAAGTTTACTCTTACTATTAAACAACAAACAGAAATCCTCCTAACAAAATGTATGCATCTGGAAGCTATTGGCATTGCAAGTGTCAGATACCCAGCACAACACTGTTTTAATCATGGTTTGATTTACCGTTATACCACTTAGTTTGTGTTGTTTTCTTTTCCTGTTTATGTGGTAAAACTGCTTGCTTTTTAGGGCAGGACTTCTGCTGTCCTATTTTCAAGCCCTAACCCTGATCGCTGGGGAAAAGCCCCAGCTCAACCTGTTATAGACTGCTTTGTGCATTCCTACCTGGAGGAGGAGCTCAGTGGGTGTCACAGTGAGTTTTGCCCAACTAAAAATTCCTTTGGGCCTCGACATAACTTGGCATCAGTGGATGAGTGTGGGACCCCTATGAGAAACCAACACACTCAAATGCAGAGGTTATTTTAGCAGAAGTGCGTCAGTCTCTGCTGTTTTCAGAAATGCAAATGGGACTTCAGCAAGGGCAGGACTTCATGAGCACATTCTCTATTAACCTGAACAGAATCAAGATTTCACCCTTCACAAAGGCTTTCTGCCCAGCTTTGGAGTCTGGAAGAATAAATCAAATTCGAAGAGTGAACTTCATTTTGCTTCCAGTTTCCATGTTTGGGTTGAGCAATGGTAATCCTAGTGCAAGACCACAGACTAGTGGATTTCTAAGTCGTGGGGATGAGGTATTTTCTGCCCCTTCTACTCATGGTAGAACTTACACAGACCTGTTTAAATAATGATTACAGTTATTTTTTGACACTTTTATGCTTGTGCGCCTTTGTATTTGAAGAGGCCAGTACTTGGCTAGCTTTTAGTTGCATTTGTTCACTGTCATAGTCAAATAATTTTAAAGGAATACACTATGTTATTAAAGAAGAGTGTTCTCTAGTTGTGTGTTAGGTGACGTGAAATGTAATGGGATCTCTACAGAATATAACATACCGTGAAATGAGAAGTTACAGCTGATACGTGGAAGGAGGTAGCATCACCTCTAATCTTCCCAGGCATAGCTTGGCAGCATGTGAACTCCTAAAGAAATATCACAAGGCAAAACCAGACCTGATGGGTGCCTGTGGGAACAGTCTGTGTCTCTGGCTGTGCAGCCAGTGTACTGCTGCTCCCTTCTGCCAGAGAGACTGATGTGAGCAGGCTGGTATTTGCCCACCCAAACAACTCTGCAGAACTTGCTGACAGTTTGTCACAAACCCAGTCAACTTGGTGACAAAGTCCCAACTGTAATTCCACAGCCAGTACAGATGTTGCCCCTCTGCAAAGCGCTACCCAAGTCAGCCTTTCTTACTACTGGCATTTTCACTTCTGCTCTTGCTGAGTGTATTACTCTCTCATTTTCACATTTCTGCCTCTAAACCTGGCTCTGCTATTTACATGGGAAGCTGCGTGCAAGAAAGTAATGTTTAGGCACCAGACAAAATACCCAGACAGATGCAACCCCACCCCTCAATAAAGCTGGTTCTTCCCACACGGGTTTTAAACTGGAAGAAATGCTATAGAAATGTATAGGCTTCAGCAAGACAAGCAATAGAAAAAGGTTAGTATTTTCTTTTCTACCTTCAGTCTCTTCTAGTGTCCACTGGAAGCTGACAAAAACCGTGCTATTTCATGTCCCACAGAATTAGATGGAGTTAGTTGGTAGCCATCTCTACGGTGCGTTTGATTTTTCTATTTTCACAGTAGCCCATAGGGCAGGTATTATACTTGACAAGTCAGTGGAATCTGTGCTACTCAGCTATTACTTTTTAATCTGCTAAGCAGGAAAGTGAGCCTTTTAAGTGCCTGGCTTGCGGGAGGTCATCATTAGTCTGTCAAGGTATTTCTTTACTGCTATCTCCCATAAATGTATTTGATATGGCAACTCCTAGTTATGCTGTTTTGAACAGACAAGATGTACTGTTTATCAAAACAGTCTTCTTAAAAGCAAGCTGTGGTGGGGGGAAAGAAGAAGAGGTTGTTTACAATATTTTAAGCCAAATGGTTCGTTTGGCAGGAGGTTTTCTGTAACAAGTTGAGAACAACAAGAACTGGTGCTCTCAGCACTTCAGCGAGCAGAGATTTTTGTCTGTAATGAGAAAAATGAGACTTGTTTGACATAAACTACAAACAACACAGAAAAAATGAGGAAGGAGGGCAGATATACATTACTGAAGGTGAAGAGAAACAAGATCGCTGCTCTACTGTGCATTCCAGATTCTTGCTCATTATAATGTACAATTACAGCTGGCATCATTCCAGAGGAGGGGTTGAAAAAAAGTAGATCTTAGCAGCTGTGCTAAGTCCTGTTGAGGAACTGACCACAGGAGCATCCTACTTTAGTTCATATAAACCAAATAATCCGATTTTATTCTTCTGTACCAAGTCCTCCCTTATGCAGGAATGCAAATTCTCTTTGGACTCCTGAGATTTGAAAACTGATTAGAATTTTAATGTTCCTTCATCAAGGGTAAAAATAGGTTATCCCAAGATAGAGAAACCCCCAAATTATATAATGATCTGAGAAAATGGGAATAGTTCACTTTAGTTGTTAAATGAATCGCCACTTTCAGCAACCAGTGCCAGTGACATGGTTGCAACCTCTTCTGAGGCTGTCGTCTTTCTCAATTTTTCAGTGGTTTAGTGATAAGTTTACTAATACAGATTCTATTTGCTTGAAGTAGAATATTCATCCACCTGTCATTTCAAAGCAAATCTTTGATTTGCCTTCTAAATCTAGTCTGTGACTGAGAACAGCAGAGAGATTGCATATGTGGCTATCCTAATTTACTCAGCAGATCTCCTAAGGACCAAAGCTTGAACTCAGTGAGGATCCTGGGCTGAGGTTTGACTGTGTGAATGTGTCTGAGTAGATAACGCATATGTGCAGCCTCTATGGCACAGCTTTGTTTTTTGAAACAATGGTGGACCAGAATACTGTAGAACCAGGGTGGTTGTGGTTGGCCAGATATTTCATGTGTAATGAAATTGTAAGGCTCCTGCTGCTCGTCCTTTTTTTATTTTTTTTCTTTCTTCTCCCTTCGAGAGCAATTGCAAGACTGTTGCATTGCTGGAGACACAGCAAGTAAACAATGTTATTGAATGAAGCTATTAAAAAAAAAGTAAGCATTATCTAATGTGAAACAGCTGTGCACAGATGTCTCTGGACCTTGGTTTCCTGGATGTGAAGTACCTGTCCATTTGGCGGTGTGAGGACAACTATTACTTTTCATCTGGTCTGACTCCCAATGGTTCTTCACACCTGGCCCATCCTAGTTTCCTTGACGATGCTCTCTTTCCAAGGTCTTCTGACAGCCTCAAAGCTTGAGCTGGTCATAAATATTTGGTTTGTCACTTGCTCTCCCCGACTCTTGTTGGGCATTATGTGGCAACCATCTCAGCTTCACTCCTCTCCTTGATTCATAGTGTGTCATGTGTTTGTGTGCTTAATTTCATTGAAACCTTGGGATGGGAAACTGGTGAAGTGGCCTGGTTGGAGGAGGATAGTAGAGAGGGAAAAGCTGAGACTCTCTATAATGGAAGATGTCTTATCTATGCAGCTTTCCTTCTGTTTGTACATGACCGTGTGCTGCTTATTAATGTTTCATTCATACTGCACGTGCACACTGCTAAGAATGGTGCTTACCTAGACATAAAAGGACATTAATAAGTGATCCTGTACGTACCTATGAGTTACTAGAACCTCATTACAGAAATGATCTTTTTGCCCACTTTTGCTCCAGTGCTGGAGGCTCCACTTACTTCTGCTTACTTTATCTCTGTGTAAGCCCATGATCTTTTTATTATACAATGAGAATAGCTAAGAAAAATAAGACATCTTAAGATTTTAAAGGAACGAAGTAATTCTTGCAAAATTGTTTAAGAAAAATTATTTTGAATGATCTATTCCTTTTATTTCCTATTGGCAATGCTACTTGCTTTACTAGAGCTGTCTGGGGGAAGTAAAAATGTGTGTGAAAGTCAAAGAGGTGTATTCCACTGTATTTTATCTACAGTTTTTGGTTTAGACCCTGATCCGTCACACAGCCATAAAACAGGGTTAATGTGGCTGTAATAATAGACACAAATCAGGGTTAGGTCTGCTAAGCATAAAATGAGAATTATATTGAAGCAAAGATTTATGAGGCTACTCCTAGTTATATCAAGCAAGGAGAAAACCATGGATGTCTTGTGTAAGCACGTGGATATATGGAAAAAAAAAGTTATGAGGTTATATATAATCTACTGAACTTTAATATTTTTCTTCTATATAAGAAAAGATTTATTGAAATCAGCAAGAGGAAAATGAGCCAAGTTCTCTTGCTACGGGAGAGTTTTTACAATTTCAGGTCTATGATGTCACTCTGTAGGTTTTTTTTTTTTTTTTTTTCCCTCTCCCCAGCACTGATATAAAGTATAATTAAACCAGGTACCCATATGTTTACATAGAAAGACAAATGGTATGTTTATTTCAGCAGCTGCTTAACAAGCCAACAGCACAATCAATTAAATTAATCCCAGGAAATAAAACTTTAAATAAAGATGATATCTGAAATCATTTTTATTCATGGTTAGAGACCATGCAGATTCTTTTGACAAGGTGAAAAATCTTATGGGTGATGTTGAAAACTTCAATGTACAAGTGCTAATTCAATTTGAGGGCAAAAAACCTGACTTGATAGAATGGTTTCTGTAGAGATATTACTAGAATAGCAAACCCCCAAGCAATACAAAGGCAGCCAGAGTATTGTATGCTCATTACCTGAATTTTCAAACACTTAACAACTGTGAGAAGTATGAATATGCAAAGCTTCCAGACTCTGACCAACATTTTCCTTATTCTTTTCTATTGCTGGAATGAAGTCAGTGGCTTATGTCACTGTATATTATTAACTCAGTTTAAAGTTGCATATGATATAAGGTCATAGGTCTCTAATTCAGCAGAGCATTTAAGTAAATCAGCCTCTTCACCAGCTGCAGCACCTTAAATATGTGTGCAAGTGCTCTGTTGAACTGAGGTTAAAATTTCAGCTATTGTATCTTCACAGCTGTTATTCAGGGGAGATGAAAAGTGGACCTTGTGCAATATTAAAAATTTATTAAACCACAACTATGGAGATTAAAATATTGAAATGAGAAGGAACTCTTGCCTTGAATGGGGAGGGTCCTAAACACTCATCCTCATCTATAGAAGAAAAAAGATGTAGAAAGGAGAGCCTAGTAATGAAGGTCTCATGTGAGGGAATGGTTTGAATAAGAATTCCCCTCCCATGTGGAAGACCCCTTGACCTCTATGAGAATTTTGGTGGCTTACTGCCACATCAGGTCTGAAGGCTCCAACATCAGTGTTAATTTACCTAATTTAAAGTCCTGGGCCAGATCCTGGAAGCTCTTGTTTGCATATGTACTCCATTATGCCTGAATATTTGATGACAGCATTTTATGACAGATAATGTATCAGCCCTTATATTTTATCTGGAACTGGGAAATACCACAAAGCGTGCACCACAGTTACACTGGTATTGTTGCCTGACCTCTACCTCTTCTGCTTTTTCTCATGTGAGCAGTGCCACCAACTTCTGATAGGTAAAAGAAACAAGATATCTGTGCTTACTATCTAAGAATTGACAAGTAATTTGTGTAGTAATCAATATGCTGCTGCTTCCTGGAGTTCCACACATTTTGGAACAATCAATTGAAATTTTTGTGTGGCTATCATTGTTAAAGATGGTCAGAAAATAAGGGATTTGTGAGTATAAATGAAGCACCCTATTGCTCTAGGCCATGCTATGTCTTACTTGTGAAAAACTATTTTGCTTGTTGTTAACTCTGTAGCTTGCTTTTTGCGTAAGAAGGCTGGTTCTGTATTTTGGAATGCTGAATAGCAAATTAAAAATGCAGGCCAGTCTTCAGGAACATTTTACTTACTGTTTTAATAAACTTTTGTTTATGCCTAGAGGTGCCATTAAATTACCAGCCAGACATTAATATACAGTACACAAGGGATCGAGTATATAAGCAGTGATTATTACTGTGTGGCTCAGATGAAGCTTGCTGTATACACACATAGCTGCTGGATGGGAGATTAAAAGTGAATACCTGTCTGAATAAATGGTGGTGATACTTGGGCAGTGGATGTGCCATTTGGGTCAGCTATGTTAAAAAGTAAGCTATGTTTTTCAGGGCAGAATCATGACTTAAGGGGACAGTGGTCTGTCATGGTAGAAAAACCTTTACTTTTAAAATAACGGAAAGTGAGCACGTGGTATGAATGATCGTGGAGCTAAAGCTAGTAAGTGTTCCCAAGTGAAATATTGTTTTGGATCCCTTTAAACAGGGGGTCTTTTTACAACACTGCAGCATCTGCTTCAACTGCTGAGTGTGCTGGAATGCTGGAAATGATAAATTCCAAACACGGCTTGCTTTCTGTGCTACTGTGTCCACAGCAAGAACACTGCTGAAGGAAGCAAAAACTGCAAGAACAAGCTGGACTAAACATGGGCCATGGACACCACAAGGGAAAACGTCTGTTTGAGTAACAGGGTAAAGTGGTAAAATCAGAAGGATGTATTTCGCTTCAGGCCTTGTGCTTGCACGCTTATGCAGACAGGTACAACTTCAAATGCGGGACTGCAGGAGTCTTGTAAGTTCATCTAGAAGGAAGAAATTCAAAATCCCTCCAGCTCCTAAAGAAATGTATGCCAATTAATTCTGAATTGGGATTTTCCTTTACATTTGATCTACTTAAGAATGCACCACAAGGAAAGCTTCCTATGAGGAAAGCTTAGAAATGCTCTTGGGGAAAAGGCACCATCGTAACTCTCCCACTTCCTAAAGGGATTGAGTTACTCTGCTTAATGCATGTCCTATAAAGGAAATATAAGGTTCTATCCTAATGCAGCCTCCTTAGACTTTTATTTTTCAGCAGAACCTAAATAACTAAACGATCCCTCCTCATGTTTCTTAATCTCTGCAGCTTTTGTTTCTAGCTTCCCTACTGAACTTTCTGACTCAGGTTTGCCTACAAAAAAAATTAGTTCCTTCCCTCATTTACTGCAGCACAAGGTTTTTGACATTAAAGCTGCTCATGTGGAACAAAATCAGGGAGACTGGATGAGAGTTGTGAAATGAACGACACAAAATTGACCCACGATGACTTGTGTGGCACAAGCTGTATATGTTGTGGGCAGTGGACAGTGCTGCTTGGAAATCTTCGTGAAACCTGATTATGTTGTAGAAATATTTCAAGTTCACAAAAGAGAAACTCTTCCTTTCCTTGGGAATAGGAAGGAGAGGGTAGAATGTCCTGCACTAGAGCTCTTCAGCGATGTCCCAGTAAGAGTGTGGGGCAGATGCTGAGATGAGAGAAGGCAGGAATGAGAGGGTTTAGCAACTGGATTGGCTGTGCCAAAGAAATAGGCAGTGGACGTGATAGAAATGTAGAAGTCTTGCCCCTTGGTTAGTGATACCGTAGTAGAGGAAACAAATTTGTGGTGGAAGGAGAGCAGAATGACAGTGGCTTAGATATAAAAGGTTTTCCCTTCAGGCCATGTCTTTCATGGTGCTGTTTACTTTGGATGGTATGTACCCCAAAACTCTTACCTTAGCTTCACTTTAATCCTCAGTTCCCATCCCCTCTTCTCTCTCTTTGTTTAAATAACCAGTTTGGGCTGGACCCTTCTGGAATAATGACTGCATCCGAAACTTTCATCAGAAAGTGCTGACTTGATGATTTGTATTTGGTTACTGCCAAAACCAGAGACAGTAATGTTTTCCTTATATTTGATGGTTGGAGGGGGTTGTACTTGTTTCTGTGGTTTTGTTTTTCATTTATGTCACTATTTGCCAGCAATACACAATCATGTCCTTTGTTTTAGTTCAGCTTTATTCCCTTGTCCTCATGTGATATCGTTATAGGCACAAAGTGTCCCAGTTGTTTTTTTTTTTTAATACCTTATAACTTATTAATGTTGCAGATCGTGGGATGAAGAGTTGTCAGCCTCCTCATTATTTTTCTGTATTGATAGATATAATAGCTATACAGAAGCTGATTTGTTATTAAATAGCTTTTAAATAATATCTTCATCTCTGGTAATATTATTTTCCTCATTATTTAGTCTGTTTCCCAATAGCTTATCAGCCTTCCTGGCTCTACTTTTTTTTTTTTTTTTTGCATGTACTTTCAAAATTCGGATAAGTTTTCCACTTAAACCTGAAACTTTGATGGCAAAGAGAGAAATGAATATGGTCAACACTGATAGAGGTCTGATATGTCTAACACGCTCTCATGCCTCTCTAGAAGAGGGCTTGTGGGGATGCCTGCAGAAGGTAAAGGACTGGTTTGAATTTTGACTGCCAACGGAGATCTCCTGACAGTTGATGGTCCCCATTTGTACTGAATCACAAATGGTATTAATCACTCCAGCTGGTACTAATGTACTCACTACATTAAAGCGAGGTTATGTGTATCTACACTACAGTTACTTGACTGCAGTGTAAACATGCCTGGGTTTATGCTCGCACCTGCTGCAAAAAAGCCTTGCAGTCTGATGAAAATCTCTGAATTCTGCCCTCATATAAACAACAATTTAGGAAAGAAAAACAAAAACATACAAACAAAACCAACTCAAACTATTCCAGTATTGCAAAGGGGTCCTAGTGCCACATGGGTGGGTGGGAACATGCACCTTCCTCTCAGGACTGATGTATGCAGTGTACAGAAGCACTTATGTTCGTGTGTGGGCTCTTCTTACTCTATTTTCAATCAAAAGGCCAGATATAGTTGGGATCAAATAACTTGATTCGCAAATAATGTGGAATTTACTTCAATTCAGGTAAACGACGGTGCTGTCAAGCTACATGACTGTAAGCTCCCTATTTCCTGGCACTCCTAAAGGGCTGGTTTATCGAGGGAGGGCAGGCAAACCTTCCTGTGTGAGTCTGTACCCTTGTGTGTATAACAAGATGCTTGGTTTCCATTCTTCAGGGGCGAAACTGTGGTGGCTGGTGAGGCCTGAAAGGTCAAGCTGTAAGTTATGAACATGATTTGATATTTGAAATAGTTAGCAGAAATCAATGTGCCAAGCTATGCACTAAGGATGTGCCCGCACTTGAATCTTTCTACTGCACATAATGTTGATCTTGAGACTGTAGTCCCCTAAAGTCCAAACTGGCCAAGGTTAGAATTTATCACAGCTCTGTCTGGGGAATGCACTTGGCTTCTCTCCAAAGTGATGGAGATCTAGGACCTGGCCTATGGTGAAGGCAGGACATGGTGATGACATGCAAAGATCTGAGAGGAGTGAAACAATAGGTGCCATAGTATGATGAAGTCAAAACTAAAAAAGTCTAAGGACAACTTCCCTGGCATTCTCCCTTAGGTAAGCTAGTGAATTTGCCCCATTTCTCTGAACTTTTAAATTCTTCGGTAATGTTAAAACCACAAGGGATGGACACAAGAAATCAGGCCCCACCTTCCATGCAGCTGAGTGAGTACAAAGTTTGGAGCATGGGCTGTCTCTCCTCTTGGACAAGCCCTGCTATTCCTTCTTCTGGAAAATAAAGCTTAAGCTTCTAAAAGCCAGCTTCCAGCAACTTTAAGATAAACCCTTCTTCTAGCAGCTGCCTCTTTCTCAAGCCTACATGCACTCATGTATTTCCAGTTTCTCAGGTGGCTGCTTCTTCCAAACTTGACTTTTGTGACAGGTATCACAGCTGGGGTGATTACTCTCCTCTTTCTGCTTTCTGTAAGTTGCATGCTCTTCCCATTATGAATGGCTAATTATTCTGCAACTGCTGTGAAACATTTGCATCTGCACTTATGTGTACACACACACCAAGGAACAAATCTGCTTATACCCTACACAAATAGAGCCAAGCTGGTTTCTTTTAACATATGCTGAGACTTGTGTTTTGATATGATTATGGTAATACTAGAAGGTTATTTTTATAAGTCTAAGGAGAACAAGATATAAAAGTATTACCATGTTATCTTTGAAGTGTCTTAACAGGTTAAATCCAGTTGTTCACTGTGAAATCATCCAGAGAAGTTATTTCACATTTTTTGCAGTTAAAGAAGACTGTAATTTGTTTCCAGCACATCCTTATAATGCCTTTCTTTTTTTTTTTTTTTTTTTTTTTAATCCAAACTTCTGAATGCATCAGAGTCTTGCTGTCTACTGGGTAACCACGTTTTCTGCGAAAATTTCTACAATCTATGTGTTCTCTTGGAGGTCTAGGAGGAGAAGACAAGAGAACATCACAAGTGGAGCAGTACTAAGCCAGGTTCTGTTTCTTTGTAAGAACAAGCAGGTTCTAGGAAAGGGTTCAGCAAAGCCCTGTTTGTTGTGTTTTAAGTTTTCTTCCTAATACCTAAGATTAGTACCTGGAAATTTTGCACTGGGCTCTTAAGTAAAAGAAAAATGGCTCACTTATTCAGTACCTAAATACATAAGAGGACTCTATTAAAAGTTAAAAAAAAATAATTATGCATTTAAAGTCTTGGGGGGGGCGGGAATCATACCATAGTAGAAATAAAACTAAAGATTCACAAAACCTTCGATGATCTCATAGAAAAGCATCATCATAGAAAAGCATACCTATACATGTTTCATTCCCATTAAGTGCTATTCTAAATTGAACTTACACATAATTCCTACTACTGCATTACACTAATGGTAGTAAGCCCTGCAGCTGGCAATATCTAAGTGCTCACAGGCATTTAATAATATCTAGCAGAAACAACCAAAAGATCCCTTGCAGATGCCTGAAAGATGATGAGCACGTAGGCCAGGACAGAATAAAAGTTGTGAACTCCATTTCCATGAGGAAAAACAGCTAATGGGATCAGTACAGCAATCTTCAAGCTGCTGAGAAAATCTGAGATCATGCCACTAAGTGCTTGTGAGAAATATAAATGTGTTGTAAACTGTCTCCCATATATTTCCACTTTTTCTTCTCAACTTTCCTATTTATAATTAACACCTCTCTTTATCTTGTTCATTCTGAATATCTTTGTTCTTTTCAAGTTAAATTATTTAATACTATCTCTTCCTCTCATTTAAGCTCCCTTTATCTTGTGATCCCCTCTCCTTTATATTGAAATCTCTCCTGTCTAAATGCATAATCAGATGACATCTGCTACTATGGAACTTAAAAGTCCCAGCACATTCCCTAAAATAACTTAACTGTGCAGTTATTAGACAGTGAGGTATCTTGTGCAGGTAAGAGGCTGGGTACACAAAAGAAATAGGCTCCACATGGCACAAAGAGGACGCAATGTCTTGGCATCAGTTACAAACCACATAACGTGACTCCTGGAAACATCCAGACCACTCCTGCATCTTTGTAGACATGAAAACTGGTTGCTGTTCACATAGATTACCTGTGAGCAACAAAGATTTGGTGTCACGTAGCTACACATGTCATTAAGCTTTTATATTATGCAGAAGGAAGTGTGAGGACCTTTAGAGGCAGGAAAGCATCTGGAAGCCCCGAGCTATGTTTGCAGTTGAACAAAAATGAAAATTTGGTCATGTGAAGTCAGAGACAAGCTAAATTCTCATTCCTGTGCTGTGTCTAAGCCACAGCTAAATATATCCCAAAATGGTTTTGTGCCATGTAATGGTACAGAATACATGTACATGTGTGCCAGACCATTCTGGGGTCTGGTGGAGTCCCCTGTGGTTAATTAGAATATGTATAGTATCTGTATGGGAGCTTGAAGAGGAAAGTGAAATGTTACAGGATATAGTTTTTGGATTACAGATACTGAATTATCCCTCTCTCGTACTGACCAAATGCCTCAATATGGATGACAAATTGCCTTATAGCAAAAGTGATATTGTCTTGCAAATAGACTTAAGACAGGTGAGAGCCCTGCCAATTATACAACACACTTGTGTTTTCTTCCTTCCTGTTCTGCACTGTGGGGCAAGGCTTACAGAGTACTCTCTCATTTAAAAGCAGTAACAATTTAATCTATTTTGGCTAAGAGACCTATATGTTTACCGCAATAATTGAAGAACAGCTTTTAAACAAACCTAGCTAAAATACAGGGTGTTTCAAAAAGATGGACCAAATTTCATGAGGGCAACATGATAAAATTACACAAAAATTTACAAACAGTTTAATGAGTTATCAAGTTTTAGTAACCTTTTTTATGAGTGTTCTATGTTCCCTCCACCTGCTGTATGGACAACATCAAGACAGCAGTTGAGTTTGTCACAAATGCATCTCAACTGGGTCCACGTTTTTGAAACATCCCGTATCTTTGCACCACTCTTTCAATACACAGCTTAGAATATCTGCATTTGATCTTGAAGATTACAGAAGACAACACCATAAGAATACATTTATTTTGTAACTCAGTAGGCAAAATAAATTTACAATGAGGTTCAGATCTCTTGGAAACAGATTTCCAGGTAAAGCATCTACTCAAAGCAACAGTGTCTTGCTAAACCTTATATTTTTTGCTTATAGACAAAAGTTAGCCTTTTCCCATGATATCTGATGACCATCAGCAAGGCTTTAGCTTTTATATATATATATATATATATATATATATATATATATATATAAATCTTCTAATACACAGTGAAATTGCTCATCCTTTACAGGAGAAACAGGCTTAGGACTGTACACAAGGAGTGACTTACGGAGGAGAAAATAAGAAGAATCTTCCAGAGCCTGGGACTGAACCTGAGGTTTCCAACTTTTGTCAATTGGATTTGTTGTGAGCAAGCATCTGAAACTTGTTGGTAAAATGAACCTAGAACTTGGGAACTGGGCAAGATTAGAAATTAATAATCAGTATCCACCTGCAATGAGTGCTTTCCTGAATTGTGCTGAAGTTGTCTGTGCTTTCTAGCTCTGCTAGTGCGGAGTGAGGCCTTTGCATCATGTGATGAACCTCTCCAGCCAAAACTGCCAGGCAGGGGATGCAAAGGCTCCTGCCCGTCTCTGTTAGGACCTCCAGGGCTGCGTGTACAGATGTGAACATCTGCCTGGGGTCCTGTTGTGTTCAGATCAGAGGGCCTCTGCTCTTGCTAGTGTGCTTTCAGGGCAACATAGGAAAAGATCTAAGCACTCTGATCTATGAACAGTGCAGATGAAAAACATGTTGTACAACTATGGCCACCTCACCTGTGAATGAGTATCCACACAAAGGTTTAATATGATTTATATGATAAACATTAACTTTACATCTTTAGTTGATTCATCTTATCCTTCCTGTGCAGCAATGAAATCTTATGCTTGTTATAATCACAGCTTGCTCTAGAAGAACCGGTATTATGCATTTATTTTCTCCAAAAACATTTGACCTGTAGCAGTTGCACTGGCAAATGCAGTGTGGTTTTGCAATTTTGCATTTGTATCTGAGAAGTGAGCAAGGACCAATATAAACTCCAGTAAACTGTAGTAGTGAAATGCAGTAGTAGTGAAACTGCATGTTTTGGATCTCCTTGTAGGGGATGAGTACATGCTGTAAACATGTTTACACAAGCGAGCCTCACAGGACACACAGCAATATATGCTTCCTGAAGTAGCTGAGATCACAGCTGAGCTTTGAGCTATAAACATTTATTTACTTGGTAGCAGGGAGTGTGTGGCAGGGCTATTCTTTGAAGCCTGAATATATTCACAGAAAAAGTATAAACTTTACCCAAATATTTAGAAATCGCGGAGCAGAAGCGTTCTGTGTTTGAAAACGGCCACAATAAGGCAGTCGTGGCAGTGCTGGTGACAGAGCTTTCCGAGCTCTATCATTTCCCTGTTAATGTGATTTAGAGTGAGGGAGTCGTGGCCGGGCAGAGCTGGGCTAATGAATCCATCAGGGGAGCGGAGCCAGGAGGGGAACGGGGAATAGAAAGCACAAGTCGGGCGCCAGAATGGTGTTTTTAGGATAGTCAGGTTCAATGGAGGCAGATTCAACGGGAGCAAATCCACCGACCCCGGCCCTGTGCTTCCGTAGGCGGCTCGTCCGGCGGGCGCACGGGACACACGGCGGGGGGTGCGGGGGGAGCTGTCGGCAAGTCGCGATAGGCGCTTCTGTTCCTGAACCGGCTCGGGCCGCACAGGCAGGCGCCTTCTCACGGCAGCGAAGCGACACGGGTGAACATCTGCCGCCTGGGCGCGGGAACGGGGCACGGCACGTGTACAGACGCGGTACGCGCGTGACGCGGCCGTCACCGCCTGCCCGGAGCTCCTCGCTTCCGCGGTACCGGTTCCAGCGTTTTATCTGTCAATATTTTCGCTGTAAACGGGCTCCTGCCAGCCCCGGCCCGTGCCCGCCCTCGCAGCAGACCGCCGCCACGGACAGGGTCGCGGACGCGGGTGGCGGAGGGAGGCGGCCGGACAGCGGAGGGGGGATGTGGGGATGCCCGCGCGCCCATGAGCGCACACGTCCAGCCCGGCCGGCCCGCGCCACGCGCCCAACGGCTGTAACCGCCAGCTCGCGCCCGCCCTCCCTCGCGTCAAACGCCGGGCGCCACGCAATGTACCAAATGTTGTAATGCACCAAAACAGCGCGCACGCCTGCAACTGCCTGCCGCCCCACCGCGCTCGCCGAGCTCCGCGCTCGCAGGGGCCGCGCCGCCCGCCGGGATCGGCTCTGCAGCCGCGCTCACCGAACCGCAAGGCGGTCGACGGCAGCAAAGGCGTCGTCGCCGCACCCATCCACCCCCTGCCCCCCGCTCCTGTGTCACCGCCACTCGCGGTGGCCACGGGCGCCCCCTCATCGGCGCGGGGATGCGGCGCGGGGCCACGGCGGGGGCGACCGACGCCGGCAGGGGGACCGGCGCTGTGGGCAGTGGCGCGGGCGGCGACTGCGTGTCTATTAGGAGGTGCGTGGTAGTGATGGCGGCGGTGGGTGAGACTTTTCCTGTCAGCGGATCGGGCTGGTCCTGCCGGCGGGCGGTGGGGCTGCACCCCGCCCCGGCGCTGCGCCGTGCTGCGCCGCACCGGGTCGGGCAGCGGGCCACGCCATGGGGCTGCTGGAGCGCCTGCGGAAGGAGTGGTTCATCCTCGGGATCGTACTGGTCATCGCGGTGGCTCGGCTGGAGCCCGCCGTCGGCGTCAAAGGGGGTGAGTCCGGCCGCTGCCCCACGGGGGCCGCTTTGCCCCGGCAGCTGGGCGGGCGGTGCGGGGTCGCTTGCGGGGGTCTCCGAAGCCGTCGCCCGAGAGTCTGGGCGCTCTGTGGGACCCGGCGGTACTTTGTCAACTGCTGCTGGCCAGCGCTGACGGCACGAAGGGGTCCAATCGTGCGGGCCGGGCCCGGCGCTGCCCGGGGTTGGGCCGGGTGCCGGCGGCAGGGCGGGGAGCGAGCCGCCCCGCGGCTGGAGACAGGGGAGATTCTGCGGACCTTTCCGCAGGGACCCTGGGCGGAGGGTGCCGGTGGCTTTGCCGCCGGGGATGCCGAGGCTCGCTCGGGTGCCCCTCGGCCATCAGGGGCGTCCGCTCAGGAACTTTGAAACCGGAGTTGCCGAGGGATTCGGGAGGGCGAGCAGCAGGGTGCAGCTCGTCGCTTCGGCTTGTTAGTCAGTCGCTGTTTCTTATGTACCCAAGAAATATTTCGAGGGAGGGTTCCCATGTGTAGCTTTGCTAGACACTGCACCAGGTGCTCGAATGATATCCTGGTCTTTTTGGATTAGTAGTAATGAAAACTGAGTAGCAACTTGCTTAGAATGTACTGCTGTTAAGTAAGTGATAACTTTAAGAACTCTAAGAGGAACATAAAGTTGTTTCAGTTCAGTGTCTACCATCTGCAAGCTTCTAGAGAGTTGTAGCCTAATGTATAGTACGTCAAAATCTCAAAAATCTCAGGGGCTATATTTGAATCAGATGTGGGTTTTGGTGGTGGTGTTTTTTTTTTTTTTCCAACTTCATGATAACATACTTGTATTTTAAAGCTAGTTTTCTTTTTGGTCCTCTTTTACCTCCTCATGAAAGATGAGGGAAAACAGCGAAAATTAGTCCGTGCAAAACGGTGCTAAGTGCTCACAGTAAACAAATCAGAAGACAGATCTGTCCTTTTCTGTGTAGTGAAGTCTGGTTAGTTTCTTCTAACACTAGCTGATGAAATACCCAGTGTTATTTTGAAATAAACAGCGTAAACAGTGTATCTTTAAGTGTATGTACTGTCAGTGTCTTCTGGTTAGTTTCCGTTGTAAGGTCAGTCAGTTCCAGATGTTCCCCATCTTCAAAACTAAATTAAATTATATATTTTTTTTTTCTGATTGATCTCTGAAGGTTTAAGGAAAAGGATGTAGAACGATATGGAAAGAAGAATCTAGTTGTGCTTTTATGTGCATAAATTTCTTTTTTTTTGTTTTCTTAACAGAGCTAAATTTTAAGGATAGACAGCTTCTCACTGAGTAGCCAACTTTTTATTATTTTTTTTTTTTCCTCCCTTAGGTTCTGGGGGAAAAAAGTGAATTAAAAGTGTCTGTGAATACCTTCTGTGGCAACTAAGGCTCCAGTGCTTCATGGAGCTCAGGGTAGGCAAATTCATGCTGTGCAGGGATCCCTTCTAACATCTGTGTGCTGTTTTGCATAGGTGAACAGGACCTACAAGGAGCTTCTTGAAAGATTGTGCAGACATTAAAAACAACTTTGAATGGATAGTATCAGGTGGTTTATCCCTTTTTGGTTTGATTGTCATGCTAGTTGTTAGCAGCAATCTGGGAGATCCTTTTATGTAGAATAAGGGATATTTTTTCCTCAGCTTACTTCCTGCATTTTATGATGGAGCACCTCATTTAATTATACTACTGCAAAGATATGCCAAACATTGACATGGTATTGTACCTGGGACAACTAGCCTGAAAAAAATCCCATGAGCATTGGAAATGGAAATTCATGAGTGTGTGTTCTCCAAAGCATTATCCCTCTTCTGTAGCTATGTGATCTCAGTGCTCATTTTAAAACCTGGGAAAAAAAAAAGGTGGAGGACGGGAAATATCAGCATATGAAAAAAAAAAATAGTTTGTCATCTGTCATCTTCCAGCTGACAAAACCATGCACTGTAATTTGCAGGGCTTTACTGAATGGTACAGATGGTCCAATATCTATACCAGTGGAATATTGTGACACAGCTTGCAGAGATTTGTGCTGTTGCCGCCTTCAGGGCATAAGCCAAGCCCTTTTTGTGTGTTTTCCTATTTGATGAATGAGCCTATTTAGTTTCTTTGTGAAAAGAGCTTTCCTGACCATCTCTTTGCACAAGAGATGGAGAGGCTCTGTTCTGCCCAGAGTTCCCCATGCTGCATGAACCTGTGACTGCTCTAGTGGTAGAGGCCTCTCCTGTGTGAAGGAGTTCAGGTAGCTCAGTGAAAAGCTCTAAGAGAGAAAAACTGAGTCGCAGAAGAACCCCTGTCTTAGCCAGACTAACCAACCAACTGCCTGTGTGCCCAGTGTGTATGTGCATGTACATATATGGCTTAATATTCTAAGAGATTAGAAAAAATACATAATTCTCTCTTTTTTTTTTTTTTTTTAATCCTGGCTATTCAGTTAGCATGCCATAATTTTGCAACTAGCCATGTGCGTTGTTGCAACTTTAACTCTTGTATTTCCTGGCTTATTTTTACTTTATGCTTCATATGGGTTGTTTGGTTTGGTTTTTGTATTTAACACACACAGTTTTAGTGTGTCATCAGAGTCCTCTCTGAAAGTGGGATTTGGGTTTAAATGACTTAAGATGCAAATTCGAGTAGACTTGGTATACAATCAAATCCCTCTAATTTAAGGATCACTGACCTCGCTCCAGTGTGACCATCAATGTATCATTCATCTGAGAGAGCAGAAAGGATCTTCTCTTCTGGAGTGTTGAGTAAAGGCTCACTTGTTTGCTGCTGCAGTTTTGCCCATGACAACTTACTGTCACTTGCAGAGTTAGGATATTACTTTGCTCCTAAGCAGACTGCTAGTCTTTTCTTTCTAATAAAATAACTGGCTGAATGCTTGTGAAAAAAATGAGTATATACATTTTGCACTTGGTGGTCTTTGAAGGCAAAGTGTATTATGAGAATTTATCATTTTTATAGGGGTGTAAAAGTATTTTATTTTATTCTCCCTGAAAAAAAGTATATAAATAAATACAAATGTAAGCCTTTAACACAGTGGAACACATGGAGGTGCAGGCATCTGCTCTTTCTGATCTCATTGCAGCAGTGTGTCTGAAATGTATTATTGTAGGGCTGGAATGAACCATTTTGCCACAGCCCTGTTGTGGGGGAATGATGCAGAATTGTATTGTCCCGAGGAAATAATTGTAAGGTATGATTTTGTTTCCTCTGTGGAGGCAGCTAGACAGGTGTGTGTGTTGTGGGGGAAGAAGTGAGAGGTAGATAAATGAATGATGTCAATGGCCCTGTAGGGCAGGCAGCTATTAGTTTTGTTTGAGTTTGCTGACACTATGCGGGTACTGTGATGACAGAGCTCTGGAAACTTGCCCTTTTTCACATTTCCAGAATTTACTTATTAGCTCCCAGTGGCCTGTAATCACAGAAGACAAATCTGTGTGACAATGTACCTCGCTCTTCATTCACTGGTTTGCTTTTATTTAAAAATGAATAGCATGCTTTCTGTAACTTAATAGAACTCTACTCGTTTAAATAAAGCTACTTTAATTAGATTTTATCCAGGTATTCTTCTAAATATTCTCATTTACTTTGATGTGATATATGCATATCATTGGCTCCATGACTGTAATTGACTTTGTTTTCTGTCTGTATTTTCTAGGACCCTTGAAACCAGAAATTACCATAACTTACATTGCTGTTTCAGCTATATTCTTTAACAGTGGACTCTCCTTAAAAACTGAGGTACTGTAATTTTTCTTTGCTTAATTATTTTTTTCACTTTAAAAATCTTGTATTGTTTTTGATCAAATTAAATGTAATTGGAATATCTCATTACTATGCTGTTGTGGTTCATACTGGGTTAACTATGGTTAATAAGAGAAGATAAATATTATATTTATGGAATAACCTCTCCTTGATTTTAGAAAATTCTTCACAAAGTAGTGAACATGATAAGAAGGAGAGCGTGAATAAATTTCACCCATCTGTAGAGGGTGGGTTGCTTGAGTTTGTGGGGCTTTGACTAAATGCACAATTTTGAGACTGGATCTACACCCTGGATATGTTCCAAACCTAAATCAGGGTAAGACTCAGGAGAACGCTAAAACCTACCTTCTGCTATCCTTGGCTTCTACACGGCTTAGTTGAGACACAAGCCAGAAAACTGTGTGAATTCTAAAGTAGAACTTTGTAGGGAACTACGCAGAGAGAGGCTGTGTGGAATCTTCATGCTTCTGTAGGACACAAAGAGAAGATCATAGAATCATGGACTTATTTAGGTTCAAAAAAACCTTGAAGATCATTGTGTCCAACTCTAAACCTAACACTGCCAAGTCAACCACTGACCACGTCCCTAAGAACCTCATCTACACATCTTTTAAACACCTCCAGGAATGACGACTCAACCACTTCCTGGGCAGCCTGTTCCAATGCCTGATAACTCTTTCAGTGAAGCAGCTTTTCCTAATATCCAATGTAAACCTCCCTGGGCACAACTTGAGGCCATTTCCTCTTGTCCTATCACTTATTACTTGGGAGAAGAAACTGACACCCACCTTGCTCCAGCTCCCTTTCAGATAGTTGCAGAGAGCAATAAGGTCTCCTCTAAACCTTCTTTTCTCCAGGCTAAACAGTCCCAGTTCCCTCAGCCGCTCCTCGTAAGATTTGTTCTCCAGGCCCTTTACCTTTTACAGAGAGATATGAGCTCTCTGTGCTTCTCTCCTTCATCTCACCTGCTGTTTTCCTCTGTAAGTGAAACTGTTTAGTCACTACAGGATTTAAGCAAGCGAAGGTCCAGTGACTTTAAGTTACCACATTGGTACACACAGGAGAGCAGATGGTAGCAACACAAAAGGGTTCCTCTGCAGATGCAAGGCCAATATACAGGTACTGAGTCTTGGCAATCTTTTCCTATAGGATTTTGTTGTGGATGGATGGACTTGAAGTGCTTACACTTTGCATATTACAGACATTGAAACTTGTTGCACATAATGTGTTGCACACTTTTCAAAGAGTAACAATCTAGGAGTAAGAAGAGATGAAGGGGAAAACCCCTTAGTGATATGTAGAGGAGGCATGGAGAAAGGAAATTATGACTACAGGCCAAGAAGAGAAGGAGCAACCAGAGCTGGAGGAATACACTGCATGTCTCTGCTGGTCTAGTTTCTTGATTCCTTCTATGCTATTAGCTGTGCTAAGAGGTGATGTAACTCATATGTTGCGTGACACTAATGCCTAAAATAATGATTGTGTTGTCCAGTAATACATTATCTTCTCAGTAGACTGGGATTTGGATGAACAGCACGCATTCAACAAAATAAAAGTTTCTGTACCCGTGTCATGGTGATAAAGTTCGAAATGGAGGTGGTGTCTGAATTGATGGCAACCCTCTCTTTCTGTGTCTGCAGGTGGTTCTGGCACTAGGGCCTCTAGTTCTGCTGAGACATGATATAAATGAAGTGAATAACTTCAGTCGAATCTGTAGCAGCTATTTAGAGTCTTGTGGTCTTACGGGGAAGCAGGAAGAACCATGTTATCTATTTGCCTGGGACAGTAATTCATCCTAATGGAAAGAGACTGCAGAGAAGAGGACCTGAAACACAAAGCCTGAGTAGTACTAATGGAGTGGAGTTTTCTGCTTTCAGGGTTAGGAACTTTTGCATGCAGAGGGAAAAAATGTAAAACTTCCCTTTTCACTAATTTGTGTCCTTGAAGCTTTATAATTTCAAAGCTGCTGTGAGTGAGAGTGAAATAAGCAGCATTATCAAAGTCTTGGTTAGGCTTTCAATGGTAGTGGACATCTAACCTCTTCCAGGTAAGGTGACTAGACTGACAGATTCTTCAACAATGTGTCATGTCCCACTTGGTGCTTGCATAACTTTCTTTCATCTGTGGTTCTGAAAGCAATGTATTGATGTAAACGAAGTTTTTACAGGACCTGATGCTCATGCCAGTTAACTATCTATTTTGGAAGCGTCAATTAGGACTGGTGCTGTACATCCAGCTTTATGTTCCATCAGGAAGCTAATCCTTTTCTGAATTTCTGCCATGGGAGTAGAAGATGAAGAGAAGAAAAACATTTCGCTCATTGTACCTTATGCTATTACTTTCTGAAATGTATGTTAAAAATCATCCTTAAATGTGTTAGGAAACCAGGTCATGATGTTATTAAAATTCTTTGGGGCATGTTTTAATTGTTTAAGGCACAACCAAAAGTTGTTATTATTAGTCAGTAAATATATATTTTTATTGGATTGCAAAGTAAGTTGTTTCTACTTTTATCTTTCTTAGTTGTTGACCTGTGTGTCAGCTGTTCTACCTATTAATATATTAATGGAGGGCTTCTGATAAGTCTGACAAGATTGGAAGAAACTGATGCTCTTTTGAGGTTACACTTCTGGTTTTGCCTGCTGTGAAAATGCATGCTCAAAAAAACCGCTAACATGCATTCAGTAAGCATTTCACAAAATAATTGGCAGCGTTCAGGGACAGCCTGTCTGCGCCTGGCCTCGTTACCTTTTCAAATCTAGAGGTGACTGAGGTCCTCTTACATTTGTAGAAATAGTCTGTATCCAGGAATGACAAGAACATTTGATTGCACCTTCATATAATGCTCTTTCAGTTTTCAGTGGCTGGATAACTTGCTCTTTTGAAGGAAATACCTCCTGTAGGGCCCCAGAAATTAAATCACGAGTTTGAGTTACCCATTTCAATGAGGAATTCGGCAAGCCACTGAAAACACTGTTTGCTCTGTGTGGGTATTTGCCCAGAGGAGTCCAGCTGTGACCATCTCAGCATGACTGGATGGCAACAGAGACCCACACTGACCAGTGAGGGGCTTGGATAAGCTCTCTGAAGGGTCTGAAATACTGGGAAAGACAAGGTAACCTGTTTTACTTTGTGTGCAGAAACCGAGTCATAACTAGCAGCTTCCAATAACATTTCTGAGATTTCTGCTTTTTTGAGGGCTATCGTGACAGGACGTATTTTTGGACAAGCCCTTGTAGATTGCTTGAGAGGGTGAAGACTGCTTGCTTCCGTGTTTGTTCTATGATAATACCTCTATGGAATAACTATTTTAAAAGACAATCACTGGAGACATTTTAATGACTGGTAATTTAGATCTGCAAAGACCTGTTCTGCTAGTACGGCATTCCTTCATGTGATAGATTGGCTGTGTTGTAAGCTCCTTCCTTGTTCTCTGGAAGCTGTAACTGGCCTTTCCCAAGTTTTTATCTTGGATTTTGCTTTTGGAAGTGTCCCACAGTTTTCTTCAGATCATCTGTTTTTAAGACACTTTCCAATTGTAAAAATATTAATTTAAAAGGGAAAATGGGCAATAACTGCAAGATACTGAAAGAATGCCATGTTTTGTATGATGCCATTCATTCCACTGTCCACAATTCTGTATGTGTGATGGTGTCTAGGTTGGGGTGCCTTCAGAGATTGGTCCACTAGGAAATCTGGGGCTGAAATAAGCCACTGGCTTTGATTTTTCTCAATTGTATTATTTACTTTTAGATCGTACCCTTTTATATAGGAATTTACAGGTTTCTTTTATCAAACAGGCTGTGTTTCTGCTACTAGCCTTTTTATTTTTGCTTTCTTTTTGAGATAAGATGAAGTAACACTACAGTGAAGCTATTTCTAATGCTGTAGGTACTGTGATGGGTTATATGTGAAGAAAGCCTGTTTTTTCATGCAGAGTGAAACTAGCCTGCTTGAGAACTTTCTTTAAAAACAAAACAAAACAAACACAACAAAACCCCCTGGCCAAACAAACAAAAAACAAACAAACCTAAACAAAACAAAAAAAAACACACACAGAAACTGAAAAACCCACAACAAAAAGTTGCTTCATTCAGTTAACCAAGCACTGAATGCAATGATACTTTCTTGGTACATTTGAAGTCCACGTTTTCTACAACTTTAAGAATAGGCTAAGAACAGATGTGTATTTTTTGTGGAAGTTTTTTTCCCTAACCCAAATTTGGGTGATACTTTACTTCTTTTGGTAATATAAATGAGAGCACGATGCTCAATTGCTAGTATTTTCAGATGTATAATTACATTAGTGTACATTTGGATAGTTGAAAATGCAGTATTTGATTGTCTTTCATGAAAGTTCAACTGTTTTTAAGATCGGCTGCTGCATTACTGTACATGGAAATATACATTTTTATTTATTTTGTTTTAATGCATGTTAGATAGCTGGAGAATACTAGCAAATTACATTTTGACTAAAAGTACCATCACTACTTTTCCTATTGCGTTGTTTACTTCAAAAGAGTGCAAGTTATTCTGAGGGAGAGGAAGAGGATTTTTTTCTTCCTAACCTATGAGAGTTGAAATGAGCTGAAATGTATAAGATGCTTTCCTTGTACTCAAAAACTATGTGGAAGATCCTTGGAGTGCCCCAAAAGACAGAGAGAGACACTTAGTTAACTGAAGAGTATATAGTGTATATACTTGATCACCTCTCTGGAGTGCTCTTACTGCCTTTGAGGAAAGACACTAAAATAATTATCTTTTTTTCTCAGTCTCCAGTGGTGTTTTGTACCTTATTTCTCTGAATTTTGTGGCTTAGTTGTTGTTAGCTTGTTATGGTCTTGGTGTTCTTTGCTATTCTTCATCAGTCTAATTTTTTTTCTGTGAATTTCCTATCTGTTGATACAATAAGTGAACAAAGTCTGCTACAGATTACCTTGCTTTTTATGTTTGTTAGTCTTTCCTTAAAAAAACTCGCCACAGAAGTTGACAGTTTTTAATGTAAGCATCCTTTTTTCATGGCATAAATAAGAAGCAGTTTGTTGCTCTCTTTAGACTAGAGGAAACTGAAATCACAGGGACACTACAAGTTTCCCTTCCTCTTGATATCAGCAGTCAATAAAGTAAATAGGCCGTCAGCATAGTTAACACAGGTTTTGAAGCAGTGACAAAGTGCTACAGCTGCCTGCTGAAAAGCTGTCATTAGGAGAGCTACACTATCATTGAAGTGGTGGACAATTCTTTCGGAAAAATGCCCAGGAGCAGACGCAGCTTTTATGTTGTCTGGATGTACTTCATTATTAAAGAGGAGATCAGATGATCCCTAAAGGTGTCTTTTTTACTTGCACTCTCTTTGTATTATAAAAATGATCCTAGTTTTAAAAGCACAAACGTGATCTTACTTCAGCTGGTATGACTGCAACTTCCTCTCTTCTTTTTCTTTTGCAGGAGCTGACAAGTGCTTTGATGCATGTGAAACTACACCTTTTTGTCCAGATTTTTACACTTGTGTTCTTCCCAACAGCGATATGGCTTTTTCTTCAGCTATTATCAATCACACCTATAAATGAATGGCTTTTAAAAGGGTATGTTTAAGCATAATGGAGTGAATTATATTTGTGGCTGCCTTCTTAAAGGGCTGCTTATCCTGCAGTGAGTGTTTTAAGACTTATATTGTGAACAATTTTGCCAGTTGTTTTTGTGCTTCAGCATTTTGCTGTTGAAAACACAGTACATGCACAAGATTATCCTTTCAGGAACCTGGTCTCATTTTTAGAAAGTTGGGTCAATTAATTTCATAAGTAGGGAGCTTGCAACAGGTTAGCTTTCTTTATATCACAAAACACAGCTGAAGTGCTATGCTGAATCTCAAGAGGGAGGAAAGAAAGGGAATGCTGAAGGAAAAACATAAGTTGGTGAATAAATACAATGTATGCAACATACTGGTGTTCCTTTTTTTTTTTTTTTTTTAAATGGTCTGTATTGAGCATCTCTTGCATGGGGCTGGATTTGAGTTCAGTATCTTCTCCTAGCTAAATTTTGGAAAAAAAAAAATTAAAAACAGTGAAGTTTTTGTAGGAAGAGATCTTTGAGGTGAGCAGAAGCTATGTTACCATGAAAACAATGTGTTTTAAATCTTTAGTTTACTCTGCCAAGGTGTGCTTCCAAAGCTATATTGATGGTGCAGTAGTGATAGATGTTATGAAGAAAATAAAAAGCTTTTTTCAGAATCAAAGGTAAATACCTAGCATCGTGCAGCTCTACCAGAATGTTTGAATGCAAAAAATGAATTATTTTAGAAAACTGCTCAAAGAATCCCCATTGTTTCTTACTGCTTGGTGGAACATTGCTTGGGGAGAGTTCTCTGTATTAAAAATGTAGTGATAAAGCTGCTCGTGTATACATTTTTACAGGGCCTAAACCTGAACGAACATTTTGTTTTGTTTTTAAGAGGCTTCTCCAGGTGTTCCACCAAGTGTGAAGTGCTCCAAATGATACTGAGAAGGTGAAATTGAGATATAATTTAAAAATTAGCACTGTTTTGCTTAACAGTATCAGTACATCAAGGAAATAACAAGCTTGTGTTAAAATGTCCACTTGCATTTGGCTATTCACAGTAAAGGTTATTCTTTATTGTGAAGTTTTTCCTCAGCTGGAACACAGACATGATTTTCCACAGTAAGCCAAAACTCCCTCCTAATCCATGGGAGTCTCAGTTGCTGAAGTGGAGGGGGCAAGAGACTCTTGTGCTTTTTGTTCCTTGCAGCACTTCTTATCCTTTCTTTCCTATGCCTCTTACGCTGCTTTGGTTCTTAGTATTTAAGGGACATGATCTGTTACATGCAAATGTATATACATGCACACCTGTGAAACTGAGTGTAAAACTACGTATGTATGTATTTTTTAAAAAGAAGAAACACATGTATGTGTATCACCCTAAACCAGCCTCATTTTTCATGAAGGCATGTCTGCTTATTACTAGTCTGCTAATATCTTTCTGCACGTTTCACATTGCCTTGCAAGCACTTGCTCCTTGAGTACTATTTGTTTTGGCAATGTTTTATCTTTCAGTGCATAACTCTGCTTTATTGAGACTTCATTCAAAGAATGGTCATATTGGGGAGTTTAATGAGGATTATCATGTTTATTTGAAAGAGTGATTTCTTGATAAATACTGCTGTTCGGGACACTCTCAGAGTAGCAGCCGTTGTGTGGCTCTGTAGGCATCCACTGCAAAGGGAGCCTGATGGGAGCTGTTCCTTCAATGCTGTGCAGATGCAGAAGAGACTGAGCTCCATCTCGATTCTAGGATCATACATTTTAAAGCAGGTACTTGCTTATCCCTATATGGGTATGTGAGAGGAGAGTGAGGAGCAGATGTGAGAAACTGCCTGTTCCTTTAATGTTCTATGTAATCAGAGATTCATCCTAATGCCACACAGCTGTAGTTTTTATATCCTGGAAACACTGAAGTACCCTAATGAAAACGGGGGAACGAAACAGGCTTTGGCAAAGCTACTTCCTCATCATACATGTTTAGCACAGCTTGTAGTGGGAACTGTTTGATAGTCCTAACAAAGACCTGGAAAAATATGACTTCTGACCCTACTTCAGTTGCCTGTAATGTGTCGGTAGAACAGGTATTATTCTTATTGGCATTCAGCAAGTGTTTGAACCCCTGATATTTGTGGTTATAGCGTGGCCTGAACTGGTAGAACGTTTCAGGTGGTTGTTATCTATAGTACTCTGTTTGTTATTAAAGGAATTTGTTTGTATATTGGTAGTGTTATGTATAGTTGATACAAAGCAAGAAATAAAAGTTGACAAGTGTGTGTTTCAATACACCTGATTAAAAGTATTTGCATTTAGTGTGTGTGCCAGGCTTTTTTGTAGATTACTATTTTTCCTAGGGTAAGTATTTAAAACCATAACTTGATAATGATTTTTATTTTTTTGAATTTCAAATTTATTATTTTAAATTTGAGAGGGTTCACAGAGTTTGTGTTATTCAGCCTTTCTCATACAGTGTGGAAAATCCCTGACAGCTGAGATGAATGCATTTGCACACATTTCATACCTCTCTGGATAACTTTGAACTTAATCTACCCCTTATTAGTGCAGGTGATAAGTTCCAGGAACTCACTGTGAAGAGACTACGTAGAAGAGAGAAAACAATATCAAAACTGATGTGGGGGATGGCCATCAGAATTGCCATGTGTTTGTCTGCTGTGTATTTTCGTATATATTTCCAAACTTTCCATGCCATTTCTTTTTCCTGTATTTATTTTCAATACGAGCTTATCCTCCTATGTGCTGACAACTCTCTGCTTCCATAGCTTACTTCACTATCAGCTGAAGGTACTACATACTTCCAAGGTGGTGCTTGCTGCTTTGTGATTGGATTTATATAATGCTTACACCGGTTGCCTCTTTCCTTTTTCCACAGTGTCTGTCGCTGACAAACTGGATACTTTTGTCACTTACTTGTTTCTTTTTGTTTCTTTTATTGAAGCTTTTTGTATACTTGCAGCATATCGATTGTGCTACAATATGCTCCCTGTTGTTTGGCTGTAATATTTCTGTTTACTATAGCTTTTTGATACTGCATTTCTCAGGGACAGACTAACAGATTTATGAGTATGAAGTAGTTCACCACTAGTAGTTAATTGTTCTGAATAAGAATACTCTCTCAGACTCTAATGCTTGAAAAAATATGTCGATGCCATGCTTTTGGGGGTCTCACAGAGTATTTTATTTCATGCCTTACTGTTCCTTCTGAGTCAACACAGCTTTTATTCAGAAGGCCTATTTTACTTAGTTTAGTTTCACAAGTTTAATTGTAATCTGTTATGGTATGCTCTTGTTGGTTTTAAATACACATTTAATACAACTAATTTATTGTAATAACCACTTTTTGTGGACTGTCTTTAAAAAAAAAAAGCAAGCTTGTAGTTTTTTTCATACTTTGCAACAGCATTTGCTTTATACAATGATAATCGCTGCACAGACAATGGAAAAAATGACAGGTAATAATGTTTTTAGACTTCTAAAAGGCAGGAGAAAGCTTTCGATAATTTTAACAGGAATAATGAAACATTTGATGGCCTTTTAATGTTCAGGAAACAAAAAGCTTAATTGTGAGGGTTTGGGTTTTTTTGGGGGGGTGGGCTAGAGCTTGATGAAAAACAATGTATAGTGGGAATCTGTAACAGCATGATTCTTCTTGCTCTTCTACTTCACAGTAAACACTGAACAGCTTTTTCAAGAAAATAGGAGTTTACATCCTTATTTTATTTTTTTCCAAATAGCTACAGTTATCTCAAAACACAGTACAAACTTTATTACATCAGGACACATGATACAGTTATCTTGGTGACAGATGTGTAGATATCTTTGTGAATGGTAAATTCAGTACTACATCTGGGGAAATGGAGTCACAGAGAGATTAAGTGCTCAGGTTTTTAGATGATGACACAACTCTTCACTGTGGTGATTGGTAAGAGATAGCACAGAAATCCTGCCAGCTGGTACAGGACTGTAACTAATACAAACTCATTGGGTTGCACAGGTGATCAGATGGTTGTTTCTACTCAGCTATTTGGTGTTTTAGGTTGCACAGTGTTTGTATCATCTGAGGAATCTAACGTTGCTTTCTGTTGTTTTCAGCTTGCAGACAGTAGGCTGCATGCCTCCTCCTGTGTCTTCTGCAGTAATTTTAACCAAAGCTGTTGGTGGAAATGAGGTGAGTTTTCATTTTGTTCTTGAATGCTTTTTTTAAACAGAAGTTCAAACAAATATTTATTTGTGATGGAGTTGTGGCAAAACACTGACTACAATGTGATGCTATTGTGGTTTGTAAAAACTTCTAGAATTAAAACTTGGGTTTTGTATTGGTTTCAAACAAGGGACATAGTCTGCTGGCATTGCTCAAACTGAAAGAAGCTCAGTTTTCTGAGGTGATAGAAGGGTTTCTGATAGAATTTTGTTAGGAAATTTCTGCTTGTTGCTGCACTGGAATTCTTAACTGTATGATGTTTGTATGCTGTATACTAGTTATTGCATAGACCATTAGCTTTGTGGTGAAAAACTACCCTTGCAGCAGTTGTTTGGATGGTGTTTAGTATTGAAAAGCCCTATAGTATGAGTCCTTGAAGCTGCAAACATAGCAAGTGAGATGATGGTGTCACAAAAATAAATTTAAATCTTATATGAGACTGCATGAAATGAAAATTTCTGGAGCATGGAGTCTGTTGCTGCTGATGTAGTATAAAGTTCTCCTCAGGAAATGGCAGAATTGAAGTTTTTTGTGCAAACTCTGGTCATGTTATACCTCTGCCTTAAAATGGCATGTTCTGATGTCATTTCATACTCTTTCTTTATCCACAAAACATTTGCTATTTTCAGGAAGACCAAGTAGACAGCATTTGGGGGGAAATTAATCCAGGAGTGCTAATTAATGAGGTTGTTTCCTTTAGATCTGCTTCCTCATAACTGCCAAAGATGGGTGAGACCCAACAGGTGAGGAAGGAAGACAGTAACAGTAAAAAGAGATGGGTTTTAGAGCTAAGGCTGTTCTGGAGGGTTAGAACCAAATCTTGATTCAGCCCTAGAGCTTCTGTGTGAGATTGGGTAAATCACTCCAACCACATTTTTAAAATATGGCCATTAGTTGTGTACTTCTCATTTTCTGAGTTCAGACTCTTGGGACCGATTAATGTCAGCTTTGAAAACACATGATAGCACTGAAATAGATTGACGTTGTACTTGGTACTGACAAAGTGCTGTTTAATTGCTGTATCCTCTGAAGAGAGACCCCAAGCATCTCAAGTCAAGCATCTCCAATTATGGGCAATCCTGATGCACACTACTGTCTCTCAGTTTGCTACCTGAAAACAGGGATCATAAAACTGTCTGATGGACGTGCTGTGGAGTAATTAGTATAAGGAAATAATTTGGGTACATAATAGTGAGCAACAGAGAAATGAGAAGTTTTTTAGTTAGAATTCTAGATGTAGGTGCTGTAAATTCTACAGAGATGCCACATAGTGAACAGTGAGAATGAAATGAAGTACTGAATGAACATTCATCCAGTGTTAGCACTATCTGTCCTATCCTTAGAACAAGCAAAAAAATCCTCTGGAAAAAAAGAAGGTGTGATTGGTTTGTTGAAGGCAAATACCATAGAGCATTTGTGTGCAGGGGAGAGAGAGAGAGAGAGGTTTTAGTTTCTTGACTGCTAGAGTTCACTTTTATATGGTAGTATTCTTCTGGAGTAGTGGAGGTGTGTGTGTTTCAGACCAGCTGAAAAATGGAAATTTTCTATCGTGTGAGGCTTGTATAAATAATTGTGTAAGTGACTGACAAAGTAAGCTTGAACCTCTAGGTCTTCTGTACCAAACTGGTGTTGATGTAATGTAAAAATCCATACTTTGATAGTGTTTTTTACAGATAGTGGCTGATAGCAGAGATGGAGTGAATCAAGAATTGGGTCTTGGGAACTGAGTGTTCTCAGTCAGGCTCTAGGAAGATATGCAAAAGAGGAACGCTCTTTCAACATGGTCAGTGTAGAAGAAGTGTGTGGCAAGTTTATTGTCAAACTTGAGCAAGTTTTCAATGCAAACATATTTTTGGAATCTGATGCTTTTCTGTCATTCACACTATTGCTATTTTTTCTCCTGAAGAACAACAAATCACATCCCTCATGCTAGAGTAGAATACCCTCTCATCTCTCCTCATGAAATTTAGTCTAAGCTGTCATTAATATATTCAGAGTTCTGTTATGAGCAGAACAATGTACTTTTCCCCATTTTAATTTTAAATCTGGTACATGAAGAAGAATTTAAACCTGGGAGTCAAATGGAAATATAAGAGACTGTACTGTGAGAGCATTTGTTCATAACAGTGCTGCTTAAACTGCTTTTTCCTCATCAAGCATGTATCCCTTACCTAGAGAAATTGATTTGTCTGAGGGTGTATCTACACTGCATAATGCAATATGAAGATAAATGGGCTTGCTCAGAAGCAATATAGTGAAGGAGCTCCCCATGAACTAATTATTCTGAGAAGTGGCCTGCTGCTGTATCGTACGGGCACACCCTGAATGAGTGGTCTGAAGGCCTCTTTGGATTTTTTGAAACACAGCACAAGAGAGCTGTGGGAGTTGACTGTGTTATGACAGTATAGAGTGGCTTAGGTTTTCTTTATCTAAGTAGAAGTGACTATTGAGTGTCAATTTGAACTTGGGTTATTCCCAAAGAAATGCTGGGCACTATGGTAGAAGTAATACTCAAGTGGGGCTGAGGAGACGTGGCTTCTATTTTTAGCGCTATCATTAACCTCTTGGGTAAAACAGAGTGGGATGTCATGTCGCTGGGGTTAGCAGTAATGGATAATGGCTACTTCGTGAAGTGTTTGAACATCAGTGCTGAAAAGCCTTATGTAAGAGCTAGGTTTTGCTATTCTGTGACATGGTGGTTAAGTATTTGGTCAAGTGCTTAGAAAGAGAGTCTATGTCTTTAAAAGCTACTTGGATGGGGGATTTTGCTGCCTGTCAAACAGAAAATTTGATTGTGAGATGATAAAAGGGAGATATTTTTGTTAATCTTAAAAGGATTTTTGTTTTTGATACATGCCTGAGGGCACAAAATAAAATGTTCTGGTTTTGTTGTCTAAGGAAGATGGGGTCACTAAAGCTGATCTAAGAATTCCAATTAAACTGTGTTCATCATTGAAAAAGTTAATGTTGTGGGATTGTAAGTACAAACCTAAGTAAACTAAGAATCTAAAATGACAAATAATAAACTGTCAGGGTTTAATAGCAACTACACAATCTACTAGTGTTTGTTTTCCTGATGTTTCAAACACATGGTGTCTAAAAAAAAAAATGTATCTAATCTTTAAGTCCTCTTGATATGTGTATAAGAACACAACAGCAGAACAGTTATTCAACTGTGCAAATGTAAAATTGTCTGAAGGAAAAATAAGTCTCTTCTTCCTATACGTGATTTGATCACCAACCCTGTGATCTATACTGCTTTCAAATCTCTGGTCTTAGCAGCTGGTAGGCATGCCTTCCAAACTCTGCCACCTTAGCCATTTGTATTACTTTGCAGTATGCCTGGTAGATCAGCAGGCGGGAGCTGATTTTGGTGGTTGGTGCATTCCAGAGGAAATAAATCTTTATCAGAAGCCCTTTGTCAGCAGTAGCCTTCCCGTAATAAGGGAAAACAATCAAGCCAGTTAGCACCTTTGCCTGCTGTAGCTGGGGTGTTACCATGGGGAGAAACATTATATTTGGAAACCAAAAGACTTCCAAGCCTTTTGTTGTTTGAGGGTGAAAATTAAAATCTTCAGTTAGCTCTGATGTGTGATTGATTAAGTGGCTTGTTTTTGGGAACTGGAAAGAGCCTATTTCAGAAGTCATAGGGGTTTTAGGAGGGAAAAGATCTTTGTAGCTTTGTAAGAAAGAAATGGAAAGACAGCAAAGAGATCATCAGCCTGAAAACCAGTAGCAGATTTTATAGGTGTACTGGAATTTTTTCTGTAATCAATGGATGAGAAATCCAGAGTTGCTATTAGCAGAGTGGAAGAACAAAAGAATCTAGCTGCAAAGAAAATAATGGAGTAACTAGTTTACATTCAGTACTGCTTGTTACATGAGACTTAAGACAGACTTTTCAAATCTCATTTCCTTGCATATCACCATTGATAGCAAAGGCAGCAGCAGGGGAGTTTAGTTGTTCAAGGCAGTGTTTCTGTAGCACTTCAGAGTAACTTGTGTACTACTAGTGATATTGGTACCACATTTTGAAAATGTCTGGTATACAGAATTGTAAGATGTTTGCCTGTGATTGTTGAAAAAATACATGGTTGAGATAAAAATTTTGTCTGAAGATCTGCCTGTGTAATCCAGACTATTGGGGTGCTAGTATCATTCTCTGGAGAGAAATGTTGGTAGTTGAGGGGTGTAAGTGTTGAGGAGGGAAACTCTCTCTGCTTTCTGAAAATCTTGGCTTTTGGAGGAGAGGAGGATGATTAATGGCTATTCTTTGTTCTGGTGGAAGTAGCTGTTCTTGCTGTGATGAGCAGAAATATAACTTGTCTAGTAGGGCTACAAATTTACACCTGTTGACTCTTGGACTCATTTTTAGGTTTCTTCAACTCCTCTCCCTGGTTTCTGTATGATGTGTGGTTTGTTCTTTCAGCTCTTTCAACTCTTGTTTCTTGTCTCTGTTTCTCCTTCTTCACCCTGATTTTTCCATCCTTCCTCTTGTAAGCCCTTCCTATATGATTAATTAATTCTGCAAATTACTTTCTAAACCTATTCCTAGCTTTTGTTGCAAATACATTTAGGTTGTTAGCAAAGCCAGTTTCAAGCACTGAATTTGGTTTGATGCATATGAGGCCCTGTATGGACAAAGAAATGTTCATATGTACACTGGCAAAAAATAAGGAGGGAACACCATGAGAAATCAAAATCTCATTTTTTATTTGGTGATATTTTCTCAATTACTTAGTTGTTTCTATCATCAGTAAGACTTAGAAAGTATTTTGGTTTGTGAAGAGAACACTTCATTTAGTTAAAAAATCAGAATGAAAAACTGAAGGCCTCACTTTTGTTCTTTACTCTTGTTGAGCCATGAAGGGTCACAATTTTAATGACGTTATAGCATCTGACAGCACTGAAGGCTTTTTGTGTCACTTGTGTGAAAAAGTCTTGTAGTTTTTTGATGAAATTATAAAACCTTATTTCTTTAAAAGTCTACTTCTATCCATCTATTTCTACAAGAGAGACAAATGTCAGCATTTCAGGGTGCTGTAAAGACAAACTTATTCAAAGCTTGGAGATCCTTACACAGAAATGCTGTAGAGATGCTAGGTATTACTACAAAGTATTCAGACAGCAAATGTAATACTTTCCTTAAGAATCAAAGTGATGAAGAAAAGAGGTTGAAAATTAGATCTATAAGTCTATTATCAGTTTGGGAGAAAAAACAATTTGTGATGACTTTTATGGTAGCTTAATGACACATTTTTTAAAAGAGGAACATAACAGGCAATGGCTGTGATGGAATTGTACCAATAAATCGTGGCAGACAGTTCATTTTATTGAACAACACTTTGGCTATTGTGCTGTCTCATACACAGCAAAACCATTGAGGGTTGGGTGGTTGGTTGGTTTGTTTTTCAGTTAAGCTGTAGCTTGTACAAAATGTCTTAATCAGGCTGAAGTTTTATTTTTTTTGCAAGTTTCATATGGATCTGCTATGTCTTTTGTAAAACAAAGTGTTGCATATGCAAGACGAGATTTTTAAATATAAAATAATAGACTGTAATGAAGAAACCTACACAGCTATTTATGAAATTAGACAAGGTAAGGCAAGAGTTCTAGTATTGACTTTTAGATTTGCTTTTTGAAGCGGAGGTAGAACATAAACCCAAATATAAATTTGCAAGAACAATAGCTATCATTTCTGGAAACGAATCAAGGGATCATAGTAACATTTTGCCAACAAATCATATGCAATAGTTTTAAGTGATTTTTTTTTTTTAAATAAAGAGGTTATGAGTTTTTACTGAGAAATAAACACTGGAAAATTCCTTTGTTTGTGAGTGGTGGGTTTTTTAAAGTAAAAACAGAAAAGTGAACCGTAACGCTACTGTGAAATCACAGGAAAATATTGATTTCTCTAAAAATATCTAAAGTTCTTTGAACTGTGTATACATGTACATTAACCTTAAAAAATAGAATGAATAAAAAGAAGTACAAGGTCTAATGGTTCATGATTCATACACTGCTACACTAGTGTATCAGGAGTGTTTGCCCTTGGAAAGTAACACATGAATGTTATGAAACAAAGTAGTTTATCATCTTCAAATAAACTGTATGTGTCATGATGTATAGTTGTCTTGTGTGATATAGTGTTTTCTTCTATACATGTAAGTCAGAATTTACAGTAGTGTTATCTAAAATTTGATTTCCAAATTGCACTTAATATTTTTTAGGTTTTGTTTATGAAAGGGTAAGTAATTTTGTTCTATTATTTTAAAATTTGATACTGTAAAAGGAAAAAACCTATAATGATTATTTTTAAAAAAAATTATTTCCTAAGTAATAAATTTTGTCTGTCCACACAGATTAAATAGTTCTAGATGAAAATGTAATTCTGCCATTAGATACTACACTGAACTCTCTGGGAAATGTATGTGGGTGTCAAAGGACAAATTTAGGGAAAATGTCTGTACTTCACATGTACGAATATAAAGAATTAACTGTGTCAGTATAAGCCTTGTATGTACATAGGAGCTGTTGTGCTATTAAATTCACCCACTATATTCTAGTATTACAGTCTAATTTTTAATGTATCCTAAGAGTTTTCTTTTATCATTACTGTGCTTTGAGCAGATGGTTTTTATTGAACTATTTATTGACACTTGAGGTTTTTTCCTTCTCTGAGTGGTGAGTGCATTTTTATATCCATCAATACGTAGGAGTAGCCCAAATTATTACTTACAATATGAATTTCATCACTATAATGTGTCTCAGTCACGCAGGTCCATTAGATATCTCTAGAGTTCCTCATCTTCTGAAGTCTTCTATAACCCAAAGCAATTGTGGAATCTTCAGGGTTTTTCCCTGCTCTCGCTGTTCTCCTTTAATTTAGCACTAGTAGGTCTAATACAGATCCACTATGAAAACTGTTCAGAATGGAAGGGATTTTCAAAAGCATTCAGCTCTACTCTTTATCCACTGGAAGCAAATTCAAGCCAGCAGTGAGGCTTCTGAAATTCCCATATTCATGCACCTCCTCTCAAAACACCTGACTTCAGTTTATACAAAGTTTCAGATTTTCCTGATGCCTTTGCAAAGCAGCTGATTTACTACCCTAAGGTGTCAGTGGTTGAGTGAGATTTGCCATAAAAGATTTGTTTTTGGCCCTGAGTTCCAATACGTATAACTTGGGTTCTTTCATGTGGCTCATATAGCGTCCAGTGGAAAAAGCCCCTTTCCTATACTCCTGGGAGCCTGAGAGATTTTTTTTTTTTTTTTTTCCACATTGTCATGTTTTTCTGGGATTGTGTTTTATGTCTCCAGACTGTGGGTATAAACCCAATAGATCTCCATTCTCTCCCCTCCTCACCAGTCACTGTGAGGGCCCTGTCTCTGACCCTGTGCAAGTTTGAAAAAAAAAAAAAAAAAACACCTCTGTCTCACTGAGCTGATAAATTAAGGGTGAGATGATAGGCAGAGACTGTGTGGAAGAGATTAGGGAAACGCAAAAAATATATCGAATCTCTTAACTGCACAACTTTTGATGTACTGTAAGATATATGACACTGAAGTTGCAACCTGTGCATGTTCAGCCTTCCCAAATCAGGGGTGCTTGTAGCAGCTCTGCCATAATCTAGGAAGTTGTAAAATCGCCTGTTTTAATTCTACTCAGCTCCTTGGGCTGTGGCTGGAAAGTGCCTGGAATCATCACAGCTGTGTGCTTTTCCAACTATGTTTGCCCGACTGTCCTTCATGAGACTTTGTAAGTGTTTTCAGAGGCTTTGCTGTCACTGTTCTACAGTGCTTGACTGGGGAGATGAGTATTTTTGTCTGCTATGGGACACTCAGTGACCCTGAAAGCTGTTTGTGGCATAAAGAAGCCAGGACAGTCGAGTCGTCTTGCTTTCATGCTTGACAAAAATGACCTTTTAAAGCAAGGTGGTTTTGTATTTGTCCTGGTCTGCAGGTTAATTCAGTGCAAAATTATATTGTGCAAGAGCTTCCTTTATTTAGCGGGGAGTACTGTATGCATTGCCTATGCAAAGCAAGCATTTTTAATTGTTCGAACATATCAATAATACTTCTGTTAAAATATTTGCAGAGAGTGGGGTCTACAGTTTCTGTACGCTCTGATGTTTAATTCTTAAGGCTGTTTGAAAGAGAGATTGAAGATATTTTACTAGCAAGGGAGGTATGTTACTTGTTCTCCCCCAGTCTTTGAAAGGAAAGGCTATCTTTTGGAGAGCAGTGAAGACTGGAGATATTATTCTGACGGTGACAGCTTCAAAAAGTTACAGCTGATTTGTTTGCAGTGGAATGTTTCATGCAGACTTAATTCTACTGAATGCCTGCACGGTGCCAGCATTCACAATGGAAGGGTCTTTTTCTAATGACTTTCTTTTGGCACAGCAGTGCAGTTGTTTCCTGGCACTGACACCCAGTCCCATGCTGGGTTCTGGTTCTGCTGTCCCTTACCTGTTAGTTTACAAAGTAAACACTCATTTAATATTAATTTTAATAGTGTTTATAGTGTTTAATCATTGCATGTGTTAGGATTGATGTTAAATCACTGATAACAGCAGAACAGAAACTATTCAGCTTTGTCTGCTTGTAGGTGGTTTATTTTCTACCATGAACAATAAAGATGGTTCCTTTGATGTCTCTGCATGTATTCACCTCTCTCTGTGGACCTGGACCCTATTGCATGAAAAGATACTACTGTAAATGGCTTAGCATGGCTGTTAGTAGCCCCAGTATGGTGACTGGGAATTAAAACATGTATTTATAAAACTAGCAAAAGCTAATATGCAACAATACTGATTGTTAAAAATGGCATTAATTCAGTATTTCTTTATAAAAAGAACATATGGAATGATAACATATAGAGTGTGACTAACATTGTGAAATCTGAAAAATACCTTTTACATATGATATACCTTTAACATTTGCAGCTCATTGCAGATAAACTGCAATCAAACAGGTCTGTTGAGAAGACAAAATGCCCTGTAGGAATATCTTCAGTGGATTTAGTCAAGGATAGCATTACTGTTCCTGAAATGTGCAAGTTCTGAACACTGGTGTGTAAAGAGATAATGTTACATTGTTTCTCCTTTTTGTTTGTTAAAATCCAAGTTTCAGAGTATTTCACTTGGGAAAGTTTCTATTTCTGTCCAAGCACAATTTTTTTTAATATGCGTATCTTTGCTTAATGGTTAATAATAATATAGAGGGAGGTAAGTAATCAAGCTTGCAAAATCAATATTTTTACAAGTAATTTTCTTTAACTCCCTTTTTGTGTGTGCAAGATTAATTCTTGACTTGTAGAAATCATAGCTGTAAAACATGAAACAGGATTTTCAGTTAAATTACTATATCTTCATATTTCGCAACTTTTCAAGGAAATGAACTTTATTTTACTATCCATTTTTCATCATTGTGATGATGAAAGAACATAATGAAGGTTTTTATCTGTCTTCTAAATTGTTTGTCAAATGCTTATATTCAATACATGTTAACAAAGTATCTTTCATTCTATGAGGAAAACTTCATCTGTGTGAAGAGAGGGAACATATTTTTAGATTCCTTTATTTATATAAAAAGAAACATGCACAAATTAGTTTAAGATGTTTTTATAGATCTCTTGTGAGAAGACAGAGTATTTTAGGAGTGTTTCCAGTTTATATTTTTCTGTTAAACTGATTTTTTCATTTGTTAGAGCATTTGACAGAAGAAGTGGAGAGCAGTACAGCAGCGCACTTTCTTTTATTGCAAAGCATTGTTTAGACTCTAGTTTCTGGAAAATATTAGCCCTGTTATGAAGTCTGAAAACAGCAAGCTGCTGGTAAACTGTTTCTGGACATGCTGAAGAAAAGCCACATGCCTCCTGGGAAGCCTTTTTCAGACAAGCAGTGCCCACAACCGGGTGCTTTCTGGCTCAGCTAGGATTTTTGCAGGTGTTCTCTTGTGGATGTGGCCTTTTCTGTCTGAAATCCGCTACTTCTGCTGACACTTGTCAATTAACAAAGATGGATGGAAACAAACGCCATTTGAGTACCAGTAGCATAGCTTGAACTCTTGTACTCGCGTGGGAAGCCCCTGTGAGAAGATGGTAGCGTTTAGGAAATTTTGAGGGGCAGGAGACTGACAAAGGAGCATTAGTGCATTCACTCTAACATAGGTGCCCTGAAGGCACAACAGCCCCTGCTTATTCATCTGTGTGATGGAGGAGAGGATGTTTTACCATTAAATACAATCTTTGCCAAACCGTTCGGTACCTCATGGTATATATCCCCATCACAAGCCATGTTTCTGGACCGTTTATTTCTCTAGCATTTTGTGTCCGCTTGCCACCCTCAGCCTGAGCTCTCAAGGTCTGTACTGTCTTCCCCTGAATCCTACCCTGCTTGAGGTCCTCCTGCACATCCCCAGGGATGTAGGACTGTGTGAGGCAGAGGCCAAGTGTTGGTATTTTCTCCAGGTAGGAAGCTGTAAGATGAGGAAATGGCCTCAAGGTGCACCAGGGGAGGTTTAGATTGGATATCGGGAAACATTTCTTCCCAGGAAGTGTTGGGCATTGGAACAGGCTACCCAGGGAAGTGGTGGCATCACCATCCCTGGAGTGGTTTAAAAGATGTGTATTATAGATGAGGCTCTTAAGGATGTGATTTAGAGGTAGACTTGACAGTGTTAGGTTAACGGTTTGACTCCATGATCTTGAAGATCTTTTCCAACTGAAAGAATTCTATGATTCTATGAAGTGGGAAGTGGTAGGAGCCACGGTCGCACTTGGCACAATGTTATCATCCACTGATGTGCACTTAACACTGTGAGGCAGTAGCTATGTGCTTTGTGACTAGGGCTGCAAGCCAGCTCTTGAATTTAAGGTAAATAACGTTTCCAAAGGAATTCTCCCCAGGATACATGGGAAGAAAAAACTTCCTTTATGTTGAGGTGGATGCAGTAGTTCTGGCTTCATCTATTTGTTTTTAATAATAAAAGGATGTTTAGTAAGAAATACATGAGCAGATAAAGAAGCCAGTGCACTGCTTATCGGCAAAGAAGCCAACAGCTATAGACTAACCACATGGTTTAATGCAGCAATTCTGGTGATTATGTAACACATAAACTAAAGATGATATTACTGTGCTTGAACTGAACTGTGTTTGAGCTGTTAAGTCTGGAACAACAGTCTATTTCCTGAATTAGTTTGCCAATTTATATCTACTACTTCTTCCGTGAAATTTTGAAACTCCTGTTCTAGCAGGTGGTGTGGATTTTTGCAGCAGATTTCCCCAAATGTTGAATTTCTAGTGTGTGGATGACTTTGCTTAGCTAGACCTTTTTGTTGTTATATTTTGTAATGGTCTAAATTCATTTTGCTTGTTGATATTGTTGGAAAATGTCCATAATGTATAAGTGGGTGTGTACTTTGATACATCCTGTGTGTTTCAGCTCCAACTGCATATCCAAAACCTTTTAAAAGGAAATCTCAATGAGCCCCATGGGGCAGAGTAAATTATTACATGTGGTGAACTCTTAAGTCATAGACCAAGGTCATGGCAATGAGAGTGTATTTCAAAAAGGTTTTATCTGTGCTTGGAAAGCAAATGAAGTCTCTCATCATTAACTTTAGAATTATAGTTATAGGAGGATTTTCACTAGAGGTGAAAGATCAAGTTCATGGCGGACATAATGGAGTCTGAAAAGTTCTTTTGCAGACATAGTACTAGGGCATGAAACATTCACTGAGGTTTTCACATTATTGATGAGGAGTTTACAGCCTCTAATCTGCACGCTGAAGATCAGAATCATTGTAATTGTTGCCATCTATTGTGCCTTTATTTCAACCTTTTTAGACAAAAACAAACAACAAAAAAACCCAAAGAACACACACAAATTAAACAAACCAAACAAACAAGACACCTCCCAAGAAAGAAAAAAACAAAACACAACAACACAAACTACTAAAACAAAGAAACCCCTCTGCTCCCCAACAAACAAAAAAAAAAACCCAAAACACACCTCACCTTTTCTGTAATATTGTAAAGACTTTTAGAAAAATTTCCTAGTTTTGCAGCTGTGTCAGTTTCTGTCATAGCATAGAGGTGATATCTTCCTTAGTTAGTAAAAATGTTGCTTCTATAGAAGCAACCCTGGACTTCAGCAGGGCAAACTTTGACCTTTCAAGCAGTTGCTAGGGGAAATCCCATGGGCAACACTGCTTGAAGGTAAAGGGGCCCAATATAGTTGGTTAGCATTCAGAGACTGCTTCTACCAAGCTCAAGATCAGAGCATGCCGACACGTAGGAAGTCAAGGAAGGGAGCCAGGAGACCTGCGTGGCTAAACAGGGAACTGCTGGGTAAGCTCAAGTGGAAGAAGAGAGTTTATAGATCATGGAAGGAGGGGCTGGCCACTTGGGGAGAATATAAGGCTGTTGTCAGAGGATGTAGGGAGGCAACTAGGAAAGCTTAGGCCTCCTTAGAATTAAACCTGGCACGAGGGGTCAAGGACAACAGAAAGAGCTTTTTCAAATATGTGGCAGATAAAACTTAACACCAGAGGCAATGTAGGCCCACTGATGCATGAGGTGGGTGCCCTGGTGACAGAAGATACAGAGAAGGCAGAGTTACTGAATGCCTTCTTTGTCTTTGTCTACTCTGCCGGAGGCTGTCCTGAGGAGGCCCGTACCCCTGAGGCCCCAGAGGAAGGCAGGACAATGGAGGAGTTTGCCTTGTTCGATGAGGACTGGGTTAGGGAGCAATTAAGCAATCTGGACATCCATAAATCCATGGATCCAGATGGGATGCACCAGTGGGTGCTGAGAGAGCTGGCTGAAGTCATTGCTAGACCGCTCTCCATCATCTTTGCCAAGTCTTGGGAAACAGGAGAGGTGCCTGAGGACTGGAGGAAAGCAAATGTCACTCCAGTCTTCAGAAAGGGCAAGAAGGAGGACCCGGGTAACTATAGACCAGTCAGCCTCACCTTCATCCCTGGGAAAGTGATTGGAACGACTTATCCTTGGTGCCATCTCGAGGCATATCAAGGATAAGAGGGTCATTAGAGACAGTCAACACGGCTTCACCAAGAGGGAAGTTGTGCTTGACCAACCTCATAGCCTTTTATGAGGACATAACCAGGTGGATAGATGATGGCAGAGTGGTGGATGTGGTCTACCTTGATTTCAGTAAAGCATTTGACACAGCCTCCCACAGCATCATTACAGCTGAACTGAGGGAGTGCGATCTGGATTATCAAGTAGTGAGGTGGACTGCGAACTGACTGAAAGAGAAAAGCCAGAGAGTCGTGGTCAATGAGGCGGAGTGTAGTTGGAGTCCTGTATCTAGTGGAGAGCTTCAAGGGTCAGTACTGGTATTATTCAATATATTCATCAGTGACATGGATGAGGGAATAGAGCGTATGATCAGCAAGTTTGCTGATGACACCAAGCTGGAAGGAGTGGCTGACACGCCAGAAGGCTGTGCTGCCATCCAGTGAGACCTGGACAGGCTGGAGAGTTGGGCGGGGAAACATTTCACAAGATATAACAAGGGCAAATGTAGAGTCCTGCATCTGGGCAGGAACAACCCCAGGTTCCAGTATAAATTGAGGAATGACCTATTAGAGAGCAGTGTAGGGGAAAGGGACCTGGGGGTCCTGGTGGACCGCAGGACGACCATGAGCCAGCACTGTGCCCTTGTGGCCAGGAAGGCCTATGGCATCCTGGGGTGTATTAGAAGGGGGGTGGTTAGTAGCTTGAGAGAGGTTCTCCTTCCCCTCTACTCTGCCCTGGTGAGACCACACCTGGAATATTGTGTCCAGTTCTAGGCCTCTCATTTCAAGAAGGACAGTAAATTGCTGGAGAGAGTTCGGTGCATGGCAACAAAGATGATTAAGGGAGTGGAACATCTCCCGTATGAGGAAAGGTTGAGGGTCCTGGGTCTCTTTAGTTTGGAGGAGGCTGAGGAGTGACCTTATTAATGTTTATAAATATGTAAAGGGTGAGTGTCACGAGGACAGAGCCAGGCTCTTCTCGGTAACAACCAGTGGTAGGACAAGGGGTACTGGGTTCAAACTGGAACTCAAGAGGTTCCACTTGAATTTGAGAAGAAACTTCTTCTCAGTGAGGGTGACAGACACTGGAACAGGCTGCCCAGGGGGGTTGTGGAGTTTCCTACTTTGGAGACATTCAAAACCCACCTGGACACATTCCTGTGTAACCTCATCTGGGTGTTCCTGCTCCAGCAGGGGGATTGGACTAGATGATCTTTTGAGGTCCCTTCCAATCCCTAACATCTTGTGATTCTGTGAAGTGTAATTCAGTAAACCTAGATGATGTTCAGTCCGTAATGAATTAATCAAACCACATGTGCCTACAGTGATACAGTATTCCTGTCTTTATTTGTTGATAATTCATGTAAACCAGAAAGAACGGTGGCAGAAAAGCATAGTACAAGAAAGGTTTTTAGTGACCCAGACTAATGGTCAGAGGAAGTAGATATTCATTTGTCTATGTATTCAACAGACTTTCACATTTTGCTAGACTTTGTAGGTGTGCATGTGTGCATTTCAGTGGTACCAGCGAGCAATAGAAATCTGCTCTTTAGTAGAGAGTTGGAACTGTGTGCCAGCAGCGTGGGAATGGTTTTGCAAAGATCCCTGCTAATAACAGCACTCACTTCCTCACAGTGCTCAGTGTGTTGATGTAGAAGTGTTGAAATTTGCCAGTGATGTGCTATATTTAAAAGTAGAATATTAAGCAACTGTAGACAAAAATGAGTCTCTTCATATTTGTACTTTCACTGTCATGAAGGTTATTACATTTACAGGAAAGTTTCAGCTGTTGGGATTTTATTCAGAAATGTTTGTTTAGTCCTGGTTTCATGCCATTTCACTTCTAAGTAAAATTTGAGGTTTCGGTATTTTGTTTTCTTAAATGATCCTGTCTGCTTTAAGAAGAGGTATTCACTAAAATGTGCATTTGTTCCCTGAGTTAAAACTATAAATAACAAGTACATGTATTTTTAGCAAGTGATATTTTAATTTATTTGAAAATATAAACTAATTCTGCAGTGAAAAGATTTTATAGCTGCAACCAGAGAAAGCTCCAGGAATGACTCTCCGGTTTTATTCTTCTTAAGCAAATTACTTTGTTTCGAAATTAATGTGTTTTTAGAGAAACATTTTGTATATTCAATATGTGATTTCTTAAAAGTTCTATGAGAAGAGGAAGCATAAGCTGTGTTGATAGGGTACTTGTAATTCAATAAATGACAATATTAAAGTTGGATATAAAATCTCAGTTCTGATCTATGGATGTGTTTTATGCTCCTGTTTTAAAATGGCATGTAATCATGCAAGTTAGAAAATATATCCTGTAACATTTTTTTCTTCTGTAGTGTTAATGTCATATGTGTTATCTCAAAAATACTTACTGTATTTTCATTATCCAAATGGTTCATATCTGGACCAATATCTGTACAGAGTGAGACTTTCTATATAGGTTATGTTCTCTAAGGTATGTATTTTAATAATTTAGCCAACGGCCTCTCTTATATGTTTTCTCTTCAACCAGCAGTGCAACCTCTTCTGTGCAGTTGTGAGGCATTTCTGTTTCTAAACATAGTGTCAAACTTCTGTGACCTGTTGATACTAGAATGTTTTTGCTATTGATACCACTCATGTCAATGCTGCATGGCTCAATTCTGTGGAATTTATGACCTGTGAAACTGAGAACAACAGATGTTATTTCTAAGTATGGAATAGCCAGAAAAATATGCCATATTGTAAAGTGCTGTTCTCAAATCCATTAGGAAAATCAGTCACTTCGAGGCATCTCTGCTTCATAAGGGGTCTGCTGTCATGACCCTTTGAGTAACAAATGCCCATGTTGCTACGTTTGGTTTTTTGAACCTTCCTGTGACTCCCAGCAGATAAAACTCAGAATAGTCGTCTTTGTCTGCAAAAAACAACAAAATACCTGACTTGTACCCTTGATTTCTTAGTTTTAGTTAAATTCTTAGCATTTCCTTTTTTCAATTTTATTTAAATCTAGTGTGTTACATTGAAATTAGTTCATTTTTATAGGTAACAATTTTATCTCTTTTTAGATGTATATTAATTCAAAATAATAGCGTCTTCACCAGTTTTGATTTACTGTGTTCTACATAAATATGAAATCCTAGAACGTAATGATGCTTTGTAACCCAGGTACTTTTGTCAGTCTGACAGCTGAGCTCCCTGTGAGTTGTCAACAGGATTCAGCAGTGCATTTTTGTCTTCAGAGCAAGTAAAATTTTTCTAATTGTTTTAGCAGTATAGTTATGCTTAGCACCCTCCCAGTTCTTGCCCCCACCCCATTACTTTTGCATGTTGTAAGTCACTGTGCCCACTGTGTAAGCGTCCTGTCATGTCTCTAAGTGATCACACTCATTTTAATTTCCCTCCTCTTTCAAATCATCATCCACTTCTAGCATGTTTGTCTTGTTGATTGCTGATACAAAACCACACTGCAATCTGCAGTAGTCTGTTTCCCACACTGCCCCGTTGGAGTGGCAGTCAGTGCTTCTGACTTTCAAGAGATTATTTTACTTGGGCAAATCACTTGTTATGCTAATTTATTATACAGTAGTATCTTGTGAGGTAGATGGCTCATTTAGCAACACAGCAGGCTATGTTCATGGCTTCTTTACCAGTGTTTGTGGGTTGTTTTGTTTTGTGAATGGTAGGAGGCAAGAGTGTCTTTTCATACTCTTTAATGATTTTTTGCAAGCTAATGCAGATCTACCATACAAGCAGAATTTAAGATTTCCTGTCTTCCAAGCTTCAATTTGTGTGATGCAAGGCAGTGGAAAATTTCATTTTGTCAGGTTATTTCCCCTTGTAGAATAAATTGTAATATGCTGAGACTTTATTCTGAGCTCTCTCTCTTCTTAGATATTTTTACAAAACTTAAAATAGTAGAATTTGATTTTGCTGTTAATTAGCACATGCCAGCTGCTACCAGCAAAAGAACACCTGTGCTGTTAGTGAGGGTACCAAGAAACTTTGGCATGATTCTTCTTCTCTATCCTGATGTAAATCAGCTATTCTTTCATTGAAATCAAAGCAATAGTACTGGGGAAGTGAATGTAAGAGTCACAAATGAAAATGTGGTCTATATGATTTGTAGTAGGTGGATTGCAGAAGCAGTAGTTGGTCTTAGCTGGTCTCTTTATGTGAAAGTGTGCACTTGACATAAAATGCTAAGTAGATATATCAAGTAAGTATGGTACTGCACTTTTGTCCACTGTATTCTCGTATGTTAATTACTATCCTTTTGCAAACATGGTATTTGTTTCAAATAAATGAAACTGTGCCTATAAGTGAAGTGTGCCTGAAGTGAAGACAAGTATCAGCATTGTTCATGCTGTAAATGCTTCTAAAGATGGGAGTTTTATTTGTGGATTAAGTGTATGTCATCTTGAATTTAATCGTACTTATCTTTCTTTAGGAAGTGTGTTCATCAGGAAACTTCACTAAGCTTTCCCTCTATCTCCTTATGCAGTTATTACAGGAGTATAAATCATTTTAATAACTGACAAGCTGTGTAATTACAAGATAAGAAATAGAGCTTTGCTTGGAGGAAATGTGGAGTTTGTCCATCTCCATTCAGAAGCCTATTTCCTCCAACTTTCACTTGAGGTAAAGGCAGCCTCCAAAACCCAGGAGAAAGTAGCTTATGGTGTGTTCATACATAAAGAAATGAAATATCTAGATAATGAAGAGCTACGTATTATACATATAGTCATCAGTGAACTATAGAGCTATACTGTTAAATGTCCTGATAAGAAACAACAAGATGTAATAGCTGTATGTACAGCCTTTCGTATATATGTTGAAATTAGAAGTCCTAGTTAAAATTTAGTACTTTGGCAGGTTTAATGGTTTTGCAGTGAGATCAATGCTTGAACTATATCTCATTTAAGATATTGTTCATTAACTCCCTTTGGTATAGATTGACTAGGTTCTTGGAAGAGTTCCAGATGTTGTTCAGGATGTTGTTACTAATGTCTAAAATGGCTTTTTCTCTGTTCTACTGTAATGACAGATGAGAGATACTCTATTCCATTTCCAAACTGGGTGCAGTGTTAATGTGGGTTTTGTTCGAAGACCTTTTTTCTCTGGAGTTTGTTTTCATATTTGATTTGTCTGTGTATGGTATGTTGGCATTCCTATCATGCTACAGTGCTCACTTCTTCCAGTTGTTGAATTTTTGGAGAATGACTGTGGGGAGTTTTATTTATTGTTAGAAAACTTCAGTGAGTAGCTGTAATTTTTTAACAGTGCAAGGCAGCATTAGCTACCAATGTTAGGGTCCCCAGAAAGCATAAAAGAGTACTTAAAGTAAACAAAGGAGTATTTATGTTCTGTAGCATTTGCTTATTTGCCGTTGGAGTTCTGGTGATGGCATATGGCTTTGAAAATAAGTCTCTAATATGTATGTCTAAGCTGTAACTGTAGTATTTAAGGCAATCCCACAAAAATGTGCTTTTAGACACTGAGAGAAATATTTGTTAGAAGCTATATCTATATCCTCTGTATTTTCTATCTTTATTATGTAGAATTATCATGGGGTTTATCTGCTTTATTGACTGATTATTTCCTGTGTATATTCTGAAGTAGATCTTACATATTCATATGCAGAGTATTATTTGTTGTCAGTTTAAAAGGAGTAAGGGGGAACATAAGTGTGGGATGCACAGTTCAAATTCTATGGCACCTGAAGGCAGTGGGTATATAATTAAGCATTTACAATGCATAAAATACTGAAATTAAAATTCTGCCTAGCCTCTACCTCTTCATTTTGTATTACTCATGTTAATGTCATCTCCACTCATGCAATGACGTGCTATTTTTTAAACACATTAGTCTGACCTGTTTTACTTTAGAATGCTTTTCTTATTACACTGCGGTTAATTTTTCTGCAGTAGAGTATGTATTAATAAATACATTAGTTTTTTAGTGTGGAGGTATGGAATATTTTGTGACTTTCTTATTCCTCTTGTGTAAAGCTGCGTAGCTGCTTGTGAGCTGCAGCAGTCACAGAACTCATCAATTTTACTGTAACAGATACCAGAGCAAAGCTGTTCAGAGAAACCTTTGCTGAGCAAGTGTTGTGTGTAGAGAGCATACAAAACAGTTTGATGTCCTGATGCTGCTGGTATTTAAAAATCTAATTATTTAGACTAACCATCATTCACTCTGACAACATACCTGCTTGGTGAGAAAGCAAAGGAACTTGCTTCAGTCATTCAGGAAAAAAAAAGCATAATATATTTCTGAATATCTCAGAAGTATGATGAATTGTTATGAAGTTTTTCACTGATGCTATTATGTAATTAAATCTAGTGGAGCATGGGTTCTTTTCTTCTTGATCCAACTGTTACTGTGCATTATGAAACTGCTGAAATATGGATACATTGGGGTAACTTTTTAGTATCATTCCCACTGACAGTGGAATGTTACGGCTGGAAGAAAGCAGAATAGATGTGGTGTGAGAAATGAAGAAAAAGAAAGTAGGATGCTCTGTAACAGCATGATCCCTAGTAAAGTTTAGCGCACAATTTTCAAACTACTTCTGTCTGTAGCACTTTTTAAAGGTTTTGTCAGGTATCTGTTTTCTTTGGGAGCTGATCTGATACAGCAGGGTTTTTTTTGTGGTTTCTCCAAAGCTCTGTTCTGAACACTTAAAAAACATCCTTAAATTAGGCAAGGTTAAATCATAGGGCCCTGCCCTTAGAAAAGGATTGGAATCTGAATTTACTCAGTGTCCATTCTTTTTATAAAAACTCGCTTGTGCCAGTGGAAAGGAAGAAAAGGTGTGGTGGTTGTCTTGAAAGAAAAAGGACACCCACACAGAAGTATCTCTTCCTTATTGCTATTGTTATCTGTCAACCCTGGGTTTTAAAATCGATGCTGCTTGGAACTACATGGCTGGGACATGCTTACTGCCCTCAAAAAATACACGTGAAATTTTTATTTCTTCTGGGTCTAAATGTCTTGATTCTTTCTGTTGCCAAGTGCAGGCAGTAAAAGTGTGTGCTGGGAACACCTGGGGTGTAGGAGCATCAATGCAACAAGGACGTAGGAGCATTGGTGTAGGAAAAGGGCCTTCTGCCATAGGGCTGCCTGCAACAGTTCTCGTTCAGCTGCCAGTGCCACATCTGATATAACCTGTAGTGGTTTGGGGAGGATGGGAATCTGACAGATCAGAGTTTGTGGCAAAACCGAGGTAGCCTCTGGTGGTGGGAGACCCTGGCCTTAGAATTAAACCTTCCTTTCTCTGTGTTAGCCACCTGCTTTACCCCTGTGGGCTCAGTGCTTTGTGAGCTGCCCCATTTCTAAGCCCAGAGCAGCCACTTGGACACTTGGCTGGGTCTGTTGCAGTTGTCAGAGGGTTGTACCTCAGGGATAACACTGCTGGCAGCTAAAACTTATGTCAGTGAATTAGTCAAAGAGAGTGTTTGGATATTTGAGTCATTTTTTTGTAGACTTTTAAAAACATGATCTGATCATGCAGTGTGTTGACCTTTCAATAAAATCTTCTATAAATCCACCCATTCCTTGTCAGTTTTTTTTTTCTTCTGTTTGCTTTTGTCACTTCTTCTTTCCTGAATTATTATTCATTAGCTTCTCTGAAGAGATTAACAGCTCCTTAAAACAGGATCATGTGTATTCTGGTGTTCCGCGTGAAAGCGGAGCTGAAGAGCGGAGAAGCCGCAGGATCCCTGTAGAAATTTGAAGACAATTTTGATACTCTAGTCCACTCAAAAATCTGCTGATACTGTAATGTTTTTTCCCTTGCCAGGACCCTCCTTGCCTGGTGTCATTTCTTGAGCTCTCCTGGGATGAGATTAGTCTAAAACAACAAAGTAGCCAGATGTCTGGTTCTGAGAGAGTCCCAGAGGCCAGGGTATGGTAAGCAACAGTAATCGCTTGAGGCTGAAGATCAAAGTTACCTGAGAATTACTTATGGGCACATACTATGTGTTGTTCCCATTATTAACAGTCTGAGAAAATTTGTATCCCTAATTAACCCTTTTGTTGGTTAAATTTTCTTGCCAGTGCAGTCCTCTCTGTAATAACTATTTGTTCTTTTTGGTACTGTTACATAAGTAGATGCTAGTTAAAAAAAATATGCTATACTCTCATAGTAGCAAATTTATGTAACCCATCCTGATCCTTATCATGGTCACTTGTAAATGTCAGAAGTTAGCATGATTTCTTTTTTTTACTGTGCCATCCTTAGTGTTGGTGTTATTCCTATCCAGAACTGTATCAACAACAACATTTAACTTGTCAGAGTAGTGGTTTTAGTTCATTGCTTCCTAATCTAAAATTGAATTAGAATCTAATCCCAGAGCCATGGCCCCTGCACGTCACTGTTTTTTTCTGATAATGATATTTTTAATGAAATGCTAGTTAATATTGTTAGTGAACAACACTTTTTCATGTTATATACTCTGAAATAACCTAAGATTGCAAATGCTGCCTCTGAATTCTTGTAATGCTTTTAGAATGAGTGGCTCTAGGAGAGAGAAAAACCTGATTGCAGCCTTCTGTGTTTATCCGCCAGGTAAAAATATCCAGGTTCTGAGTGGAATGTTTGCTTTACTAAATGATAATATTGACTCCTGTTGCAGAATTGAAGACTCAGAACATTTTTTACTAGCTTTTAAACAATAAACTGTAGTTATCAGAGATATTTGTTGTTTGTTATGACTGCTACAATTTTGCTTTCTTTAGCATGGTGTAATGTTAATATGTGATAAATACTGCATGTGTATGTCTGAGTGGGAGGATGTGAGTCTCTGGTCACAGTGAATGTGCTTGCAGTTTATTGCATGTATTATGTGTGTTTAACAGTTCTAAGAGACATTTTTGAATGAATAGTGAGTGAGGAAAAGATCCCTGGAGTGACTTAAAGGACTGAATTGATTTATCTGTTTCAGTCTTGACAGTCTCTCTTCGAAACATGTTACTTGAGCAAGAAACCCCAAAAGCTGACCTGCCTAGAAGTCAATTATTGTGCTTTTACATGTGAGAGAAAGGTTTTCTGGTGATGCAGGGATATTTAACCCTTCAGACCCTATGGCTTTCAGGAGGTGTAGCCTTGCAGTAAAATCTTCATAGGATAGAGACAGGTACTGTGATTCTGAGAGATGTGAGGGAACGGGGAGCTGTAGGAGGGGTTCACAGCAGGAAATAGCTGTTCCCTTGTGGATGCTGGCACTCCAGATTTTGCATAATTTGTTACTATTCATGTACCATAATCCAGGCACAGGGGCCTCACTGTAACTGCTTGGGAGCCACATACTGCTCAAGAGATTCTGGCAGGCTATCCTAACATAGAGGAAACAGCTTTTCATGACATTTGGATTCTGCTCTGCACAACCTTTGTTGTGATGTGTGTTGTTTTTTTGTGGCTTGGTGTTGGGGTTTTTTGGTTTGTTTTTGGTTTGTTTGCTTTTAGTCGTTGTTTTGTTTTTGTTCCCCCCTCCTTCTCCCTTCCTTCTCAGGTGTCCCTTCGGGAGGTATTGCAGCAGTTTTGGTTGTCTGCACTGCTCTGTTGAAGGTCACAGTCAGAACTGAAATAGGTAACATCCAAGTATCCATGAAGTCGTGTCTGCAGTGGCCAGCATGACCATCTTTCCAAAGCCTCACGCAGGCAGCAAGGTGCTTCCCGTGAACGTGTTGAATCTGCAGCTGAGGTTTTGGGAGAGCACTGCTAGATGGATTTGCAACATACCTGAGACAGAAATGCATTTCGCTTCATTCTCTCTTGTTATCTGCTTAGAGTTCTTGGGAACCATGCCACAGCTACTGTGGATAAGTAAGAATGTGACATAGCAAATACTAGATTAGTGTATAGAAGCAGAAGCACTACCATCTCTTCCTTTGTTTTCAAGCGCGTAAAACTCCCAGAACTTTTGATCAGTAGTGCCACCTCTTCTGTTTAGAAAAGTGACTGAATCTGAGATGGTGCAGGGGACTCAAAAGCAGTGCAGAAACAAAGAAAAGCACTGCAGAGCTGCATTTCCCTGGCAGATGCCAGGTACTTTATGTTGAAGGATGCAGTTATGAGATGCTAGTAGTTATTAAACCGGTAATTGGAGTTTGAAACTGGTGAAATTAGTGATACCTTCTGCCATTAGATTGTCACCCAGTTTCTTGTTCATGTAGCACATTTCTGTTCTGTGCCAAGAAGTGTCTTAGGGACCAATAAAATAATACTTCATTTGGACTTGAGGAAAAACAGACTTTAGAGCAATTTAGGTGCTTTACTGGGCTCAGAAGTAGGTGTAAATACGTTATACAAGCTGCATAAATTTGAGTACGTTAAAGTGTCATATTGCATATTAACAAATACTGCCTAATTCTAGGTACTTCCATTACAAGAGAGTCTTTGTGAATTTGAAATAACTTTTGTAAAGGAAAAACATAGAAACTAAAGAAACTGTCCCCTACAAGTCTGTGGAAACAGTGTTCTTCAGCTAGTGTTGACAGTCATCTGGAGGTTACAGGGTGGTATTTGTTCTGCTGGTACCGCTATGTATGGTAGGTAACAATTGTCTGTTGTGTTAATGTACTTCTCTCTGATATTTAAGAATAAAACCACGGGAACTGTGTTATCAAAGAGCAGGGAGTGTACCAGTAGTCAGGAGGAACAAGTCTTGCAAATGAAAAAAAAAAAAAAAAGTGGTTGAATTGAAGGATAAATAGTGCAGGAAATTAAAATATGTCATCAGCATGGACCTAATAATTTGTTACTTCAAGGAAATACATTTTTTATGGTGATGTTGACATATGAATTATATTTTAAACAATATGTATGTGTTTTTGTCCATACTGCAACTTTTACATTTAGTAATTTCAGGAACGTTCACTGTTTTAAACAGCCCAACACAGCCTGAGCACATCCTGTATCAGGACCTTAAGCTACAGCTATTTACTTATCTGAGCCATTGCAATATTCTGATCTTGGGCTGTGTAAAATCAAATTTAAAAAAAAATAACCTCTTATTGACTTCATTGAGACATAAGTCTGATCTAAAGGTCACACCATGAAAGAAACAGAAAAATCTGTATTTCCATTCACAAGTTTATTTCTATTCGCATGTTCCATTCACAACAGTTGAATTCCCAAGAAAAATTATTAAAGTAGCTGATGTTGTAGCTTTCTGTTGTCATCAGCTGGCAGTGTGTCTATCAGCACAAAGCATTCACCACCAACGGCAGGAGCTACTTGATGACTTGATTATACTCACATTCTTTGTAGAGAAGTCTTGTTGAATTCCTGATTTTCTGGCCTGTCTGATACAACTTGCTGTTACTTCAATTTGTGGAGTTTTTGACCTATAATTTGGAGAAGGAAAGAAGTTAATTAAAAAACTATGAGTGTTCAAAGCATTTTTTGTCTAATCTCTCATAATTAAAAATGTCAGCTCCTTTTCCTGGTTTATGGCTAACCAAAGTAATTTGTATTTAGAGGAGTTGAAGGAGAAAAGCTGTAGTTAATGTGTTAAGCACTATTCAATTTTATGTCACCAATGTGATGGTAATTGCATTGTGGGGCAAAGGAGGTGGTTGGAAGGATCACAAGATAGTTGACAAAGCTTTTTCTCCCTAAATTGCAGGTTCTAAAAGTCTAAATCAAGTCATAGTACATGTATGATCTTGTAGTCGTGTAAGAAGGCTCTTGACTATATTAAAATATTTTGCAAACCCCTAGGTTATCCTAGTGTTTCATCAGTGACCCTTGTGACCTAGAATAAATTCAGTGCAAGGAGTTATTTTGAACTGTGCCTCTCTTCCCAGTTCAGAGGGGCATGCTGCTAACAAGTTATCATGACTGTGGTGGCAGAAGGGAATGCCTACATTGTGAAAATTAATTGCTTGTAAGCATTTTTTTTTTCTAATGTGTCACATTTTTCATAATATTATAGTTTTTGTTACCATGATGTAGTTAAGGAATAGTAATAGGCAGAACTTCCATAACAATTGCTTTCTAAAATATTTAAATTATATAGCTAGCATAATTTTACATGGTCTTTTTCTGACAGACTATTGTGACATAGATTGCTATGCATTACACTTCTTCGTACTGATAATATAATAACCGAGCATTTAAAATAAAATATGATACTGCTTCTGAATATTCCCTCCTTTGAAAGAGCTAGATAAATGAAAATTAATGAGGTTAGGGAAATTATGCTTCACAAGTGATCAAGAAAATCTGGCTTTGCACAGTCTACAAAACATGATTTTAATAAGACACTATTATGTCTGTTGTGCCTTCCATTGTTAAGGGGATTAGAGAATCTGTATTTTTAAAATGAAATTAAAAGTTATATTAGAACCAAAGTATTTTTTCATAGTAGTCTTTGGGATTGTCTTGTATGATATGAACAAAATAGTATCTTTTATTTGCTAATGTATTTGTTTTTTCTTCTTTCTTGTGAAGTACTTGAGCTTGTACTCTTTACAAGCAGCATATATACTGTAGATAAAAGGGTTCACAAGGTAACTGCGTTGAAATACACTGCATAGTAAATCTAAACATTTTCTCTATTTACTGGGGTCAATAAAAGGACATGCAAATTAGTATTCCAAGTTGTAGTTTGCTACCCAAAGCATTTAAAATGCAGGAATATTTCTTGGATATTAAGAAATGTTGGTTGGGAAGGGTAGTATCATTATAAGCCACCTTGAAATCAGATGGTTTCATGGGTCTTGCATCTGAAATCAGCACTATATGATGATTCTTGGAAGTTTTTTATATGTGTGTTTGTACAGCTGAAACCTTGTCATGTGCTCTGTTCCCTAATCAGTAGCTGTGTCCTGCATGGTGGCAGACCTTGTACCACACTGTCAAATAGTTTTGCTGCTGAAAGTCTTCCAGTGTTGCAAAGCCCAGAAAGAATGAGCAAGCCAACCTGAGCCAATTTCCTTGGTTGGCATGGCACAGAAATAGCAAACGCACATGTCAGTTGGGTTTTTTTTGGTTTTTTTGGTTTTTTTTTGGTCATTGTTTTGTTGTTGTTTGTTTTTTGTTGGTTTTTTTTTTTTTTTTTTTTTTTAGCTCTTTCTTTCAGGGAGAAATCCATAGGCTAGGTGGGACTGAAAGGTCCATCTGCAGAGCAGTGCTTTTGTATGTGAAATTTTATTTCAAGGTCTGGTTCCTGCTGGCAGCAGTGGTAGGTTCTCTCACAAACCCGAGGCATTCCAGAAGTTAAAAGGCAAGGAGTGAGTCTGCTGGAAATGACATAGAAAGGTACATTCAAATCATAAATAAGGGACATGCAGCAGGTATGTTAAGCAGACGTGGAAAAATGGATTTGTGTCTTTTGTGGGAAGGTAATTGGGCACGGGGGCTCGGCGGGTGCTGGCGCGGCCAAGGCGGGGGCGACTGCCACAGGTTGATGGGCAGGTGATCCAGCAGCTTCCACCCGTGCCGGCGCAGGAGGCCTGCCTAATATGCTGTCTGCCCTAAGGGCCTGGGGGAACACAGTTGGATTATTATGTTAATGCCTGAGCCTGCTGCCCTCTTCCTATCCCAGCTGGGCTCCCTGTTGTTAGGAACTGCTTTGCTCTGACAGTGGAGTAATATACTTCATGATTGAAAGGGCAAAGGGGCTCGCAAGAAAAAAGAGCAGGCCTGCACAGATATGTTAATGAAGGGGGGAAGACTGTAGGAGAGTTTGCACGTAGGTGCAGATAGGAAGTTTATTAGGAAATGAGTAAATCTGCTAATTGAGTTATTATTTACAAGTCCCGTTTTCAGATTTGTTTCTTTGTGCATTACCCCTCCTAATGCTGATATACAGTGAATTCAAAGTGCTTACCAAAGCAGGCACTTAGGTTGATTTATTTTAAACCAAGGTGCTATAATACACTGGTACCAGTGTACAATGCTGACAATGGTGTATTTTTCAGGACTTTGATTACTGTTTCATGCTCTGCTGCTATATTGCTACACTACAGCTTATAGCAGTGATATGATTGTTTTATATATTGTAGATAAGTATATCACTCTGAATTTTGTTGATACTTCCACAAGAGTCAGATATAGATACTGATTATAGATATATATTTGTTATGGTGTTAGAGCAAATTGAACTTGGATTTGATGACATGGTTACTATGTTGTGGTATTTTTCTGAGGTCTTTTCTGCAATAGAATTGACTAAACAGTGACTTGCTCTTAGAATGAATGTATGTGAGAGAGATGAAAATCCATCCTGTAAATGGATTATTTATTATTTATTTTACCTTGTGATGATGATATAGCCTGGTATTCAGGGTCCTTCTCCATCTTCTATCAAGCTTCTCTCAATGGCAAAACTTGACTCAAAATACCAACCAGATGTGTTTTCTAACATCCTTATTTGTCTGTTTTACCGTCAAAGTGCTGATCACAGGCTACTCAAATAAATAGCTGTTAACCTAAGTTAAGCTTTTAAAAGTGAGAGCTGTTCTAATGAAGTACAGCTAATGTGTCAGAAATAGAGTAATTTGATAAGTGAAGTGCTGTCCTTGTACATCTGGTACTTGATATTTGTGTAAGATGCGATTTCTGATTGCTTCTAGTGTATAAGGAGACTTTTCCTACTCTTCACACATTTTTTTGCTTATCCCAATTTTGGTCTTTTAGTTCTGTATTCATATTTATCGCTACTCTGCATTGCTTTTAAGAAGATATGTCTGTCTCGGAATCGGGACCTCCTGTGGTTCAGGGAAGTTGGCAGTTCTCACACTTTTGACCTGGCAGTTGTGAATGTACTTCTTATGCAGTCTTGTCCACTTATGTATCATAGGGCATCTTATGTTACTGAAATACTTTAAGCTGGAAAAGGATTCTGGGTCTAGATTGCTTCTGCATACTTAGTTTGGTCTGACTGTGTAGATACAGGATGTTCTGGGCTTAATTGGCACAATAAAGGACAATTTTGCTTCCATACTCCTTTCCTCATTGGATGCCCATGATAAGTAACTGTCACCAAATAGTTAAGTATCTGTGTTCTGCTAGAGCCTTTGTACTTAAGACAAAATTATTGATTTATCAAGTTCTTTGTGGGCAAGTCAAAATGCAGTGGCCTTTTCTACAGCTTATCAGTAAGGTTAGAAGGTAGTTTTAACCACAGATTGATGGAAAATAGACACATGTTGCAAAAGAAGTGTTTTCCAGTTGAAGGATTTTTTTTCCAATAATTGCATTTTTATTTGTCTTTCATATTGTGTATGCTCTAGTTCTTTAGTAATTGCTTTAGAAATAGGGAAGTTGGGTACAAACCGTGTTGAGTTGGGAACTTTTCCATTCTTCTTTTTTTTTTTTATTTCTTTGCCCTGTATGCAATTTAGACTTTGTAGGAATGTTTCCACTTTCTTTCAGGAAAATCTGTATGTAAATAGTTTGTTTCAGGTTAGGTTAACCTGGTTCAGTTTTGCAAACAAATAATTTTGATATCTTCCACGTTTTTGCTGTAACTTAGGGACTCTGTCCTTTTATTTCTCTTGATAAATGGATCTCCCTGGCTGTACCTTCTCAATGCATCGTAAGAATTTAATAACAGTGCTGCATTGTGGACCAGCTGAAAAGCTTTGTGCAGTGACAAACATGGACAGAGGCCATGTTCCTTGAGGCAACAGAACAATTCAGCTGGAAGAAGCAAAATGTTAAATGAAATGGTAAAAAAAAAGACAATTTCAATAATTGTATGAGAAGTCATGATCCTAGTGGGAGGGAACTTAGTTTTAAAGCAAATGTTTAAATACTGGAATATCTCTAATGCTGGGTATTCCAGTTTTCAGCCAACTCTGGATGTAAATGGAAACTGTAGAAGCTCAGTGAATGCTGCCACAAAGAACATGTTCAACACAGGTAGCAACTTTGTGACCTTTGCAGTAACGCAAGCTTGTGCATTTCTTTGGCTGGCACCCCAGCACAGTGTTTGGTGAGCCTCTGCTCTCCATACAACCTGGGTAGAATTCTGTACGTGTAATCTGTAGGTTTTAATATTTTCTCTCAACCTTTTCTTCAGAGAAGTAGTGGTTATGCAGTATTTTGTCCCATCAGAGAATAAATTAAATTACTTCAAAAAAGTAATAAATTACCTTTAATTTAGTTGAGTTACTATGTATTTTATGTTTAAGTAATATATATATATATATGTGAATGAAAATTCCAAATAACAGTTTCAGCCTCTTTGTTGTTCATGATGTAGTCCTACTGCTAGCCAAGTAGTTGTGAAATCAAGTCCCTAACCTAGACTTGATTGGTATTTGAGTATTAATCCTTGTTAATGAAGACTAGTCCCTCTACCCCTTTTGGATTGGAGGATATAGCAGGTCTCTTGGAAAATAGGGGCAACTAACTGATTGGAATTTAAAGATTTTTGGACATACTTCAAAAGAAGGATGGTGGTAAATACCAATGTTGTAGTTAGTTTTTTCTTTTTTTCCTCTGAAAACAAATTTGGAATTTCAGTTGTTCCTGATCTACTGCTGAACTCCTTGGGCAAATTTTGGGGATGTGTAGTATGTAAAGATGCACCTTTACACACTTTCTCAGTCTGTGTATGTGTAAACTACTTCTAGCTATGCTTAGATGAATTGTTGATTTAGATGACAGGAGTATCTGAGCAGCATTTAAAATAATGCAGTTGCATGTGTCAGGGTTGTTCCTTTTTTACCTTCAGGCAGCAACTGTGGTGCTGGTCTCTTCCTTGTAGTATGCTGCTTTTATTTTCTTTAGCTTTCGGTTTCTGTCACAACATTGCAGTATGCAGAGCTTTGGCTGGGGTTGGAAAAAGGGAATTTCCAGTGCCATGCAATACTGGTTTACAGTAAAGCTTAACCTTTGGGCTAGATTGGGGGAGAAGTAACTGTGCTACTTTGAGATACAGACAGGTGTTTGTTGATGAGATTAAAATCTCCATATCTTTTAACTATGACTTGTGACACATTCTGACATGAGTTCCAGAGATTTCAGTTCATGGACCTGTGCAGTGGGCCACTTTCCTTTTATAACGTTTTACAAAGCTGGTGCTTCAGCCAGCCTCCCCATACTGTGGCCTTCCTTACACCAGTGTTTTATTTCCCATCTCCTGGCATTGTACTACTAATAGTGAAGCTGTTCCCAGTGGTAGTAGTGACAGAGACTTTAATAATGATGCCATTCTGAGCTGGTTTGTATGACATAGCAGTTAAAATGTCTGGTTCTGCTACTAACTGCCCAGAAAGCAATATGACAGTGGGATATTTATAGAAAAATACTGGTGCAGGCACAGCCTTACAGTTAATGCAAAGGGCACCTTTTAAAAAGTGGCCTTGTGCTTTCATTTCACTTCAGCAGGGAAGTAATACTCTTTGGAGTTGTGGGATGCATTGTTTAACTAGACCTCTAATCATGTTATGGATGATGTGTCTCCAGGAGAATCAGGGGACAAGACCTTTAAGTGTTTTTATCACAACTTAAGATCTCAGAAAATGTGAACTTAAATAAAAGTATGTTTGGGAGGTTGTTATTGCTCTGTATCCCTTTGAGAATACCTTCTACAGTAATATATATAGATATGTGGTGTTTTGGTGTTTTGTTTTTTTTTTAGAGAGAAAGTCACTTACAGTTATGAGGTGTTTGACCATAAGAGAAGATCAAGTTGGTAGAGTTACTTGTATACAGCTGTTCAGCTGAGCCTCCTTTATTAAATCGTTGTTCAGCAGTCCATTTGTTCTGGTGCAAGAGTCAGTATCTTCGCTGCTAAAGTAGTAAGCCTTGAGTAACTAACAAATACATCATGTGCCTGAAGTTTCTGGATAGACTTTATACCAAAGTGTCAGTGACTGGTTAGATTGTTTCCTTTTTGCTTTCTAATTGTGTAGCACTGTCTGTTTCACAGGTCAAATGTATGGCTCCTAAGGCTGATACTGTACAGTATATGGGTAGAAGGGGGAAGTTATCTTTTGTTTCCTTGTGTATAGGAGAATTATGGAAATGGACTTTCCATTTGGAGAAAAATACATATAAAATACTAGGCTATGTGCCTTCCCAGTAACCCAGAGATTTCTGGCATGGGAGAGCTGTATGGAGTTTGTGGAGGAGCAGGCAAGATGCCAGAGCATAGAGTTTTCAGATAGTTATGCACATATGTACTCAGCTTGAGAAAGTGTGTATTGTTAAGAGTTTGTCAGCTTTAAATCACTGGTTGCTCAAATGTTTACACTGGCACTGGGCAGTGACCTTAGTATTTGCATTTACAATTTTTAAGTAGAGGAGAGAGAAAAAGAGAAACTGCCTCTGTTTATTCATGCTAGTATTCAAATGTCCAATATACATGTTCAGGTTACTGCCCCATTGGGGCACATGATGTAGGAACCAACACTGGAAGGCACTGTGTCATGTGTGATTTTGTGTTTTATACTGCAGCTGATGGGAAGTCAGGAAGGTTAAGCTACAGCTTCAAGGTACCACTGGGCTTGGGGTATTGCTGGTCAAGGACTGTTTCACGCAAGGATGAAGTGAGAGTATTGGTGGCTGTCTCTGACACCCTTTCTCATTCTCCAAATCTTCACCTTGGCATCTGGAAGGGGTAGACATGAGGTTGCAAAAGATGTGTGTTGCTTACATTTGTGTTTGTGGATAGCCCTTTCTCCTGGTACGCCTTGTGAGCATTACACCAGTTTTGTATGCTACACAGCCACAGAAATGTGGTGCTGGTATTGGTGGATCTATGGTGTTTAGAATAAAACAAAGAAACTGCAGGCAAAGTGACTCAGCGTTGTACAGCTGATAGCCTGGGCTAGTCAGGCACTGTGTGCTATGTCTCATGAAGCATCTCATCTCTTCTGTACCTGAGGAGAGCAAGTCACCTCGTGACAGAGGTTCCCCCCTCCTGGCTTCTTTCATGTGATCTTTCTGATACTTCTGGTGAAGGCTTTTGCTTGCATTCTGCTTGGCTGTACAAGTAATCTGAAGGAAAATGATCCAGTCATACAGGACAATGTTGCTTTCCAGCCTTTGCTCAACATGGATTTCCTGTCACTAATTTATACATTAGTATTGATGGAAATTTGTGGACTGACACATAAATGTTCCTGAGTTCTGAATGCTTAATGTTTGCTATTTGAATTGTTAACAGATGTTTATGTTCTGGTTTTACTTTCTGGAAAAAAAAATATGTAATGTAGATACCTTCCTGGTCTTCAGTCTTCATCTCCTACTGCCTCTGGAGGAGAAATACCATGCTGCGCCTCCAGAACTCCCTTGAGTCATGCCAGTTGCTCACAATACAGGGAAATTACCGTTTTTAACAAAAGGGAAGAAAGCAGGATAATTTTCTTTCTCTGTCGCGGTATTGCTGAAACTGTTGGTGAAACAGAAATCCTTCAGTGGAGAGCACCAGATACACTAAATAAGTGCGTCTAAAACACCTGCCTTTTGACATCCTTTTGATGGATGGTTTTGTATTTGTAAATATTATTACCAACAGGCTGTGATGGTTATGAGGAACTAAAAAAATGAGAGAGTGACAGACTGATTTTCAACAGAAAGAACTTGGCTGTAGGAGGTCGGAGGCAATAACTCTCTGACAGCAGAGCCCCCAGCTTGTTTCTGTGCACTGCTGGTGGCAGAGTGCTGAGCCTGGCTGAAGCAGCACAAACTTGTTTGTACTGGGGTGACGGCAACCACTGCCAGCCTGGAACAGACCTGCCGCCTGTGCGCAGCTTCAGATCCACGGTTCAATGAGGTGTTTTAGAGGAAATTGTTCTCTGGATGATGTTCGCTTGCTGAAATGTGAACATGCAATGTATTTGTTATACCATTTCATTTTCTAGTGCATTTTCAGCATTATTTCCCTAAAACTGGTGCTTATTGAACACTGATGAAAAAAAGTAATGTTTTCATATTGTCAGCAAGGCTTTAGAAGTGGGTTGGGGCTTAGGTGATAGCTTTTTCACAGTTGTCAAATTGTGTTGGACTACAGGGAACATGGTAGAACATGGCAGTAGGTAGAAATATAATTGCCTCCATATATTGGTGGGGTTTTCTGTTGCTGTTCTTGGGTTTCTTTGGTTGATGGGTGTGCTGTGTGGTGGGGTTTTTTTGGCATTGTGGGTTTTTTTATTTGGTGGTTTTTCTTTTTTTTTTTTTGTCTCTCTCTTTTTTTTTTCTTTCTTTTTTAAGAGGAGAAGGTTATGTGTACAGTTCCACTCCATTAAAAATTAGTGTAATCTGCTATTTTAGGAGACTTTTCAAACATCAGTTCATAAGTTTACAGTTTTATAAGATTTCTCTGGACTCAAAATTTCATTGTTATCAAAGTCTGGTTTTGTTGTTGTTTTTTTTTGTTTGTTTTGTGTTTGATTTTAAAGGAAATACTACTGTTGAGGTGCCCTATTATGTATAGAACACTTGGGATCAAACTCATGTGTAAGATGCGTACGAGTGCTTCTGTTGAATTCAATATGGAGTACATATACACCTCCAAGGGTCAAATCCAGGCCCTAATTTGTTTCCCAGAGATGATGATGGAGTGTTAAAAAGGCATATGCTTTGCCTTTGAGGGGGCAATTGTGCAGCCAGAGATTTTGTTGAGCAGTTAACACTACCTCTTTTATTTTTGCCATGCTGTAGCAGGATTTTTATATGCATTTTAACAGTTATTTAAGAGTCCCTGTATGCTTAAAAAAGAATCTGAATATATGTGCCTTTTTTAGACCTGCATCATAACTAGGTTATTTCATCAATACAGTAGAATGACTGGGAGCTGCAGTTGGAACAATATGTAAAAATACAGCTTGTAAAAGATTTCCTTTATTAACTGTCATGATCCACAGAATATATGTTCAAATAAACGTTGTGTAATAACTAAATTTGAGATTAATAGGCCCCTAAAGAAACAGCGAAGTCATTCAGGATAGTCAGTGAAAAATAGCCTGTAAGACTGTAACATGCACATATTGTCCTGCTTACATGCTCTCTCTGGTGTCATTCCCATTTATCAATGTCGGCAGGCTCTGTTCTCATTAAAACACTCTTACACAAAAGCAACTTAATTTTCTTAAGAGAAGAGGACACCTGATTCAATTTAGTGCTCAAAACCAGGAACTTGAATATATATATATATATTTTTTTTTTTTTCCTGTCTGAACTCAGATTAATAGTTATGAACAGCAACACAGATTAAACCTTATTAGGTATATTTATATTCTGTTTGCAGTAACAGTACTGTGGCAAATAGCTTTCTACAGAGCTGTAACATCTTATTAATGGAAACAGCAGTTAAGACATGAGCTGCAGTAACACTCACATGAGATTTTATTTTTAAATAGGAGGTTTAAGGAGTTGTTTAAAGGGACTCTGCTGACTCATTCAAGCTACTTCTGATGTCCTACCTTCTTCCCTCCACCTTCTTGAACTACACTGATCTCTCTGTGTAGATAAAATTTCCTTTTCTGCTCTGTTCGGTCAAACCATTTCTATCACTTCCTTTAGTATTTTTTTTTCTCTCTTTCAAATACGAGACATGGATTTATTAAATTTTGCATTAAAACATGGACACTGTAAAATGTTGTACTACCGCATTGTGTTCTCTGCCCTCTACTGTGTAATCCGGTAGTGGTACTGCTAGAGTCGTCGTTTTCCAGCTCTTTTCTACTCTTCTGCGTTTTTCTGTCCTTCATTGTGTCATGTGTTAAATAGGATATTTAGTCTTCCACATGGTATTGTATGTCTTACTGGTGCGTGTTTAAAAATTATAAGGTTTTAACCACAAATACTTGTGGGCACACAAAGAGCAGCTTTGGGTGATGCCCAAGCTGCTTCCCTCTGAGATGTTTTGAGGCTGTTTCGTTTCATTGCTCTGCATCTATGGCCTTGGCCCTGGAACAGCCTTTCTGCAGTGGGGACAGCTTGCGACCAAACAGATCCTGGGGTGCACAGCATGTGCTCTTGCATCTGTGGGAGTGCCAGTGGGACCCATGTCCCGTGAAAGCTTAGGGTTAAGTACAGTTAAGAATGTTACCTCCCTAAAGGCTACCAAACGACACTCAAGAATCAAACACTCAATGTGGCATGTTTGTTTTGTTTTGTTTTGTTTGTTTGTTTGTTTTAAAGTATACCTGCTAGGGAAAAAGCCTTTTACTTTTTTTTGTGTGGTCCACGTGTAAAGCTGTAAGGCATAATTGTTCCTCTGTGACTCTGCAGTAAAGGAAGTTGTAGTTCCAGTTGAGCTGTGCATAACCATTTCATTCAACTCTTGCTGATAATGATAAAATGTCGCGTTTTGACCCAGGTGCTCCATATGTTGCCAGAGCATATTTTATTCTTTAATATAGTCCTGCTACATTGTTATCAAAAGATATCTAGTATGATAAATTCCAAGATAGTTTAGTTTGATACTAAAATAAAAGGAAATGGAACGGAGTTCAGAATGTAATCTGTATTTAATTATGTGGAAATCTAAGCATGTGTATTTGATTTGCTGCCCAGTCATCTGTACGTGAATGCTGCTTGTACTTGCTACTCCTTTTGGGTACCTGCTCATGGGGAGGTGTTTAGCCTCTTGGTCGTGACTTTCTTCTCTTTGTTACTAGTCTTTGTTGCTGTGAGGACTGTCTTGAATCTTCTTGCTGCCACTATTGCAAATCTTAGCAGTGTTTTCCATGCATATGTTTCATGATAAGTTGGGAGTTGAAGGGCTGAAGCTTTGCACTAGGCTCAGGTATGGGAAAAGGAAGATTTCTGCCAAGTGCTGCCAGATGGGTTTCCTTCAGAGGTAGGCTGGTTACTTCTCACTTGGGAGTGCTACAGGCCAGCCAATCCTCCCTCGAAATGCAGACTAGTGAGAGATTCCCTCAATCCCAGCGCCGTGCTGAGTTCACTGAAATCACACCTGCTAAGTGAAGCTAGTGAGCACCATTTGAACTCAAGTGGAGATGTCCATACTCTCTGTACTAGCCGTGTTTTAAGAGTACTGGCAGTCACTTTCAGTCTTCATTGTTTCTGAGTTGATGTAAACTTAAATAATTGGTCTGGTTGTTACTACTGTTGCTTTTGAATGTGGTCTGACCTTGTATTTCATTACATGGCTATGCATTTAGCTTTTGAGAGGATCTTACCATTGATTTTATAGAGAACTCTCTTCTCATATTAATGGTGAGTGCAATGAATGGTTTGCAAACACATGCAAATCTGAACTTGGAGTATTATGAGGACATCTAACTGTTCCCATCTTTTATTGTTTCATTTAAGCTGACTGCAGATAGTCTATCTGTTGAGGCACAAAAGGAGCAAATGCTAAAAAAGTTATAAAATAATAGTGACTAATAAATGTTTCAAATAAAAAATGAAGAGATTAGCTGTATTGTGTGTCAGCACTAATGTTTATTTGTATCATCCCCGTGAGGATCTCGGAGTGCTTTTTAAGCAATGAATTAATTTTGACGATGCCCTGTGAGGTATGCAGGCAATGTTATCCCTCTTGATAGAAAGGAGTTGGAAGCACAAACTGTTTAAATTCTAGGTAAATTTAATTACAAATTGGAGCAGTTGATTTGGTTTACTACCAGTTTGTTTAAGCTGAATAACACTCACAAATATAAGCCCCAGGTTTGTGGGTATGAGAGAAATCTACTTCTAAGTTTATTTTGCAGGAGAAATGTTTGTGAAGAAAACTGCAAATATAATACAGTAATTGACATGTGGAAGTCCTCCCTCATGGAGGCAAATAATCTGACTACAGATTAATGTATGGGCTTCCTTTTCTTTTGTCTGTAATGACCATTTACCATTTGCCATGGACGATTTCTGACACTGCATGGAAAGGGAAATAAACATCAAAAACTAGTGTACCCCTGGACCAATCCGAATTAGACTTTTGCACATGACTGACTGAATACCTGAAGTATATGATTTGTCTGAGATTGTTGTATTAGTACCTGTTATGTACTTGAGAATGTAAAAAAATCCCAAAATGTTCCTGGTGGGTCAGGAAGGAAGAAAGAAAATAAGTTTGTTGATGGCCAACATACGTGCCACCAGAACAATCTAGTATCTCTCCTTAGTACCTTTCCAGGTACAGAATTTATCCTGGCGGTGGAATTGGAGTGCATTTTAAGTAACAAATTTCATGTCTTTAAGTGATACTCAAAATCAGGATTGGCAGCTACTAATGTGGCTAAAACTAGATGCACAGGTACCTACTAAGGTATCCGTTCTTGCCAGCTAGTGCTTTGTTCTGTGTGCATTGTCGGAATGACCAGAAAAATGGTTGAGGTCTGTCCAGAACTGAAGTTATTTCTCTTGTGTCAGTAGACGTGGTCTGGCAGGCTCACCTGCACTGTAAACAGAGCTTGGTCTGGTAGGACCTAGGGTTTTTTTGACACATGGAGTTCAGTTTAGCATGTTAGGGAGGAAACAGCTACTTTTTATGCTTGCTACCCATTTTATGTGGACTTCAACAGCTTTCCTGAAGAGGATAAGTGATACAGTTCTCTGTAGGAGACAGAAATGCAGCTCTCACTCTGCATGCAAAATCTGCATGGGGAGGAGGGGACTATTAAGTCCTCCCAGCCTTCTGGTGCAGAAGTGAAGCGCAGATGCTTCTGTCTTTCAGTTCTTAACAGTTAATTTACATTGGTTTATATAGCAAAGACTATTTTGCAAGGAAGACATCTTCAAGTGTGCTTAAAAATGGAACTCTAGATCCTTCTTCATGGGTTCAGAGGCAGGATGTAATTAAAGCAACCTTTCTACATCTTTATCAGATTGAAGTGGTCAAATACAATGTCTGTGTAAGAGAATGGCACATGTCCAACAATTACCAAAGAGACTTGATAAACCGGATCAGTTTTTTTATTATAATTTATTATAATTATTCCATTATAATGATAATGGAAACCTTATGAGGAATATATTAACAAAAGATACATGCAAGGACGTCTCCCATATTGAAACTGACCCCTTGCAGTAGGTTTGTGTGCATGGGTATAATGTGTCTCTCTCTTGCTGTATCAAAGTATCAGCTGTATATCTTCATATGCAACTAGAAAATCCTGATTTGACTCACACTTGTTGAAGAATTGTTTTAAGTTGCACTCACTCTTGCTTTCAACTGTGATCTCTGGCAAGAGAAGCTGTTTGGACTTGTGTCTCTTTTTTATGTTCAGAAAGGCATGTTGATGAGGAAGAGGTGTTAAAATATGTTACTGTAGTTTACAACTGTCAACTATAATGTTTTATTTAGATGTATGTATCCAGCTGGTCCCTCAGCAACATGGAGTGCCATATGCCATTGTCCCTCTTAGTAGGCAAGTCAGCAAAGGTTTCCCAGTCTGCATTTGTTTTTGTATTTGGGCCACTGAGGAGCTGCAGTCCAGTGCCATCTTTTATTGATAGGGCCAGCAGAGGAGGAATCTAATGAAATTATCAAAGCTTTGAATTAATTATGAACTTGAATAAGAAAGCTAAGCTCTCTAGAGCCAAGGATCTCATTAGCCATTCATTTTCATTGCATCCTCTTATGGAGCAGAAGGCAGGTTCAGCTACAGCTCCTACCCTGATTTTGGACTTTATTCAAACTTGCTGAACTTGCTAGCATCCACTTATTATTAATCTGTGGGTGGAAGTGTCCAGGGTGATTAATTTGACTTAGCTCTTAATCTTCATGTAAGCGGTAGATTTCTCTCCTCTTTTTCCTCTTACCTTTGCTGTGTGGCTTTTCATCATCAGACTGGCTGCCTGACAGGAGTTTCTGTTCTTTCTTGGTGATTGGGGAAAGCTATTCAAGACTCAAGTTTTAACTTCTTGGAATTTAATTAGTTAATGTTAAGAAAGAATACTGCTACTTGTATTTGCTGGATATTTAGGTAAGCACAGACACTTCTATAATTGTTATCAAACTTGTTTGTTTTCTGATTTTAAAAAACTATGGAGTAAAAAGTAATAATTAGACATTTTGGACTCTGAAGTGTGGGGTTGTTGTTTTGGTGGTGTAGCGACTTTTTTTTGGTGGGTTTTGTTGGTTTTTGTGGGTTTTTTTTTTTGTTCCTATTTTAGATTTCCTGGTCAAACTACAGAAACTTCTGAATTTGTCAGTACTTTATTATGATGAACAATTAAATTAGTTTGCCTGGTTAATATTCCATTAAAATTGTTAAAAGTCTATGAAAATGTAGTATTTTAGTTTAGATTGTATTAATTTTGATTAATAGATCAATTTTTAAAAAAATCTTTCTGGCAGATTAGAGCAAAAGCACTGAGACCAAGCTTCTGTGTAATATTCCTAGTTCTTGTGGCTACTCCTCTTAAGTCTACTAGCAAGGATTTTTTCTCCTCCTGCTTTTGTCCATTTCAGCACATTATTTAGGAATGCATAAACCAGAACCTATCAGTCTTCATAAGTTACAGGCCACTGACAATTTTTAAGCAGTGGCTAACTGACTAATGGTCTCTGTGTATGTCTGTATTTGGAGGATCTAATAGCTTTTTGGGCGGGGGAATAACATTTTATTCTTGTACTATAGCTATTTTACCATTGGTGATATTTATCTTTTTCTCTCTTCAGGCAGCTGCTATATTTAATTCCGCTTTTGGAAGTTTTTTGGTAAGTAATGCAAAATTTATAGCAAGTGCTTTAGTCTTATTTTTAACAGCATCATTGGTGTGCTTGTATTTTTCACATTAGTGTTGGTGGAATTGTGCCATTTAGCTGGAAAAAATGGATCATCTTTCCATTTATTTTGCTGTACCATTGCATGCAGATATTTCTTCTCTTTTTGCTAAACTCTTGAGAAAAGTAGTGAATAAATTGTCTCTGGTCATGGTAAATTAATAAAGTGTAAACACATCTTAATTTTCTCCTTAATGGGTTAACAGAATCTATTATTATGCAGATGATTCAGACGAGACCATCAATATATTGATTTTTCTAATAAGGCCTATCAAATACTCATTATTTTCTATCAAAAGGCCATAGATTTTGAAAAGAAAACATGACCCAGCTGATCAGAGAGGAGATGCTAATTTACTCAGTGACATGTCATTTGTTTAGCATATTTCACTGTCAGTGAAGCCACTCAGTGTCTCTGAGGAACACACTAAAATAGCTAGATACGGGAAAGCAATCAATCCAGCTGGAAATATAACCATTTCTGTGATCAGTTAGAACAGTATTTGTGGGCCTAGTGGTCTACAAAGATTCAGAAAGGGCACTGTAAAGAACACTAAATAAATATATTTATGAAGAAAGGAAGAGTAGATTTCTTTTGTTGATATGTTGTTTGGAGAGACATTCATGAATATTAAATACAAATTATTTTATATGTATGCAAGCGAGAAGTGACTGTTTTATTTATTTAAGTAGCTAATAATTGAATTTGGTCATCTTTACTAAAATCTGTGCATGTTTAGAAGTGTGCATTTGTGATTCGAGTCTTTTGTCCCCAGAAAGAGGACTCTGATGTAAAAAAGGAATGAATGACAAAATAATTCACATTAGGAAATTAAAATCAAAACTGCAAGTAAAAAATACCTCACTTTATATGCATATTTGTGTTATGAAAAGCTGGAGTTTGGGAGTTCAAGCATGTAAAGCTGTGCTGCCAAGAGAGAAATGTGCATGGCATTTTGAAGTTGTGCATTATGCTGCTGCTTTTTTGAGGGACTAGGTTAAGGTTAGGAGGCTGAGTGTAGGTTTTATGGGTATAGATGACCATTCATATTTTTCAAATAGCAATTCCCCAATACTTGCTCCATTTTGTCATGTGTCATGTCCTCCCCCAATTGGAAGAAGATACTTTCTGTGTGTTTGCATGGCATTTTCTCTTGTTGCTTGGCACAAGCTCCAGTTTCTCTGCTGTCCCCAGCTTTCGGTTCAGGAGGTTTCCTCAGATACCCAAAGGCCTCAGCTCAGTTGTCATTTGGAGAATGTCTTTTGACTTCAAATAAGAATTCAGGCCCTGGAGCATCTGACTACAGTGCTGGATCCCAGTAAAGCAACGTATACATATTTTAATTTCTAGAGCATGTTTGTAGCTCTTTGAAGAAATCTCAGTTAAGGAAGCTGAGCTAGTTTGTGTGCTCATATAATACTCCTGGTTTTAGTTTTGTTCTTAGTTCCATGGACTGATCATTGGAAAGTTCTGTTTACATACAGTTACCTAATTTCACATTGTATTTATTTCAGATTTTTTTGAATCGTGGAGCAGTATTGTGCTAAACCTTTGTCTTAAAAAAAAAATATTCCAGGAAATACTTTTCAAATATATGAAATATCAGCCTGAATCAAGCCACAGTTTGTTTGTTTGTTTGTTTGTTTGTTTTTAAATAAAATTAAAGGAAGTGGCCACTATTAAGTCACAAATCTATACAAACACTTAAACACTTACTGTGGTATCCTAGTTTGAAATCATGATTATGTAGTGAAAATGTATGTAGGACAAAAGAGAAACAACAAATATGTTTACTGAAAGTTTTGCTCTTACAAACTTTTCAAGTTATGAAGTTGGTAGAGTGAACTTTGTGGCTGAAAATGCACTGGAGTGATGGTAGGGCAGGGCAGGGACTGTAATAAGTAGCCAGAGCTGCTCACCAGTTTCCCAGGGCTGTAGGTCAACCTGGCCTTTGAGTGGCTCCTGTGTGTCACTCGCATGCCATCACAGCTTTCTGTGAAGAACTGGTGAAGCATTAAAAATATACACATATATATATATAGTTGTTTGAAGTCAAAACTGTTCTGTAAAATATTAAAATCATTGGCCTGTTTTTGAGAAGATAATGGAAAGTTGTGGTGGTGTTTTTGGAAATCCACTGGTTTGTATTGGTGCCTAATTTATGGCTGTGGTGGCTATAGGCGGAGATCCTGTTACCTATTTCTTCATAACGAATCTAAATCAAATTTACATTTTTGCTATTAGTGTCTGATGATGTGCTGTCTGCAGATAGGCTTAAATGTAGTTACGTACCTTTATGACCATAACCATATACGTGTCCTGGAGATAATTTGGAAGGATCTGACCACTGGCAAGGCTGCAGTCCTTCTTACATTCCCTGTCTTGCCATGTGCAGAATGTGGGCACGTTGCTGCACTTGTCTGTAGTCCTGACAAAGCCAGGAGGACAGGATGTTGTCTGTTCTCAGACTATGCCCTGTGGGGCCAGTGTCTGTGTATGACACTGTGAAGCAAGCTGATTTAAAAGGGCTGAAAAATGTGCTATGCTTTTAACTTTTCCCCCCCCACTTCTTTCCTTTTTTAAGACTAGGAAATGGTCCTGGAGAAGTTAAATTGAAATGAACTGTGAAATAAAATGTCTGCAGGAAAAGACTCAGTATCATGTTAGAATAATACTGAGATAGGCTTATTCAGATGAAAAGGAACACATTGTGAAATGCTAAATGTAGAAGTGCTTGATGAGCAGAAATATGCTTAGATTAAGCATTTGGAGGTGTTTTGGGTGGTAAGGAAATTTCCAAAAACTTACCAACCAGCTGCAGAGTAATTCCTTTTAAACTCCACCAAAGCTCCATATTCCTTTAAATATGCAGATGAAACAATGCGTGGAATGATACTGTACATATTTACACTTAATTTAATAATGTCTCAGGTCTAATTAAAATACGGTGTTTTAAAGAACTAATTGTTACAGAAAAGTGTTTTTATGCAGCTAGATTGGTAATAACTAACGGTAGATGAATTCAATTTACATAAATTTCAGCCAAGAGAATATTTAGAATCATACCACAGAGGATTGCTTTGGGTTGGGTAGTTAATATCATTATCTCCTCCCCTTGTTTAAACAGTTTGGTTTACAATAATTGTGGAATGTAATAAGTGATTTCAGTTTTTCCTCTTAATAGGGTTTTAATAAAATCTGATAGCATTTTACTAATACTGAGGGGATGGTTATCAGCAAGGTTGCTACTGTAAAGCATGTAAATGCATGCTAAGATCTGCTGAGTTAGAGAGCACTGAGGTACCTGCTTCTACTTGTAGGAGAAGATACTTTTGCACCTAGAGGATAAAGAAATTCTCTGGGATGTTAAGTATTAGTTTGCTGAGATTCTTAGCATTGTATACATTATTGTGCTTCCTCAGCATTTCTATTCTGCTTCTAAAAGTTGTGCTGCAACAGAAAAATAATGCTTGTTAACATCCAAAGTGCAGAGCAATAGGCAGGATGCTGCAAAACATGCTGTGCTAATGATTATCCTACGGTGTTTGCCTGCGTGGCTCAGCTCCTTTGGCTTTACGTTCACCAAGGCATAGCCTGTCACTGGGGCTGTTCTTGCACTGAAGTGGAGACACATGCTTGGTTGAGAGCTAAACTCAATTTGGAGTGACAATACAATGCCATGTTCATGTGAGAAGGAGAAGGCCTAAAGTCTAGAAGATGATATTCTCACAAAATGCTCTGCACTACTAGGCTAGAAAGAGCCTTGTCTAATCTCTTTCTACCTCTCATTAATCTCCTTTCCTCCTGAGACAGTGGGCTTGGAAACTCATGAGAGTATCCAGCTTGTGATTTGAGTGAACGATGTCAGATTATTTGATGCCTTGGGGTTATGAACAGTAAATATGAAAGGAACAGCCATCAACTTCACCTTAGACAAAGAACTGTAACCAAAATCTGAAGTTCTGTGGTGACAGGAAATCAAGCGTAAAAGTGAGAATTCAGAGGGCTCTGCTCTGTGACCACTGCACTCCTGAAAAAAACAGAGCAAAGAGCAGCTGAAAATGAAGGTGTTGGTTGAGACTTCTTGCAATGCTGTCTTGGATTAGCTTCACTTCCTCTATTGAAAGCTATGGGATGAAATAAGGCATGTGTCCAGGCTACATAAGTCAGTCTGAAGGAAGGAACCTATTCCATGTTTCATTTCACTTATCTTCTTTGTCCAAATTAACTATATATGTTTTTTTTTCCTCTACTTGACTGTCTTTCTAAGGTGACAGAGCTGGTTCATATTGTTCAAAAACTCAACTTTTGGAGCAGCCACTTGGCTAATCAAATCAAGGCTAGTGTTTTTATTTACATTATCTTCCAGATGAAATCTAAAGCTAGAAGGGAATATGAAAGTTATCTTCTCACATACACACAAAGCCTAGTTGGTTAATGAAAATGTATGGAGTCCTTATCTACTCTGCTTTAGCAGGCATAATGATTTACACAGCCTGACAGCACCAGTGCAGCAAGTAAATGCATTAGGCACAGTGTCCATTTTTCTTGCAAATTTGTGACATAGATTTAATTATGGGAATGACCAGCAACTTACAAATCTAATTTTGGTAGGCTGAGCCAACTTTTTTATTTTAATAACAATGGATTTTTTGGCAATGATTTCATTACTATTTAAAGAAATCCACTCGTATGGAAATAACCAATTGGCTGAATTTATTTACTTTCTTTTGCCTTAATGGGTGTTGAACGGTTTAGGTTTATTTTGGGTTTTTGTTATAATTTTTAAATCTTAGTTATTTCAAGGATAAATATCTTTATCTGCCTTAAATATTTCTAGCACAAACATTGTAAATACTTTTCTACAATCAGGTAAATGTTTGTATACCCCTTTGTTCCCTCTTAATTGTGTCTTTGCAGTATGAAAAGGGGCAGAACAGTCATCTGGGATTCCCTTTTTACTCTGCTAGCTGTTTACAAGGAAATCTTGCCAGGAAGTCTGTTCACAACAGTTTCTGAATTCTAGATTCAGTCTGGTTTACTTTCAAAGCTGAGCTGCTTTATGGTGTGCCACTGCACTCTTGGACATAGCTAGCTCTCTCTCTCTGAAGGAGCACGGTGGTGCTGCTGGTCTGTGCTCCAAACTGGATTCAGGTAGTTCTTAAAATCCTGTTAATCTGCCACTTGGGAAGCCACCTCAGCCCTGAAGGATGGGTTTTTGCATGAGTGTAAGGGGTTGGCAGATCCTCGGCAGCAGCGAGTCTTTGGACCAGGTATTATGCAGGTGGCAGGAAGAGTTTGGATTCTCTGGAATTTAAATAATCTTAGGAACCACTTATGTTGCCTTGCTGTAACTTTCTCTTATTTCGTGGCTAGTTCTCCCATTGTTAGCTAACATCCCCATTTTGATTTCTGCTAGCTTGATCTGAAATCTCAATGTAAGTTTGGGCATCATCAGCTGCTTCCAAATCTGCCAAGTAACGTTTTAAAATGTGCAGGCCTTCACTCTTATGGTGTATTTGTGCTTTCAGTGTATAGCATTCTGAGTTTAATACCCAAGGTTAAGTTTGTCTTGTACTATGTTGATACAAGCAAGACAGAGTAACAAAGCTTGCTGTAACAGAGACCTGTTAGTGCAGGCTTAAGAAATGAGCCCTTGATACAGATGGCTGTTTTCAGGGATAGCTGGGGATGTGCAGCCATCCCAGTATATCCTCACTCTTTATCTCCAAAAACTGAACTGACAGAGTGGGTGTCACTCGGAAACAGATGCAGAATTTTTTATAAAAACAAAGAAGTCTGGTTGTCTATGAATAACGCTGAACTCCTTTAAAATAAAAAAGGAGTAAGTAGAAAGGTACGAGGGTCAGAAAATTAAAAAGAAGTAAACAAGGTTATGCTGCCAAGGGACTGAGAGAAATCAGGTGGGTGGTAACTGGACATCCGAGTATTGTAGAGCCTAAATGATGTGTGGTCTGTTTGATGCAGTTGATTTGAAAAGACCAATGGTCAGCTGGGTTATCTTTGAAAACTTAGGGAGAAGGAGGGTAGGTAACAGTAACCAAAAGGAAATAAGATGTGCTATTAAGTTCTTAGAAAAGCTTGTGTTTTGTCTCAACTGCTAAGAGGAAAATGCATTGAAATCTACATAATAACAAAAAATAAAAGTACTAGCTGTCAAGTGTTTATAAATTATGTGGGCTGTAGCTGGTCTCAGTGCTTTCTTAGTTTTCTCGTTAGCTTTTGCTTCTGAACGTTTAATTCATTTCCCTTGGCCTTGGGGAACTCAAGCAGCCAGTTCTTCCGAAAAAAAAAAAGTTTATTAGAAAGTAGCAATAAGTAGACCGTTAAATGGATCTCTTTGTAGTCTCTTTGCAGCCCCCAAATAATTAACTAATGTATTTTTAAAGATAAATATATTTGAGTATTCTACTTGTTTCCACTTCTTCATATGACATCTAACAGTAAGCAGGATTTTTAAATTTCACCTACTATTTTGATCAGCAACTTGCTTGGCCTGGTACTTGGTGACTGTTTTTGAGATGATACATTGAGTCCTCACCTCTCTCATTATTACTGTTTTTATGGATTAACAGGCTCTCAAGGAAAGAAATAGTTGAGGATATATGTGCAGTAGCATTTCTTGAGTTAGTGAAACCAGCAGAAGTGGAAGTTGATGGAGAAGATTCAGAGGTTTTGTTGCAAATTGGGAAGGTAACTTTATTCTTCCAGTCCAATTTTCATTTATGAATTGCGAAGTAGAAGGGAGTGAAGTTTCAGGAGCTAAAACTGGACATTCAAAGTACCTTAAATGTTATGGTCTGGCGTATTTCCTCAGATCACATAGGGTGGGAAAACTGGAGATGAAAGTGCCCTCAGACTGCCTATGGTACAGTCATCTCTCTTGTTAATGGAACTGTATAAAAAGCTTCATAAGAGTGTGTGTTTTTCATAACTATCATTTGGAGAACATCTAAAAGAGAAAATGTATGTTCTTAAAATTATATAATTGGGCAATTTATTGAATTAATATCTAAATCATATCTGTGCTGATACACAGTTTTAGCATAAAATCAGTTTGTTGTCCAAGATTACTTTTGTCGTAAGTCTTAAAATTCATCTTTACTGTGAAAATACAGCATTTTTTTGTCAAAAGGATGTACTTGGTTTGGGCTATTTTTTCTGGTTCTGCTTACTTTTTGTTAATGGTCAGGACTTGGAGAAAAACAATTGCACTAGGGTGGAACTTGTGTGCAGATCATAACGTTGAAAAGGTCCTGCTACTAGTTTGTGATGGTTTTTTTCTTGGTTTCTGTTTTGCAATGGTTTCCTGTCTTTTTACTCCAAGACAAAGAAAGTAAAATTAACAGCAAGAAATATCACTGGTTCTGTTAGGAAGTAAGATCAACATGTCCAACTTCTAGTTAAGTCATGGGACAATGTCATATTACTTATTTGAAACGATTTTTAAAACCGATTGCACTGAAAAGCTATTGTATTAGTTTCTGACAAACACTTGGAGAAATATTTGCATGCCTTGTTTAGAAAGGTGAAAGTTTACACTACAAAACTTTGAATGATTTATTTTTACAACAAGAGATTTAAAATTCTTGCAAATAAGAAGTTGTGTCTCTGGGAACCAAATGCTTGAATTTATTGGTTCTTTACATTAGGTAGGTTGGTACACAAAGGAGAAATCGAAAACAGAGGCAGTATGAAAGACGATTTGGTTTTTATTTTGCCCTCTCTGTAACGTCTTTTAATACTGGAGAAACAAAACTGCATTTCTCTAAGGCTATGGTTATACACAAACATGTAGTCATTTGGCCTGATTTAAGGGTAAATGTTCCCTGCAGAAATATTTGGAAATGCACCAAATATATAATTTTCTGCCTCCCTTTTAAAATATTAATCAAAAGGAAATGAAAATTATTTTAGAACCTACTGTTAGTGTTCTCCTCCAAAGTTTTAGGTTCTGACTGAAATGGGGCAATGATCTTTTCTCAGTCCTGCAACTCTTAGTCTCCTGTATGAGAAATGTGTGTGGTGGGGCAAGAGAAAGTGGAGAGAAATCACCTCTTAATTTGTACAGAGGTAGTTAGACCCCTGTTTTCTGCTGCTTCATCAGTACTTTGAACTAGTGCTGCTTCAAAAAGTCATTTCACCTGGCATCTGTGTTTGTTATAGAATACAACCTGGTATGCTGAGAAGTCACCTACATGGATGCACTAATCTGTAGTGGAGCCTGGAGATCATCTTCTGTGTCCACCAAATGTGGATTCAGCAGCCAGCAAAAGCTGGATTCTAGAAAGCACTATGCCTGTTCTGTGACATTCCCTTACAAACAGCAATGTCAGTGCTGTATTGTTCTCTGCAAACCTTAAGTTGACTCTTCAGGGTGGGAAAAATATCCCAAACACATTAGTTTATTAAGCTTCTTGATTTTGATTCAAAACAGCTTAAGGCTCTGCCTGGATTTGGATGCTTTTCTTCTGTGATGCTTCTTTATCTGACCTAGCAGTGTCCGTTCAAAACTCATCAGTCTGTGAATCAGCAGTCCTCAGTCTCTTGGGGTAAAAACAAGAGGCACGTCATTATTACTATAAGCCGAATGGCTGGAAACCATTCCCCATGCTGTCAGGGTGACAAATACTGGCTAAATGGAAGTGCCAGAGGTTAGGTCAAAAGCTTCCATGAGGTCTTCTAACTCAACTAGCAAGGAAGGCACGGTTATCATAAAACCGGAACTTTCTTTGGAAATTTGTGTTTATTATTTATTGTTGAAAGACAGTTTTGGGAAACCGTCATGACCCTTCAGTATGAGGCAGCAGTAGTTAATGAATTTTTTTTTTTATGTCTGTGTTTGTGTTGTTGCTGAGAGGCTCCCCTCGTTATTATTTTTCCTTAGCTTCTTTCAAAGTATCAAAACAACCTACAGCTTTCATCCTTAATGGCATGTATCTGGAAATACTGGTTATTGTGAAGGAGGGGGAGAAGTATTTTAATTAATGGTCTGTCTTTACCTGGGTCCTCTAACACTGTTCTGTCAGTGGTATAGATTTTACATTTTGACATTATGTAAAATCAAAAAACCCACCCCAACAAAATTCAAACAGTCTTGAAGACCATTTCTTCACCTGTCGTTAGATTCAGTTTATCACCTTTCTGACATGACATGTGAGCAAATTCAGCTCCTTTTCACCTCCCAGCATCTTCTTTCCTCCTCCTTCATTTGAGTTCTCCACCCACCTACTCCTGGTTACTTTCCTGTAACGATGACTATCCTTAATAATTCCTGTAATAATACATTGTTTATTTGTTGCTTCTACTTTTTTAAAAAGATCGTATCACAAAATCCCTTTTCTGAAATATTTTCTGAAGGTACCTTCTAGGTCAACTGCATTGTAAGGGTTTGTTGCAAGAGTAGTTACGTGATATCCTTTCCCTCTTAGTTGGTGGAGGGTCAGACTAGATGATCATCTGACTTTATCTACGAAAAACTCAGTATGTTGTACAAAGTATGGTCACGCCCTGAAAAGACTGTACGTGAGCTCTGACAAGGTGAAGCATTTGAAAATTTGCTGCTTTTTACTTCCCAATAAAACCATTTTTTTAAATTTATCTAAATGTGGTGACCACCCTGTGTCAAACAGAAAATTTTGTACATTAATATATGCAGATGGAATGTTGTTTCTACATTTATAAACCGTGCTTCATATTATCTTCTGGTTTTTAACCCACATCTTGAAAGCTCAACAATGCATACTTTCATTGGATACCTTCATTCTCCTAGTGCTTAACTTGCCTGAGTCCACACATGCCTGGGAACAGCTTTTTGCCTGACATAAGCCCACGGGGTGATAGCTGCATGTGGTTCCACCCCCTCTGCATACTCTTTGTATACCATGGTATACCTGTGGTATGATACAGGTGGTGGCATTGATGCCCACCTGAGTGAGTGGAAAAGTCATTCTAGGTTCTTCCTGCTGCATTTGAGGCATGTTCTAATGGCCTGAAAATGCACACCTCGTCGTGGCCGTTGCTTTATTGTGGTCTGGTTTCTTTCCCACGTTTTTGCTACTGTATGGAAAGTGAATGTTAACTATTTGAAGGAGAAATTTATTACATAGGATTAGATAACATTAATAATGTGAAAGCTGGGGTTTTTAAAGAACTCAAACCTTTTAATAAAATGGAATGTCAAATATATGAGCATGTCTTTCAAGAAATGATCAAAAAAACATGTGAAAAGTTTCATATCTTTTTTAAAGTCAAATAATTATCCACCATCATATAATTTTTTGTTAGATGGACAGTACAAAGATGAAAGAAAATTTTATAGATAACATTGCACTTCACAGCTGACTGAAGCAGGTGTTAGAAATGCAGATTAAGTATACTGACTAAAGACTATATAAATTTGAAGTGAAAATGCCACTGGTCTACTTGCAGTGCCCAGCACATGTGAAGTTTCAGATAGTTAAATTATTAATTTTATTGTGCGAGATAGTGTAGTGGTTAGGGAGAAGGTCCTTTTGCATTTATGATTTTTTTTTTTTTTCATGTAATCTTTTTAACAGTATATGATGAGCAACTAATAGAATTTACTCCACTGTGTAAGTTTTGCTGTGGAATACAGCTTGATATATCAATAAAGTGAGTTTAGTTGCCAGTTAGGTGTTTTATGGGAACATAAAGTGCAAACACACAATTGTGGGTAATTACTATTTCTATTAATGAAGGGGACTGGTTGTTTTTAGTGTTGCTGTACAAATCCACACACACTGGGAAATTTGTGGCTGATCCTTCAGCACACTCCTGTGGAAGTGGTGTAAGGTGTTAATTTACAGTTCATTCTTTCCTGGACTCCACAGGCTTTGCATGGGTGTTACACTTCATGATATACAGGTGCATTACTGGTGTGGGTGATTTGAAGCTTGTTATAGAGTTTTGGTAGGAGGGCACTGGGAGAGGGGTGACCGTGTTTTCTTCCAGCAACTCAGTAACTTGCTAATAAACTACAATAGCCTGTGAATTTGATTTTGTCATGGCTTGTCAGGTGCCTGGAGCTAGTAATCAATCTTTAGGAGGTCTAATACTCGGATAAATTAGAATAGGAAGTGGATTGGGAGATAGAATCTTGTAAAGAAAGTGAGAAGCAGTGCTGATGCTCTTGCTCAGCATGAGGGACAGATCATTTTCTTCTCACTCTGGACTGTTGTGAGAAGAGGGTGGTGTTGGATACCTGCAATAGCCTATCATCTGTCAATAGCCTAACATCTGGCTAGAGGAGGAGACCATAACAGGAACATGGCACAGTCTTTCATCACCTAGAATGACTCCAAGAAAAGGACAGCTTATACAGGATTTTTTTCTTAGTAAGTAGTTCCTGGATCTGCTAGTTCTTTTTTTTTTTTTTTTTTTTTTTTCTTTTGATAGACAATATTGTTTTGCCCGTCAGCTCATGAGGTATGGTGCTTGCATTGGCAGAGGTTCTACTCTGACTGGAGGACCTAGTGCGGTCTGTAAGTATCTGGTATATGGTGGAAAAAACTTTGTTGTAACGAGGGAAACAGATATTCAAGTGTCTGTCCAGTGCTTCCCCATAGATAGGCGGCATGCACCTGCAAACCAGTCATTTGAAAGGGCTATAAATGGTTGTGAGTATTTTGCTTGTATCCACTTTATTTTTTTTTTTTTCCATAAGAAGAACAAATAAATCCCATGCTTCATTGTTTTCCATGTACCTCTACTCGGAAGCACCTAGGCTAAATTCTATTTATCTCTCATTTCTCATAACTGGTGCTTAGAGAGATGTGTTTTTGTTCCTTCAGTGATGGTCATTGTATCTTTCTCTGTGCTACAGAATTGAGTTCCCTACAGTGGATGCAAAATCATATGGAGTTGTATAACATCTTGCAAAAAGACCACTTCGTACATTCATAATACAGATAATGCAGTATAATGAAGTAGTTAGCAAAATCACAATGTAAATTTTACTCTAGTCTTAACTGGTGTATAGCATTTTGGTAAGATTTTTCTGATCATTGACTTTGAGAAATAGCTTCTATCTGTCTTATTTTGCAGGCCAATTAAAGCAGAGCAAAAGAGTACAGATAGTTCACTTTATAGGCGGTATAGTGCCCCCAACAAAGAACTGTTACATGAACTAATGTGTAAAATGTATTTATTACTATTGCTTTCCGTATTTTAGTAGACAGTTAAAAGACAAGCTAAGAACATCATTGTAACACAAGCAACTTGCAAAACAATGAAATGTGGATGAAACCTAATGTTTATAGAGTACTGGCCTTATTGCTTAGTTTACTCAGTCAGGAAAAATACAAGTACTGTTTTGCTGCACTTTTTTTTGTTTGTTTGGTTGGTTGTTGTTGGTGTTTGTTTGTTGGTTTTTTGGTTTTTGTCTCCTCCTAGTTACAACGTGGGCTTCCCAACAAAGCTGGCTCATCTGCCTTGGGCCATAGCCATTTTGTCTTCTGGTTCCAAAATCTGATCAATGTGTATATGTATTCAAGTCAGAGAACTAAAACAGAATTTCATCATTACTATCTCAGTGTGCTTACCCTGAAGCAGAGTTAGTGTGGGGCTGATTCTCCTGTCATTCTTCAAGATCTGTCAAAATGGGATACGTCACTCTAGAGACATTTGGAAAAATATATAATCAGAGCCTTACTACATCAAGCTGTGGCACAATTATTGCACCATAAATGCTTGCAAAGGATTATGCTGGCTGCTTTTTTATTTTTCAATCTGATTTCTCTTAACTCTTGGCATTGAAATTGTTATGCTAATTCATGCAGTCCATTGCCAACTGAACTTGCATTGAGAATATCTCAAGACAGTGTTATGAAATAATATATAGAAAATTACTTTGTCTGTACTATATGGGAGGTGGTATAATTTGTTTTATTTGCTGTTGGAATTATTTTGAAGGCTATTTAAATCCCTCTGGTCTCTTCCAGGTAATTAATGCGCTTTCTTTTAGGGGCAGAAGAGGCTATCACTGATAGAAAAAAACACTATGTCCTTATCAATCTGTTTCAAAAAGCTGTTCAAACACTCAAGATTGGTGTGATATAGTTGAAGATTTCTAGGCATGTGTTTTGCTGCAGTGGTAATCATTGTTTCTAGACTGTCCAGATAAATTTTTGGTTATACACTTGATGCATGGATTTCTTAAAGCCCTGTCAGAGTAAGGAGTTTCTTCCTCTTTGGAGAATGGGCAAGAGATCCAGCAGTCATCAGAGTTCAGTTGAGCACTGACATGTCCAAGCAGATGAAAGAGAGGTTAGTGACAGGGGAAAGGACAGGAGAGCCCTGGAGAACGTGAGCTCTAAAGCAATGATTTGAGAGCCAGCTCTAACATAACGTGTTCAAACTGAGATGGGAGCATAGCTCTTCAGGCATAACATGAAGTAGAAGCTGCTATAGTGATATGCTTTTGAATTATATTTTCCAGACTGATTCAGTTACAAATATCCCAATATAAAAATAATTGTTTTATGGCATTATATGATAAAGCTCTTGAACTGAGCTCATAGGGAGTTCAGTTTTCATGGATAATCAGTCAGGGATCTTGTAGAGCCATTGGATACTATCCTCCAGGTTTTACAGGGAATGTTTTAAATCATGGTGAAAAGCTAATCAGCCAGACTAAGGTGCTGAGACATGTCGTGTGCTGTTAAGATTCTTTTTCTGATCACCTATAAGTTCATTGACTGAAATATTGTTTCAGTGGAAATGTAGCAAATTTAAAGAAATACTGAGGCACTTTCCTGGGTTTATGACTACTGCATTAGCTTCCCCAGTGCCTGAGCTTTGTAATGGAGCATTGATCCACTCAGGAACTGTGAGGCACATTGAGTTGTGTGTGCGTGACGTGGTGAAGGTCCAATGTGGGTGTACCAAAAGCATGCAGACAATTTTTTTTAATCCTGAAAATTGTACTCTAAGAATTTGGGCTTGGTTATGAAGCCTAATTGTTTCCTTGCCTAATTGTTTTGAAGTCTGTTTGAGTTTACTTCCATTTTAGAACAAAAATATGGAAAATGGTTAGACTAAATTAGAACGCAGATACACTTGTTACAGCATAAATGTATCCATACCCAGAGTTACCCTAGATTAGCTATTGCACAAATACCTGAGTTCAGTCTGTGTTACACAAATACCACAAGTGTCTCAAAAGGTTATGTACTTGCTGTGCTTACCATTGGCACGTGCTGAAGGGCATTTTTGCAGTGAGGTCTTGTAGTTGTGCACATAACTGACTTTTACATACAGAGCTATTGGATTTTTCACCTGGAAGTATGAATATTTGAGTGAAGCACACAGCTTTTTCTGCCTAGGCCATCATCTTATACAGTATCTGTGCTTATAGTAGCATCTTGTTTAGACAACACTACTATTGGGAGCTGGATTGCTGACTTCCCATCCTATGTTATAAAGTGTAGAACACCGTATGTGCATGAGAAATAGAGATGGAGAGAAGAAACCTTTTCAGTACAATTCTTATGACAGTATCTTTTTAGAACCTGGGATTTTTTTAGTAGAAATACTCAGAGGTTTTATTGTGTGAATTAAAGAAGAAACATTCCTGAAATCCTTAAGAGCAAGCCATTCTTTTCCTCTGCATCATGATAAATGTAGCAATTGTGTGTGTATACTAGAATAGTTCATATTGAACATCCCCTGAGCTCCGTTTGCAGACAAGTCTTATCTCCACCACGACAAAATTCCCATAAGAGTTTAAATTATTAATGCCTGGAATCTGCGGGGTTCAGCAGATATGTTCAGTGTTATTGATGGCAAACTTTATCCCTTTATTCCTAAGACACATAATGAAACAGGGACTCCCTCAAATAACTGCATTTCGTGTTTAGGCTAATTTTGTAGAGGCCAGTGGGCTTTGCCTTAATGTGTGTAAATACAATTTTTCTCTTTACAGCAGATTGTGTGGTAGATAGGAATGAGACTGATTTGGCATTAATTTATGAATCCTTCTAGCATTCTCTGTGTGCTGCACCCTGTGCGGGCAAGATGCTCTAATTACACTTACTATATAATGAGAGCTTTTAATGACAATTACTAATTGTAGTTACTGATGTTTAGGGACCATTTTTTCTAGCTTAGGATGATGTATTGACTTTTACAAGAGAAGACTTTTATTTTCACTTTACCCAATATCTCTCATTCCTCCACCATAGCCTTCACAACTGATAGGCTGACTGGTGAAACTGCTAAAGTATAGCCACAGAGAATTATTGTTCAGTTAATTTAACTTCAGGAGATATCATTTTTCATTGTTTTATATTTCTAAATTAAAATCTGCATGTTCATGTTCTTCTTTTTCATAGTAATTTAGTATTTGGAGTGATGTTATACAAGTTGCATTTGTTTTATATAACAAGGTAAAACTCACACTTCACAGATTCGCACTGAATATGTCACTGCCATATTAAGCAAAAAAATTTACAAAAGCTTCATTTATCTCTTAATGTACTGGTATAAATGACATTTTAATACAAGGCTGTCAATTTTATATAGGAGTAGCTTTATTCTTTGTTCCAGTTATCAATTAGATTAATTATAGTGGAAAATAGAGAGTCCACTTGTGGTTCCAGCTTGTGAAGTTCCTTTACGTAGGGCCTGCTCTCATGTTTTTAGTAAGGCTGTGAGTGTACATATCATTGACTGGTGTTTTTAAATATAAATACAGATTTGAGCAGCTTCCAGTTTAGTGGTCACTTGAGAAAGTGAGCTATCAATAATTGAAAGATCAGTTTAACACTTCTGAGGAGAGACAGTTTAAAAGATTTTTTTCCCCCTCTGCCTTTCATTTACTATTTTTTTTTAGGGGCTAGGGATATCTTTGCTTTAGTTTCTGCTTCTGGCAGTCTTGTATTGCTATGGGAAGTAAAGCCTTCTTGTAATTCCAGGGAAGCAAAAGAAAACACAGAATTGTCTGTTCTCTTTACCAGCACTCAAGGCTGTTTGTTCCCACACATCCCTGCAGATTGCCATGCCTTCCCTTGTCCTAACGCAATGAGCAGTGGAGTGGGACTGGGCTGGAAGACAGACCTGTTCTGGCTATTAAAATAACCCTTTCTATGTTTGTTGTTGAAGGGGAAAGAGAATGGCAGCTTCTGGAACTCTTTTATAGCTGAAGACAATGCTTAGATAATCACACCATGAACAAGATAGTCAGTATACTACTTTTTATTTCTTTTTATTTACTTTTTTATTTCTGTGGTCTACAAACCCTGAGGCCTCAAGTTTGATCTTAGTATTTTACTGATGTTTATGTGTACTTCATGTTTATTTGTTCGTTCTGCTAATGTGGTAACTAAAGGCCTTCATGAAGTCGTTTCAGGTCTCCAGTAGAAGAAACCAACTCTTCTGCTGTGTGGCACAGTTTTCAGAAGGAGCTTGTGAAATTAGAGGCTTAATTTATCACTCTATTATAATAGCTTGGTGTGTTATTGCCTTCTCAATGTATTGAGTGTATGCAAATGCAGAAGCGTTGCAGAAGCTGATGTCTGTTATTTGAGTTGATAGCTTTGGACATACTTGAACAACCAAAATTGCACAGGTAATAGCAAATACAGACAGCCTAGTTAAACATAAACCAGCAATCATTTCCTAGGTCCAGTGACAGAAAGCAAGAATCTGACTTCTCTGTGTTCTGACATTGGTTCATAAACACTTATGTGACTGGCACACGATGTGTGTTGTGTTTTGCTGTCTAGGCTGATTGACCTGTGCCTGCAACTAAAATGGAGCAGGTCTGGGTTGCAATCACCACAGGCAGATACCAGCCTGCCGTGACTTGATCCAGTCTCTGAATCCCACAGGCTTACCTACCCCTGGGTGTTGACTGTGATTAGTTTTGCTTCCAAGCAGAGGACCTCTCAGTTACATGTCAGGTTATGCTTGATCTCCTTCTTGAGTAGAGGAAACCTGGGCCTCGGGCCATGGAACCAAGATCTTAGTCCAGAGGTCAACAGGACACGACACAGATGCTAAAGAATGTGAGTGGCACACACAAGATCAAGTGCCGGGAGGCACAGCATCTTAAGAGCTGTCTGTGAAAAGTGACAGCTACCAGTTTCTGTTGCCCAGTAAAACTCATAATTAGTAGAAATGGCAAGAACCTCACATAAAACCAGGATTGTCAGCATCTTCTTCTTGAAAAGGAGCAGGTCTGGGCTGCTGAGTTTCTGAATAGACTTGCATCTCTGGGAGCAGGCTTAGCCTCTGATTTCAAAAGTGAAATGCAGCCTGAGAGAACACCCTTACAAGGGTTTTGGCTCAGCCTTAGCCAGCCTCTTCTCTCTGCTGATTACCTTTAGTCTATCTCACACAACCCCTCCCCTTTTCTAGTGATGAGTTGAGGCTTTGATTTGCTGATTACCAGCAGGAACCACTTGTCAGGAAAGCAATAATTCAGAAAATTATTTTCCTATTCACAAGTCTTATGCAATGAAAGTTACCCCTAGAAAATCACAGACTGCAGTTCCCTCATTCTTCCATCATTGCTTCTGGGAGTCTTGCGTTGGTACCAAGTAGTTTTTTCTGCCTTCTTGGCTCAGTGGGCATATTTTTTGGCATTTTTTGACTTCTCTTACTTATAAAAGAACCAGCCCTTTCAAAACTGGCTGTTTCTTAAGTTTCTCTATGTGCTCCAGAATTGGGTGGTGGTTTCAGATCCTAGCTCGTGTCTTTCCTTCCAGTATTCTCTTTGTAAGCCTTTCACCTCTATGTAATTCAAAGTCTGTGCCACAATTAGTGGAAAATAAGCTGTTGTACTGGAGAGGAGTCCTTCTGCACTGGTGTGTCCTATTTGTCCTGTGTCCGGCTTCTGTAGCACAGGTTGTTTTCTGGTTGTGTGGACAGAAAGCAGCGATGGTCAGCAGAACTGTGATGTAGCACTGTGAATCGTGAAATAAAGCTCTCCTTGTGATCATCCCTCATGCACAGCCAAAAAAGTGGATCACAAGGACTACAGAACCACTGGGAGAGTTATATAGGACAACATAATATTTGGAAGAAAATTTATTTTTGAAACTTCTGTTTTTTTTTTCTTGGTTAATATAAGTTTTGTGTCTTAAGAAGGACTGAGAACGTGTCTGAAAGGATAAAACTGAATGTGAAAAGCATGCAGGGTTTTACTATGTAAACAGAGAGAAGCACTTCCAAATATGTCACACCTGTAGTTAGTAAACTTACCTGCCAGAAATGACATCTTAGATGTCTCATGTCTTCTCTAGGGAGCTGTCAAGCCTTTTACTGTAACTGTGGAGTGATAAAAAGTTGTTTCGGTCTAACAAAGATATAGTAGCCTTTTCAGGAAACAAGTTGGTGTGTATGCTTGAGGTTATACCCTTTTAGCAGGCTTGTCATTGTAACTATAGGCTGTTAGGTCAAAGACTGTTGGGTTTTGTGGTGCCTGCCACAGTAAGATCTTTCTGTGGGGTCCTGCAGGAGACTTGAGTGGTGCAAGTTTTATTTTGTACAGGCCTGAATAATGATGAAATGGCTGGGAGAGGGGTATTTTGTGGGATGCTTTGGATAGAATTTCTGTATTAAGTCAGAGTCAATTTACCATGAATTTGGGTTCATTTTGCTAGGTTGTTTAAGTGAATTGAACTACAAAAAAACATCGAATAGGTCAAAAAATGACCTTGACCTTTTAAAAGAAATGTTATGAGTTGGGACCTAATCTTGTTGAGGGTTGAGGGAAGGTGGGAGAGAGCAGGAAAATGGGTTCCAAAGTGACAAAATGGGTATTAGGCAGTTCTCTGTGTTTCGGTGACATCCCAGCTGTTCACAATTGGTTGCTGATGCCTCTCAATCTTGAAGAACACTGTTCTGCTTGTTCTGCTGCTTTGATAAAGCAAGCAATGTGCTTCAAATGCTGCAGTCATGTGAGATTATACTCTATTTTTCAAATAAGAGAGCTTTTCCTAAATGTGTTTACTGATTCATTTCAGTTCCCTATTTTCAAGGGTTCTTTTGGTAGAGGCAGGCTGCTCAGAATGATAAATGTTCCTTTACAGCCACTTTTTGTAAACAGCACTCAAAAGTGAAGTGTGATCCAGATTTTTTTTCTTCAGTTTAAGGTGCAATTGCTCACTGACTTCTCTGGAAACAAAGCCAGTTGAAGAGGTGACAACCCTGCTTTTCTGCTTCTTTCACACTGCAAAGAAACGTGGCAACACATTGGTTTCTTGGGCCATGTTTTAGACTAGTATAGTGCAATGAGCTGAGTTTAAAAACGAAAACCTGGGCTTTATTTCTCTCACTTGAATCATGTCTGTGATCCATTTAGGAAGTGGTCTCGTGTACACCTGAAGAAGAGGAGATGGTTAACTGTGGCCAAAAGAGAAGACATTAAGGATAACAATTTATCAGTCAGTTTTGCTAGAGAAGACTGAAGTGAAGTTGTGCCTTGTCTAAACTTAGAAGGCAGACTTTCTGCCCTGATGAAAATCAATGGAAGATGCTTTTCTGCTGCCCAAGTGCAAGGTTTCTTTAATTAATGTTTTGCTATAAACCAAAAGTGTTAGAAGAAGTTGCCTTTTTTTTTTCCTTTTTTGTAGTGTATTTTGAGGTTTGTCTTGTCAAGTATTGAAGTACTCCAAGCCATAACCAGGAAAAAGCAACCAAGCATGCTTCATATTTCATTCCAATCTTGAGATCTGAGTGTGATTAGAAAAGTAGAAAAGCTATAAGCTCTTACATAGTCTTTCTGATAATGTCCTTCTCATGGCTCTACTGGATTCCTTCCCTGGACCAAATGACAAATTGCGTACACGATATTATTTCTTTCCATAAGAAGGATGAATGTCTTCCCAGCTGGAGAAGTGTTACTGCTTTCAAATCCCTTTTGCTTGAATGGAACATCTGCAAATATTTTAAACATAACTTTGTAATGCTTCTGAGAGGCATGGATATTGCAGGAAAGGGTCTGGAGAAAGCCTGCTAGAGTACACAAATCACATGGAGCCTGAACTCTTTTGTGCAAGAAATGAGAGGAGAAATGCCCTTTGTGAATACCAGTGTTGTTATCACTGGAGTGTGGGATACACTGCTCCAGATGGGACCTATTACCTCTTCTTATCTGCTGCTTGATGAAGCAAAGTGGGGGAATCTTCTGTCCTCATTTATTTATGGACAAGTTCTTTTTATTCCCCAAAATATGAATAAAGAAACAGTCTTTTCTGTATTATTCATTGTTAATACAAGTAGTGACATGCATGTGACACGTTTCTCCTTCTAGTAACCAACTCTTCATAAAATGCCAGCTCTTACCTTCTAGTACTCAAGTAACGGCAGTCAGCACGAAAATAATGCATATTTAACACTTCCTCTTAATCCATTGTCTTTGCCAGCCTATTACACAGAATTTTATATTAAATGCTTTGAATGCTCTGGGTATGCACTTTGCAAAATCTAATCTTGTGATAGATCTCAATACCTTGTGCATAAACTCAGTATCTGTCTACTGAAGCCATTCTATTCTGGAACACATGAACAGATAGGTGTGCTTCATGTCATTGCTGTTAACTTCTGTGACTCTTTGGGGATTTCTGTTAAAAATCTAGTAAATCAACACAAAAACCCCCCACCACTACAAAAAAGACAACCAAAACAGACAACCCCGCTCATGTATCTGCCTCTCTCTTGGCTTTCTTTTCTGTCCTCTGGGATTTTTTTAATATAAGTCTCATAAGCTGGGTTGTAGACTTTTGGAGCAAAAGGAAGAGATTACCTGATAAATATGCAGTTTGCTGCACATTGGGTTGTGTAACCATTTAGTACTACTGTAAAACAAATAATGCAAACAACTTGGTTCTAGTGCTGGGTCCCGTGTTTGACAACTATTTGTGTAGTAAATTGAACAAAAAGAAGTCCTCTTCAGTCTGCTTAGGTCACAGCAGCCTAATGAATTGTCTATAGCTATGGAAGTCATTAAACATAATTTGTGCTTTATCTTTTTAAAAGAGTTTGTTGTATTCCCTTTAAAGATAATCTGTTGGTGCTTCGGTACAATAAGCAAGATTTATGTTTTCACTGCACCATTAAATAATTTGAGGTTGTGCCATTTCTTTTTAACCTACTTGGATAATACTCCATTCTGTAATTTTGTTATAAACATAATATTTGAGGTGTGAGAGAGAGTGTTAAAATTGTGGACAAGAAGTGCATTTAAGAAACCCTTTTCATTCTTTTAATTGACATTTAGCTGACTGTGTTCTCTCTATATGCAATCAAGGCAAGATTTAAGAAAATACTATGTTCAAATATGCTATTTCATAGAGAAAAGACAAAGAGAGTTTGCCAGGGCAAAGGGCAAGGTCATCAATTGGTATTCACCAAATGTGACATATATTGCATAAAGAAGATTTGATCAAACCTTTTTAATGTACTTTGTTCAAGAGGCTGAAAGGAATACTGTTGTATTTGTCTACACTGCATTAGCATCAGGAGGAGAGAGGGCTACTGGAGAACTCTTCACAGGTTTTCCCTTCAAATGATTGCAAGTATATGGTAAGTGAAATCCTACTTGTGGAAAGGATTGAGCTGATGTCAGTAAGTGCACATACGTCTATCTACAGAATGTCCTCTAATCCAGATGCACTAAAGTAGAATTAATTGATACTGTAATTCATGTGCTGTGGGGTTTTGTTGTTTTGGGGTTTTTTTTTTAAACAAGTTATTGCTGTCCTTAATTTGGAGACTGAGCGTGTCCCAAAATGGGGATAAACAAAATATACAGATGGTTGTGTGGGGGGGACTACGGTGAGTCTGTGGATTCCCTGATGGAGGGCATGGGAACAGAAATTAGCCTTGAAGATATGAAGGCCTACCCATGAGAAAGACGAGAGTAAAGGAGTATCCGGAGATATTAAGGATGCACCCGTGAGAGAGAAGGGAGTAGAAGAGTAACACTGATGATAGCAAAATTAGCCAATGAGATGTTACTGCTGTAACTTGTAACCAATCGTGAAGAGACACATGAATTGGTAAAACTGTATAAAAATGCACTTGTGGCAATAAATGGCATCTACTACTTTAATCCTGGAAGAACTTGGTCTATGTCGTTTGTCCGTCTCAACCACGACAGTTGTGTTCTATGTATCTTGTTGACCACAGATAGTCATACAGGTTCATTAAAGAAATGCACATTTTATCATGTCTGATTCACAATGCCATTTTTGAAAACTATGGCAGTTCATGTTTTTTGTGCTATATATGTTCATTAGCCTATGTAGTTAATTTTTCAGGCAAATTCAATAATATAGCAAGATTTTATGTTAACATTAATGAATGTTATTTCTAAGTTTTCCATACTTATGTCAGTGAATGCATTTGCATTTACTGTGTGTGTGTCTTGGTGAGATTCTCTAGTATATTGCTGTGCTTTAAGACCTTCTGCTGTTGAATATCTTATTCCATTGGGTATCAGATTTTGTTCAACAATTTATTTTTATCTGTCCTCTTTGTCCAAAAGAATAAATATCATGTTGGAGGAAAATCTGATACATTTTGCTAGCAGATCTGTAAAACTGAAGTGCATAATTTGGCAAGAGCTTGGGGCTATTCTCCTAGATGTTGGACATTTTACATCCCTCAGTCACCAGCAGTACATCTTGATTCATTAGAAAAGAGTGAATGGGTAGACTTTGTTTTCTGTGTAGCCTGGAAATGTTCAGTCAGAGAGAGAGCAGGGTCCGAACGGTGTCTTAGCTGTCTGGGTGAGAAGATGATGCATTCTGCTGAGGCAGCGGATCAGCAGAAAGCATCTAATTGCTCACAGAGATAACGTATCTCAAATAGTATTCAGACTGACCGAGCAGTCTTGGAGGTTGTAGCTGTGGATGTATTTGCTGAGGCTTGTACTGTAGAGGTATTTATTTCTACATCCTTTGCCTGAGTTACTCAGAAGATAACTTCAGTGGAAAGGGAGTTTTTATCCCACTTTGACCTTTTAGCCTATTTTTTGAACTCAATGTTCTTTCATAGCTCTATCTGCAAATTATTAGGGGGCTTTCTGTTGGATCCGTTATTCTTCAAAGACTTAATTAAATTGCACAGTGTAATTAATCTGTAGTCTTAGTTTCTAAAATTCTCCTAGTGTGTATGTAATAAGAGAGAGAGATTCTGTGGCTGCTTGGTTGTATTATGAGTCCGGGTGGAAACAAAGAATGTATTCTTTTGATGAAAATAATTTTATACATGAATGGTTGAGATTGTATTGCATCAAATGTAAAAGCTGCCATACTGGGGCTGACCAAAGGTTTATCTGGCCAAGTATTCTCTCTGTATCAGTGGCTGAGAGCAGATACTTAAGGAAGACTGTATTCATTTATGACACTTTTCCTTAAAGTTTTCACACTTTGTACCTCTTTATTTCCTTAGCTAATTACAGTTTCTGCGTATGTAATAAAATTCAACAAGTTTATCTTCTGTGACCTTCTGTTTACTCTTAAACCTGTGTGCATGCATCCAGTTGTAAAAGATAAATAATATTAAGGAAAGAAATGTCTGGGATGAGTGTTCTATTAGGTTTAACCAGAAGGTTTTGCCATTTCTCCATGTGTTGACTGTGCTTGCTAGCTACTGCTTTGGGTATTTTATTGAAATAGTATTTTATTGATACTGGTATCTCAGTGGTTCACACACCAAATGGAAAACAGATATCCCTTTGAATGCAAGTCTTCAAAAATAAAAAATACTACCTTCAAGAACAAAGTGCAGCTTTAGTATAACACCTGGTTTGAGATGGGTGTTGGAAAAACTTGTGTTTATTTGCTACTTGGTTAGGACTGTCATTCACTGCAGAGATCATTCTCTTCAGGAGACTGGTCCAAAGTTTTGGTTTTGGGACAAGGAACAAACTGGAACTGTTTGGGCAAAGGCCTGTACATGCAACCTGTTCCTCCTCTGCTTTTTCCCTTTGTTGCTTTGAATGTATCCCTTCTGATAATATGAGCTACATATCTTGCTTTTGCAAACAAAACTTTTGTGCAAAATGGCACCTTTCAGAAGTCAAAAGCGTGTAATTTCAATTATACCTTAAAAAAATGTCAAAAGATGCCTGTGTGTGCTTACAGAATACCTGTACACACTGCTTGACAGGTCTATAAGGTTAAAAATGTGTGAATTTTCTTCTATCAATAGCTACATTAAAAAACAAAAAAAACAATACAAATATACAAATGTAACAAAGAATAACTAAACAGGCTCTTTGAATCTCACTTCACAACAGACATCAAAGAAAAATTCACTGCCACCTGTTAACATGGCATGAAAGGTTAGCAAGTGTGCGTTGTTCTCTACTAAATTATTTTGGTCTTTTAAATTGAAGTTAACTAGTTCAGAGATCGTTCTAATTCAATAGGGGGACTGTCTCTTAATTGCATTACTTCTGATGTTCTCACTGTTGTTGGACTGGGAGATGCCTTTCAGTTTCATGCTCACTTAGTCTTTCTAGGATGCTATAAGCAAGCTGAGATAATAGTGTGTTGTGTGTGTTTGTTTTTTCCATCTAGCAGTCACTCAAAAAAATGGAAATAATTAAGCACAAAACTTATTAAATACCATTGCTGGTCCTTTCAGTGTATGCTTTCTATCTTACAGGATTTGCATAAATATCTTGTGAGATCTGTAGAGGGGAAAAGGCGGATGGCTTGTATGAAATGCCTCATGACAGTATAAATTTCCTTTTGTTCAAATACAACTTTTTTTATTGATGTTTCCCTTGTTATATCACTGTATTGTCAATTCAGTTTTCATAACATTATGTTAGAGCTTGAAAGCCTGAATGTGTGTAACAAACATATGATGTACTTCATTGAGGAAGGAAGCTGTTTGATTGTTTGGTGGGTTTGGTTGGCTCTGAGTTACGTGTTGAAAAACTTGTATGTGATTCTGAAATATCTACAGGTTAAGGAAGGAGTGTTGCTAACAGGCAGTGCCAGGCTCAGGAACTATGGGCAAACCTCATAGTATAATATTAGTGCAGTGTTTTGATCCAGAAGAGTGGGAACTAGTGTGTATGCAGTCAGTTTAAGAACTGGGCTGAAGGGGTGCCCAAGGTTCAACATAGGGGGAGTTTATGTTCTGAAAACTGGGCAGGACTAAAACTCCTATTTCTTGCTGACTTGGGTGTCTAAACATGCAGGCTGGGGGTACTCTCTATTCCACTTTCTGGTATCTGCAGGGGCCCATGACAGCCCAGAATAAGTTGTTTGCCTTGTAAAGGTCAAACATAAATGAAAGTGAGCTCTGGTGTGAGACGCTTGTGTTTCTTTACCTTTCCATTCCTTTGAACAAGCAGAGGTTGCATCACCTTGCAAAGTGCACTGTGATAAAGATAAGCTGCTTTCTCCCTTCCTGCACCTGAAGTCCAGGTGGGTAAATGTCTAATGCAAACATGAGCTGCATTCAGCTTAGGAGAAGCTGCTGTTGAAATAACTAAACAAACTTGAACTTATTTCTGTGGCCACACTTGACAAAACAGAAGAGAAAGCAAAGTTTGGCTTGAAGCATATTAAAGAAATATAGCTTCTGCTTGCAGATTTAAATGACTTAATGCATGAAAACGGCGTGGAAAGTAAAAACCTTAATTAACTTTGTTGTTCAAGGTACATGAATAGGATAATGAAAAAGTTGAATTGCTGGTATTTAAAGTGTCTGCAAAGCCTACCATTGTTTTCTTCCATAGTGGTGTATAATTTTAAGGTAGTAACATAGCAAGTTGAATCCTGATTTGACCTTATGTGCCTTGCTGTTCAGCTCAGTGGTTTCCCTGTAGAAATAGAAACTGACACTGCCTTGCTTGAATTTTCTTCAATCAATATGTGTGGCACAATACAAATATGGTAGAGTAGTATTAAAGAAAAGCTTTATCTATTGATACAGGTGGCTAGAGAAACAGGTTTTAATCTAAGCTTTCAAAGTATTCTTTATGAGTGAAATGGGACCTCATGGAATCAATTGTGTATTTTATTACTCTTTTAGATGCAGACATTCTTTTCAGTGGGTTTTAGCAGTGTAGAATTCCTCTGTATGAAAGTTTTTAGATGAAATTACTGTTACTGTACATCTAAAAAATAGTGATATAAGATTATTTATGCATGTATTTCTTTAACTTTTAGAACAAACCATCAGAGACTATATCTTGTGCAAGTGCAACTCTACAGCAGCAAAACTGTTAATTTGCCTGACTAGAAATATTAACCATGCTATATCAAATAACTGCCAGAAACAATTCCCCACCATTCCTTGTGACTTCATTTTAATTGATTTTTTTTTTAAACTTCCAGCTTCTGAGATTTCGTTTACTCTGACAGAATGTTTATTAAATGTGTAAAAGAAAATTGTTTTGTAAATTGTTTCTGAGAGTGTTTTTATCTTCCATAAACCGGTGTCTCATTTAACATTTTCCATCTACCTTTGTTCTCCACCCTTGTGCTCTGCCTCATTTGTTTCCTTATTGGATTTGGTGATTAAATACTGATCAGCTGCTGGTCTGATCAGCTGTGCATATTGCTTTCTTTTAAACATTGTTCATATATACCCTGAGGGCAGAGTTGCATACACAGTTATAAACAGAGTCGGGGGGTGCTGAGTGGTACCACTTGATCTGTTTTACATATGATGGTGAGCTTGACAATGGACATTTGTAAAACTGATCATTGAAACAGTCCTCTGTGTTACAGCAGAAATAAATGCCAAACAGTCCAAAAGGGCTGTCGATTGGTTGCTTTACATTGCAGAGCTCTAGTTTGTGTTCAGGCCTCTCATGCTAAGCAGAACATTGATAATGCTTTCATGAGGATTTTCTGTCTTGTTCTCCTTTTCTTTTTCTCTAAGATACCGTATATTTGATCGTAATACTGTACAATCTGTCATGTATTGCTGTGAAGATTCATGAAGAAACATGGAATGTATGTATAAATCTAAATTAGTATTTTCTCTTTGAAAGGCAGAGATGACTTGTGCAAGTGTAATACTACTGTTAAATGCTACCTCTGAATGATTTGAACAAATCAGGATAGTAAAGAAAATCCTCTCAGGATCTAGATTGTACTTCAATTGGGATATCAGTCTATTTGGTGAGAGATGTCATGTTTTATTTCTACCTGAAACTGTTATTTCTGATCAGCCAAATCCTATGAAATCACTGAAGGTTTAAAGGGAATGAGGGACATCTTCAAAATTAATATTCCTTACAGTCTAAATCATGGGAACCATGGTGAATTCATAAATTTTGGTAGACCTGGTATAGTTGGTGACTAAGAATCACAGAATGTTAGGGATTGGAAGTGACCTTGAAAGATCATCTAGTCCAATCCCCTGCCAGAGCAGGAACACCTAGATGAGGTTATACAGGAATGTGTCCAGGCGGGTTTTGAATGTCTCCAGAGAAGGAGACTCCACAACCTCCCTGGGCAGCCTGTTCCAGTGTTCTGTCACTCTCACTGTGAAGAAGTTTCCTTTCATGTTCAAGTGGAACCTCCTGTGTTCCAGTTTGTACCCATTGCCCCTTGTCCTATCATTTGTTGTCACCAAGCAGAGCCTGGCTCCATCTTCATGACACTCACCCTTTACATATTTATAAACATTAATGAGGTCACCCCTCAGTCTCCTCCAAACTAAAGAGACACAGCTTCTTCAGCCTTTCCTTGTAAGGGAAATGCTCCACTTCCCAAAAATAATGTGACAGAGCTGGCTTCAGCACTCCATGACTCAGATTCCATCCTATTCTAAATCCATCGGAATCAGCGTATTTACAGTGATGTAAAGGTAGAACATCAAAATAGTGTAACATAAATTTTCATTTGTTTGACCACAGCTGTGTATGAATGGTTCCTACTGACTTCAGAGAGCCTCAAATATTAATTCCAGGGATGGATTTGTCTTCTAATAGTTTACCTCTGTTTCTAAAGTACATTCGAAGTGAAATGAACAGTTAAATAATTCTGTAAAGTGTTGGTTCTTCCAAGGACAATTTAAATCTCTTTGTTGTTGGCTTGGGGACAATAATGCTGGTCTGATTACAGTAAGATCTTTTGCTGTCAAGATTTCAAGTGTGCTTCTTGATACACTAAGACTTTTTGCAGATATTTACAGCATGTGAGATAGTGACTATTAGTTCAGGAGTATAGTTGTCATTTTAAGTGTGCATTAGTAGCTTTCTGTATGTTCTGCAAAGTCAATGGTAGCTAAAACTTGTCAAAGTACCTACTTTGCTTTCAATGGGAGTTTAACCCCTAAGCCCCTTATTTTACTTTTTTTTTTTTTTTTTTTTGGTGCTTCTAGGCACCTCTGTCTGTCCTTAGTGAAATAAGTAGCTTCAAAAAAATCCACTTGGTGTGAGTTATGCATCTAAGCCACTTGATCATTGTTAATCTAAGAAACTAGGTGTGATCTTCATGAGTACCATTTCACTGAGTTTTCAAGTATGTAGATCTGTGGCAGCTGTTCAAAGACATTCCCTGCTTCTTGCTTCCAACTGCTGATAATTTTTTTTTACTGGTTCTGTGATATAAAACAAGGTACCAGAACACAATATCCATCCTTTGGTAAATGACCTGATGGGACAAGTGCTCATCACTGTGTGTACAAAGTAAACACAGAGGTGCTCTTCTTTAAGGTGACAGCAGCTGTGGGCATGCAGAATAGAATCGTAGAATAGAATCACAGAATGGTTGGGGTTGGAAGTGACCTCTGGAGTTTTTCCTCATATTCAGATGAAACCTTCTACGCTGGAGCACAAGTCTTATAAGGAGCAGTTGAGGGAGCGGAGGCTGTTTAGCCTGGAGAAAGGGAGGCTGAGGGGAGACCTTATCATTGTCTACAACTACCTGAAAGGAGGTTGTAGCATGGAGGGTGTTGGTCTCCCAAGTAGCAAGTGATAGGACAAGAGGAAATGGCATCAAGTTGTGCCAGGGGAGGTTTAGATTGGATATTAGGAAAAAATTAGTCACAGAAAGGGTTGTCAGGCATTGGAACAGACTCCACTACTTGCCCAGGGAAGTAGTGGAGTCACCATCCCTGGAGGTGTTTAAAATGTGTTTAAATGAGGTTCTTAGGGCCATGTTTTAGTGCTAGAGTTAGGTTATAGTTGGACTTGATGATCCTGAGGGTCTTTTCCAACTGAAATGATTGTATGAATCTATGCTTCAGTTTGTGCCCGTTGCCCCTTGTCCTGTCACTGGGCACCACTGAAGACAGTCTGGTCCCATCCTCTTGACACCTACCCTTGAAATATTTATAAACATTGATGAGATCCCTTCTCAGTCTTCTCTTCTCCAGGCTGAACAGAAGATATTAGGCACCTCTGTCACTTTACTGACGTGTTATTTGGCAGCTACAGACTTTCTGACACTTAGAGACATGATGAGATTTTATTGAATATAACTTCAGATTCAGGAAACTTGGTTCTAATCTGGTAGCACTGCAGGCACTTGAACAGTTATGGGTCTATTGTTTGATTGGTAATTTTATTCTTTTTTTTTTTTATTTTTTGTTCTTTAGGATTTGCTCATGCTGTGATGTCTAGAAAATGCACAAATGCTAGGCAGTTGGGCCATACTTGTCTGAAGATCTATGCATGCATGTACAGTGCATAATGTTCCCCAGGATGCAGCTGAACACAAAACCCCCAGCCAGCCCTGGACCTGGATCTTACAGAATCAGTGCTTCTGCAGGCCCTGGCTGGCTTACACTGGTGAGGTGAGGCTCACTGGTATTTAGGGTCCTAGCTGGCTGCTCGCTATGAGCGACGTAAAACAGGTGGAGACAAATTAGGACTGAAAGCTTCATAATAGGGGTCTTCTGAATGCTATGGGGAGAAGTATTTACACCACTTAACTTCAGTGCCCAAGTTAGATTTCTGATAGAGTTAAAATACAAAGCCCAGGCTTCTAACCGATATGTTTAAATTGCATACCTTAATGTTAAGGGGTACCAATATCCTTCTCTGCCAATATACTGTGTTCAGTAGAGTAGGTTCTATCATAGATAAAATATTATTGATTTATATTTACACATATATTATTAATTCTGTGGGAATAGGCTCTAATTAATTTTTTCTTTTAATACTTTGAGCACCTTTTCAGATTTTTCTGTATTTAGTTTCTCAGCACAGTTGTGTTTCATAGTTATTTCCTGATAATTATTTCCCACTTTCTGTTTGACTGGAAAAAATATTAACCATGGTAACTGCAATAAACATGTTTGTATAGCAAACGGTAAAACTTCTGTTGAATGGGGTTTGCGTCATTAGCTGTCAGGGCTGCAGAAGATAAGTAGTTAACTGAGTAAGTAATGTGTAACATTATCATTGACGGAACATTTCTTGCCATTAAGCCTTCAAACTCTTATTCAGCTGTCAACACATGGGCACTTTCTGGAGCCAAATTCTCTCATGCTGTGCACTGCCTGCAGCTCGCCTGAAGCTCAACTTTGACTAAAAGTGTTGATTTCGCTTCTTTTAGCCTTGTTCTCATTTAGCGTTAAAACCTGCTTAGAGTCTGCCTTTTATTCTGTAAAGTACACATGCATGTGTCATCCTTCGCACACTTCTGATGTGAAGTTAAGGGGCTCAAAAGATATGCTAGTAATCTTAATGAATAATTGATTAGAAAGGAGTCTGGCAGTGTTAATTGTGAGGTGCAGCTGAGTGAATGCCAAAACAAAAGCTCTTCTAAATGTTTCCGAAAACCTTGTAAAGTCTTTAGCATTGAGCAACAGGGTCAGTGCACTGAAGTGGAATTTCAAGGAGGCTCTTGAATGTAATGGATTTTGACTTCGCTTTGTCATGTGCCTCAGTGGATCATTGATTGAGCACTCATTTGTTAAATCAGCTGTATTTTTTGCCATTTGTCAGGGCATAGACACTTACTGCAGCCTTTTCCCCTTTAAACACGGGTTTCTTGTCTTAATAAATTGCAGACGTAAATTAATTTTTTATCTAAGGTGATCAATTGCTCAAGCAGAGAGGCAGGTGAAGATGGTCAGGAGGAAACCCATTCTGAGATTTTATTTTCTTAACTATTAGAAGAGAAAGATCAGGGATACGATTCAGCTGAAACATCGATAATTCATGCCTTTAAATTCAGCTCCCAGCAAAATGCTCAGAAATGATTTCATTTGGAAAGGTCTAAATGGTATGCATTGAAAGAATAGTTCAAGGTAACCAGCGTTCAGTCAATTCTTTAAGAAATGAGCAAAGGAAACCCGAGGGTTAAGGAACAAGCAGCACACTGTATGTTTGCAGCTATGAGACATGCTCTTTGATTAGTGGAAAGGCTAATTACCTGGAGTATGCAGGAGTGCTGTAGGTGCCACACATACCTGATTACAGTTCTGACAGCAGGGCAGAAGAAAGAAGACCTTGAGAATGTGCCAAAAATATCTCTTTATGTAAGCAGATGCTATTACCTTTGCAAGAGAATAGTCGCTTATCCAGAATGGTTATTGCTGATAGTAATAAGGGTAGGCCATCAACTTCTGAGTTATGTACATGTGTGGTATTTAATACAGCGATTACTTGTCAAATCAGGAAATGTTCATCTTGATGCTTTGTGCTTGTTGGATAAATGACCAAATCAGATTTATTTGCCAATTGTCATCGCAGCTCAGGGTCAAAGCAAGTAGTCAGTAGTTGTGAGGGACTAAAGACAAGCTGATGTTTGGAATTTTTTCAATGTTGATACCAGTAATTAAGTTAGGAGGTGTTTCTTGGTCTCGTCATTAAGTAAGAGTTCTTAAAAATATGTATCTGTGAGGAAAAAATGCAGAGCATGTCAGTGTCCTGCTGGATGTAGGATTAAATGTTAGATACACTTGGAAGTCATCTCTTTGGAAGATTTTACTTTTAGTCTTTTTGGAAAAGATTTTGAGGAGGGGAAAAAAGAAAGAAGAGGGACAGAAGGGAAAGAGCCTGGAGAAGATTAGGGAAGAGAAAAGCCAATCGTGTTGACAGAAGAATGTAAAGCTTTTCAATAGCACAGAGTTTAGTGCTGCAACTGCCTAGATACAACTAGAGTGAAGAAGGATTGAGAAACCATCTTCAGTGCTGATAACACTGCTTCTTGGAAAAAAAAAAAAAGTCTGCAAGACGCAGAATGCCTTTCCCCTGTCACCTGTCAGGAGGAGCTGAAAATGCTCAGCACCTTCAGGCTTGGATCCATAATCAGCAGCAGTGTAAAATTACCATGAAGTTACTGGTGAGTAAAATGACAGTGCATTTTCTTGTATTGTGGTGAATCATTATAAGAAATTTCATTGTGGCTGTGATGTGATAAATATCTTTTGTTTTGCTGGCACGTATACTGCAGTGACACCTGCTAACGTTGCAAAGGCTGTGTCCTGCCCCCAGCAAAGTCCCTTGCTCCTAGACTCACTCTGCAGGTACCTTGTAACTTAAGTGGCTGCTTTCGCTGTTTGATACTGTCAGGCACTCAGGGACAGTTTCCTTTCTTCTCTCTCTGGCTCCCTAGGCTCTATCAAAAGTACGAATCTGAAACCAAACAAAATAAAGCTTCAGTCCATATCTTTGCTCAGCCTTTACATGTACGTTTTCCTGTTTTGAGTTCTTTTAAACTGCAGCTATCAGAAAGAATAAAATAGTGCATCACCTAGTAGAGTACTGAAGTGATCATCCAAGCAATTTTCTTCTCCCTGAAGCCAGACAAAGCTTTTTATTACTGACTGACTGAACTTCCTGTGTCTGTCTGTCTAGGTTGCTAGGCCACCTGGTTGTCATGATTTGTGATGTTAGAGGCTTTTGATTATAGGCAAACCAGAAATGCTAATTTAAATATAATATTTGCATTTTAAAAATTATTATGTAAGATGTATCAAAAATAGCCAAGCAGTTCTATACTGTTTTGTGTGTGTGTGTGTGTGTGTGTAAAGTTCTAGTAGGCATCTGGCAAACTGTTCCTGGAACCCTTTAGTTCATGGACCTTCTTAGTAAAACAGTATGGTTAAAAAACAAAACCAAAAACAAAAGCCAAACAAAAAAAACCACTTAGGTAGCTTGCAGCTCTTTTAAGTACCAATATTGGAAACGACCATCCTGAGTTATTGTTACTTCTAGCCCACAGGATGGTTATTTCTGCTCTGTGTGTGAACTATTGCCGATGCCCTTTGATCCAGAAACAAGAGGATTGATGGCATTTTTGCCTTTTAATATTAGTGCCTTGATTTGCTACTCCAGTGTTATGCAAACCTGCATTGTGTGCATTTGCATTGCCTTTAATTGCTTTATAGATTAAAGCAACAGTTATGTTTAATTGAAAATAACCAAAGCAGTTATTTTTGACCCTGTTGCCTGTGTGAGAGTTTACAGCAAAACTTCAGGAAAAAAAAAATATTGAGTATTTTTCACATGGAAATTGCATTTAGAACAAAAAGGGCTGATAAGGAACTGATAGTGAGTAAACCAATGGGTCAGGATGATGAAACATACTTTTCATACTTCGGCAGCCATGGGCTGTTGTATTTCTCATTTGTAAAGTATCTCTGCAGAATGCAAGCAGAATCTGTATTAAACCCCAAGGCAAGGCTTTTTAACCCTTCCATGTTATGGATATTAAAACTGCCCTATAATGGGTGACTTAGTTGTTAACAGCTCATACTGAGTTGGATGATGTGTTGGCATTTGGAATTTTTAAAATCGTTACGGCTGATGGATTGCAAGGATGTGTAACAGTAATTATTAGGTTGCATATCTTGATTTCTGTTAGATCAATGAAGCAAATAGTGTACCTGAGAACTACTTTGAAAATCAGGTGAGTTGCTAATACTAGGATGGGTTAGATCTTGCTGCTCTCTTTGCAGTTCTCATGTTCAGGATGGAAATACCAAGTGACTGACTTATTCTACAACTTCTGTGGGGAAGTTCTGTCTGCCACCCACCTGATGAAACAATTTATGAAAGGTGTTAGACACACAAAACCGACACAAGTGAATCTCTTGTTGGTTAACAAATCCTAGAAATCCTCAGTAAAAACTAAGAGCCTTGGAGATACATTTTGTCTCTTCAGCTAATGAGGTTCTGGGAATGTGTGTGGCATGTAATTTAAGGGAGAAATTACAAGGGATTTCACTTTTAAAAGGAATGTATTCTTGTAGAATGAGAATTATTCTGGATACAGAGAGCTGGGGTCTTTAGAAATTTAAGTACACAAACAGTCTAATCCCGTACTGTGAACTTCCAGCCTTGTAGTGGTTCTTTGGGAAGAGCTGGGACAAAGCCTAAGGAGGAGTCAGAAAGGAGCTACCCAGGGAGCTGGGATATCTCTGAAGACAGAGCAGACTGTTTTACCTCCTATACAGTAGGAAACACCTTCCAAGGTAATGCTGTCTTGCCATTTGGACTCTTGGGAGCTCAAATTAAAAAAAAAAAAAACAAGCACCCTTCTTGTGGGGGCTGTGAGGGCAATATTTTCTCTTCATTTGGTTCTAGTCTCACCAGCTCCCTTCCCTGCCTAGGCAGTCTTTGCTAGACTAGGACTATTTTGTTTTCAGAAATAATTTTCCCCCTCTGGAAATATTCTGTTATGTTACTGAATCAAAGATCCACATTTCAGGGCAGATTATTTAAATGCAAAAGCAGTATTCATATCAGACAGGGGAAAAGCAGGCTCCTTCTGATGGCAGGTTTGAACAGCATAGCCCTTACAGGAAATTGAAATACAAAGCCAAGTTGTGTTTGCTGCCCCTCCTTTTTTTTTCTTTTATCTCTCTCTCTTTCTTTTTTTTTTTTTCTTAATACATATAGTTCTTTCGGCTGCGTCTGCCTGGATTTTTAACTTTCTACAACTTACGTACTCTGATGCACCCAGCGTGTGCTGATGTTACTATTCTCAGGTGAATTGTGCCGTGCCATCTCTTTCAGAGGGCGCTCCACAAAAAGCTGACCGCAATGGCCGTGGGCTTTCGTGCTTGTTGCCATGCTCAACCTGAGGGCAGCACCTTTCCTCTTGCTGTGCTGGGGTGATGAGGGCAGCACTGGGCAACCTGAGAGCCTTCCTAAGCAGCACTCCTGTCTCCTTGCAAGGGCAGGTGGGACCAGGCAGTATGGACTTGTGGAGGTGAGTTTCAGGGTGGTGAATTTTCCTCAGACTTGCCACTTCCAAATCAGTATAGACAGAGCTCTTTTGATGTGACAGCACTGTAGATTCAACTGTTTTCCTGTGTGCTTCAAAGCGGTTGTCAGTTTTTTTCAGCAGGTGGAAGGAGCAATTTCAGATGCTGTGCTGAGGGACCCGCTGCTATGAGCAATACCTTGGCCCAATTGGTCATCTGTGACTTGAGCAATAGCATGCAGTTGAGTAAATGCACCGTTGTTTTGCCTTGAATGCAAGACCTGCATCTATAGCTAGTGAATAACATTTAAGAAATGAACATCTTTGAAGCACATGGTTTAAAAAAGCAAATAAAACCCCATATATATATATCTAACAAGATATTCCAAGACTCAAATGGCATTGATAACAAGAACAGGGGTTTTGGCCCATTCCATTATACTGCATATAAACAAAACCCTACATTTTCTTGTTGCCAATATGCATATTAATCATATTAAAATGAGTATTAAGTGGAATGTCTACTATGTGGAGATATCAAAAACAGTGCAGAAATTTCATGCTTTCAACCCTGTGTTTGCACAGTAGGCTAGAAGAAGGGCGGCTAAATACTTGCAAAACCACAAAAACACGCACCCTGGAGAGGGAAAAGAAGCGGTTTTTACTGCTTGTATAGAATTAGTGAAATAAGTAATAATCAAGCTAGTCATGCTGAAGTATGTTTGCAAATAGAACTGAGAAACAACTTTTCTCTAGAAGTTTCTTTGTAAGTAAATTATCTCAATCTGTTAAACGGGACCACATTTCTTTGTGTTTAGTCTGGAGAAAAGGAGGCGGAGAGGAGACTTTATCATTCTCTACAACTATGTGGAAGGAGGTTGTAGTGAGGAGGGTGTCAGTCTCTTCTCCCAAGTAACAAGTGATAGGAGAGGAAATGGCCTCTAGTTGTGCCAGGGGAGATTTACATTGGATATTAGGAACAATTTCTTCATGGAAAGGGTCGTCAGGTGTTGGAACAGGCTGCACAGGGAAGTGGTTGAATCACCATCCCTGGAGGTTTTTAAAAGACGTGCAAATTAGGTTCTTGAGGACATGGTTTAGAGGTTGACTTGTCAGTGTTAACAGTTGGACTCAATGATCTTGAAGGTCTTTTCCAACAAAAATGATTCCATGATTCTATTTTGCTATTTCTGTGGATTTTTTTAACCTTAGTGTGCTGTAGTGTATGTATTTGTAATTTGAGGCAATTTTTATCTACCACAGAAAGATGGTTTATGATCCTTGTTTCTTATTCACAATCATTAATATCATATTCAACCCATGAACATTCAGCGATTTATGCACAATTCAGTTCAGCTGAATACTATAATATTCCATTCTAACCATTAAAAACAGGTATCGCAAGATAGCATTAGGTCAGAACACAGGGTAGGCTCTTTAAATCGTGTTATTGATTGATGTTTTCTGAAGAGTTTCCGTAGTTGTGTTTGAACCATGCACTTTTCTTTGCTACTGGCTTCTAGAAAAGATGGCCTGGCAACATAATTTGAATTGAAAAGTCTTGCTTTTGCTGCCCAGTTTAATGTACATGCTTATGTAGTTTCATTTTTTATCCAAATTATCTAGTTCCAGGTTTCTTGAAGACACAGCTGCATCTTCGGTTACACCTTCCAAAATGGAGAATATTTACTCATCTACTGCAGAAGTTACTGCAGAATTTAATGGTTTTATTAATTTATTATGTTAATGCAGGGCTTATTCTGGAATTTATGCAGATGCAGAAAGCAAGAAAGATTTGGGTTTACAACTGTGTTTTCAATCACTTTAGTTTGTGCGCGTCCTGTAGACGATTTGTAGTTTGCTACCCACCCTCCCTGGAGGGTGGATTGGTAGTATCCCAGCTGGTGTGTTCTGTTTGTAAAGTGTGAGATAATCACTCCTGTAAGTCTACAGTCCTAATGTCTGTAGAAATGTATTTGAGAACACTGAAAAAAAAAATATATATTTATATGAGAACCGCCTCTTTTTTAAACATTATCTAGCTCGTTTATTAGGATCTGCATATTTTTTAATAATGCTGCTGCTTTCGTTTGCTATGTTTGTATCTATTTGCATGCATTAAGTTTCTTCTTCAAGAACAATTTTATATGAGACTGAACTTGCTGGTTTCCTAAGAAAACAAAAACATTTTTTGCCTCCCTCTATTTAAACTATGGTATTTGACTCCTCTTGAGTATGTATTCATTATCTTAAAATAGAAACAACCTCCATTCCCTGTGCTCAAAATCAACGTTATTGTTGAATTCCTAGGGCTAGGAGAATACTGGTTGCATTACAAGCAAATAGTTTTCCATTCTGTATGGTGGAAGAAACTCTCAATTAGTACAAAAAGGGTTAAGCATATTACCCCTTCTTAAATACCCCCTTTTTTTTGTTGGTACTGTGTTTGCAAAAGATGACATAATCAAATGGCAAACCTGTGTTTTTGTTCCTTTGCAAAAATCCCTGACAAGCCCATGACACAGGCTACTGCTGTAGCTGTACATTTCTATTCATTATTGATGACTTGGGGCCAGGCAGGCAGCACAGAACACAGGCAATATAGATTACCATATTGGGGGCTGGGTTTGGGGGGTTGTGTATACGTGTGCCTGCGCACATGTGTGTGTGTGCATTTTGGTTAGGTTTGGCCTTTGAAATATTCAATTCTTAAAGGAAATCATACCTGGGAATAATAGTGGAAACAAACTAAATGAACCTTGTGATACATTTTAATAAAACATTTTGTGGCACTTAGACTAAAGGAGAAAAATAATATTAGAGTGAGCTCACTCTAAAACTAATTATTATTAGCTTGACTTTCTGGCAGACTTGGAAATGGTCTTGAAGTGTCCTGAGCATCATTTACCCCAGGGAACGTGAAGGGCATTTCTCACAGAGTGTAATTAGCTCCTTCACTGATGTTTTCCTCACAAAACTGGTGTAAGCTAATTTATCTCTAACAATAAATATAGATAAACAATGTTGTTGGTTTGATTTTAGGGGAATGGTATCTTATTTCCTGCTTACCACATACCAAACCCACAGTTTGGGTTGGCACGAGAATTATGCTGGCACTTTAGTGATATGTTTTAGTTGGTATTTCTCAATAGTAGGTCACCAAGAGACCTTTACAATCCAAATAGTGTTTCACTGCTACTGATTTGTAATTAATCCTTATAAGTTTTTATTGGCACAACACTTCTGCCCATCATATAAAGTTTTTATTTTCTTCCATATGTCAAAGACGGGTTGTACAGTGCTTTATATTTGCATTGTTTGAGGTTCTTGACTTTAAGAAAAACAAGAGAGATCAGAGTTTATTTAAACGTAGTGTAGATGTTAACAAAATAAAATGTGCTTTGGTTCAAAAATTGATGGTATATTTATACAGAAACTGTTCTACTTAAATAGTTTTCAGTTACAAGGAAAGCTATAGAAAGAAATAAGTAGAATCAGTTTTGATAACTGTGTATAACCCCTCATTTCTTTAATATTTGCCATAGCTTTTCTCTCAGGTTTCTGTACTTTTTCACTTACACTTCTGCTTTATTTCACACAGCTTATTATCACAGCAGGAAAAGTTAACTCACAGTTTAGTTAATTCAAAGTTTCTTGTGTTAGAATAGTTTTTAAACACACAACAGAATAAAATGCTGTGTTCTAGAGGGTGATTATGTCTAGCTCACAAAGAAAGAAAAGTCTTGTAGGAACCTTGCTCTGTCTCGGACCTCTGGCTTTGGACATTGCTGTTTCAGTGCTGTTTGACATGTAGAACTCTGTAAAGTAGGACTGATCTAGAGCATAAAAACTGCTTTCTCTTGTTTGGGGAAAGAGAGGTGAGACACCATTCCAGTGGAAGAGGGGCATGTGACTGTTCCAAAAAGCAGTATCAGTCAAGTAGAATGTTTGCTTAGTTTATTCCTCCCATTTTTCTGGTTCTGATTGCTCCTGTTGTGACTCATACTCTTTAACGTGTTTCAAAATACAGAATCAACTATATGGCTAATTTAGCAGTACAACTTCTGGTTTAGGAGGAGTTTCTTCTCCCTGGAAGGTCCCACAGCACCATCTAGTGTGCCATGCTTTTTTATTAGCAAATGCTTTTGTGATAGCAGAGTCACTGAGACTGGCATGTTTTGCTAGTAATTAAACTTAGGATTTGTAATTAAAATTAGGATTTACTGGATACTCTAAATAGAGAAATTTGGAGAAATTTAGATACTTTCTAATTTTCTCCTGCAGGAAAACAGACTTAAAAATTACATGGAAAAATAAGGGGTTTTTTTTCTAAAATGTATGTTACTACATTTCTGTTTTCTACATACAAAACAAGAGGGAAATTATAGTCCATCCTCACCACTGCACTAACATACCTTGTACTTACCATACACCTCAAAGCATGTAAGTTTATTATATTGTTATTAGCCGTGAAACTCTTTATTGAGAAAGGACCATGCTTATACCTATAAACACCCTAATCCTACAAACTGTCTTTCTTCCTCAGTCCCACTGAGGTCATGCTATATGCTGTGTTGTAGAACTGTGTTGTAGAACTGTCTGTGTTGCAGAAATTACAGGATTATGTCAAAATGATTTTTGCAAAGACAGGAGGATCAGTCTGAAAAACACATGGGTGTGGATGATTGCAAAGTTCCTTTCTTCCTTTTATGCCTCCTCTAGGGAAGGCCCACCTAATGGCAGTGTATGAATTTGATTCCTATGCTGACATACACAATTATAGTGATCTAGTTCTCTGCTGGCACCACATGAGAAATAAATTTGAATAAGAACAGACAATGGTTTAATGAGCTGGAATTAGAAAAAGTATTGTGCATGCGAAGTTTAAAAAAATTCTCATTGAGGTGGGAAGTAAAGGCAAGGAAGAAAGTCTTGAGACCGGGGATGACGGTCAGCAAAAACAACTGAGGAGGAAATGGGAAACAGTTGGAGCCACAGGCTCAGCACTATCATTGAATGCACTGAAGATGTTAACAAGACACCTGACTGTAATGTGTTGCACGGAAGAAAGACAACAAAATGTTGCAGGAAGTTGTTACAAGTATGAGTGGGGAATAAGTCTTGATCACCTTCCAGATACATGAGGAAAAACCCACCATAACTGCCTTGGGTCGGACAGAGCGCTGCAGGAGCTTGCAGCTTGGGAAGTCTGTCCAGAAGCCGCTTCCTCAGCAGCATCCCCCCACCTATTGTAGGAGCTGTTCTGCACACTGCCAGACAGATCCCATGTAACCGAAATTCTTTCAGTTACTCATACAGCATTGCTAATATAGGGCATGAGGTTTTAGGATGTTTGATGGGACCATTCATTTCCACCCCTGATTTTTTTGGTATTTTGTGCATTGTTCCAGATGCTATTCCAGTATAACCTGCCAAGCCCCAAAAAGCTTTTATAGTTGCTTTAAAACTTCAGGGTAGTTTTTAGTGTGTCCTGAACTATTCTGTTGCTTTGTAAGAATAAAATTTCTAATGTGTTGAAGATGCCATCTGCTGGGAAGCCAGGCAAACTATGCTTATATGGAGTTTTACCTTTCTGAAATACTCTGTTCATACTCTTGGCTTTATTCTCAACCCAATACTGGAAACTCAGCTCTCAAACTTACTGAAAAAATGCTTTCACCTTTTGATTTTGTTCTTTACACTCAGTCTGTGACAAATGTAGTAGTTCAGATCACTTTATTTTGTAGTTTCTGGGTTCTGTTGTGTTGGAAAAACCAAAACTTGCTGCCTGCATTCCTTTTTATTCCATTTTGATTTCATACTTGAATAAAATATGCGTGAAGGGAACATCTGCAGCTAGAAATTACTGATAAACAATGGAAATGCTTTTGGTTTCTACTATTTTCTGATGCTAGCATGCTTTTTAATATTATCTTTTTAAAAAACAAAACAAAAAACAAAACCACAAAACAAAACCCACAAACCCTTCCCACAGTAGAGGCCACTAGGAGAGCAAAGGTGGTGTCACATCTGGAACAATTCACAAAGTAATATACATAATCTCATAGTTGATATGAAATCTGATTGATTTTATTCCTTCCAATAAAGCAAAACCCATTTTGACATAGGACTTCTAGTTTTAGAGTTTTGTTATTAAAATCCAATATTGACCTAATTGGCTGCATTGCAGGTATTGTTATGGTGCTTATTTATAATTACAGTTGAATTAGGGTTATGTAGAATTGTATTTTCAATTTTCTATTGTAGTTCATTGCCTTGGTTTTGTACAGTGCTTATGAATTTAATTAATTGTGTTAATTTAACTTCACGCTCTTTTCAGTATCTTTTCAGATTTTTGTATTATTTATTATAGGGAGGATGGACGTATTTAGCATCCTAAAAATCATCACTTCATAAAGTCTTTGTTCTTGATATAAAACAGTACAATAAAGAGCTAAACACCATATTTTATTCTGAAGTTGTATAAGCCCTCTTAGAACCAACGGTGTCTTTGGAGTAGCTGACAGATAAGAGATGTATGGGAGGAGACTTTTAAAGTCCCGTGTTTTCCACCTGAAATTATTTTGAAAACAAAAGGCAAGTGATTATTTGGCATCAGGAGCTTCTGTGATGTCTATGAGGGAACAACCCAGGGTCGCTGGAGTTGCGTCATGGGCAATGACTGAGATTACAACAGGAAGTGCAGCTCCAACTTAATCTCCAAGGTTGTCCATTTATATGGACATGAAGTTTGAAAGGGGAATAAAACATATGTTTTATTGTGGAAGTCTAGTTCAACATCTAAATCAACAAAAATTTCTGATCTCCATTGTTGTCTTTAGACAGGAACAAATGAACATTATAGTTTGTATAGCCATGCTTACACAAATATTAAAAACTATTTAAAGAAGCCAGGAAAAGGTTGTCTCAAATAGGCTCCTGCAACCACTTGATCCAAATATTAACATACTGAAATGTTTTCCAAATAATTTTGGTTACAGACTTGAAATCATGTTAAAATGGTATAGTACTTGAAAACTGAGATGTGCAATCCTGTTATCAGGCCATTTTCTGTTATGATCCCTCTTTGTTCAGCACACACCGATGGTTTCACAAGGACTTGCATAGGCTATGCCATCCTGACTTTCAGTGGTTTTTTGCACTTTTAGTTTTGAACCTAGTAAGTATGTTTAGCGTAGGCGTTTTTAACTTATTCTGCCGTGTCTGTCAAGAGATGCTGCATCTTTTCAAAGAAGTAAGTGGGCACAGGTGGAAAAAGGAGGAGGCGAGAAGGCAACTCATTTCTGAAGGATTTTAGCAGGTTATCCAGGTGTGTGCCCTGCTTCAACAGTAGGAGTCATTCTTTATATGATGCCTGAAATTAAGATTACTACAAAGCAGTTTGGCAGGGGACTATACTTAAGTCAGTTTATTCAAGAGGACGCATAATGTGGTATCAAGGCTAATGAGTGAAGTTTTACAGAGGTGCTATATCACAATGTGGAATTGTGGAGCGGTGACCAATCTGAGGGGTAAGGGGAGGGGGAAGATTTGTACTTTTTCATTTGAATAGAATGAAAGTTGGCCTTGAGTACTGTTGTGATCTGTACAATCACTATCATGTTCTTGAAAATACTGAGCAATAAGCATTTTGACCTTTAGGAGAGCCTACTTTTTTCCCCTGGTGATGGTACCAGATCTGTTTATCTATATTCTGTCAGAGTTTTGACTGTCCTGTATTGCTCACAAACATACCTAATTCAGACCTAGAAGTACTTGAAGTACTTTTCTAGAGGCTGGGTTTTATTTTGGAAATGTAAAACATCATAAAGTTGTCTGCGTATTTGTCAAAAACAAAGAAAAATATGTATTTTTTAAAAAACACACTTCTAAGCACAGAAGCAAGGAAACAAAATACACAAGAAGAAATAAAAATAAGTGTTTCAAAGTCTATTTCTCATGTTGTAATCAGAAAAACTGCAGAGTTTTTGGTTGTGTTTGGCTTTTTTTTTTTTTTTTTTTTTTGGTGGGGTTTTATTGGTTGGTTGGTTTGGTTTTGTTTGGGTTTGTTTGTGTTTTTTTGCTGAGGGGGCAGGCTGGGGTTTTTTGGTTGTTCTTTCTTTTCCAGAAAGTACCAGTGACTCTTGAAATAAAAGCATGTGAAAAGTACTGCAGTACACAGATGAAGATTGAATTTCAGTTCTCATTCATGCTTGTCTTCTGATAAAATTGTCCAGAGGTCATAGCCTTTTTTCTTGCAACTTACCCTATCGGTAGTGATGGAAATGCTGCCCAGTTAACTTTTTACTAACCTGTATTCAGTTTATATAACTTAACACTGCTTACACTTTCGCTCTGGTGAAGCATTCAAGAACATCTGTAGCTTTAAGCACATATGTACGAAATTGATTTTGGAAAATACACATTTGTTCAGAACCCTGATTACAAAAAGATCTATTTTTTTTCTAGCCCTACTTCTTAAGACAAATCAGATGGTTAAGGTTTTTTCTTTCATGAGTAATTGCCACACTTGTGTCCTACTGCTGACCTGTAAGAATGAAGAAAAATTGCATGGGAAATTTGTGGGTAAAGGAAACGAAGGAAAGTTCACATGTATTTCATGCCTCATTGCAATAATCCTTACTCATCTTCTACCATGTGTCCCTCTGGATCTGTGCCCACCTTCCTCTTATTATTTGCATAATTTCTTTCGTAATGATTTGTCATCATAGTTTCAAATCCATTATGTTACTTCCTTTTGCTGTCTGGTCTGGCAACCAATTACATGTATTGATTCTACATATTCTCTTGAAGAATCAACACCTTTTAATATCTGCTCTACGGCAATGCCGTACAGGCTGAAAACATCTTTACATGGAAAGCATCTTTATCTCTATAAGGCAAATACCAATTAAATGGATCTCTAAATGCATCCTTCCTGTTAAAGTTTATGCATATGCTCACACACACAAACCTGTACTTATACTCTCTTAATTAAGACATGCTTCATGATCTTTGCTGTAAAAAGGAATGTGTTTATAGATATCTAGTATGACTATTCAGACTCGTATGTTCTATCAGTGTCTTGGGTCAGGCTGGGAGTTTTTCTTCCCTTTCCACAAAAATCATTGAAATATATTCAGTCAGTCTTTCACATCAGAGGTGTAAATGGATTTCTTGAAAGTTTTTCTGCTGATAGCAAACGGCAGTCACTTTACAACTTTGACTCCATTGTGGGCAGCAGTCGGAAAGCTTAACACTCCACCCAAACTTTGAAGATGCTAAAACTGTGTGATGATCTTGCATTCTCAAGGGCAGATGCTCAGCTTCTGCTGGAAGTGCTAATCTACAATCTGTTTATCTCCGTACACTGTGTATTTGACAGCACTTGCCTGGAAAGCAAGGCAGGGAAAAGCGTAGCCAAATTTAGTTACTTTTTCCTCTCTGATGGTGTTAATGTCTGATGGACTTAGAAATGATAGCCTTTATTTTAACTTTTACCTTCCTCTGTGCTTTTCAGCCTGTCATAGTCTCAGAAAGCAGCCACACTGCCAGTGTCAGAATACAATCGTCTTTGTTAAGACTCTGCTGGTGCGTGAGCTGGACTGTGCAGAGTAATAGTCTTCTTCTGTCTTGTCTTTATTCTGAGTGAATCAGATTTTGATTTTCTCTTTAAAACCCAGGTCATTGTCTGTATTTTCTATCAGTAGGTTTTAGACTTAGTGTCATCTTTATATTATTCTTTACTAGGTATGAATTGAGATGCATCACATAATGCTTATGAGCGTATTGAGGAGCACATTTCTAAGAAAGAGATAACGTGTTGAAGCGAGGCAGCATGTGCAGGGAAAGGTGATACCTATGTTAGGCAGATATGCTTTTATCACATAAAAACCTCTTCAACTCTAGAACAGAAACCTGAAGAGAACGGCTTTTGCACACGAAAGCATGTCAGTGTTTTCATATAACATATAAATGGACTTTATTTGCCTAAAGTTTGTTCTTTTCCAGCTCCATCAGTCAGTCTGGTAACTGAGGTTCCCTCCCCTAACAAGACTTGCCTTGTTTACACCTGTAAACCATCACATTCACCACAGCACTACTGACTGAAAAAAAAACCCCTTGGTTTTAGTGTAATCCCCGTGGTTTTTCAAACAGGCACTCCTTATGGAAATAAAACATTAACATTAAATTACCCTGATTCAGCAACAACATTTATTTTTTAATATCAATTTCTCTGTTCTGTCAGGTAATTGTTTAGCTTCCTGAGGAACTGCATATGTGTCACAAATGGGAAAATTCAACCTTATAAATCCTTTCTGTGGTGAGGCAATGGTAAACTTGCTTCTGATTATTAAGATCACCAGGTTTAATAGCAAAATTTTGTACAGAATTGCTAGAATTGACCTTTCAAATGCTGGATTTTCAACAAGCTCAGTCAGGAATCTATTTGTGATGTTCACTGGGATCCATTTCTTCTCCACTTACAGAATTATGAAGAAGTGTTACTGTCACAGAGATAACATTTCCTTTTGTGACGTTCTGTGCTTTGAATTAGCAGCCTATTGCCAATTGTGTTAATATCACCAAGCCTCCAAAGCAAATGTATACCAAGTCACAGGTCTCATCCTATAGAGGAAGGGCATCATCTTTATTCATCAACAAGATAAAGGGCAGGGTTGTTTTGGCTGTTTTGGTTTACCTTTGCTTGCTTTTTTTTTTTTTTTTTTTTTTTTAATACTGTATAGAAACTCTATAGAATGCGGTGAGGCATGAACTGCATACAAAATGACTAATGGTGCTGAGTCATTGAGTTCCTTCAGGTGTGGAGGTGAGGCGCCTGTACTCACCAGCTGGCAGTGTGCTCTCTTCTCCTTACACTCAATGCTCATGTGGAGTAGAGGACGCTTCTGGTGTATCACCTCCCACTCCATCCATGCTTCTCTTTGCTCGTGCCCAGGAAGTTATAAAGCTGGAACCATGCTGCAATGGTGTTCCGCCACCTCAAAATCACAGGTGTTTAGGGAACAGTCAGGCACTCGGTAACAGTTGAGCTGTGCAGTATCGTTGTTAATGGGGAAAGGGGAGAAAGAGGTAATTATGGCTCATTCTTAGTAGTAGTTCATAAAAGATGGAGTTTGATCATTTTGATGAAGTGACTGTGTTGCATCTACATTATACGAATCTTATTGCCAGTTCTCCATTCTAAGCGTTGCAGATGCTCCTGTACACAAATGTCAGTTTAGCTCTTGTTCCCTCCTCCCTCCCTCAACTTTTGTTTCTTACTCTACAGCTGATATACTTGAACACCTGTATTTCTTCATAACTGTTATCTGCATTTTGGTCTCAGCCTCTTGTAAACAGTGATTCCCTGAAGGAATTCTTGTTGCTTCTACTTCTTATATTTCTTGTCTTTTATGATTTATCTCAGTGGTGACATTTGCAAAAAGATAGATGATTATGGATAGCTTGGCTGTAGGGCAGTCAGATATGGAGTATTTCGAAATATGTTTTAAATTCTGCAGAGCCTTCAAGTTGCACAGCTTAACTGTTGCCTCCTCGACCCTTCATATCTGCTGTAATTTGTGGCATTTACTTGTTGCATTTTGTTTTAAGAGTGCAAGAGGAACTCTGTGCCTAGTTGGCTGTTTGTATCCATGCTTTTTGTGAACTCAGAAAGCAAAACGAATATAAAAGTAGTTGTATAAAGCTTTTCTTTATATTAGTTTCCAAAAGATTGGAGTGAAGTTATGTTACTCAAGGTTGAATGAGGAGCAGGGGACAACTACTTCTTTGTTTGATTGTTTTTAACTTGGAGCTAAAAATAAACAAAAAATTAAGCATACCTTCAGATGAATGCGAGGTGATTTTGGACTTTTGTCCTTTAAACAATAAAGTTAATGAATAGCTGGAGAACTAGTTATTCTTGAGAAGTAACTGGATGATGAATATAGTCTTGGCTTAAAGAAGTTTGGAGCAAACTTTATGAATTAGCCTGCATCAAAGGATAGAATAATTTTATTGAGCAATAATAAAATGTTCAAGTCAGATGGAAGGGTGATAGGGAATTGCTATTTGCAGCTGTGAAACTGATGGATGTCATGTTAAGTCCCAGCCCAAACAACTCATTTTAAGATTTACTGTCATGAAACAAAAAACTTCTGTTTGTCCAATCATCAGCTTTAAACCCGTTCCTTGTCAGTGAAGACAACAAATCTTTTTGCTTGTGTCTGCCTGGGGGATGTGGAAAGCTGAGGTGGTCCTGTGTGATTATATTATATGAAAGACTTGCCTTCTACCAGCAAGACATGAGGTCTAATCAAGTGAAATGAGTTTTGAGATCTCAGCTCATTTCCTTGGGGAATATCAGTTTACATTACACAGTCACGACACCTCATTCATCACAGTTGATGCGGCTTTTGCTCAGAAGAGGACCTGGGACTGGGTAGCATGGGACTTGATCACAAGTCTCCCCCTAAGGAGTAGCTTAGTGGAGTTACGATACAGCACAGTGAAGGGAAACTTTAAGATCTTTTTTAAAATAATTGATCTATATTTCTGTATATCAGATCTTCTAGAATAGAGGGACTTAGGTGTGAATGGGGAAAGCTAGAGGTAAAAAATAAAAAGGTACTTTGTACTGAGTAGAGTTTATAAAATGGTCGATATACAGGTGCTAAAGAATGTACATAGTGAAGACCAAAGCTGAACTTCTTGTCACTTCATTTCTGTGATGTTGAATGATGTTTGTGTATTTCCAGGCACTAAGGTATGAGAAAGTAAATAGTATTCTGTTTCCCTGACTAACAGACTTTTTTTTATTCTTATTTCTTCCAGGGCATTGTTATAACTCCACTTCTGCTTCTGCTTTTTGTAAGTATCTTGATCTTAAGATGTCTTCTTACTGGGTAACCTTGCACCTGTTAGTATATTTAAGGCATAAATTTAAGTAATTTAACAGTGTTTAAATAATGAGGAAGATTTTTCTGGTCAGTATCTGAAATAAGCTCCCTCCCAGAAAGACCATCAGTGTATTTTGCGATGAATGGAAACTCTACCTGCACTTCATTTGAAGAGGATCAAAACCTGTTGTTCTTGCAAAATCACAAAACCATTTGCTGTTAGTCAGGCTGGGTAAAATACAAACTCTTACCAAATCAGATGATCACTCAGTTAGGAGATCTGGAGATCTTTCACATGCAGGAGCTGAACAAAGTCCTTATGATCCAAAATGGATGACAGGCCAACTGAGAAAGCACTGTTCAGGTAAACAGAGCCTCACTTCTGGGCAGCTAAGCCCCTGGGTATTTTGTTTGTAGAGGTTAGTGAGAGATCAGCAGCAGGAAGACAAATTACTGGAGCCCCTATGTATCACTAAATGTGCTGCTGCTTCATTCCCGTTAGTTCGAGATTTGTTTTTCAATCATTAGTCTTCAGTCAGGGCCTTGGTTCCTTACAGTTCATAGTAGAACAAAAGGGAGAAGACAAAGTTTTATCTTCATGTTTTATAAAAGTATGGGTAGTAATCAGTACACAATGAAGAGATTTTAACAGGTAGGTAGTGGTGCTTTAGTGAGTCCCTTACCAGTTGGGAAGTCTTGATGCTTGTGGAGGATTTGCTGGCACAAATTGTTTGGTATGGTACAAGTTACTGAGGACTGTGGCTTTGTGAAGATCACGGAAATAGGCTGAAGCACTTAAAGGTTTTCAGGAGATGTATATGTTGTCTTTTATGTTTATCTTACTACTTGCATTGTACATAAGCCAGCACCCTGGAAAGGGGATGAGTGTGAAGTTAGTCAGAAACAATTTGTAAGTGGTATGCAAGTGGTGCCCTGTTTATAGTAGGGATGCTTAAGCAATATATGTACAGTATACGAATATAGCAGTGTAAACTAAACTGGCATAAATAGTATTGTGAGAATGGCTGTAACATTATCCACTACTGCTGAAGTAAAGCTATGTGGGAAGATTTTTATTTTATGGTATTTTTATTTTACTGTAGAAAATTGTAATTCATCTGATGCAGCTAAGCTATGTTTGCACAAGAGCTGCTTTGACCTAATCCTATATATCAATGAACACCAGCAAAGCTTTCTTGATATACCTGGGATCACAGGCTTACTGTAAATTGAAAAAGATAACTGTTCTAAGAAAAATGGGTCTTTTGTTATTGCACTGAATACGTTGATTCTGCTTCTCTATTTGCCTGTCATGTTCCCTCCTGCGTGCAACGTTTCTTCCACCAGCATTCATCCAGAGACTTGTGCATTTGTTTCTAAGTGACTGAAACTTCAGCTATTTTTACTTTTGCTCACTGGCAACTTTCACCCTGCTATTCCTCACTAAGTTTTGGTGCTCTGTGTAGCCGAAGGGGTTACTTTCTGTAGAAATGGAAATATTAAGAAATGTTCTGCATACATTTTCAAGCAAGATAAAGATGTTTACTTTGGTGACTTTACGGACAGATAACAAGATGTCTCATAAATGGCAATTTTCACTGTTACTTCTCGAAAGAGGTGGTAAAACTTCATATGTGCAACAACAGGAAGGCAAAGTGTATGTTCTTCCTACCAGCCCTGGAGGCACTTGTATGAGAAATGTGTAAAATGCACATTAATTGTTCTGTGGTTTGTAACATGACTCAGAGCTGTTCTTGAGGAAAATACACACATGAATTATTTTTTTGTCAGTGTGATAAACTAGCTTGGGAATGGGGTAGTTACAAAAGCTGCATTTTTTGTCACAAAGCCCAAAATTTGAGGACTTCTCGGGGGTATATAAATATTTAAAACTTCTTGCGGACGTTACTGAGGACTTGATGCATGAATAACAGCTGTTCTGGTCAGCCCAGCAATACACCTTGCCAAGATGAGGTCTACCTTCTCTTAAGGGTCGGTTTATCCAGTGGCAGGTATTTAGGATAGTGAACTAACTGTCCATTCCTTGCTGCACTGTCCCTGTACTGTGTAGTCACTGTGGAGTGAGAAACACTAACTAGTGATTTCCTGGTTATCTTTTCTGGACTATTCATTAGCTTAGCCTTAGTGCTTGGTTAATAAAGGGTGGAATTTTCAAGTTGCAAGATAAAATTCTCATTCACCTCAACAGTAGCTGCGCTGGGCTTCTGAATATCATTCAGGGACCTTCAGTGAATTTGAATTCCTGAATTTGGTACTCATGAGCATTAGCTCTTCCACAGAGCCATACTATGATAGTCTGAATGCTGTATTGTATTAGTGGTCCTGTTTATTAGTCTCCCTGTACACAGTGCATATAATACCCTTAGTGCTGCCAGAAGTAAGTTGTTGTCCATTAGTTTGTCTTCGTTATATAGGCTAACCTGTGATAGTAGTTATGACTTAAATTTTGCCCTGTGTGCACCAGTGAATATAAAGTTCTGAACAGCCTCTTCTGTTCGTCATTGCCTAGTAATGTAAATATAAATTGCCTAAACAACATTGATAAAGACATGTTAAAGCTTATAATAAATAATGCAGTTAATGCAAATAATTTATCATTTTAAGTGAATGGTGTTGAACGCAAGATTATCAGTTACATTTCTGAAAACTCTATTCCTACTATGAAACTTTTTGTGTAAAACTTACCCCAAAAAAGAGTTCTAAGAGGTTCTCATGGTTTTAATACACCTTTAAGCATTGTGCATTTGATTACCAGGCTGTATCCTTGTGAGGATGCCTGGCTAGACTTTAAAGAATATCCATCTTCACCATGGATACCCTTGATCAACATTTTACCTTATAAAAAGCTATTGAATCTTGTCTTTCAGATGCATTAATCTGCAATATCATCATCATCACGTTAACCCTTATTATTAAAAGTTAATACATTGTATTCCCAGCAATGATATTATATATGGGCAGTGTCTCATAAACTATATATAATTGATTAGAATTCTTAGACGTGGTGAGTGGGAGCATTGAAACAAAGTGCTGCAAAATATATCAGTTTCAAGTTAACACGGGGTTATGCTGTGTACATTTCTTTGCAACATTCTGCAGTGTTTCATTAATGATAATTAGGAGGTTGTGTACCAGGGTATTCAGAGAAGGATGCTGTCTGTCTTCCTCTTGTCAGGTCACATACTTAGCCAAAACCAGCAGTAACAGATTGATCATGAAAAAGTTTAAAGAGTAGAAATAACTTTTATTTTCTCAAAGACACTTGGGGAAAAAACAAAAACAAACAAACAAAAAGCACACAAACAAAAACCCAAACCCCACGCCAGCTAGAGATTACAGCGTGGACAAATTTTGCTTTTGGAAACAACTGTATTGCTATCAATAAATAATGGCGATGAACAAGTTAAGTGATGCCTGAGAAAGCTGGTCACTTGGGTATGAAAACAGTACTGTCCATTTTTACTTATCATGTGACTTGTTCTCTATATTCAGTTTAGTTGTTTCCTTTAGTAAATTGCAATAACATTTTATGATTTGTAATAACAGTTTATGATTTGAATTAATAAGGATACTATATTCAGGCACACTTACGTTACTAAAAGACAATTAAACAAAAGATGTCATTATATGCTGAAGATAGTAATGCTGTGGTCTCTTTAATAATGTGGAGATGTCAGCACCTTTTTGTGACATCTTGTTTGAAAGGGAGAACTTCAGGAGTGCTGTACTCTGTAAGAGTTGTAGCTGTATCATCCCACTTAGATGTCCCTAGATTGTAACTTCAGTAATGAAGAACGGGAATGTATACCCATGCAGGTTTATTTTCATTGTGGGATTTCGTACACTTTTGTATTGCACAGACAGGAGGCCAACCTGGTGCCTCAGTGAGGTCATGTCTCTTGAATTGCCCTGGAAGCAGAGTGAGCGTAGATACTGTATATGTATCTATATGCATCCTTGCCTGTACCATGGCAGGGTATGCAGAATAACCTTTCTTGTCTGAACATTGTTCTGTTCCTTCCCAGCCTTACTGGGATGGAGTTGCACTCTCTATCCTTAAAGTCTATTGAGCATGTGGACTGGTAATTTTACCAAGCCACACAAGCTTATAATTTTGTTGATTGTATTTGGTATCAAAATACAAGAAGCCAGTCATCTGCATGCTTGTTGGAACCAAATGTGATGCAGTGGTTTTTATGGCACAGTATCCCAGCTCTCCCACCTTCTTGGGCTTACCCTCGCAACTTGTTGCCTGACAGAAGTAGTCTCTTTAGTTGTTGGAAGCACAGCCAGTAAGCTATCAAAGTAACAAAAGTCAAGGTGTGTAAATTTACATGTCTTTATTGAAAGCCATCAAAGAAAATGTTAGAGATAAGTGGTTTAGGTTTTTATGTACTTCACATTCTTTGCAAGCATGCCTGCAAACCAGTTAACATGGAATGTTAAAAAACAATGCAAAATTCATGTGTATTTTAAAAAAATACACTTGGCAAAAAACTCCATGTAACTGTCACGCATTGCTCCCATGTTTGCTGTTTTACCAAAGAAGATTACAGTGGCATTTGTGTCAAAATGGAATCTTTCCAAGGCTTTATCAGCTTGCGTCTTTTCTTGATTTATTCAGTGATGGTTTCTTTTCTGGTACTCTCTCAATTTTCTGAATTTTATAGTAGATATTTTTATGGTGGCACTGTAGTGGTGATGCCATAAGTACTAGAAAGTAGGAGTGCTGAAAAAATTCAGGAGTAGACAAGTAAAAGAAATTCTGTGCAATTATCACAGAGAAAACTGAAATAAAATTACTGGTGAATAAGGCTGCGAGTGAAACTAGAAGCTGATTGAAATACTGAAGCTTTCCTCTATATCCACAATCCTTACATTAAAACATTGTTTTAAAAGTTGTTGATACTTCTCAACTCAAATTTTTGCTAAGTCTTCTCAAATCCTGTTTTTCAGGTAAATCTTTTTATTAGAAGGAGCTGTCATGACTTTTTTTTTTTTTTTTACCCTACACACTGTGTCTTGGTTTTCCTCTCAAGCACATGGTAAATGAGAGTTGATACCAGTCAAATGAATCGTTAAATATGCAAATATTTGAGTAGCTGGAAAGCCTTGGAAGTTGATGGGGAAGTTGCAGCTAATGGATTTCACTAGTATGTGACAAAAGGCTGATTACAGTGCTGGGGGGGGGAAGCACAGTACACTAGCTGTTAACAGCTCAACTCATTCATGTGAAAGATGTAGAGTGCATCATTATTTCTACCTGGTTGTTTACCTCACTGTTTCCTTTTTCTGTAATCGTTGGGAAGACAAAGTTCTCTGATCTGATCTAAATCAACTACAATTAGGAAGAACTTTTTAATTACCGCCATTAAATATTTGTTTAATAATTTTCTTCCTTTTTTCAAATTCACCTTTTATGGCTTTGTTATATAAATTGCATACAACCACCAGAGAATAACAGGGTTACTCCTTCACACACAAAGTATTGTAAATTCATCTAGGTAGAAGATTCTAAAATACGTAACATTTCTATGGAGGACTTTCTTTTTTCTAATTGCTTTTAATCTTGAAATTTTCATCTATACAATGCTAGGGGGGAGCCTTTTAGGTACACATCCTTCTTCTACACAGCAGAAGCCAGCCACACACTGAAGCAGGATACCAGGAGGATCCTGTCCCAGCTCACCCAGCCCTCTTGTTTTCCATGCTGTGCAATTTACCTCAAAACTGAACGTGCTCCAACTTACAAGTAAAGATTTTTGCTCATGCTCCACCCTTGCAATACCCAAAACTTGTGTCTCTGTTAAGCAGAGAACTTCTCATTTCTATTAAGTGTTTGTGACAGGTGTTATACCCATTTTTCTTTGTTGCCAATATTATCATACATGTTGTGTACAATCTTATCCCCTTTCCCAGACTTCAGTCACCTTGGCTGAACAAACCATGCATTTCTAATCTTTGCTCATAAAACACATTCTTCATTCTGAGGCGTTTTGTGCGCCTGTTCCAGTTTATCTCCTTCTCCAGCCCAGGTAAGAAGAATCATGCCCAGTTACACAGTGTTCTTCACAAGGGCTTGTCTGGGCCTTGTGTAATGTCTACAAGTATCCCTTACCTTTGTTGATTTTTTTCTCAGCTGCCTTTTCAAGGATACGTAGTATTCATGATTCTTAATTGTCATGTGTTTACTAATCTGTTTCTTTACGGTTAGTCACCCCTTTGTTTGCAGCAGAATTTTTGGATGCTAATCCTTAAATCTCAGCTCCTCAAGGGTATTAACCATCAAACTCCCATTTAGGTGCCTTTGGGTTGTACACTTCATCTCATTTATTTTCATTAGCCCTCAAGATCATTGTTCCATGGTAAAATGGAAGAGTAGCTCTGGTATATTTCAGATTGAGAAGACCTATGGTTATTTTTACAGCTCTATAAAAGGCTTTAAAATCAACAGGTATGTTTGGATTGGCTTGGATTTTAATGTGTCATAGCGGAGCCCAGAATGAGATTATGCATCTGCGATCACTTTAATAAAGGAACCCCAAAATATACAGCCTCCTTGCTGAAGCCAGGGGGTAGGGGGTGAGTTGACAAATTGTAAGCTTAATTTTTCCACAATTCTGGTTATGAAACTTTGTTGGATTTTTTTTAACCTCTTAAGGAAAAAAAAAAAAAAACACAAGACACACCTGGAGGGTATATCTAGAGGACTAGCGTTCTTTTTATATTTGTGCCTAATCAGTTCCCATGACCATAGAAGTATATAGAAAATGCAAGAATTTGCAAAATATACCATAAGATCAGGACATTAATTTCCTTTTGCAGAACCAGAGACTTATATCTGCCTTTAATTTTTATGAATAACAATGAAAGATTTCTTTGTTAAAATACACAATTGAGAAAAAACCATTGAGTATGATCTCTGTCGTACCTTTAGCCTTTTTTTCTGAGGCAAGAGACAGCTTGCAGGTTTTAATAGGCAGAATTAAAAGCCTTATTTTAAAATTTAAGTATTAATACATTCTTTCTTATACTTCTGATTCTACCAGTGCTAGGAAATAGAAACCTATTGGCTTTTGAGTGCCAAAACCTCTTTCTTCTCTTAGTATAGAAGCTCCATTCCCAGTCATATGCCTCTCCTTTGCTTCCCTCTCCTGCTGCTAGTGCCTATTAGAGGTGGACAGTTTCAGTACTGATTATTCTTGGTCAATCTCTGGGATCTTTTACACAGCTTCTCCTTCTTACTTACCAAGATTTCTAAACACTCCGCATGTGAATGCCTTTCCAGCAGTAAAGTAGAAAGAACATCCTAGTGACCTGCCAGCTCTATTTGGACTACTGTGAAAAGTTATGTAGGAAGGACTGCTTCATGTCTTTCAACCTCTTACCTGAAATCTGGAGCTGGGTGCTGCAGAACGCGGAGGTGCCTGACAGGGCTGTTCCCATGGAGTAGCACAGATGCTTCCTACTTGTTAGAGCTCAGCATCACTACAGTTACTGTCCTTAGCAGCATGTTCACTGCAAAGCATACCCAGGCTACTGCGGGTGGTGTGCATACTCTTCTGCTGCAATGCAGCTTACTGCATTGACTGGGGCAGGGTAGAGGTTCTGAGAAGTCCAAAGCAATGGAGGGCTTAGTTCAACTGATTGCACTTGTTTGTTGTCCTTCATTACTGAACTGGATCCCATCTAGATCTTTTCTAAAAGTGCATCATCTTTCATTTCCTTTCTGTAACGGGGCTGTCATCCACAACAGAACATAAAGGGATTAGTGCATGGGCTGGTCCAGCTGTCCAGACCAGCCCTTAAGGCAGCTGAATGTGGACTGGTTGAGAGTAACCAGAAGCAGGAAAGCAGAGATGATGCAGCATTGAAGACGAAATTTAGAAAGACTGCTGTCACATTAAACTTCTCCCATGACAGAGCAGCCAGTGATCCACCCCGCCTTGGTTGTGCCTTGTTTTCACCCCTGCCTTGCTTCCTTGGCTGTGCTCAACAAGTGGCAAGGCTCAAGTTGTCTGATGGTATATGAAGAGCATGAAGACACATCCTGAGGCAACTTGCTCATTGCAGGAGAACACTGCCTCCAAAGTGGACTCAGTATGTGCAATACATGTGACACTGGATTATAATTTGGTGTGGCTGGTAGGAGATGTGTTTCTCCTGAGTCAGTGGCAGCTGTGGACATGGGAACACCAGCAGTGATACCTTCCCAGTTGAACAGAAAGATGAGAATGGAGCATCTGGCTTGTGGAAGCAGTCTAGACCAGGAAAAGGGATTGTCTTGGTTTTATGCAAGGAAGGTTTCTCTTGTATGTTAGGTTTGTTTGTTTGTTTGTTTTGGTGTGGTGTGTTTTTTTGTTGGTTTTTTGGTGTTTTTTTTTTTTTTTCGTTGTTGTTGTTGTCGTTTTTACCATAGCCAGTTAAAATATCCTGTCAGTTAAGGATAAGCCAATGTTTCTACCACAAACTCATAAAGAAACCCACTAAATAATTTGTCGAGAGTTTTTAAAAACAGGCAGTCTCTTGAGGAGAAAGGTCTAGAGCTAAATTAGCAAGAATGCTGCAGGTCAGGTTTGAAGTACTGTACAGTGACAGAATTGTTTGGAAAGATTTGCCTTTTATTACAGCCATATCCAGCTAACACTTGCAGAAGGTGCAGTTCCTGCTTATCTGAGTTGATCATCAGAAATCAGTTGGTTTATTTAAGTGAAAAGTGCCTTTCCCTAAGAAAGAATTTTCAGGATCTTTTTGTGATTTGTATATTCAAACAGGCCTGTCTTATTAATAAATGGTCATGGAGATTATTGTAACAAGGAGGACAGCGAAATATAATCAGACATCTTAGCATAATGCTAATTTTGGTGCAGTGTACATCATCTAGGTGTTGGGGTTTGTTTGTTTTTAATTTTGTTTCATGACAGCAAATGGAACACAGAACTTGGCTTGATCCAACTGGAACCTGAGAAAAATCATATTTATTCATTCACACAATATTTGAATTTGTAAATGTGTAAGAAAGTTTGATCGATGTTACATCAAACTGTTTTTTTTCTATGTTCCTCAATTCCCACTTCTCTTTCTTAAAATGATGAACAGAACGAAGTTTAAAGGAAGTCTAGAGCCCAGGCAATGTGTGAGAGTCCATGGGACACTTAACGTTTGTGAGCCTGATGAATGTGCAAACTACAAATGTTGAGGCAGTCCTGGTGGAGTTATGCATCCATTGGCTGTGTCTGATGTCGAGAGACTGAGTTAAAAAGTCTTTTTCTTCTGTGTGATTAAGAAGGTCCTGCCTTCTCTTTTCTTCAGCCTTCATCTTCTGTGTCTTTCTCTGGGAATAAATTTGAGATTAAGATAATATAAGAGTTTATAGACTTGTCTAACAGGTAGATTTGGATAAAAACTGGTCCACTGAAGTTACTGTCATAAAATATGGAAGGGAAACAAAGTTCAGAAGTCTGTTTGAAGAAGAAATATCAGTACCATAGGTGGGATGGAGAGGTCTAATACCGCAGCAGTGGGTGAGGTGGGGGGAAAGCCCACCAAACACCCTGCTCTGAACCTCTGCGCCCAAGTGTGGCGCAGCGGAGTCTCAGGGCCTCTTAAGGCCCTAAGAGGAAACCTGGCTCCACACTATTCTATAGAAAGAAATGAAGGTGCTGGAGACTGACAGAAGAGTATGAGTCTCAATTACAGAACTGAAATAGGATCAAAAATAGTGTGATCATAGGATCATGCAGTAGAGGAGTCAGAAGCAGAAAAACCTGACTTTGTCTACAAGGAGAGTTTTTTTCCCTATGAACCAGATGTAGGTAAAGAACTCACTTCCTCTGGGCAAAAGGGGGAGGGTTAATGAATCACTTATTTATTTTTCCATTTCGACATTTTGGAGTGATCTGTGGATTTCTGTTTCATTTAAAATGTAGTCAGGGTGCGATGGTTACCTGAAATGTCTGTGGTAGCCTTTTGGTAGTCCCAGATGACAGTGAGATGAGCCTGAATGGGAGGTGTGAAGTTGACAAGGCGACGAACCACAACCTGATACAGAAGGTTGTTTCTTTGAATAAAATAATTTTACTTGTCCTAGGTGAACTGGCTTAGCATTCCAGCACAGTACTTGTAATTCGATTTCTAATTGTATAAAAACAACAAAAAAACCCCAAACAACTAAACCAAACCAACAAAACACAGACACAAAAATCAAAACCAAACACTGCCCCCCCCTCCCCAAACCTCCACAAAACCAACAAACAAACACAGAAAAACCCCAAGAACCCACCCAAACCAAAGCATATCTGTATGTTTACCAAGTGCTTAAGAATCAACAACAGCTTGAAGACCCAACATTTGGAAGTGATGCTTAAAAAGCTGGCAGAACTATTGCTGTTTGACTGGCTGCTTTTTTCATCGTTGTGTTATATTGTTGAACAGTTTTTCATTCCTGACTTAGGAACTGATTATACATCCACTGAGCATAAAACTTTAAAGCAGTGAGAGAAGTCCAATCAATGTTTTTATAACAATGCAGAAGAGCCACTGCCAGAGTGTCATAGCTTCGTGAAGCTATGCTGAGGGTCCTGGCATGCAGATTGCCGGGGTAGATTGATTCCTCTGTGACCCAGGCAGATTTTAAAGTTTAAAAATCTTCACTTTTACTTGAAAAAGCTTCTCTGAATTCGTAGTAGGTAATGCTTTTAACTCCTCAGCACATAGCAAAAAATAAGTCCAAATACAGTTTGAAAAACTAAACCTTTTAAAATTTCAAGAAGCTCCTTATAAGAAATAAAGCAAAAGGAGACTGTGAGTGGTGTGATGGAGTTTGGATGCTCCACTTTCTGCAAGGAATCATGCAGAGAACCCTGTGTCCCTTGGAAATGGAGTAGCTGCACTGCGTGACTTTCAGGTACTCACGGGGGTGATCTGAATCTTCCCCTCACTTGCCACCTACTTGCAGACCGGAAGTCGCAGTGATGACATCATCTTCAGCTCCCCTCCAAGTGTCTCCTTTGCCCACATTGTTAAAATTGAAGGTGCGGGGGTTGTATACAAAATGGGTGAGGTGCTGTGATTTATTAAATGGATAAACTGAGCCTTACCTGATGTTGCCAGTTAAAGTAACACATAGGAAACAGCCATATCCCATACGTTCTGCCCAAGGCTCCCTACTTAGAGCGTATTCAGAAAGGGGCATGTGAAAGCAAGGGGTGGAGTACATTTAAAAAAAATACTAGACTTGGTCTGGTCCCGCTCAAACTCTAAGCTGACCAAGCAGCACTCAAGGTCCCCTGAATTCCTGGTGTCAGGAGTTAATTCAATTTTGTGCTGTGTCACAGTTCTGATGCCACCTGCACGCACCAAAGCTCAGCATGCATGCAGACAGCCTCACCGGTACGTACACCATTTTCCGAAGCAGTGCATATATAAATGGCATTTACAAAAAGCAGTGCATATACACATAAACCACTGCAAAAGTCGTGTAACCAGTGTTTTCTCATCCTATTATTTTCTGTTGGTAAAGGCTGCAGTTGTATTTTTCTGAATAAATAATTTTGTATGTGAAATTTCTGATTTTTCTGTTCCTTGAATTTCTGAAGAATTTGGCTTTATGCCAAACCCATTTTTATGGCCATATGTTGATTTTTCTAGGCAGAGTTTTAGAAAGTGATGAGGTTGTATGATCACCTTGTCTGTCATGCCTGCAGGTAGTTTTGAAAGGAAGATAAGTGTCAAAAGTATAATGCAGTCTGAGCGTAATTCATGAGAATGACGTGTGAGAATGTTTTAGGAAATTGGCATCGTTTAAATGGAGCTGAAAAGATTCTGAATTCTGTCATTGTTTTGAGGATCTTTAAAGTGAAGTGCAAAATATAAAATAATGTAGATCTGTGAAATCCTCCGTGTTATGTCATTTACCCTCATCATGAAGCAAACGGTTGTCTGCGGAAACTCTGACAAAGCTATTTCAGGCTTCTTACTGTATATTTCTTAATGCAATATATATATTTCTATATATTTTTAATACTATCCATATTCTTAATGCATTAATTTGTATTGCTGTTAAAGATATGCTAAATTACATTAAATGAAACTTTTCAATGCTCTAGCATAAAACAAGCCAAATCAGAATGTAAAAAATAGTGATTATTTTTCTGAGCATTCTGAAGTAGGTTGAAAAATCCCACTGCGTTTGATTCACCTTTTCTACCTATGTCTTTGAAAAATAATACTTGTAGCATTTAGAGTCGTAATTAAGAGATCACGTAATTGAAAACTAAGCCTGTCACTGTTTAGTCGTCTTAATGAAAGAGTAGTTTTATTATAGATGTGAATGTCTTCACTATTTCATTATTTATTTATTGAAATAGCCTCACCAGTTTTTGTTGCTTGATACTTGTATAAATGGTAAGGTTAGTTGAGTTGACTGCTTAGTTAGGAAGATAAGGCCCTGTCTTTTAGGCTATCATCTTACAAATTATTGTATGATTTACTTTGCATATACATGTAGCAGGGTTTTACTTAAATGAATATTGATGAAACTATTTCCTTAGGTTATAAACTAATCAACAAGAGATTGTTTTAGTTTTATTATTGTGCAATACCAAATGCTTTATTGAGACTTAACAATTAAACATGTGTGCGCATACTTCTAAGTTTTTATGTATAAAATAAAATGTGTATTAATGTGTGATATCTACGTATGACATTTGCAGATACTAAGAAAAAGTTCAATATTAATGGTATATTTTTATTTTGTAGCTTGGATCATCCTCCTCTGTGCCTTTTACGTCTATATTCTCACAGCTGTTTATGACTGTTGTAGTCCCCCTTATTATTGGACAGGTATGTCTTTTAAATATACATTCTTATTTCAAAAAATAAGATAAAGAGCTATCTTAAAGACAGATTGGCAAGCTGGTAAGCTGCCACATAGGAACAGCCTTAGGATAGTGAAATCTAATATCAGAGAAAAGATGCTGCAGTACTCCCTGGAGCCACATTGATCTTTGTTGAGATTGAGCATCTGTCCCTCACTACCACAAACACACGCTACTGCATATCGAGAAGGGAGTTTGTGAACATAAAGTGGGGAAAATGGCAGTCCAGACTGTGAGAAATTCCAGCCCCATACAAATGAGCTTTGAGAATACTATATGGACCTTTTGTCACATGCCCTTTGCTTGGATGATGAAGGAAGTTCTCCCTGCATAGTATCTGCTTCTAATTACAGGAGTAAAAAAAATCTCTACATTAAAAATAAGGTCTAAGCAGTCAGTATTTAAGAAATAATAAAAGTAAGGCTCCTCGAGCCATTTTGCTTATGCTTTATTATAAGGATTTTAATTGAACAATTGCAAACTATTTCTGCATGACTCCTGTTACACTGGATAGAGGATAATCATGGAATGAGCAGCTGTTCAATATTTCATTTTATGCTCATTGTTCAAATTGAAACACAAGGCCTTAGTTTTCATGGCATATGATTGAAGTCTTTCACTGAATGTAAGGATTCTCATTGCAATATAAGATTTTCTGTGACACTTGGCTCTGTAGTATGTTTTTGACACGTGTTAGTATTAATTAATTTTTCTTCCATGCAATGGTAGGAAATTGCTATTTTAAGAACAAAAGTTCTCAGAAGTGTCCACGATTCTTGGACACCAAACCAAAACACGCAAAGCCCAATCCTTACATATTTGTAAGTATTTGTTGTTCTCAGGCATTCAGAATGCACTAAGGGGGAAACATCAGTGGGATTTACAGTTCATTCCCAAGAAGAACTGCTGCTGATTCTAGCATCCGATCTAACTCTGGGTTCAGCTGGAACTTTCTGAATTTTGTCACCCTAAAGCTGACTTTGAAGTGGAAAGCATGGTTAAAGTGAAGGCAAACAAAAGCGGAGATAGGAGCACCCTGGACAAGGCTAAAAGTATCTGTCATTGCTGCTGTTGCGTAGAACAGTGAATCAGTCCTGTATCGAACTATAATTGCACAAATCAAAATTAGCATTTACTGTAATTTATCAAACTCCGAGTGAAGTTTGTTGCTTACGTCGTCAAAAAACTTCATTAAAGTCTAATAGGAAGATGAGCATGATAAGCATGACAGTTGCCACAAGCATCAGTACCTCTGTAGCCTGGATGTAACCAAACCATGTGGAAAATGGACATAACCATTGAATGGACATAACCACTGAATGGACGTAACCAATGAAGGCTATTGAATTGCTCGTGTGTTGTGAGTTAAACACCCAAGAACCTCATTATTAATTAGGATCACAAAGAGTTGCTGTGTGTGACATTCTTATCTCATCTAAATTAGTTAAGTCTCTATCAAAAGTGGACAAGCAAAACCCTTGAATCCTCTGGTCCTGAAAAGTCCAAAATTTGGAAGCTATCAATCAGTTGGAAGCCTGAGTGTGAAATTTCTAGGAAACAAATAGCCTAGCAGCAGATCTAGGAATAAAGTAACTTTTAGTGATAGATGGAGTATCAGCAATCTGTACTGCAATATAATAATAAGTCTGAAGATGATGGTAGATTGCTGGACGAAGTGATTGCAAAATTTCAAGAGGACTTTCATCTATATATAAATGATATGTTATTTTGGAAAGATGTTACAAGAAATTGCTATGTCAACCAGCTGGTGGAGTTGGGGTTTTTTTCTTGTCTACAACAAATGGTAGGGCTAAGTAGCATGAATTGAGCAGTAAACACACAAAATAAGTGCTCTGAATTATCCTAAGTTCAAAATCAGAATTGAGCCGAGACTTAACTGAGAACAGATGTGATTTAGGAGTTCTGATGAAGACTCAAAGAAAGAAAATAGAGACTCTTAAAGTCTGTGTGACTCAATGACAAATTTATGTAAGGGTTTGGTTTTTATAAATAGCTTCAACAAGAAATAGGATGATTCCTTAAAAGTGTTCGAAGCAGTTTCTGGAAACGAATAATCAACAGAAATAGCTCACATTCCTCTTTGTTTCTGAAGTTATTGCACTTGATTATATACATTCAGAGGATACGGAAGAGAGGAAATGCTAAGGATAAGTTACAGATCAAAAACGGTTAGGTAGCACTAAGGCAAACCAACCTGCCCAGATAGAAATATAAACCTTTTTTGAAGGTGGATATCCAAAAATAATGTGCAGTAATCAGGGGAAAACAAAAAGCAAAAAAAGGACTGACACCAAGAGATACAGTCCTTCATCTGGAGGTGGCATGGATCTGCTCCAAATTAAATGGGAACTTTTGCATTTAGTTTGTAGGCCACTGCTCACTCGTTACTGAACTGTTGTACAACATGCATCTCAGCAAAGTAATATTACTTTGTGCATCACAAGTTGCTCACCCTGGTATTCCAGATGCATTAAAATAATAATGGTCCACAATTCATGAATGACTGTTTCAGCAATTACTTCCAATTTATCATTTCATGCTCACAGTGTCAATCCCTTGCCATGCACAGTCATACTGCTCAGCAGAAAAGTCAGTGGAAGGATGCCTGCTAAGGTTACCTGGTAGCAAAGAGCTTGATTGGGGAAGAAAAATAAAACAAATAAAAAAGCCTGGAACCTGCCCGCTTGGAGGATTGCATTTCTTCAGCCATCCTCACTCAGCTGTGATCAACCCAGCTTTACACTTGATCCACATCAGTGTGAAACAGAGGAGGCTGCTCAAAGGCAGCATTCTCCAAGGGGTTTCTCTTCCTTTAAAAAAAATCTTGCCTCTGGGAAAACCTGTGTTGCCTAAATGCTCGCTTCCTGAGCAGGCTGCAGAACTGGCTGTTGGAGCAGCCCCTGGGATATAAGCAAAGCAGATGAGAAGGTGCTTTTAGATTTGCTTTGTTTGGGGGGTTTTGTTTGCTTTATGGCAAAACCTATAGAGCGTTTTGGTTGCTTGGCTGACTTGTCAGAATTTTTAATGATGGCTGGGAGAAAAAAGTTGCAATAGTGTAATCGCTGCTTATTTTCTACTGTTTCTGAAACAATTCCTCAGTGTGTGGCAAGACTGCCGTTGTGAGGAGTCAAACCTGCTTTTCTAGCCACTGACAGTGAAATGTGTAAGGGGCTGCAGGTACAGCCTCTGCTCAGGTGGTGGCTGCGGTTTGTTAGGTAGACAAAGAACTGCTAAAGGAGGGGCAAGATCTGATGTTATCAGAAAGGCACTGAGGTTTGCAGATAGCAGTTACTGATGGTCTTCAATAAGGAGAATTGTTCTGTGTCAGAAGTGTGCAGGTTGTATAAACCTAAAAAAACATAGTGCCCTGCATCTTCTGTGTCTACAGATGTGTTTTGCTCATTGGCAATATGATGTTACTCAAATCAGTATGGATAGTATAATATTGCATTTGTATTTATAAAGAATAAGAACTCTCTGACAAGAGGTCTTGAAGAGAGACATAATCTATAGTATTTGATAAAGATCTAATGTTCCGTAACCCTTGAAGATCTGTAGTGTGCAAAGGCTTGTTATTTGTGCTACCACTTTTGTATACTTCTAAGGAAAATTTGAGAATACTTGTTATACAATAAACATGGTAATCGATACTTCATGGAAAAGATTTTTGAATTTGCTCTGTCAGCTTGAAGTTCTGATTATTTTATTCCTGGGTAGCAGCGCTCTGGTGAAGATTGCTGCTTCTGAGCTGTTGTGATTTTGCTAAAATAGTTGTTTCCTTGTCTATAGGTGCTAGTAAAATATAGTTTCAAGAAATGTCTAAACAGTTTCTTCATGACCAGTTGTGAGATTTGGCTGAAGACTGTTTTTTCTTTGCTTATTTTTTTTTCTTCTGAAGTGACAGATAACAAGAACAGTGAAAACCGCTGCAATATTTCTCTTCCCCTTTTGCAGACTTTCTTGATTCTCTGCACCTGAGTGCTTATGACAGACTTTTATTTTATGTTTTATATTAAAGAGCGATTTATGATTAAATGTTAATGAAATAGAATTTTCACTGTGCTTTCATTATATTCTACTAGTTTGAACATTTTTCAAAGCAGCACACCAAAACCTACTGTTTTCTATGAATAAATAATAAAAAGCTTGTCTGTACATTATCATTCATGCATTCACTAGTTGCCCCATTGGTAATTTGTCTGCCAGTGTAAAGTGGGCACTTCACATTAAGCAGACCTTAACTAAAGCTAAAATTAATGTTATGATTCTAAGTAGCTCTTCCCAAATCTATAAAGTGAAGCCAGTTGAACAGAAATCCTTGCTGAATCTAACACATAAAAGTCTTGAGGTCCTACAAGTAAAGGATTTTAAGTGCCTTCTGCATCATTGCCCAAAATGTTCCAGAGGAACCCTATCAGCTTCTGGGAGGCGTACTTATAAGCACAATTGTAAAAGGATGCTGTGTTGCAATACAAGTTGTCAGTGAAACTGAAACTAGAAAGCTTCGCAATGTATTTATTTTTAAAGAATAAGAAGTTGAGAAGAAAAGGTAGGTGGCAGTTGCTAGGGAGCAGAAGATACTATTCACCTTAACCTCATGTTTGTTTATAGTGTGTGGGGAAAACAATAGTTAAAGATACTAGTATAAAAAGGGAACAGTGTCAAATCCTTTTGTTCTTGTAACTTAAATCCACATAGTAGTAGTCCTACTTTCTCTTCAAACTCCCTGGGAGCTGGAAGGAGGAGGAGTGGTACCCAGGGAGAGGAGCGCTTCTGGAAGCTTGCTACGGAAAACTGAGATGGCAGATAAACAGCGTTCAGACCACGGTTTGCTCCTTCCTGATGCTTGACTAGAACAGGGAGCAGAGCCTAGTCTCCACAGAAATACAAAATATGAAGAAAACCTGTACCACTGCTTCAGGCTCCCTTTACATTTTTGCCCTGTTGCACCTGTTTGTAATATTTTAAAGCAATAATTGTAAATTACCCCAAAATGTGAAAGTTAATTTTCAAAATGGCCTCATGTGGTTTTTATAAAGCTTGCTTTGAAGGCATATATGTGTCAGGAGCTATCTCTTGGGAGTAAACTGACTGATGGAGTAAGCTTTTACAGGACTTTGGTTAGTTAAGGAAAGAAAAAACAATGCTTGTATAAAAGATATTTTGTATTACCAGCTTGCAAAAGTGGTTTTGAGTTGGGGTTGTTTTTCCATCCTGTCTTCAGAAAAGCAGTCTTACATTGCACACTCTGTAAGGACAGATTTGACATTTGTTGATGTCCTAGAAAGTATGGAAAGGTGGGTGAACCAGTACAAAGTGTGGGACCTTAGAGCAGGTGGTAATGTGTGCCTTGATTCAGGTATAGTCCCTAAAAAATTATCCGGACAGGTCTGGCTGAAGCGATATGAGTTCTGCTTTGGAAAGGGGTCTGTGCATTTGAACTGTGGTGCAGACCTTGGATATATGAAGGGTAGCTATGTTATAGAAATCTGTGAAGGATTTTGCATCTTATTTTACGTCACTTCTACAAGACACATAATCTCCTTTCCATTCCAGAATCTGATTCTTTCTACTGATTTTCACAGTCCTTGTCATTTAGGGTTCACTTTCTTTTCCCATTGTTCCCTCTTTCATGTCTTCCAGGCTTCGCTGAAGCAGTTCTCAATATTCCATGCGGTCTTCTTTCTTGGTCTGCCATCACTATATAAGAAGGGGTATTGAGAAGTTACTGAACTGTTGCAAATATCTAGCCTGACTCAAAGCTTTTCAAAAGAAAATTTTACATTGCAGAGTTCATTCCAAAGCTCTGTTGCTATAAATAGAAATAATATTATATAAGAATGAGTTAGGAATATTACCTAAAAGGACAAAGTGAACAATGTAATTGCTGCATTTAGATATAGTGATAATCCAACCTAATTTCAGTTTATTTCCTTGTGTGTTTCAACACAAGGAAAAGTGACTTGTGTTTCTTTTTGAAATAGTAAAGCCCAAGTGTTTTCTCCAGGTATTTTGAAGTACATTCCAGTACATAATAAACAAGAGGAGCAGAAGTGCAGCAAAACCATTGTAAATTCTGTTAAAGATTAAATTGGTCCCAAAGAGTTGATAGAATGAGGAAAAATTCTATTTTGTGTAATGATGTAAATACCAGGAGATACTCTGGTGCATATAATAGAAACAAAAACAGTGCCTTTTTAACAATTTCCTCTGTTTTGTTTTGTTTTTTCACTTAATGGATTTTTAAAAAGATTATATTTAAGATCTAAATAATTTTAAAAATATATGCGGTATTACCAGTGACAGAAATTACTCCATTCTATGTACATGGAGATGGGAGGGAGCTCCTTGTCCTATTTAGTTCAATTAATAATGTACATTAATGAATTACATTGTTTATTGCATTTTTTATCTTGTATATCCAGTATTTGACTAGGCAGGTGGAAACAGTCTAACTGCATTTTACTGACAGATTTCTCTGGGTATATGGTATGACTGTTACAAAGGAACAATAGTGAATTGGTTTTTATAATATATCTTCTGCTATTTTCATTGTATGATCTTATAATAGATGAGCATTATTTTCCTGCTTTCCTGGAATAGCAGATCGTGTTTCTTCATACAGGGGATGTTAAGTGAATTAAGTGTATGTGCAGTTGGCGCATTTGCTTTGGGAGGCTGGTGTTTAGACAAGGAGGTTAAGGCAGGACACAGAGTAGTCTGGAGGTAAAATGCTGTGGATGTAACCAATCTGGTAGAAGAACTAAATTGAAATGGGGACACTACTGTTAATTCATGTGTAATTACATTCCTTTGTTGTTAAAAATAAGATCCTGGGCAAGAAGAAAGTTTGAACCTGGAACTGTATTTTGAAGTAAATTTGAGCTGATGCCTTTCCAAAAACCTTTGGATATTGCCAGGACATCGTCACCAGGAGGTAGTTGCCTGATGGACACTCTTATGTTCTTTAATCATCTACCTTTTCTGTGAGTTTATCAGCATCTTTCATCGTGCAGGTCATTTATAAAATACCACCTACTACAAATTTTTGCTTCTTTTCCTCTATTCTCTCCACTAAACCATGGTTTAAAGGAAAGATTCACCACGCACTTTTCATTCATTTGTATCCTCCATGTTAACCATCAGGAATTCCGTGGTCTTTGAGGCTGGCATTTAAATCTGCACAAAAATGCTTACAGTTCATCGTGCCTAATGTGATCCCTAAAACAGGACCAGAGACCCCAGAGCCCTCCTGCCAGAAGTGATTCTGCAAGAGTCTCAACAGGAATGCAGGTTGTAAGGCTTCTGTATCTTGAGATTTATCCTTTAAAAAATTGCATGTGCATTCTGTGCGACATGGTAATATCCTGCAGCATTTCCCCATGTAAAGTAATATTTTAAATGCTTTTATGTTTCACATAATGATTATTCTTCTGACATTTCAGCTTCCTTACTCCTCTTCCAAGATGTTGTTTTTAACAGTATTTTTAATGTGAGGAATTCCCTTTCACTAGGAACTATGCATCTGAAGAGTATTTCCCTTCTTGCTCTTTTCCTTCAGTGTGCCAGTCTGATGCATCCGTTTTGGATGTCAGTCTTTCACATTTCTACCCCAGGCTGTAAGTTCATCTTTTCACAGAAGTATCAGTGCAGACATTTTCTCAACTGCTTGTTTCTCTGGTGCTTGTCCCTCCCATGTCCCCACTTGTACTGGTATGTGCTTCAAAATACTGGACTTTGTCATTTTAACTACCAAGTGCCACATGAGTAGGTACCTGGAGTCTGGCATCCTTAGTACAGATCATAGAATGCAAAAATGATTGTGTTTGCTTTTGCTGTGTTTGCAGACAAGTGAAGCTTAGTATCTCTGTCCAGGCTCTGAATTACCTATGAGATTCTTTTATTCAATCATTTCAGTCTCCATTGCTTATGGCTTTTCAACCTCTGTTAGTCTTTCAGTCAAAGTGCCAACACCACAGGACAACTATGTTCGCTGGCTGGCTCTGTGCTCTTTATCGTGTGTTATCTTTATTGTATTTGTGAGATTTATTGTTATTTCACTACAAATCTTCACAATTTTTAAGTCCTATATTAACCCTGAAAAGTTACAGAATTGGGTTAAGAATTAAAAGGCTTTCTAAGCATCCTTGTCCTGAAACAACTCTGCAGGGCATGAATAAGTAACAAATGGATTGTTTTTCAGTCAAAATTAATCAGCTGACGTGAGCTTCCCTGTGAAAAATCTAGTTAAGCTTTTACAGATACCTGTAGGGTTATATTTCTCCCCTCTAAAGTTGTACAGGAATTTAGGTTACCTTGAATCAGTGGTCATAGGCTGAATCAATCTCTGAAATTATAGATCTTCTTCAACCTCGTGAGAAGATCAAACTGTATGGAATTCTGTGTTAGAAGATCTATTTTGTCTGTTTTTACAGTATGAATTTAGCATGACACTGGGTTGATTGTATGATTTCCTGAAGCCACAATTTAGTTCTTCATGGTCTGCTTATGTCATTTAAAAAAAATACTATGTGCAGTGAGAAGCCATACTGGTATTTAGGGTTGTTGAGTCAGAATAATTCCAGACTAGATAGAGGCGAATGCTTAAAGAAGATATCAGCCGATTGAAGATTTTTAAGAAATACTGCTTGCAGTTTCCTTTTTTTAAATGTTTTTCCTTTCTCTTGTATGTTGGTCCATGTTAAATATGTATATAAAGTTATTATTGTCGTGTGTTTTATTATTTATTAATTATACCTTGTAGAGACACAAGGTTGTAGTTTTCGTAATAAATACCTCCACTATAAGTTGTACTGTGGCATAATTAACCATCACTTTTCTTTTTCAACATCATGTTACCTTCAGTGTAAGTCTGGTGGAAGTAGCATAAATAAATAGTTGATCTTCAGTGGCCTTTCTTTTTCCCCAATGTGACCTTAATTTAGGGGAGAATCTGGGGGTTTTAAACTTCCTTAGAAAATGCTCATTTTAGAGGTGAAGAACTTTGTTGTTTGCTTCTGATAATTACAGAGTCCCAAACCTGCTCAGATCAGATTAATTTGGTTTTCCCATTCGATGTCTGCACACTAAATGTCATCCCACAGCTTTCTTGCCTCTCTTTCATCAATGTGGTGTTTATTCCTGCCCAGTGGAGGTGGCTGAAGGGGCTCCACTGAATGCCCTTTCAGAAGTTTGGCTGTATATTCTGAGTTGTGTTCTCTCTTTAACATCTGGCAAGTGTGAAATTTTAAAGTTGAGTGTTTTTCACTGTGGTGTTTAGCATTCCCTCACATGGTTTCCCGTAAATCTCTTTTTTTTCATCAACGGGAAGCTTATGAGTGCTGGAAGGTAACTGCTGGTCTTCAGCCTGCTTAGCTTTGCGTGAATTCCGTGTGCCAAGTTTTTAGTTCGTGCCCTACTGTGTGGTTGCTGATGTCTGTTGGCTGTGGTGGTGCCTGTGGTACCTGCATCCAGGACTTCCCTGTTGAGAGGTTTGCAACCAAACTGGGAAGGCAGTGAGGCAGAGTGACAGCCGTGAGATCAATCCAGCAGCTTTGGCAGTTAGTGTGTGAAAAGGTCCTGTGGTAGCGTTGGTGATGACGTTTTGATATTAATCTTGAATACCTCTAAAATGTTCTGTATTATTAAACTGATAGTGGTGGTGTTTGTTAATGGCACCGCTATGGGAAGGTAGCGAGTCACCTTTAGAGCCTCTGGTAGAAGTGCTTCAGGATCTTGTGGTATTATTTCTGAAAGAGCATGGTAACAGAGAACATTGTGAGGTCTCAGGAGAAATTAGGCAAGATAATGTGATTGCTGAAAAATTAACACAAATCATGGCTGTATCATAAAAGCTTTAAAAAGTTTCTTTCAAAGCATATAAAGTAAAGAGAAAAACTAAAAGTGACTCCCCAGGCAAGGCCAAAACAGACACGTCGTATCTGCAGAGGCTTAATCATAATTTGGCATAATTCAAAAGCTGAAGTTACTTTAAAATCTGTAGTTGTTTCTAAAAAAAAAATGTATTTGAAAAACAACTTTAGGTTCCATTTCCTGAAAGTGCAAAAGTTCCGCTAAGTACAGTAGGTTTCCTTATTTTCATGTGTTAATTCTGATATTTTAAAAGCGTGCAAATGGCATTTGTCTTTGAATTTACAAAAACTCTGGATATTCAGAGTTTGAATTATTTAAACTCCCACAACACATGCACTTTTGCTTTTCAAGCTTGAGTTATAATTTAATTAAAAACTTCTGGTGCATCGCTAGCTATTTAAATATTAAAATGTTCCATGGATCACTTTCGATTATCTACCGTCATGAAATTCCTGAAGATGTCAGATTTTTAAGATTCCCAAAGTTGCACTTGGAATTGTCTGTTGATGCAAAGGGGACTGTGATAATTACATACATCCATTAGTATCAGCAGAGGAGATAAACTTTGGGGAGGCTTAATGGGCATGTCTCAGTGACAGCTAGCAAAGAACATTTGGCATGATTAAGGATGGATTTGAATGTACTTGAAAATATACTCTCATTATGGACGCCCAGTGGAAGTTGCACTACAAATGTTAAATTCCCCAGAAGAAGAGTTGTGTGGCAGGGAAGCTTTGAAATCCACTGTGGCCGTCATCCAAATTACTCTCTTCTCTTTGTGTCTTTCTGCTGTCAGATTCGCTTTGTGATGCCCAACTTGGCTCCCTGCATCTTTGAAAAGAGGCAACCTGTTGGTTTCTGTGTTTCAGATTGTCCGAAGATACATCAAGGACTGGCTTGAAAGGAAGAAGCCTCCATTCGGCGCTATCAGCAGCTGCGTTCTCCTGATGATCATCTACACAACATTCTGTGATACTTTTGCCAATCCAAATATCGACCTTGATAAATTTAGCTTGATTATAATAGTGTTCATAAGTAAGTTCAGTCTTAAAGCATCTCTTTTATCTGTGTTTCAGGTGTGTAATGAGCTATATCTACTGGAAGCGGTGGGGCATGGAGGACACTGAAATGGAACTAGAGCTTGTACTTTTAACATGTCTAGTAAACCAGGTCACCAGACTTTTTAGGGCTGGATGATGCTTTTAGGGCATTGAGTAAGCAGTTAGAGAGGGATGAACCCTGCTGTTTGGGTGTGCTTGAGAATACCCTTTCTAAAAGGGCACAATATTACCTTCCAAGCGTTTATGACCATTCTGATTTGGCTTCTTTGTTAGTAAACAACCATAAATGCACAGACATTGGATTACAAACAGCGAAGGGAGATTTGTGTTTGAGCTGTTAACTTAAAAGCACTGTTGTAAGTTTTAAATAGTTCTTCCTTACCATATTATAAACCTAGAAACTCACTGGGAGTTCGAATGTGTTGATATATTTCTGTGGATGAACACATTTCTTGCAGAGTTTTAGAAGCACTCTAGTCATTCAGCCTTAAATAACATACACATGAGAATAGACTGCTGGTATCCTTGCCGTTAGTTAAAAACAGGCTTGCAGATCACCGCCTCCCAGGGAAAGGCAGCGATATGTAGGCACTGTTTCCTTTCCCAGTAGAGAATCCCTGTCTTGCTTCAGACTGTCCAGAGACAAGAGTTTCAATTTGCTTGGGGGAGAGGTAACTGCCGTATCCTACAGTATAAATCACATCTCATATACTTTAAACCTGTTAGATTTCAAGAAATCAAAGCATCACATATCTTGAAGTGTGTGCACGTGCATATGTTTCTGTATAATAAAAATAATATATCTTCTATAAGTCCAACCTACACTAAAGTCAATAGGAAACGTGCCCTTGCCCTTAGTGGGTCGGTTCTTATTCTGTCCTAATTGTGGCAGTTTTTTGGATTATGATACACTACCTGTGTGTGAAATACTACATGGGATTATAACTGGTACTATATAAATACTTTATTCTGAAAGCAAAGAAGGAAGCCATTCTGAGGAGCTTTTTCTCAAAATAGAGGAAATACTTATTTGCATAGGCACCTGAGAAGGACTGCATCCCAAGTGCACTTAAGTTAGCACAGAGTTGTCAGCAAAAGAGAGGGATATGGAAATTTTCAACTCTGACTTAACATGCAGTGAAACTAAGAATGAAGTAATTTTATGTTAATGATGACCCCTGTTTTGAAAGAAAATTTTTAAAAAATTCTTCTGTTGTTAAAAAGGCACGGTTCTTGGAGATTCTTTGAACAATTGATGTAGAGTGGTTACTTCCATTGCCTTTCTTTTATTTCGTGCAAGACAACTCTGCATTTGTACCACATGTATATACCACTTGCAGTAAAATCCATTGAAGGTCATTATATATACACTTTCATTGCCAATGTGCAAAACTGGCATTTCTTAGGAAGAATGTTAACATAAGCATTGAAGCTCCTTGAAACATACTAGACATTTGTTTTATAAAATGGAAAACAAGAGTTGTGGAGATAGATATGCACGTGTATTCTAGAAGTTTCTGCACCTCCATTGGCAGTGTTGGCTGGACATGTGTGTTATGTTATACCAGGATGTGAAATTAGCACAAGGAGTTTGAGATGAAACTGCATTTATTATTCTGCTGATTAATGTTTTAAAGTAATCTTTATGTTAATATTCTAGCTGCAGCAAAATATGCACATGGGATAATTGGTAGTAATGCATCATTATTGCTTTACAGAATTATACATATTAAGGGTTTTTTTCCTGTGCATATTAAATTAATGTACTTAGTTGCAGAAAAACTGTAATTCGGGAACAGTGGATTGATTCCTTAGTTCAGGAAGGAAGAACTAAGTGCATGCTGAGGTGACATTTATACATCCTAGGAAATGTAAGTAAGAGAATGAAAAATGTCACCAGTAATAGCTAGTATCTTTGTCATGTTGCCCGGTTCTAAACTGAGGTCAAAATCAAATGTATTGTCTTGAGACACATTAGCCTTATTGCATTCACAGGTTTTGTGAGGAGAAAGGAGAGGACCCATCCCAGATCCTGCTGAAAGTAAAAGCCCTTTGCCCAAAACACACAGATCCCCAGGGAAGGTCTATGCAGCTCCCAGGGTTTCTCCTCTGGCTCTGCAGGGAATTCCTGCACAGCCTCTGCAGTCCCTGCAGCTCCTCACCACATGACTGGGAAACCGTGTGCCTCCTGAGCTCGCTCCCTGCATTTCCACGGACCAAGGGTGGGCTCTGAGCATCCCATAACCCCTGCGGGTGTTGTGAGAGCTGCCCTCAGAAAGCTCAAAACCCCCATACACTTACAAAGCTCAAGTTCAACAAAGGCTGCTTAATCTGATGTATGTTGCCCAGTTCAGGAACTAGCCTTTGTCTCAGAGGGAATTAAGTCTGAGATGGTCTTCTGTTAATAGTGATAATTTGTCGGGAGAATAATATATCCAATGTGTGAGAATATTTATTGTGATCATGCTTATACATTTTACTTTCTTCCGTTAAACAGAAAGGGACTAAATTTCAATACTTGGCAACAAGAACATATCTTGGAGATTTTATGTTGTCAACCCAATAAGTGAAACTAGTGCAAACAGATGTGTAGCATGCAGCAGTGAACATCCCCGCCATTCATAGTGTCAAGAAATACTTGATTCAGAAGCATTACCTCAAGAAGAACTTGTATAGCCATGATATTAGCTCTGGCTTTCTCAGATATAATTAATGCATATTGTTCTTCCAGACATTATCGTTAATAAAGGTTGCCTGTCATTGGATTTCTCTGGATAGACTTGGTCCAGCCTAGCTTCTGAGGGGTTGTGTGGGGGCAAAAGGCATGTACACAGCAACTGTAGAGATTTAAATGATCTTTATTTCTGTGATGTAAGTCTAATTTTAACTTGTTTCTCTTTCAGTATTTTCTATTCAGATGAGCTTCATGTCTTTGACTTTCCTCTTCTCCACAAGGTAGTTGAATGTGCTGAATCAGAACCTTTGAATATTTGTTTTGTGTGATATATTTGTTTTGAGTGATACAGTTTATGCAAATGTGTAAGGGCAGGTTTCTGAATAGGGGTGACCTCATTTTGGTATTTCATATTGTCCTTACTGCATTTTCTCTGTTAGAATTTCATAGGCTAAGAGAGCAGGACCTGAATTCTGTCCTTTCTTGTGTGTTAATTACAGAGTTGTTAAATCTCAATCAATCACTGTTATACCTCATCCACTGAAAAAAATGGATTTGCACAGATGTCACTGAAGGTATAATTTGCCCTGCAGACATGCTGATGACATATGAGAGAGAGAACTCAGTTTGACTTTTTACATCTCAAGATACATTTGCTAGGCTGGCAATTCACTCTTCTCTGTATATGTCAAATATGTTACATTTATATGGTGATTCTTAAAAGACAGTTGTCCTGAACTGATGTTCGGTAGAGCTGTTTTTTTTCTTTTTAAATATCTACCAGGAAGAACAGTTGTGTGTTCACATCTCCAAAAATAGTACTGTGAGAATGTTAGCCAATGGCTTTGTGAATCACTTGAGCTGGTTGGAGTATCCACCATTATCTTCTCACTTAGACTTACTGGAGTATTTTCTTTAGCGGCACTTTACTGAATGGGAAGTGCCGCAACACAGCAGAGTCCAGACATATGCTTTATCTAAATTATACAATATCTGTAAAGGAGAATCACAAAGAAAGGTGCAATGTCTTATAGCTACTTGCACTTTTTTTTTTAAATGCCACAAGAAAATTTCTCTGACGAGGTCATACTCTGACCTCAGAAAGCATTTTTAAATAGCTTTTGAACTGCTAGACTTAACCTAAGGGGGAAGATAAGTCCCAGCTGCAAAATCTAAAATGCCATAAGTAGTGACCAACTCAGACAGTATGGCAAATATTTAGAATCTCATTAAATGATTCCTGATTTGAACCAAAGGGTGATCCATTGGCTAGTCATATACTTCTGTATGTAATTTTCCTACCCTCCCTGGCCTTACTCTCTGTGTGTAAACCCTCAGATGCAGTTTTTCTCTGAAGTGGGAGAGAGCTACATAGTCTAAGCAGTGCTCCTACTGCAGACTCAATATACTATCTAAATTGAGTGGTTTTCTAACATTACATAATAGGAAAATAAATTGTAGGTTGTTAGGGTTTTTTTGTTTGTTTGTTTCTTTTTCACAGAGCCGAGCTGGCCACTGCTGTGATACAGCATGTTTGCAAAAGAAACCTTGGCTGGAACAAAGTTATGTCCTACATACCATGTGTTCAAAATTCCTCTCCTTCACATGAGAGCATATTCATTAAAGAGTTTGCCACACCAGAGAAACAATTCTGCTTAAGGAAAAAAAAAAAATCACACACTACTGTTCATTTGTGTGTAGAATTATTTCTGTCACTAGACTGATCAAAGTGATGTGAACATGCATATGGATCCTCAAAGTAATATATTTGATCGATGATGTTTTAAGAAGATTATTTTCTATCAGTGGTTATTAAAACTCTTTCTTTTCTAGGAATAACTCTGGTTTCACACCAGCAGACACGGTGGCTATCGTTTTCTGTTCCACACACAAATCGCTCACCCTGGGTAAGTCAGGAGATAAGCTTTTGAGCAATACAACAGTAACATTCATATTATGCTGTGTTGAAAAAAAAAGTTGGTTTCTGGCTTTTCTGCTTAAATGATTTTGGGTTTAGTGCGACAAGTGAGGCTAACAGTGTGGTACTAATAGTGGTATAATATTCTTACACAGATAAAATAAATGCTTGTTACAGAGTAGTCTTCTCCACTGAGATCTTAGTGGTTATACAGTAAGACCACCTTATTTATGGAAATATGTATTTTTCTTTCTATTCTTATTCTATTATGTTACCTAATCCAATATTGATAAAATTTCAGTTTTGTTACTGAAAATACCATATCTGCGCGTCTCACAGTAAAATCTTACACTTCAAAGCTGGGATGTAAATGAAAATTAAACGAAAATTATGTAAATTAAAATTAAAGCATGTAGTATATTGAGAAGTCACAAATAGGCAATATTGTTTTTTGCTTCGGATGAGCACAAAATATGTGTTTAAGTCTGCAGATATTCTAGATTTATTTATTATAATTCATGTATCAAAACATCATTGAAATATTTGTCACTTAGGACCTCTTATGATAATAAGGTGTTCTGATGGAAATTCACGAAATACTGCTAAATCAGTTATGCTTAAGGCTGTGTTCTGCTGCTTCATCCAGTAAGTTCAGTCAGAGAAATGATGAGTACTTGAATATTTTCTCACTGGTTTTCAAAATATGAAAACATGCACTTGATAAAGCATATTTGACTGAATAGATGCCTTTTCAAGATGTTATCTGTCAAAGGGAAACACAGGTGCTAACAATAACAAAGGTAAGAACACAGCCTGGAACAAGGAAAGAAGAAAAAGTCAGGACTTAGGTGAGATGTTTTCAAGTCAGTTTGATACAGCAAAACTCATCTCAGGGTTCTTTGCTTCAGCCAGGCCTGTGCTACAGAACTGTTAGCAAGTGCCCTGAAAGTCTGTGGGAAGTGAAGGAGTTCCCGGAAAACAAGAAAAAGGCAAACATAATGCCTCTTTTCACAATGGAAATGAGGGGGGGACGAGGGATTATAGATCAGTGAGTTTAACTTCATTTTGTAGAAAACTACTGAAACAACTAAATAAATACTTTTAACAGTGTAGGAAGAAACAAGGAAATGAGTAACAGCCCCATAGATTTGTTAAATGCAGATCATACCAGACCAACCTGATTTCCTTTCACACAGGTTTCTGTGGGTTGCAGAGAATAGCAAAAGTTGCTGTTGGCAGCATTATGGCTTTTGACATTTGCATGGTGTTTTTGGCTCCACAATTCAAAAATGATGTGGACCAACTGGAAAGAGATCAGAGGAGAGTGCCACAAATGATCGTAGATCTCAAAATCGTGACCCCAGAGGAAGACTGAAACAATACTACTGAAATACAGTGGTGATCTTCAAATGCGTAAATGTTGATGCAAAGAAGGAAAAAAATAACTCACAGTGGACTTTGAAGAGGGAAGGTCTTTGTTACAATGATGACAATTTAAGTGAACAGTCAGGGAAACCTGTCTAATGTAAATCTCTTTAGCTTTGGAATATGTTGCCTATTGATGTCTTGAATCTACTGTCATTGTAGACATGCCTCAGGAATTAGATAACTGGAGTTGATCCTGACTTGGAGCAGAATATAGATTAAATGACATTAGGTCTTTTCCAGACAAATGTTCTGTGAAACTGAAGCTTCAACTAATAAATGAGCTTGCATTCAAGAGGACAGTTACACTTGTATTTATAGAAGAAGACAACCCCACACATAAGTCATAACGTGCTACCATACTTGCTATTATATGGAGGTACATATAAATGTAGGACACAACTGTGATACTACATAAGAGAAACTGATTGTGTTTAACAGCACAAATGTGTAGGTCTCCCTTCCCCTCCCCAGTGAAAATAGTTTTATATGCACTCTGTCAATACTTCTGCAGCTTGCCATGGGAAAATAAGCACAAAGCCTTTTTTTAATATTTCAATCCTAAAGGAGCTTTGCTTTACCCGGAAAAAAATGAGGACTCTTAATTTCTGTTACTCACTCTACCAAGCATCCTCATGCACCCTGTCTTGACCTGTACCCTATGCACAGAGCTAGCACTCTCTCCTTTTTGTATTTTATTTTCTCCTTTAGAATAACCTAGTTCGAGGTTCCTAGCTTGCCTGACATTTTCCCAATTCTAGGTTACTGCTCTCATTAGCACAGCCTGATGAGTCAGGCTTTGTATTTTGCAGCTGTCTTTGCCCAAGCACACCAACAAAAATACTTTGACTTCGAGGACACCTGCAGCTTCTTTGCATCCATAGATACTTTCACCCTGCTAATACAGATGACTCATGGCTAAGTGCAAATTTAAATGAAACAGATAGATGGTGGAACACAGTATTGGAGGACTGTTTCTTGGCTGCAGACTGTTTCATTTCTCAGCTTTAGGACAGACTGCTTTCATCTTCATCCTTGAAGAACTGGTCTCATGGAAAGCAAGTTTACCTCCTAGAAGGGTAGTCATAAGATGCAATTTGTTCTAATGCTTTGTGCTTTTGCACTGCCTTTCCTTGCTGCTCAGGGCATGTGGTGAGATTGCTGGGTGTTTGGGACCTGCTTCCCTTGCTGTCTCCCGTCTCTGGGACTCAGCTTTGTCATGGCTTCTTTGAGGGTTCCAGGCTTGTCTTGTGTGGGGCCAGCAGCAGCATGTCCTGAATTGAGCACCACTCCTAATGGGGAAATGCTCTTTCTGGCAGTCCCTGGGAGCTCATCTTTGGGAAATCTGAGGGCCCTGGCACTTTGGGGTGCACCCCTCCACAGTGTGTGCACTACATAGGCAATGCCAGCTGTGGATCAGTTCCCAGCTGGCTGGCTTTGAGACCGTTGGTGTTTTACTTGGTTCAGTATTAGTACCAGGTTCAGATAAGACAGAGCTGCTTGAACATGCATTTCTGTGTAAATAGGGAGGATTGGGTTTGATGAAGCTGTAGCACAGTGAGATGTGTTCCTGGACTGATAGTGTAAACAGCAGCTGTTAACTAGAGCAGCTGCCGTTGATTCCTTCACTGCAGATGGAAGCAGAGTAGATCTAATTCGTATTTAAGGATCAGGCATTTCTGAATGACAGTTAAATCTATCTGTAGCGCAGTCCTGCCCACCCTGATCTTAGCAGAAACAAGAGTAGACATGGGCATTTTGGACCTTACTCTTTTGTTCTGTCACATTTCTCCTTGTCCAGAGGTGTTTACTATGAACCCTTCAACAAGAAACCTTCTGTTCCCTTGTAGGAGAAAGAGTTTTTCCCTGTCTCTCTCTCTGTCATTACAATGCCTGAAAGCACAAACTAGGCTTGAGGTCTGGTTTCATATCTGTTGTGGAGCTCTTTGTTTGTCTTCAGGATTCCAGTGATGGTGTATAAATGACCCTCCCAACACTTGTTCTTTCACTTTGAAACTGATTTCTCTCAGCTTGGCAGGTGAAACTCCGAATAGGTACGTCTGGCCCATTCCCCAAGGAGCATAGAATGGCACTGACTAAAGTGGGAGAAGAGCTGACAGCTTTCAAGCTTTAGAAGTGGTAATAGGAGAGGCATGAGAAGACTTTTATAAGTCACTTTCTCCCACACCATATTATGAAACCAACTAATTCCCATGCAGTGCATGCTCATGAGGCCAACTGCCACTTCCACTGTTGAATCCATGAATAAGTGCTTGCTCTGCACAGAGATGAGTGCTGCTCCCATATGCTGGGTTTTATTTTGTAGACAGAACAGTTGACACACTTTTTGTCTAAAAGATCAGAGTGCAGGGCATGTTTGTGTAAGGACAAATTATACAGGGTAGGTGCCTTTGTGTTTCTTAGTTAGGAACACAAGCTGATATTTCTGAATAGAGGTGAATGCTTTGGCACATCACATATGCAGAAAAAACGTTTATTTTTATTTCCCTTAATGAGTGAAACAGGATATAAACTTACAACTAGCGAAGATGAATATAGTATTCACAATGTTCTCTGGCACATTCACCTACACTTTGTTCTCTTTCTCTCCTTCTGCCTACGCACATATATGCACAGTACATGTGAGCACACACATATGCAGACATTTGATGCATGGCTTTTATTAGTGCATTTGCCATTGATTGATTAGTACTTAGTATTAGTACTTCTTCTATTGATTGATTGCAGATGAAGTGACTATTTGACCTTTAATTATGAGCCTTGCTATTGAAAATGACATTGAGCTATGGCCTCGCATAATCCATCTGGAAAGCCCGACATGATGCCATTCCCTGGAGTTCATTCAGTGAGAAGAGAAGAGGTCTCAAGGAAGTGCAAAGCTATCAGTGTGGCTCATCTAAAAAAAATATTGCAGAGTTGTTGCGTGCACTTAAACAAAAGTTGCAGCCAAGTACAGAATGTTATTGTATATTTTTGCAGAGAGTCAATTGCTAGCCAAAAGTTACAACTCCGCAAGTAAAACGCAGGATTGTCGAAAAATATTTTCACTTTAATTCTTTATGTTTGCTATGTAAAATTATTTTTATCAGAAAAAAATTGAGTACTGCTACTCACTGCAAATGTCAGTACTGTAGGTATGATGAACAGCAGATTGGTAAAAAAAAAATAAAACAACAAAAATTACCCCACCTTATAATAAAATCAGGGTGTTGTTTGTGATGCAGAGTGCGTTTTTCCTCATTTGGATTTATCAATGTAGTGGTTTTTTACAATGGAGTTCTTAAATAATACAATCAACATTTCTAGGCTACAAAACTTTCAGGAAAGAATAGAGTTTATTTTGCAAATAAAAGCTAAGTGCTAACTTTCTTTGCATTGTTTATACTTCATCCAAGTCCATTTTTTAAATACTCAGCTTCTTGCTGCCCAAGTACAGAACTGATAGTCTGTACCTGAATAATTCTTAAAAGCCTGGTCTAGTGCACAAGTAGATCCACAGACAACTCAGTTGCCTGTGGACAGGCAACAGACAACTCAGTTGCAGATCATCTAGGCTATGGATTATTCAGCCTGTGCCTTCCCCCGAGTTCCCCAGCTGCACAGAGTGACAGAGTGCATTGTGCTCACATATAGCTCAGATCTACTCACAGCTATCTATAGTTTGCTCATGTTTTCTAGAGATACTTCCTTACAAGTTTTTCAGAGATAAATACTGTATTTGCACAGCCTAAGCCACTGCTGTTTAATAGTAGCTGGCTTAATCTGTTTTGTTTTGTTTTTTTTCCTAAACCCAAACTGTGTGAAAGGCTGTACTAATCAAGCATAGGCTCTTCTTATTGTATGGTGGTCATCACATTTCTCCTTTAGATTAAAAAATGCCCAAATATTCTAACTTGTGTTAAGATAAAAGGAATAATTTTGATTTTTAAAAGGAGTCACCTCTGAATAGTTCTATAATAGATGCTAAATTGGGTTGCATTGCACTGAGTGAGTCTTCAGGCTATACTCGATGATATTCTTGAAGTATTGCGGTTCTTCTTTGCTCCTGGCAGAGAATTGTCCTGTAAGGTACTTATTCATCAAGGTACTAACTGTGAGTAGCTATAAATGTGTGAATAATTTCTCTGACTTTTACATAAAGATCTAGAAAATAATCCTGGTTAATTGATCTCTAAAAGTTTTCAAGAGTAAGACTTTTGATACTGTCTCTTACTTTCAAAATTTTCCTGTGAGTGTTGAACAGGAGACATTACTGCTGGCATCATGTCATACTTCTTAGTGTTGTTAGTGCTTGAATTTGCACGTCTTCTTATCTGTAACAGACTTTTAGTCCCGGTTTTTACCCAGGTGTCTAGTAGAGTGATATAAGTTAAAATCATCTGTCTGCTCCTCTGCCTAGAACTGGTGGGTGCTGATCCTTGGGGCAGAAGAAAAGCTGATAGGAAAAATATACTTAAAGGAATGAGTGTCTTGTAGAGACCATGTCTGGGCCAAGAATCCCCCCTCACTACTGCTGGAGAGTTAGAATCTGTTTCCCATTCCTGCTTATGAGATCCCAGGGCATTTAGTTGCTGCTAGAACCTTTCATGAGTTTTGACACTGTGATCCTTTGGCCAAAATGAAAAGATTTTCTCATCTCTTCAGTGTTTCCCCAGCATTTACTTGGAAGCAGCAGCAAGTGATTGGCTGGGCTTTTTCCTCTGCTCTGTGATTCCCTTTCTCCTCTCTTGATCCCTGAAAAATAAGAACTGAGCGATTTGTGTTACTTGAGATGGTAGTGGGAAGAGCAGAAGGACCTGGATCTATTGCACTTCTCTCATGTTAGCATTTTTTTTTGTAGCCCAACTTAAGGGCAGGTGGATCACCTTTCCTAGATCAGCAGTCTTCTGGAACAACTTCTACTTCTTACCAAAACCATATTATCAGTCAATTTATTACTGTGTAATTAGCATGTCTTCTTTCTCAGGAGACCCCAAAAAGTGCCTGGAAAATGCTGCTATTTCCAGTACGGCTGCCATACCAGGATACTAGCAAAAACAAATTTAGATTGAAGGCTTATGTAATTGGGAATAGTATGCTTGTTTCCTGCTTGCACAGACAAAGCCACCCAAGGTGAGATGCCATTTTGCATCTGTAAGTGTTTCTTTAATACTAAGGCCACCACTTACGTGAAGGGTCTATCCACAAGAAGTCACACTGGCACTTTGGACTAGGCTGTGATCACTGGGATTGTCAGTGCCAGAGCATCTCTTTTATTTCCCCTTGCTCCTCATATACATGGCTGGGCAAGCACCCCCTGTTTGTCTCCTTTAGAGCAAAACATCCCTTGGGGATGTACTTTCAGGGAGAACTCTGCTGGCAGGACAATCTGAACGTGGGAAATGGCGTCATCCCATGAGTTATAGTGGCTTTTGGACACAGAGTACCTGATTCTCCCTTGTTTTTTTAATCACAAGAGTCACAATATAGCATGTCTGATCTATTGCAGTTTACTCAGTTTTGACCTCTCTGTGGTTCCAGAAGGGGAAATACTAGAGTAAATTAGGGAATCTCCTTTTTTTTCTGACCTGAAACGTATGTCTCTTTGATTAGTCTTAGAATGTGGCAAGAAATTCTGTACTAGCTCCCAGGGCTTCCTTTTCATCTGTAGACTCTGCCAGTAGTAGGTTTTTTATTAATATTTAGGAAGTTTGCCTCCAGCAGTACTAAAATGTGCATCAGAGGACAACAGTTGTTTACTGTGTTTGAACTGAAGAATCTCACCCAGGAGATCTCATTCACTTGAAGTTTACATCTCTCAATCTCGACTTGCAGAAAGAGATCGATGAATAACAATTGTCATTTCAGAGTTGCACCTCTCCAATTATTTATTTGGTTGTGTGTCTTCCCAGATGTATACGTAATTGGATCAGACACTAAAAACTAGACTGCAGGTTTTTAATGACAGCAAGCTCATACCTCTTTATAATAAAAACAAAAAAATAAACATGCATATCTGTCTGTAAAATGATAATGACACAAGAGTCCTCCCTCCACACCAAAACTAGTTAAACTTAATTTATCTGCTTTAAGAAACTACAATATATTCAGCAGACAGCTGACAGGTTACCCTCGGGAAGATCCACGTTTGGACATGACTCAAGATATTTTTTTACCTCAAGCTGGCAGAGGCTACGAGTGTCACCCATACTAAAGCTGGCACGTATTGAAGATGATGTTGAGTCTCCCTGAGAGAGTTGCATCTACATTTGCTGCTCTCAGTGCACCTTCTGGCAGCCAGTCTGAGCTACTGACTTCCAGACACTTCTGAAACAGTGGGTGCAAAGATGTGAAAAATCAACAGCAGCAGCAAAATTTAGAAATCTCACAGTCCTATTGCAGGATAGTCTTGGGAATGTGGAAAAGCAGCCCTCCTCTAAAAGCTGCCATGACTGCTGCAAGCACATAACCCTAGTTCATAGAGGTTTAGAACAGGAAGTAGTGTCCCTCAGTGTTTGTAGGTAGTGAGCTGTTTTCTCAAAGTGCCTTCCCACATGATTGGAGCACTAAGGCTTTTCTGGCCTCTTGTCTTCTTTTCTTGGCCACAGAAGTCAGATAAAGAGAGAATTAGAGGAAGAATTATGCTAGTATTTTTTCTGGTCTTGTTATGAAAAGAGCTGTTTTCTTGTTTTACCATTTATAATGAATTTGTGTATCAATGTTTTCCTTTGCATCAAGTCTTCAGGGAATTAAAAAAGCTGTAAAAAACTCTAATTGAAAGATAGCATTAAATAGTTTGAAGCATAATCCTTTCCTTCTTGTGTTTACAAATGTAATAAGAACAAGTGTAAAACATGTTTATAATGGCTTTTTTAATACTACGTGTAAATAAAGTCCACATAATCAAAACTTTAATGCTGAGAAATCCTAGCCTCAGCTCAGTGTGAAAAGGGCAGTAATGTTTGAGGAAATAATCAAATTAATCAAATCTCAGATTTGTGTTTTAAGGACATTTGTCAATCTCTTTGTCCAAAATTCCTGTCATTAGTAGGTCTAACATGTTAAACCTTCAAAAAGCATTGGCTACAAGAATTATGGAGAGGAGAAGTTTTCAAATTCTGTTTGTTGAAACATCACAACTTAGGTGTTACTAGTGAATTAGAAGGAAAATTTCACACTGAGTTTTGAAGATGTGAATGAAGAGTGAACTGATAACCAAGCAATAACAAAAAAGCACTGAAGTGTGAGGATCACCTTACAATATTGGTATTCCCATATTGAGGTGCCAAATTAAAGATAAGTCACGTTTAAAATATGACTTGTGATGGTTCAATTCATTCTTGAATTCCCTGTTAACTAATTACTACTACCGTGTTGCCAGACAGGTGGAGGTGTTTTGGAGTCTAAGGTACCAGTCTTCAGTTGTTGGTGTTAAATGTTTCATGTTAGCAGCTGGTGAGATTGCCTGTGTTGTTCACTAAACATCACTTCCAATCTGAATGCACTCGTTGAAAAACTGTAAATAGACAAACTGTACTTTCTTTCTCTCCCTCCCTCCAAACTTTTACATTTTTACTTGCTTAAAACTTTGGTAGTATAAAGACGTGCTGTTTCTTAGTAGCTGTACTTATAATGCCCTTAAGTTACTGATTTTTTGTGATTAGTATAGTGAGCCAGTTACCTGAAGAACAAGAATTAGTAAGAGCATTCAAAATGTATTAATTTTATTTTCTTTTCTTTTTCTTGTTAGAGTTATGAAAAAACAGGTATCTTATTCCTCATTCATTTCTCTTCCTCCTTCCCCTTCTTTACTTAAATATTAGACCAGTCCAGTCTCTTACATTGTAGCATGGGTCTCAGTGAAATTCTTGCATCCTAGCATATGGCCAACATGATTCAACCACATTGCTCTGATTCAGTACGGAGCCTTCCCGATAATTCTGGTCCTCCAAAAGAGATAAGTCGTTTAATGTATTGCAAAGGCTTGTTGAATATTCTAATACATCATTGCTCTTTCCCAAGGAGAGGGATGAAGGTGGAAACCTTTGAAGATTCGGGTCCATGCAGACCTCCAACGTGAACTAGGATAGCTCCCCATTTTGCAGTTTTTCTGCTGCAGCTCTTCCAGACTCCCTTAAAGTCTCACCGGTCCCTCGTAAAACATCCTCCTCAGATGTTTGTTTTTACCACTTTGTGAGCCTGTTTTTTTTTGCTTTCCATTAGATGTATTGCTGACCTGAAAACATACTGAAAAAAATTATCTTTTTTCCCTGAAAATATTTTAAGCACAAGTCTTCATACAGCATACTTACTTGTGGGCAAAAGGCAAGTGGAAGGTAGTCTCAACTGCTGCAAACATTGCACATCCTTCCCAATCAAAGATGGAGTGTCTTATCACCTGGGGGCAGTTGTGGTTGTGCTGATGGATCATCTCTTTACACCTACTGGCAAAAGTCAGACTTCCACAGTAACAATAGGCTTTGTCACCAAGGTGTGATTGAAACAAAAGTGGCACAAACTTTTGTAAGCCATTGTCTAGCTGCTGCAGATGGAATCTTACCTTGATACTGTTATTTCCTTCTGGACAAGAGAGTAGCAAAGTTTGTCTATTATTTGTCTCAGCCATGGTCCCTTTGCAGAGTACAAAATGACTGTAAGGTCTAGGATCTCTTTGTAGGGCTAAGAGAAAAAGAAATCTCAGAGTTACAGCTGGAGTGGGGCTGGAAAAGGACTCCCAAATTCTCCTCTGAGGACTTTTTCCCCTGGGGAGGAGCTTGGCTGCCTGTTTTAGGCTCAGTGAGTAATCTATTCTCCCTCCAGTTTAATGTTATTTCATATTATGTTGGAAAGTACTTTCTTCAGCTGAAATGGGAATACTGAGTAGCAAGTGAATATTTGTATTGTTATTGGTTGTCAGATATCATTCAGCTATTCCCGTACCTGAAAAAAACTGGTCCTGAGCATTTAACTTGAGTTCTGTGCATACTCTGGGAATGGCATGGATATAGGAAAAAGAATCCTTAACTACTTACTTTATCAAAAGCTTCTTCTCCTATCATGATCTCAGTATGTCATAACAGAGTCTGAACAGGGCCAAGAAACATCCCTGGCCTAGTGTACACTGAGGATAGGCATAGTATATAAACTTCTGTCTCCACAAGACTAACCATAGGAATGTGATTCGCCTGGGAAAAAACAGAGAAATTCTTAAAAAACTTTGCAAATGAGAGATTAGCAGCATTTTACCATTCTGGTAAGTATCTGCATGAAGAACCTTTTTGGAATTCTCTAAACTGGATTTGCCTGGATCTCACCACCCTTCTTCGCTAGCATGCAGTCACTGGGCCACATGCAATACTATTCTAAAACTAGGCAATAAAATTTCAGGTGCTGATTTGGCACTGCCTTTGTAGTAGTAAGCTCAGAACACCCCTAGTCTGGCAGCTTAGGAAGAGTTTAATGCAATATATGCCCCTGTTTACAGGCTTTTTCTCAGCTGGAAAAAATAAATAGCTATTTGGCCCAGCAATGTTCCCTTCACATCTACCCCTGAGAGGGTCCTTCAGAAAAAGAGTAGCGTGGAGAGTGTCAGAGAAGCTACCATCATATGCTTGATTCATTTTCTGTCTTGCACTTGAACATTATGGCAATCAAGAGTTATGAAATGTACAGATGAGTAGAAGGGAGAACAGAAAATCCCGAGGCTGAGGCTTTTCTTCAAAGTTTTGCCACTGCCTCTTTGCGAGGGTTGTTTGGCATTCTGATTCCTGGATACCTGGTGGTTCTATAGCCACTGTGATGACCTGTTTGTTTTGCAACAAACCTCTTTTCCTAAGAAGAAATGGTGCAGCATTTTGTGATTTGGGACGTGTTTCAGTAATGTAACCAATAAAGTTTTAAGATAAATTGTTTGTTCTGAAAATATTGAAGGCGAAAAACGTATACAGTAAAGTATGTAAGTAGAACATCTAGCAATAATTCTGCTTTGGGTGTGAGAGATAATGGTCTATGTTTTGCTAGTAATAAAAGCGTTCTATTAAGTTTTCTGAACCCCTTGCAATGGGATAGAAAACAGCGAATGATGAAACAGTGCTTTGAGGGGAGCTTACACATTCAGCGAGCATAAAATAAACATATTAAAATAGAAAAAAAAAAAAAAAGATTTCCAGTACTTATTGTTTTATCACTTCCATCATGGGTATAGGATAAAAGAAAACTCTTACTTGCTTGTTAGAAGAAGAAAGCTCCTACTTGAAGTTCTTACTTGGCAGATGTCAGTTGAAAGCTCTGCTATGGAATATGCTGCAATGTCAAACTCTGTTGGGTAATTTTAGACAAATGTGTCATGTGTGACATGGAAATATGGCATGCTGTACATTAGTGATTTCCCAAGTGTTTGGATCAGGTAGTAATGTGCTGAGAAAGTGCTCTTTATCTCTCCACACTGTGTACTTGTATAGCAGTGGGGAAAGGCTTTTGGTAGAAATTACTTTAGTCAGAAAAAGAATCCATTTACAATATGTGCCTTCTAACATCTTTCAGACAATGCATTGTATTAAAGAGGCATTTTTTGATTAATGTTTTATAAACATTTTTCAGCATGACAGCTTAAAGTCCCTGTAAAATTGTAAATGCGTGCATAGTGTTCACTTCCATAAAGTCAAATGCCATCTCATAAAGTCTGGTTGGATCCTGTCAGTGACAGTGACACAGAATCAGTACCTTGGAGCATTAAAATTAATTTGCTTCATTTATATTACTGCAGTGATAGCTAGATGAAAAGAGTCCTATATTTAAATTCTCTTAAAAATACCTTCAAATCTTTTAGGATTTTTTATTATTATTATTTTACAGTTAACTGAATGTGGTGAAGTGCAGCATAATATTCTCATGGGCCTCTTATGGAGGCAACTATGAAGTGTGGAAGTAGCAAAGGGGAAAGAAGAGGATGTGGGATGTTATAATGGGTGCAAAGCTGGAGAAAAGATAAATAGTTGTGCAGACTACTAGAGAAACAGTGGCCTTTGACCAGGGCTGATACACCACGGACTTGAAGCCAAACTGGAACACCATGGAGCAATGGAAGACAAATGGGGCTTTCCCATACTGTAAGAGCAGTCCTTGTCCTCTTCCTTGCTGTTGTTGAAGGTCAGGGATAAATAGCTGTTCTCTTGCTAGCTCTTCCTCAAGTTTGCAACTTTCTTGCATGAAATGGGCTGGGTGAGGACACAAATGGGGAGAAAAATGAAATGTACTCTCTATCACAGGCCAAACACCTCTTAGTTGCAGTGAGACTGTGATTTTGGTGCCCACCACACTCAGTGGAGCTTAGTGATTTTAGTGGAAGTACCCAAAATTTACACTGCTGCAAGTCAACAGAATCAAATGTCTTGTGAAGCAAAACCAAGCAGGGCGAAGCCTGGGAGTGGAGAAGAGGAGGAAAAAGGAGGACGAGAGCAAATACAGAAAGAGAAAATGGAACATATGAATACCAGAGCCAAAGAGCAAGGAGGAAGTTGAGAAGCACTGGTAGCAGAAACACAGCCAAACAAAGGGCAAGAGGGAAATTCAGGGTAAAAAGCTGGCAATACCAGTGATCTTGTTTGTAAGGGATATCTGTGAGATAATCTCAGTGCTTCCTCCCTTCCACTGCACATCTTTCTTTGGAGGAGGAAACATTGCAATTCTGACTTGCGCCTGTCACAGTGTTTGGTCATTTCTGATCCAGGAATTGGACACACTTTCATGTGATAAGGCAGTTTAAAAGGTTTTAGCAACTCAACAGCATGTTACGCCCCTACTTTGTGCAAAGCTGCCCGTGTTGGCACCAGACCCAGAGGAGCACTTTGTCGTTCCATTCTTGCAATATGTAGTGAGCGAGGGTCTTTGGCAGAGGAATTGATCCAGTCTGCTGGAAGCCTGCTACTTCCTAAACCACAGCAACATAAACAGGTGTTTGTGACATGAGACCTCAGACTGTGACAGCAGTTTTAAAACTTAATGAAAAGATTGTATATAAACTGATAATGCCAGTGTGCCTCCTCTAATGTCAGTCAGGATGGAGACCCATAGAAGTCAGTCCAATTACTCTGAAATGCAGATAAGCGTGATTAATGGCTTTGTGAAAACAAAGTGAAAAATCCTTACAGGTACGATTCTTTATACACGTGAATGCAGCCTGATTGCTCCAGGTGGCAAATAAGTACTCTAGTAATATTGGGGAGTGCAGGGAGGGAGGAGCTGCTATGTGCTTTAAGGAAACTTAAGGCTAAGGTAATTGTTTTAATATATGTGATTTCATTCTGTGCAAAAATTTTTTTATCTTAGACTTAGCGTAGCTATCACAGCCTATTAGCAGAGGAAGCAATATGCTGTAAAAGATGAGGAAAAGAGGAGTGGAGAGCCCAATATAAACATAACCTTATCCATTGAGCTTCACACCTTCATTCCCTGCGATCTATCTGAAAGATTTAAATTCATTTCACTTGCTTTATTAGTTTTGTTATAGCAGCACCTGTTCACGTCACTACTATTTCAGTCAGTGTTTCTGTTATAGCTTCTCTCAATGCTAGTTCGTGGACTGTTTCAGCACACAGCATCAGCCCAGGCATTACAGTGTCCCTTTTCTTCTTTTGGCTGGGATTTGGTATTCATTTTTCTCAGGCTTTTGTTCAAGTATTTTATATATATTTATATTTTAAAAATACAGTTTGGGGTGTTGGGGTTTTTGATTTTTTTTGTTTGGTTGGTTGGTTGGCTTTGGGTTTTTTGGTTTGTTTGGTTGTTTTTAAGAGAGGATCAAGTATTAATAAATATTAAAATATGTTTTTCCTAATTAGGAATTTCCATGAATTTTATGTATTTGGAAAACATTAGAAATCATACCATTGCTTGCAGTTAATATGTATTGCTAGCAAAAGGTTTAGACAACATTTAAAAAATAAATAAAAGCCATGCTGTTTCATTTAGCTTTGTGCTAATGTTACTGACATAAGCACTTGTGACTGTCGTCTGTGGATGTCTGTCATGAAATATTTTCTGAGTGTTCCATGCTGGCAAAGTTGGGCTTATAAAAATCAGAAAGTGCATAAAAAGGCAACAGGGCTTTTTCTTTCCATTGAACTAATGCTTACCTGCAAAAATTGTTATTATTTCTTCCTTTCACCAATTAGTTTTTCCTGGTAAATAACAGGAACTTTAATTGCGCATTAGTGGCTTACAAAAACCTATTGATGTGACATGTATTTAAACAAGCTGTGAATTAAGAACCTCTTTCCAACCAGTGATCTAATTATATTGTCACACTAATTATAGTATTTTGTATTTGTATTTGACAACTTTAATTTTCTTTTTCTAGTTTACTGAAACAGCTTTCCCCTGGAGAATTTACCTTTTAGGCAGGAATTTCTCATATTTTCTTTTAGTTCAGAAAATTTTCAGTAATTTAAAGGATGTCTCAGTCACTCTGGATCCATTCTGTTCCTGTCTCTGTTAGTTGCCTGTGTGATCTTAGGCTGGTCATTTTAGTGTTCTCTGATTCTCTGTAGGAGTCCCCGTTCAGCTTACTAAAATGTTTTTGGATCTATGGATGAAATTGCACTACCAAAACACCAGGCACTGTCTTACAAACATAAATATAGCATGTTTATAGTTTGGGACTCTATTTTTCTGCAGTTAGAGAACAGAAAAGGACCCGCAAGGGTTGAGACTTGGAAATAAGCAATAAAACCATTATCCGTTTACAAAACCAGCATGATGGGCATTCAAAGTAATTACACTCCTGAATATAATGCAAATGCCCATTTAGTTTCCATCCAAATATCTTCTATTATCAAGCCCCAGAAATTAGTGTTAATAGTAAGCAACCCTATTGTGTGATAGGCCTGTGATGTTGTTTTGAAGGTCGTTATTTAATAACATTGATATTAAGCATGCAAGCCTTTATTTTATTTAATCTTTTCCTGGACATATTCACGTAAATAAAGGCTACTATTATGGGGATGTGATTGTTAGTGGTGTCATGTGATGAAGCTAATAAAAACAATTACAAGAAATTGTGCTATGGAAACATCATGAAGATTTCAGCAAGCCTAGATGTGTCAGCAATAGTGGGGCACTGGCGGAGTGGTAATTATTCAACAAGTAAGCTGTTTCCTCGCATAGGGAGGAGGCAGCTTTTGCTAAGGGAAACTTGAAAAGGTGTTGAGAACAAGAGTTTATCCAAACCATAGAGAAAAGTTTATGTAAACATGGCAGCTTTGGTTGATCTGAAACATCTACTAAGGGGGAATGGAGGGCATGTGCCACAAAGCTCAGCTTTTTGTCATTGCTGAGGATGGAGACACATGCATGAGCTCTGTGAAAACTGTGTGTAGTCTACTTTGCTGCAAGGTAGATGCTGATGGAAAGTTGCTAGAATGACATTTCAGATGAAGGAGAAAGTAAGGTGTGTTCTCAGGGGGCTTCCGAGGAATCACAGCCACTCTTGTTTGCAACTATCCAAATATCTGGTCAAGCAAGACAGAGATGGTTGCAGGTGTTGCCCATAGCTATGCTTTGTGGAACATGGTAGAAAAGTTCCAAATTTAAGCAGATCATTTTGAACAATGACATGTTGAAAGTAAACAGAATCAGTTTCATTACTGCAAAACTAAACTAAATTTAATCTTACACATCATGTCATCAAGTGAGAAGATATCTAATAACATTAGCACTGTTGAGTGCAAATTCAAGCTCTTAGGAAAAATGGCCCATCTCTATCTCATAACACTCACTGCTTCCAGCATCTAGCAACTTCTGTACTCTGGTTGCTCCCTAACTCTTCCCAGGCACGACCACTTCATATTGCCCGTTCATTTCATTAAGCCTTTTCTCTCTCATGCTGTGTCCCTTCTGAAATGTACGGATAGAGCAGAGAATTTTGTTCTCTAACACATGAGCACTCACCTGCAGAGTCCTTGGCTCTCTACCTTGACTGCATGAGTGGTGGGTCAAAGCAGGGAAGGCTGTCACCTGGGTACTCGCCAACTGGCAGGAAAACGCAACCCTCCTCCAGTGACAAAAGGACTGAGGAAAGGTTAGACATGGGAGATGGGCAGGTTGGGTGGACGACAATTATGATAACATGAAATAGAGCACAGTGTGAAGAAGGAGTAATTAGGTGGTACAGGACGATGTTCAGCAGCAGAATGTTCATGCTTATAGCAGAACGTCTTTTATATCAAGTCTTCATCAGGAGTTTGGCAGCTATTAGCATAATCAGAAAAGATCTTTTATGGCATTTCCCTACTCCTTCCTTTCTACCACAGAATTTTCTTTGCCATCTTTTTTTTGTTCATGTTCTTGCTGGTTTAGTTTGGTTTGCTGTTTTTTTGGTTTGGTTTGGTTTTGGTTTTTTAAGTATAAAACTTCCAAGTCTTCATTTTGTTTCTTTTGGATTTTTTTTTTTTTTTTTTGTAATTTCAATGCAACATAAAATGCTTTGCTTTTATCTGTAGCTCAAAATCTGAGGTGAGAGTCTGTCTCCTGTGTTTCTGCCTGCAGGAATTCCAATGCTGAAGATAGTATTTGCGGGTTATGAGCACCTGTCCTTAATTTCCGTCCCCTTACTCATCTATCATCCTGCTCAGATTCTTCTTGGGAGTCTGTTGGTACCAACAATAAAATCTTGGATGGTTTCTAGGCAAAAGGTAAGAATTGCTGGGTTTTTATTTATAATGGAAGGTGTCCTGTAAGGAAAAAAATACCTGAACATGTCTTAAACTGCTAAGGTTCCTTCTTGTAGATCCCATGGTAGAGATTTTTCTGTTTCTTTACTTCCTTTAAGACACTGATAGTCACATTACTATTAAATTAAAAATGCTGAACTTTATCTACCTTGGCTCTGAAAATTTTCAAATCCTGAAGTTAAGACTTCTACTGTTGGTTCAAATTATAAATTCATTTAAATTCTAAGTTTATATTGTGCTGAAGAAGAATGGCACCATCTTTTAGCTAAATAATCAGAGCTTTGGATCTTTCTTATGAAGAAGTGACAAAGATCTGCCCACTGGCATGGGAGCTGGGGAAATTGGGTAGAATGAGGGCGCTTTCTGAATTGAAGCAAGATGATGTTTTTTTTCTTTTTTACTTGAGTCATTCTTTACAATAGCAAGAAGTCTACAGGAGTCCAGTGCATCACATTTAATGCCAAAATTATGGCATGGGATAGCTTGCAGGATTATAGACTATAACCTACAGGTTTCTGCACTGGAATCACCAATTCAAATTATGCTTATTTCAGTACAGACTGAAAATATTGACATCTGACAGTTGTTCCGTGATCTATGTGAAATAACTTCCATGGTTTTAGTCAGGTTCTCAGAACAGTGGTAGCCACCTCGCAGAAAGCTAGTCCATGCAACTGATTTTAGTGCTGTCTTTAATGTTCTGAGGTGACAAGGATCACGAAGCTGTGGCAACTGAAGCAGACTTTGACAGCCATTTTAGGTGAAGATTGAGACCTATTGGGGGAAACCCAGTGCAAACCTGCATTGTAAAAGCAGAAAAACTCTCCGTTTTCAGGAACAAAGTCCAGAAATCAGAGCTTGTTAAGATATACTTACCTTAGCACCTGAAAATGGAAATTTGAGAATCATATGTCATTTCTTCATCAATCTGAAAGTCATGACTTTTTTTTTTTTTAAATCAGAAATTATCAGGAGACATTACAGGTTGTGTAAAGAAAATTCCGTACTATTCCTGCAGAAAAATAGCCTGAAGTTGACACTACTGGTAACAGAATAATCTCTGAAAGCCTGGTTTCTCTTCAGCATCTTGCTGCTCTCTGCTGCCAAGCCCAGCAGTGGGGCTGGAGCTCACCCAGACCTCCCTGATCCTCAGGGATGGTGATGGCCCTTCAGGGACTGCTGTCAGTTGCTGCAAGTCAACACGGCCTTGAAATGGGGCATCAGAAAAGTCAAACAGTCCTGGGGAGATTTACAGTTCACCAGCACTACTTTCTTATTCATTAAGCGTCAAATAAACCTCCTGTGCTAATCAGACGGTTATGTGACTGTAGAACCACTTTGGGGGATTGTTGTTCTGTTGCAGCAGTTTCTTCAGTTGGTCTTCTGTATTATTCACAAATGTTATTTTAATTACTCTTTGAAAAAAATCAATGAGGTTGGGTCTGGTACAGTTGCAATAAGTATAATAGAAGTGAATGTTGTGACTGGATAATGGTCTCCTGCTTTGAAAATAAACATGTCATCATCACCCTTGATGTTTATTTTCTCTAAACACCTTGGCTTCATTTTGGCATCTCTCTTGCAGGGGGAGACGGTTATCCAGTCACAGTACTCAACTGCAGTGACATTCTTACTTAATTATGATAGTACATGTGATCTGGTTGTATGAAATTGAATTTAAATATTTAGAGGCTCATCTACACTAAGGTATTTCTACTTTGTAAATACGGCAGCAGAATCTGCCAAACTACAAAGTTAAAAAATTCTTTCCCCAAACAAAATGTGGAATGATGTCTCTCTCCAAAGTCTCTTGCTGAATAATATCCAAAAGACTAATCTCAAAGGGCTAGATTTAACAATAGTTAAATGCTGGTGTTTCTGAAAGCTGGTGTTTGAGGGGAATATAGCCTATTTATTTTTAAAGGTTTGGATTTTTTTAAGAGTTTACATTTGTGCTGGAGTGTTTTTCAAGCAGTACCTGCAGGCTTTAAATGTACAATATTAAAGGTTAATATCTACAATAAGAAGACCCATCAGACATCTCTGACTGAAAATTGCTTGTTTAGCCAACCCTCTGGAAATGATAAGTCTCTCACCTGACAGGCAAATTTCAGTCTGTCAGTATACTTCACCCAAAAGGCTAAGGAAAACAGAGGTTCTAAATTTCAGGAATTTGCGAGTTTCACTTATTTCCCTCTCAGGTCAAGTTGTCCCACACAACAAAGCACCGAGCTTTTTTTTCATTTGCAGAGCACACCCACAGAAGGCATCCTTTTTGAGCGGTGGAGGAACACGCAGGTCGACCCAATATGAGTGATAAAGCATAATTCGATTTATTAGCCCGAATAGCATATACTTATACAGTTCACGATAATTATGCATACCTGTCACTTACTAATTGGCTTAAGCTCTAACAGTACATTTGCGTGGTCCTCCTACTTGCAGCTGCTAGCTATGTTTATTCTACATTCTTGTGCTCTTGAAAGTTGTTTGTGAAACTCTGCCAAGGTCTCAGTGACCTTGCTGATTTTACTGGAACAGTCAGCGGTTCCCACCGTGGCCTAACCTTACTACTTATGCTAAAGTCTTCAGAACAGGCTCTGCTCGTACAACTGCTCTGCAGACCCATCTCCCTTATTTTTAAGCCAATCCTCAACAATCCTTCACCATGACCATGTCAGTGTACAAGCACAGCTGAAAACTTAGCACCTTTTAAGCCTGTCCCATCTGCCTCCTAAGCCAGAGAGGGCGCCTTCTGCAACACTAGGAGCATTGTCACCTGTCATTTGAGCTGAATTTCTGTCACACAGAGAATAGTTCAGCTACTTTAGTTGGCCAGCCTCTGGCCATCAAATAGAGGCGTGTATTTTCTCTCCTCCTGGTAAAGTAAGAGTAGCCTAAAGCTGCAAAGATGTCAGGTGTCCCTTGGCATAAGATCACCTCTGGACTGATGTGCTTTGGCTTTTTCTTACCTTTTCGCAGAAAGGAACATATAAATATCAGAGGTGTGTGACATCCACCACTGCAGCAGCACTGAGCAGGCTTCAAGCCATATGGAAAGAAGCCAGGGAACACAAAGGTGTTCACAGAAATCTTCTTCACAGTCTTTCCCTAAGTAGGTCAGAAGCTCTTCATCTGTACCACAAGTGGTTTCTTGAGTTGGGGTCCCAATGGTTGCTTTCTGAAAGACATCTGGGACCCACCTCCACTTCCTTTACTGCCACTGTAGCCATATTCCATATGGTTCCTCTGTTAAGGCTTATCTGTATATGAGGAGGTTGCGATGGGCTATCAGAGATAAAATAATTGTCATAAAACGCAGAGTGGCCTGTCAGCTGCATGCTGACACCTCACTCAGCATCCCAGAAATACATGCAGCATTTGGTTGCCCGTTATGAATAAAAATCATGTCTTGTGCTATTGGTCATCTTTTAAGAATATAAAAGTGACTGTTTTGTTTATTGTTCACAGGCACTGAAGTTAACCAGGCAGCCCAAAGCGCCCGTGAAGGTATAACGATGGACATGGCCCGTGTCGCGGTGAATGTATATATGTACTATACTGTACACACAGACAATTGAGATAACGGGGTATTTGTGAATGTTACTTCAGTGGATGTTTTATTTTTTTATATATATATATATTAAAAAGATACCTGTTAAGTGCCTTACAGATGCATTTTTGGTGAAAGCATTGTTTCCAGCAGCCAGTTTGTTGGTTACTGCAAGAGGTTGTACAGTATTTTGGAATCCTTTAGTTTTTATTTTTCTAACCAAGTGAACGGTGATGACTAACGGCTGTTTCTTCCATTGCCCCTGCATTGAAGCCAGGGCATACCAGCTGTAAGTCTCTGTTTTAAACTAGCCACAATGACCAGAAACCTATGCCACTGCTGGCTTACCGTGGGGAAGAGCTTGCTGAAGATTTTTTCCAAGATTGACTTGAATTTCTGTGTGACTCTGTTACACTTCCCAGTCATATGACTGTGACATGCCTTTTTCTTCTGAGTTTGTGTATACTCAGCATGGGGCCATCCATTGGATAGAAGCTGAGAAGCATGAATTATTTGCATTTGTTGACACAGTTGTCTAGACATTCCTTCAAAGTTAATGGTTTCTCAAGAAAATTCTTTCAATTCCATTGTATGATATTGTGCCATTGTATATCTTAAATGCCTCATAAGCTTCTTCAAAGAAATGGTCTGGTGCTTGGGTTATGAGTGAAGTATTTGTGTTTGCAGCTGGGAGATCTTTTATAATTTACCTCTGAAGAACACAATTTTTTGTTATTCTTTTTTCTTTTCCTTTCCCCAATGCAATGCACAGAGATCTGCAGTGACATAATTTAGGATGCTAATATTGAAATAGAGCCTTTATTGTAGTAAGCCAAGCTATGTTTTCTATATTGCTGCATTGGTAATGAATAATAGCTTGTGAGGACAAGAACGTTGACAATTTTTTTTTCAATTAAAAGGATCCTTATAGTAACCGGAACACTATTTTAGCTAATTTGACAATCAGACGCCACTTTTTTAAACTAAAATGTTACTCTTTTTAATGAAATTATATATATAAGAAAATACAAAATACTATTTCTAAGAGTGTTGAAGAGGAAGGAACACAGGCGTATATTTAAGCACATAGCCAGCACTTGTCCAGATTAAGATTTCAGAGGAGCACTCTAGTCCACGCCCATGTGCAAGAAATGTGCTGGCAGTTGTGCATTAAAACAGTAAAAGGAATGAAAGAAATAGGTCAAACTGGGATCAATATAAATGCAGAAGTGTCGTGGGTGTCACGGTTAACATTGCACTTAATGGTGCAACTGAGTGCAAGCACCCAGGAGCAGATCTTTAGCAGATGTAAATTATGGAAGCTCTGATAAGACTGTAGCCATTTACACAAGCTAAAGATCTTTTGTATGACAATAGGCATGCAAAATTCATATCCTTTTGCCTTAGTGAAAAAAAATCATGTTTACTTTACCTAGCGTGTTATTCCTAGTCTTTTATTCCTGTGAAAAACAGGAAGGGAATCTGGTTACCCATCCTGGGTGCTTTACTTGATGGTCAGTCAACCAGTGCAAGACTGGGAGCTGACAGCATCACCTGGTTCGGAACTGTCATCACCAATAAAACAACCAGGGAACGAAGGTACGTGAGGTGGCAACATGCTGAATTCTTTCTCGCAGTGGAGAGTCTAGACTCAGGACAGTTTCTTTTTGTTGTTTTCATAAACCCAAACTTACAGAGTAGATAAGGACTTAATCCAAATCCCACTGAAATCAGTGACTCTCTTGGTTTTGAATGGCAAAGCAGCAGGCCCAGAGAGTGCTGGCTTTTTTTGACTATATAGGAAAGAAGAGTTCAAGCATAGGGTAGTGCTAAAGCATTTCTGTCAATGCTCAATAGTCAGAACACTTAAAATACCCTTACTGAGCTACCTCCGTGTACTGAATCTCTGTCTTTCAGTACATCCAACGACTTGCTTAAATTCCACTTAACACATCCTTTTTTCTTTGTTAATTTTTTTCTACATTTAAGAATATTTCAAACTGTTTTAAGATGGAGTTTTGTTAGAGCCTTTATGAAGTCCTTGTCAATTGCTTGGAGCAGGCTAAATGTTGTGTATGAGTGTTGGGGGTGTTGGCCTAAGGGGAATATAAAGCAAAACTGAAACACGTATTTTAAATCCAAACTTAATGAAACTTAATTATGCATATCAATTCTGTTATGTTAAAGGACTGTTAAGATGTTTGTTTTATGACATGTTATTATGCCTATATGTCTCTAATAAACAGATTTGGGTTGAATTTAATTTTGTTAATAGGAGAACAAGGTAAAATTACTTTTCTTCTAGGTCAATTTTTTACCTCTGTTACCTGTATTTTGTTCTTTTGTGGGTAAGCTTTTAAACTGTTTTCTTGTCCTTTAAAAAAAATAATCCATTAACTGTACAGAAGTATTTTATTAATTAAACTTGGGGAAAGCAAGTTCTCAGAATGCTTCAGATTATAACCAACTGAAAATTAATTAATTCAACTCCACCAATTTTTCAGTAGAGGGTTATAATAGTTCTGAATCTTTTCAGTTTCTTAGCTTTGAATTTTACTAAGAAATATCTGATATTGAACATAATCAGGCAAAATTGATGGCAAACAAGAACTTTGCCCATGTTAAAACATAAGGATTTTCTTGACCATCAGTGCTTCTTAGTGTCTACATATCTATAATCCGATCTTGTGATATCAGAGGAAAAAAACACCCGAAGAATAGAAGAGCAATTCAGGAGTCACAGGAAATTTTAGCACTTTGCATTGAGTTACTCAAACATTTTACTTCCCTTTTTGTGCACTAAATTGAGAGGCTTTCTGACCCCAGTGATGTGTCCAAGATAAATCATTTTTTTAATGTAAAATCAAGATCGTGGTTGTGTTTTTTCTTTTAGATCTTTTAGTTAGTGCGAGTAGATTATATGACAGAAAAGGCAATCTCAGCAGAAGCTGCACAGTTGTGCTTGTTCACAGAGCAAAAGGAGAGTAATCCAACACCTTGGTTTCACAGAAGTAGTCCCTTACGTTATTGTGACAGTCAGGGAAAGAGGAGCTGTTAGTTTTATTTGTGTATGGTTTTCTGTGGAAATATCTTGACAACAGGAGGTTAGAAGGCAAGATGAAATATTGTCCATCTGCAAGCACATTTATTTATGTGTTACGTGCATAAGAGATGAGCAGTTATGTATGTAGAAATCACTAGTCCCTGGTATACATTTTTTTGCAAGACTGCATATGGAGAAAGAGCTACTTTTTTAATGTTATTCTGACATTAAAAATGAGATTTCAGATGCTGAGTTGTGTTTTGTATTGAATCATAATCTCATATGGAACCTTTACAGCAGATGATCACAACACTGTATTTGTAAACTGTAGACTATTTTGCACTTAAATAGATGTTGATGCATTTGGGAATTACAGCATAGTAAGAGGCTAAATCATAGTTTCTCCATTTTGTTATAATCCAAATGCATTTATATTACTAGTATTATTATAAAGTGCCAGGAACACATGCAGTCCCTTGCAAACACGTTAAATAGACAAGAGACTAAATTCCGCCCTTGGTTACACTTGCACATCTCCAGCAAAAGGGCTGTTATGCTGCAGAGCGCTCTCCCCAGGGAAGCTGTTTGAAAAGCCCTGCCATTGTTCTAACAAAGCTCAGTGATAATGTAGCACATGACGAAAGTAAATGGAAGAGTATTTTACTTTAGATTTGATGGCCTGCCCTTTCTAGCATCTAAGAAACCAAATCTCTTTTGTCCCCATTTCCACAAGTAGCCCCAGTCTCTCAGACCAAAACTGCAGTATCTTATTGGAACAATGTCAGAAGAGGGAGATTGTCACCTCTTTGACATTTTCTTGCTTAAACCACATTATCTTTTGTGATCACAAGACTGTGACTTCTTTGAGGAAGCATTTTGAATTCTTCAAAGTTTATTGAGTGCGGTTCCTGTAAAATTCTTATTAAACATCCCTGTTGGATGGTAAGTAATCTGGAGTAGCACTGACAAGGACTGTCCCATGGTTTTACATTTGCAGGACCGGAGAAAGCAATACCAGGAGATGCAAGTGCAAGGCATTGCTGCAGGTCTGCTTCATGCTGGCATCTAGAGCTGTTGCAGAGGTTGTGAAAGCTACAACTACATTGTCCCCTGGCCAGAAAGGTGGAGAGAGAGATCTTCAGTGAGAAGTGAAATTGAATTTGATAGTGTTTAAAAGGATGTGTTGGAAACAATTGGTGCCAATGAGGCCTCTTGCCTGCTCCCCTGAGCAAATTGCCGTCTCGGTGGAGCATCAGCTTCTCAGCCCGTCAAATTGCAGTAATCAAGTCTGGAGCTGATGGGGGCATGAGTCACCACTTAATTTTCTCATCAATGGAGGCCAAGTTTTCAGAATATTTTTAGATGCATTTCTGTAGAGATTTCTGCCAGCCAGTGACCTGTAGAGTGACAAGAAAATGAGCAATAGCTGCTGTTGAATCAGGCTCTGCTCCCTGCCGCCTACCTCACTGACTGCAGTTTTGGGCAGGGAGGGCATGTGACCTTTGGCTTCATTATGCAGAAAAGACCCCCACTGAGTTGATCCCAAGACCTGGATTTGCTAAGTAATAAAATAACCTGTTAATTCTTAGGATATCTGGTAGGTCCAAATCAGCTGTGACTCTGCATTGCTAGCCCAGACCAGAAGCAGGCATGAGATGAGAAATAGATGGTGATCCCTGTCCATAGAGACAGCCGGGACCTGACAGATGCAGCATGCAGAAGAGGCCATGCATCTCCCATGGATCCCGTGCTGGTGCGTATTGTCTGCTCTTTACCTGTCTTCAAAGTTGCCCCCTGGCACAACCATTTTTCACCCAGTTAAGAAGAAAAAAAAAAAAAATCCTTTTTGGATGGCATCCTCTGTGGGTGTGCTGCATCCAGTATAATTGTAACAAAATCCAAAGCTTGCATGCTGATATTAGTTCATGTCTATAAGAGAAAAATTACTATTTATGGTCAGTTTTCTTATTAAACAGTTCAAAATTCTGAGGGGAATCAACTCTTAGAAGAAAATGAGCTGCCTCAAAGGAAAGACCATTTCATTGATAGGATTAAAAAAATTACGGAGGTCATGTGAGGACTGGCCTTTTGCCAGAAGAATTGCAGAAAATAAAATCTGAGAGTCCCATGACAATAATTGGGTATGAAATTCTATTGACAAAAAGCTTTTGCAATTCTGTGCTCCTTCTGTTTTCTTGGCATTGTGACTCCAGTCGTTCGCCATTCCTTTGCTGCACAGCCCATGCCCAAGATGTTACAAAATTGTATCTTGTTTCCTAGTGTATCTTATTTCCCCCTGTAATTTTGCCACTTCTTTTCCAACAGTGTTTGATGAAATATATAATGTCTTTTTTTCCCTATCTTCAACCTAAATTTCGCACGCGTGCACACACACACACACACTCACAGACACACACATACACACCCCCACACACACACCGTTTTTTTCTTAACTTCTTCCAGTTAGCTGTCCCTAACTGAACCTGTTGGTGTCATCCCCAAGATGATGCTCTCATCTGCTTGGAGAGCACCTCTGAGAAGATGCTCTCAGAGACCTCATCCCATAGCAGCATGACAGGATGACTGTGACCGAGAAGCCAGGGCAGCTTTCCAAGACACTGCTTGAGGAAGCAGAAATCAGCCTTTTGTGCTGACACTGAAGAACTTTACACACCAAATTATGATTCTCATGTTCTTTGTTAGGATTCACAGCTCCCCTGGACAAAAGTGCCTGCACACACGTGGGCCCACAGCTCACCATCGTATCCAGTATATAGTCGCTGGATACTCCTTTGGGCAATCCTGTAGTATTGCGTGATATGTTTAACCAAGTTGTTCAGCAAATTCTCGCCTATTCTGCTTCATAATATTGCTTTGAATTAGAGAAATTTCAGGAGAACTTCAATATTTTTCTTTATAAAAATGACATATATATATATATATATATATATATTAGTGAAATATTTCAGATTACAATTTGTATGAAAAATTAACTGTAACTTCCAAACAGTGGCTTAGGACTGAAAAAGATACAGGTAGAGTATTTGGCTCACGCATTCACTCTACCCCTTCCCCAAAACACACCCACAGTCTTCCAGGTACCTCACAGTGAGTTGCTTAAAGCCCCCTTTAGAAAAGCCCTACACCATCTCTGTTTAGGTGCAACTCCCTGCTAAATAAAATATATCCCAGAGGCATAACAGCGTACTAAAAATAAGAGTGTGACACAATTTCAGCCAGCTAATATGATAACTCTATTTGATGCAGCTCCCAGAGTGTTAATGTGGGAAGCCTGTCTCTTGTCAGCTTGTCGGATCTCTCCCCACGCCGGAGCTGAATCCCACAGCCACACACGAGCAGCAGCGTGGGAGTGGGCCTTCCCCAAGGCCCCAGTAATTTTGCCACCCTGTGCTCACAAACTCCCCTTTCTGACCCCAAATGTTAAAAACATTGCTGAGTTGTGAGACGTGGGATGTGAGAGTCGGGGGAGCAGACTGAAAGCAGGTGCTGTCTGTGGAGTCTGACTTTGACGTGTTTCAGATCAGGAAACATGTATTTGTGATGCGTAACACTAATGCATAACCTCTCTGATTATTAAGAGCATAAAGAGCTTTATGTAGCTATACTATCCAGTGTTGATGTTCCCAAATAATCTCATTTAAATTATCCATCAGGTCTTCATTTAAAAAGCAAGAAAACTCAAGTCTTGCTGGCACCATTTTTTTGGAAGATTTTTAGGTAGCTTTTAAAATTATTAAATGTGAATATCACGTGTAGAAAAACTACTCACCACGTGTAACAGGATGTGTATTAAACCATTATATTCTGTGTTATTTAGGAATAAATTTTGCCTCTTTAGCTCTTTACTTTTGACAGCAAACTCTCCCTGCTAATTCATCCTGTTTAGATTTTTTGCTTTGATTTATATATAAACATGTTCCAGTGTATTGCAAGCAGCAGCTCCTATGTTTTAAAAATAAATGTATTGAGAAATTTCAATCTTTTCCAATACTAGTGAAAATAAAACAAAATTTAGTCTGTTAAGATAGTAAGTGGTATTCTTTGGATAGCTGGTGCTTGGAATGTACTTGAATTTTTTTCAGAAGCCCAAATTTAGGAGTTTATTGTTGTAGCAACAAAATGTTTGCTCTGAACAATCCCAGAAGAACAATACATTCTCAGAAGGAAAAGAGTGTTGATATAGCCAATAATTCAGCTGTTATAAATTATGACTGTAAAGAAAGAGAAAAGAGTAACTTTTTAAAACTTGCTGCCAGATTCTGGTTCCAGTGATGCTGAGTAAGGTAAGTAATGTTCTTTTGATTAACAGTCAAGCCTTGAGTGGTGTTCGTTTAAAGAAGACTTTATTAAGCTTTTTTCTCAAATCCATCTTTTTTGTTCTATTTTGAATGGACTCCCATCTGAAGAAAACTCAGTTACCTCTTAGCCTACATTAAATTCACACTGGCAAACAGATGAGAATTATTAATTTGCTCCAGAAAGAGCTAATAGGCTTTGCCAAATAAATCATGCAAATGACCCGGTGTGCTATTCATCTCTTCTGCATATTATTGCTTAAAAATCATGATAGTTTTCCCTTAAAAATCAAAAGTCAAATCAGTACTTTGACTTCCAGAGACGAATTTGGACTTATGGTTGTTTTGTGCCTTATTTTTTCTTGTTTGCAGCTCAGAAAATCACGGGGAGACGGTGAGCATGGTGGATTGCTGCCTTCCAGGGGTCTCTTCGCTTGTTCCTGCAGCTCTGTGTTAGGGCTGCATTCTTTGCTTTAATGGGGATTCTGCAACTCAGCCAGCCTGGAGATTGGAAGTAACTGGTGTGTATTGATAAATAATTATAATTAGACGAGCGTTACCTGTCCCCCCAACTCCCCCGCCCGCCGGGGAGTGGCGCCATCGCCGGGACAACGCTGCCCCCTGGCGGCGGCGCGGGGCCGGGCGCTGGCTGGCGGGGGGGCGGGAACGGGGGTGCGTTTGGCGGCGTCGGGTTTACCTCTTTATTAGAATTAAATAGGAGATGTGTGTGAGATGGCAAACGTAGCTTTATTTTCTTCTGGTTCGGCCCAGAGTAGGGAATTACACGGGAGTCTCTGCCTGCCAGCCTGCCCGGTTAACCGGGGCGGTGAGCGGAAGGCAGATGCTGTGTTCCCCATGAGACAGTTTTTCCCTCTTTGTTGCCGTATCCTCAACCCTCCCCAGCAAACTGCAGCAGCAAGGGTCGGTTTGCATGCACTGTCTGTTGCCAGAGTCGAGATCGCGGTTAACTCAGCTGACACGTAGCATTTGTGCTGCGTTAGGTCCTGGGAATTACTGGTGACACTTCACTTGACTGGGTTAAATATTTTTCCACTTTGGACCATGTGTTTGCATAATAAAGATCAGCAAGTCACATCTTCTGGCTTTCCCTCTATACCAACAGCCTTACGTCCTTGGTACCTGGATGTCACTTCCTAATGTACATCAACATCCTCTGATATACAGCAAGTCTGATCTTTGACTCACCTTTGAATTAGTGACACATTTTCTCAACAACAAATTATACTTTGGCATTAGAAGGTGACAATCTGTAATGGATATTGCAATCTGAAGATTCAAAGAGACTATCTCTGATCTTTGTCCTTAGCAGAGTAAGCTGGAGTCTCTCTTCCCTCCTACATGTTATTTGATTGTGGTACGTAACCTTGGGATGGACTAATAATCATTAGTCAGAGCTGATATATCCTTTATGGGCCTGGCCTGCTGAGGAAGGGAGACATTCTCTAGCACAGCAGTAAATCAGCAAAACATGCACTTAAATATACAGTAGAATGTGTTTTGAGACATGATCCTTCATACATCATATAACAAAATGCATTACTGAGAGAGCCACACATACGCTAATGAGAAAAGAGGGCTGCTACGACGAGACCCAAGAATGGGAAATGATTTGATGGCAGGAGGGAGCCGGGAGAGATCCCTGAGTGGCGTGTGGTCTGAGAGCAGTCGTGACTCCCCAGGTCATTCTCTGCCCTCTCCTAGGTGATGCGGTGCCTTGGAGGAGCTGGCAGGAGAGAGGGGACAGGAGAGAAAGGAGGGGTGCCCTGCAGAGCTGCCCAGATGCGCAATGACTTTCACACTGAGCCTTGAGACCACAGCAGGGGCAGCAGAGGAGTGCAGCTTGCCAGGAGAAATGAGGGGGCTGTTCTGTTGCTTGCCAGCTGGGCAGGTTGGGTCACTACTTTGTTGTTGGGTTTTGCTGGTAAGCAGCTCTTTTTGCAGCTGAATATTGCAGGAATTGTTGGAGCATCTCCACATCTTTTTACAGACATTTCTCACTGTTTTTTAAAAATAAGTGCATAAATAATATGTGCTCTGCCAAGGAACTGGCTGAAGCAGGGGCAAATCCTCAGGAGTGAGGAAAAGGATGAACCCTCACCCCTCAGCAGGGCAGAGCAGGCATCATCTCACCATACTCAGTTTGCTGGGGGAGCTCTGCTGAATGTTTCAGTCTCTGGGTTCCTGGCCTTGCTGCTTTGCCTCCATTGGTTTGTGTGGTCTTTAAGTAGCTGAAGAAACTGTGCCAAAAGGGCTGTCCAAGCCACCCAACCAGATCTCCATCATGCCTGAGGAGAGGGCAGCCTCTGCCGAGAGCCTGGGCTTGCGCATCCCTGTTTACCATGGCAGCCAGGCCCCCAGAGCCCTGTGGCTTCTCCTCTGAGTCTTGTCACCCATTTTGGAGCTGGCAAGATCAGTGCGTGTTTGATTTCTTTGCTTACTAGTGGCAATGCAACCAACGCAGGAAATGTCCATGGTGACTTAACCAAGCTTTGAGCCAAACATGTTGCTTCATGCAATGTCTCCACATTACGTCTAGTACCACTAACATATGGGAAGGTTGCCATCCTCTGCTAACTGCAGTTTTGTCAGACATCTTTAGTAGAGCACATGCAGCATTGCATGAGACAACATCCTCTCCAAAGCAGAGGGGGAACAGATTTATGGAAGAACTTGATGATGGGCAAAGCCAAAATGATTTCTGATACCATAGAAAAGCAGAAGAGTCAGTGATGGTGTTGGATGCTCAACAAGCAGGACTGATGGTTTAAGGGCAGTGGCTTATATTTTTGTGAGCAGAGGGAAAGTAGGAATCATGGTGACATGAGATAGGAAAATGAGCATGCAAGTAATGTGTGATGAAGGAATATGTCTGTATACAAGTTAGTTATTTCTAAATCTTTGTTTGTTTGAAGTTAGGATAGCTCAAGTATTGTAAAGGCATCAGGGTATTTAGCCGTAGGAATTTTCACTGCCTAAGCTGCATTTGATGCCTGTTTGTCTGGCATGGAGACAGACTCAGGATAGATGTGCATTAGAGCTGAATGTGAGCTGCTTTTGACACCTTTTCTCAGTAATTCTGACCCAAAGCCCTGTCACTTTGCTGAGGGATGGCAGCCTAATGTGGGCCAACAATGGCTGCAGGCTGACCCGTGCTGGAGGAACCAAGATCTTCCAGTTCCAGCAGACATGACCAACACACTCATGCACCTAGAGAGGGGAAAAAGTAGAATCTGTCACTCGTTCCTCCAGTAAATAATAGAATGGTTTGTGTCTTTCTTTTCCTAATTCTGTTTTTTTTTTTTTTTTCCTCCTAAATCTGTTCCAAACGTGAATACAGGTTAATTTCCATACAAGGCGAGTCACTTAAGAATAGGGGGTATTTGAATGATTTCTCTTTTAATAAATTAATCAGTGCTCATGTTTTTAACAGTATTAAGATGAGATAAAACCTCCATCCCTCTTGTCATAGCAACTACAATACACTAAACGTCATTCAGAAGTCAAGAATAAAACCACCAGCACTTTAGGTCTCAGCCAAGTCCACAAAGTAGCAAAACTCATTACTAATTCAAAGGAGCTGTGTCCCTCAGAGCTCACCATTACTGGTTTTACTACTAATAAGACTGGAGCTGCATAAATTTAACAGAAGGCAGAGTTGGGCAGTAAGGCAGAGTAGTGTTGAAGTATTGCTGCCCTAATCAAACATCTCCATGAGGTTTTCACTTGCTCTGGTCAGCCTGGGAAGAAGTGGTGCTGGGTCATGGGGAAAGTGCTAGGGAAAGGAAGATTATGGTTTTAAGGCTATACCAGTCTAGTGACATTAAATCTAGAAAGGTAGTGGAAGAGCACATAGGTATTTGTAATTTATTCATAAACAGCTATGCCATCATAAGAAACTTTTTAAAATAGTATGTGATAGTTCTTTAAATATTTAAGAGTTTGTTGACCTATTTTCTCAGTTAATTAGGATTTTTTTTTTGGTTGCATTAACAATGGCTTGAATGCAGTCTGCTTTAGTCACTGCACGGTTCAGCCACACTGGGTTACAGAAATTTTATTTAGTTCTAAAGCACATGACGTAGGAGAGGAATGCCAATTTTAAATGTCTAGACTGTGCTTTAAAACCTATAGACTTCGTAGTAGGCAGTGCTGAAGGTCAACTTATTGGACATAAAACCATTCACCTAGGATGCTTCTGTATCCTGAAACAAATGTCTTTTCAATTACAGCACTACCCTTTGTTACTCTGCAGTGGGAGGGCCATGATGTGGCCACCCTTCTCTTGAAAGTGAAGATGTTTAAGACCATCGGGCTTACCTCTGCAAGTTGTGTATGTGAGTACACCTATTTTCTTACTCATTTATTTTGTGAAGGGGTCACTAGGCCTAGAAGTTAATGTAACAGAAATTTGGTCATGTGCATAGTGCAAAACATCACGTCATTAATCACAGTACAGTAGTATGGTCAGAATCCATCTCTTTCTGAACGCTAATGGAAGTCTTTATTAGCAAAAGAAGCACTATGTTCATCACACTGCAGGGGGCTGAACAGGAGGATTAATTTATGTCCCACATGACTCCTCTGAATTCAACAGCAAGGTAAGGGAGGACATGAGAGCAGAGTTTTGACTGACTGTCAGGCTTGAAGATGGCCAGCAAGTTGGAGACAGCCACAGAACCCTTCTGACAGAGGGGGAGGTTGTCACCAGAAAAGATGCCATGAGCCTTCAGGGACCCCTTGTTGTCTGCTTAGCTCAGCACTGCCCAGTGCTGCAGGCTGTGAAATAAGATGCAGCAGCAGAGTTTAAGTCTATCCCCCATTAAACAGCTTAGGGACCATCTGAGCCCCTCCACCCTAGAAAAGGATACCAGAAGGTGTGACTTCTGCTCTCTGAAAGGCTCTAAAATTTTCATCTCAAGAGTATCGGTATCAGGGCTATTTCTGGCTCTTTCCAAACTGCAGTAAAATCAACGTTTACCCTTGCTGTCATCACCTCTCCTTCTTAGAAGGTGTCAAGGATCTTCATGTTTTCCAAAGGCAGTTTTAGTGGCCTCCTGCGGAAAACCTCATGGTCAGAGAGAAGTTTGCACAAACTCAGAGAGCAAAGATGCTGTAAACTTTCCACGCAGCCTTTGCTGGGGATCTCCAAAGTGACCTGGGAAGGGTACTTGTCAGCCTGTGTTCCTGCGCAGTGTTACTGAGCTGACTCAAAGTAAAAGACTAAGTAAATGCTGACTGTTAGGCTTAAACAAGCTTCCTCATCAGGTGCAAATGGACAGGAAAGGTTTTCTTCCATTTGCACCTGATGAGGAAGCATGTTTCTCCCCCAAAAGCTGGTATCTGCCACCCTGTGTTTTCTTCCCATAGATCAATTCAGCACTCTTTGGATCAATGTTCTCCACTAATGAGTTATTGCATTTTATTTTCAAATTGAAATTTAGGAACTACTGGTAAATATTTTTGTCGTCTGAGAGACACCAAGGACATAGAATCAAAACTGTAAGCTCTTAGATGAGAATGGTTTGGTTTATATCACAGGTTTCTAGTTCCTAGAAAGAAAGATAACAGTTGAATATTTAGATTAAATAGGAGACAATACTACAGTGCAGAGGAAGAATTTCTATTTTTGGCTGCACCCTTAAGGCAACACAGGCAGTGTATGTCATGGCTGCAGTGACATCTAATGAGCAGATATACAATATTAATTGCAGTAAGTGTAATGCACTGAACAATCTATCAACTTCTATCTTCTTAGCAGCTGTAGCTTAGATACTTCTGGCTAACACCTCTGTCTGAACTGCTTCAAGCTTGTTTACCTATACAATGGCACATACAGGAACCTTACTGCTGCTTCCTATAGCCTGTGCTGTGCAGTCTGGGCTATTTTCACCGTCACCGGCTGCTGCAGCATCGCTTTCAGTGTCACAGGTGGTCAGATGATTGTCTTCTTCCCACTGCTCGAGGGGCTGACCCAGTTGTACTCGGCTTGCACCAGCACGAAGCTGTTCTCTCGGATCTTTCGGAAGTGCATCACCTCCCCATTTTCTCTGACAGCGATGACGTTGGTGTCCGGCTCACTGAAGGAGACTTCGGTTCGCTTGTGGCAATGCTGTGCACAGACACAGCGCAAGGCGGCTGCCAGAGCCAGGCCCAGGACAGCCGTGCAGACCAGGAGGATGCCGAGCTGGGCTGCCAGGAGGTGGGTCCCTCTGCGAGGGTCTTCCCCCTTCTCCAGAACAGCAGATTCAGGAGCTGGTCTGGTCACCCACAGCAGGGTATTCTCGCTCACCTCTTCCTCCTCCTTCTCCTCCTCCTCCTCACCCCTGGAGCCTGGCTCATCTGGCTGCAGTGCCAGATTTCTTTCTGCCATTTGTCTTGAAGCCGATGACAAATTGCTGGCAGCATCAGCATCACCAAACCAGGCTGTTGTCACAGCAGCATCAGCCAGGTGAGTGTGTAGGTGAAGGGTAGGAGATGCTGTTGCACACAGAGAGGTTTTCAAGATGGCCTCGCTCTCAGTACTTGCCTTTGAAAGCAAAACCACACCAAAACGTACAGTGAGGGAAGAGAAAGGGGTCTGATGAGATTCTCATCCACTACCTGCATCACAGTATAGTTCAGCTCTGTATTTCTGACACCCAGATGTCCCCCCCTGGCCTTGAAATAACCCTGCTCCATCACCTAGTTACTCAAGTAGCCTTTAGGAAATGAACCAGATTCAGCACAGTTCCATCTGTATCAGAATTGCCGTGGGAGAGAGGAGGCACTGGGAGCTGGACCTACAGGGGCAAGGCAGAGTGGGTTGAAGGGCAGAGGTATAGGGCACAGACAGAGAAGGAGGTCACTGATTTGCACAGGTAAAGGTCTGCAACTCCCATGGTGGTGGTGGTATTCTTCACAGGCATCGTTATCACAGGAAAAATCACTTATTAAATGATTCCCACCTTGAGCGATGCCAGAGTCATGCTGAAAGGACAGGCACGATCTTCCCAGCCAAGCTTTAGTGTCCCACCAGCCCCACTGGCATTCAGTATCATCCCTCTGAGACTGTGGATTCAATCATGGAGCAGAGGGATCCAGGAGACTTGAGGTTGCCTTTGATGTCAGTGGTTTTAGAGCAGTCACATACAATCTTCCCAAAGCCCCTCTTGCTTTCTCAGTCTACACAGCCCATTTGGAACCTGCTGCCTCTCAGTGTTGCTTGACCGCTCATTTTAGTGCGAATGACTGTTCTTGCTTGCTCCTGTTCCTAGGGGCTCTGCTCAGTGCCAGACACCTTCTTTTATCCATCATGAAATGATGGACACTCCATGCCACTTCTGCAGCCCAGGTTTTGCTGCAGATATCATCCAAGACTGACTGTGAAACAATTGTACGATTTAGGAGGCCCCCACTGAATTTTTCCCTTCCCACTGTGCACCTGAGCCTCCATCCAAAACCTATAAAATGTACTGGAGTCTTTTCTTTGGCTCCACTGAGATATGGATCTGGCCCTCAGTAGCTGGCACCTCTCCAGCCTGTCCAGCCCAACAGGCTTTTTCACACATCCATTAATTACACCAGAGAAACTCTCACCCTCTACCATCATTAGCAATTTCTAAAGCTTGCTGGGAAGACAGTGTGACAGGAGCACAAAGCTGAGGTAGGAGCCCTGGCAAGCTGTCAACCGAAGTTTGGGAGGGTCAGAGCATCCTTTGTGGAAGAGACGGTTTCTGAATTTGCTAGTAAAATATGAGTAGCAAATAAAAGCATTTCAGTGGCTGGACTGCAAACTGTAAAGTTGCTCCTGGCAAAGTTAGGATTGTATGTATATGGATTGCTTGCCCTTAAAATACAAATGCCATAGTGTAAGGATATAATGCAGGATCTTGGACTTCGGGATAGCAAATGGAATTGTCTTGGAAGTCCTTGCCTTATCTCACCTCATTTCTCCTTTCTTCTTGTACTACTCTCCTTTCTTGCCTAGTTTCTCAGTATTTTTATTTCATTATGTTCTTCTGGTCTTGCCTTGTGCAATAACTTTTCTTTTGCTTTCATTTCTCCACTTCTTTCCACAGCTATGCCAGATGCTCACATTTTTTATGAGACCTACATGGGCTACTTGGTGCTGTGTTGCAGAAGAGAGGTTTTATCCTCATCTTCTCTTAGACCTTTCTGTCTTTGGAGAAGGCACCCTCCACATCCTTGCTGCTTACCTGCCCATCTCCATTACACATCAAGCACAAATGTGGTGTAGCAGCACTGGCAACGCTTTCTGCTCTGAAACACAGACATGGGAAAGGCAGGTTAGTGAGTGATAGTGATACCTGTCGCTGCAGCTCACGTGGAAGCCCCCAGGCTCTGCAGAATCTGCACCCTCAGAGAATTGTGCCGCTCACTAGTGCAGCCTCAGGATGCACGCAATCAACCCAGACTGTACTGGGCTGTATTTTAATAGCACCTGATCTTTTATTCCTATTCCCATCATTTTCACCCGCAGTGTAAAACATTGCATGAAAGCTTATATGACCCAAACCTTCTAAGACTTCTGAGCAGAGGTCATCAAGCCCAAATTCGATAATAGCTTTAAATCCTTCCTTTTCCCTGTGGGTGGAGAAATAACTCTGCTGAGTTCACCATTTCCTTGAATATTTGTCTATGCTTTTAGGAAAATATTGCAGCAATCAGTTCTGGTCAGTATTTTTTTATCACATTTTTTCAGCCACCTGGCCAGTCCTCCGCTGGGCTGAGAAGTGCAACATCTGCTTTTAAAGTTTTGGATTTTCTCCCTGTCACTGTCTGTCACGTGCAATCTCCAAAGGATTATTTCTAAAAATGCTGGCAAGAAAACTCCCTTTTGCCTTCCCTCCAGCTGCAGACACCTTCCTAAATAGGCCCTCACTCATCCACAGGGAAACCAGTACTACAGGGTGCTTCAAAAAGAGGGACCCAATTTGAAATCACTGTATCTCTGCAACCATGAACCACCCATGAATGAAACTCTTACCACTTGAAAGGGCAAGGCATAGTTTCAAATGATAACTTGCTTGATAACTCCTTAAACCATTTGTAAATTTTTGTGTAGTTGTGAAGTGTTGCCATTGTTAAATATACTGCTTTGAAACTGGGTCCATCTCTTTGAAACACCCTGCATTTTTCTTCCCTAGAAGGGTTGCAGAAATAGCTCTTCCCACCACCTAGCTTCAACGTCAGGGCTTGGGGCAGTACCCGTCAGAGATGCTGTAGCTGGAGGCATCATCCAGGGAGAAGAAACCTCGCAAGGTGTCTGCCGTGCCGAGGTCTTGGGTGGGGAGGGACGGCTCCAGCTCCCAGCTGCTGGATCCCCTGCTCCGGCTGGACACAGCCCGCTCCGGCCGGGCCGGCTGCTTCGGCTCAGTGACGGGATGGGCAGCTGAGCCCACACCAAAACCTGGCTCTGGTGCCAGTGTTGTCATGATGCCAGTGGGGCTGGCAGGTGGCACCGGGGAGCTGGTGGCAGCCGCAGGAGAGGTGGGACCTTGTCCAACACAGACACAAAACAAGAAGCAGGGAGAGAGGAGCAGAAGCCAATTGGCTTTGGTTTGTTTGTTTCAAATCCCACTTGGTGCTAACATGTGCCAGGAAGGATCATGATGGTGACCTTTTTTTTTTTTTTAAATATTAATGTCAATTTTAAGTGGGAACCCAGATAGAAAATAAAGCATTAAAGCCTGATGCCTGAATTATATTCAAGTGAAATAATTAAAACTTGGTCTTGATGCCATGCCAAAAATGCTGAGAAACATATCTGATTTTAGTATACATAAATTGTTGGAGCATTTTACTGACCAGAGACCACATAAATATAACTGAGTAAATACCTGAAGGGCAATAGTCACATTTAGAGACAAATATACTCCTTTATTTAGGCAGCATTGCTAATTGCGCTTGCTTGTCCAGAGGAGCTGAGATTTTAGTTAAAGTACATTGTATTTTAGGGTTTGCATTGAAATTGTAAGATCTGGCAACCCCATTTATCTTTCTGGTACCCTCCTCAGGACTGGCTCCATCACCTCAAATGCTGACCCATGCCCTCACTTCGAGTTTACCACAGCCATCCCTGACCTCCCCAATGGGAAGAAGTCAGGTCCCTCCAGCTTATTTGGGTCACTTGTGTTCAGTGTTTGCCCAGAATAAGCTGTAAAGCTACTCTGTGATAAGCAGTCAGTAAGAAACCCCATACCTTTGCTCACCACACCTGTGTGATGTGGGTCAGCCAGTTCTTGTGAGGGTGCAGAAGCTTCGGGGTTTGGCTTCTCGCCACTGCCAACAAGCGTTTTGTTTTGCCCTCGCTGAGGTACGATAGCAGATTCAATCTTTGCCCAGTAAACAAAGTATGACTGGACTACGGAGATGCTGTTAAAACATAATTAGGCAAGAATTTATGGGCTCTATAGCATTAATAAAACATCCAGCTGTTTAGCTAATCACAAGGACTGCTTTGATCCGAAGGCAGAAGCAGCACAAAAATATTTAAAAGGATTAGCCTGTCACATGTTTTGTATTACAAAGAAAAGATATCAAGTCCCATAAAAAGGCTACTGGATGAAGAATCACCACTCATAGTTAAGGTCAGTCAAAGAAATGTGTGAGAACTTAAAAAAAAAGCTATTATATTCGCTGTGTTGATAGAAGTACATTTGGAAAACTTGGAATAGCTCTGCTTATAATCTTCTGTAGGCAGGGAAACAACAGTGGTATTTACTAATTAAAACAAGTCAATTTAACTTGTACAAACAGCAGAATAGGTAGGAAAAAAAGTCTCTCTTCTCAGCCCTCCAATATTTGAGCCTGCCTAACACTCTGCTTTAGCAGGTCCCAAAGCTGCTCTTGGCCAACCTTTAACCATTCATCCAGAGCCACCTTTAACCTGGCGATTTTGGGAGAATTTCAGCTCAGATTGTTCAGCTGCTTCAGAGAATTATCTTAAGAAAGACCAACTCTTATGAGGCATTTTTAAGCCTGACAAGGAGTTTTTCCAGATGCTGTGGTAAGGAGAAAAGGGAGACGCTATCAAAAGTCAGCTTGGAAGGTCAAAAGCCAGAGGACAACAAAAGCACCAGTGTGAGTGGCTGGGAATAGATGCTGTTACGTTTGGGTTGGTTTTATTCAGTTGCTTGAGTTTTACTTGTTTTTAATAATATTTCCTGATCTAAAACAACAGACGAAATTGGAAATGCTGAGCAGCAATATTTTTGTTTCAATGAATTTGTGTTGAATCATGATGAGATGCACAAGCCATGGAGCTCACCAGGACACTTATGTTTTGGGATGCAGCCAAGGATCTAGCGAAGCAGCTTCTAAGCGGTTTTGTGAAGTCAAAACATAACAATTCAATTTCTTCCAAAATGAAAAATCTCTAGGCTTCCTCTAAGACAGCCAGTCAGAAAATGTGTAATTTCATTCCAGATCAGAACCAAACTATTTGGACAGTTTGGGACTTTGGTGCAGAACAGGAATGTTGAGTTTTGACCCAGTGCTTGTTCTGTCTTCCTACTGTGAATAATTCTGTTTACATTTCACTTTAAAAAAACCCCACACTAATATATATATACATATATATTATTTTTTTTAAGACGTGATATACAAGATTATCCTATAGGCAGGTAAGTCCTATGGTCTGTCTTATTTAGAAAGACAGGCAATGTGATCACAGTTCTTTCTTTATGCCTTAATATTTCTATTTCCTAAGTGCTTAGGCTGTCATCTTCCAGTGTATTTATACTGAGAAAATAGTGACCATGTAAATAAAAAGAAGCACTACCCAGCAGATATAAATGGCAATTTATGTACCAGCTGGGATGCTGTTGCAGCATTTGATAAGTATTTAACTACATGGGGCTCAAGATACATAAACTACTGTGCTGGACAAGTATGATGGAAAAATAAAGCCAAGTCTTTAACTGAGAAGACACAAATTCTGGCTAGGAGCCAACATGTTCTTACAAAAACTTGATGTCTCCAATGGGTTGGTCTGGTGCTTTCCATACAAAGGACAGGTTTCTCTTCAGCGACTTGTCCGAGTGAGTGACAGTGTCACCATCTTCAAAACAAGTCAACAGCTTGGAACCAGGAGGAATGAAGATGAACGTGCCAGCAATTTCATCATTAGAGACTTTGCGAGCTTGAAGCAAAAAGCCCATAAAATCCCGGGTGCTCCTCACTGTCACTGCAAAGACAAAACATGAGACACGAAGGGATTTGTATCGTAGCTATGGGTGAGTTGTTTGCAGTGGGGTTTCCGGTGGTGGCACTGAAATCGAAAGAAAACTCTGTACACACACGCACAAAATCCAACTTGCTTAGTCGTCACAGCCTGCCTTGGACATGCTGAACACCAGAGGCCAGACTTTACCCTTAATTTTGTGAAACTGCAAAAATAATTTGCTTGAGTCTTTTTTTGCCCCTTGATTGTAAGCTGCTAAGCACACTCGTGAGGCAACATGCAGCCATTTTTCAGGAAGGAGGTTTGGGTACCCCCCCCCCCCCCCCCCGCACAAATGCAAGAGCCTGTGCTCTGCCCTCTGAAGGGTTTTCTTTTGCATGGGGATGAGCAGGCGAGTGGCCGTCTGGGGAGCACTGCCTCTCAGCTGAACCTAACTTGAAAATCTGCCCATGGAACTGCCACAAGGTAGAACTACAAACTGCTTTAGGGCTTTTTCCATCACTGGGCTAAGACACAAAGTCAGAAGTTATTCCTTACCTGGAACTTTGTCGCCTGGGGAGTAGAAGGACATGTTGGTGTGGACAGTCACATAGTTGTTGCTGGGGCTGTGGAGCTGGGCTCTCAAATGCCTGGGCATCATGTCGGTGCAGGCAGAAGGGCTGGCGCCTTGAGAAAAGGCAGCTGCGCAGGAGACCAAGCACAGGGCTGTGCATGCCCAGCTGACGATGGCCATGTGGGCTCTCCTTCCCTCCTCCATCTTATGGCCATCAAACAATGGGTGGGTTCACTTCAAAGCAGCAGCTTTGGCAACCTATAAGCTCGTCTGGTGCCTTTGAATTAGCCGAGCTACAGAGCCACGCTTCCCACAGCCTTTAAATGAAGGAGAAAAAATGATTTCTGTGTGCATGGAGCCACTTCAGCAATCCACAGAATTTCAAATTTTGAAGTAAATTGTTGAGCCTGGAAGAGGGGAGGCCCCACAAGAGGATGCTTTTCTTGTGAAGTCGCCCATGGAGTTGCATTTCTTGGGAAGTTGCGGTCGGGGAAGATTAGGTCTAAAAAGCCTTGTGGTGCTTAGCAGGAGGAGAAAACTCTGTGTGATCACACTCAGCACCCTCCACCCTTCCCAGCCCAAATGTACAACCTGATCCATGGGGCAAACGTTTCCCCTTGGACCTGCAGAGCTGCTGCAGGGCCCATACCATAAGACAGGTAGCTCTGCTTTTCATGTAGCTCTAACATCTTCTTTTCAACGTGCAGCTTTTCCTGGCTTAGGTTTCATTATGCTTTATCAATAAATAGATGTAAATAAATCAGATGAAACTAGAGACTGAGGAGGTCTAGATTACACCTCCATCTCTAGCACTTCTGGAACTAGCTAGCTGACTCTAACAAACCACCATTGCAAACAAAACAGTTCGTGCCCAGTCTGAACTAGTGAGCAGACAGATGCAGTTTACCCTTTCACAGCTGAATATCATCCCACTGCAACCAGTTACATGCCAGAAGATGCTTGTGGGAGTCACAGGAGCCTTCGCTAAACATCCCAGCCCCTGCACAACCAGCGATGGGATGCCCTCCTCCTCCTCCTGGAGTCAGTCTTCCCCACTTAGGTACACCCAGACCTTGCTTGCTGGATATAATTTCTCGCAGGAGTGCATGAAAGCATCTTGGAGCAGCAGCTCTTTTCCTCGGGAGTTTCCCAGGCTGTGCCGCTGTTTTCCATCCTCCCCCCAGGGCCCCTGTTTGCACCCCTCATCCCTCAGGTGTGGGGATCAGGGCCATGGTCCCCAGGGCCACCCGGGCTGGGACTGGCCGTGCCACCCTTTGCTTACCTCGGGACACGTACGCCACTGGGCTTGCTGCCGCCGCTCCCTTCCCAGCCTGCCTGAGACCCATCCTTTCAGGGATGATCTTTGCTTTCTCCTCTAATGGGAAGTGCAGCAGCTGTTGCTGCTAATACCCACCACCTATGGCAGCTCCCCGCCAGTGCCCAAATCCTGCCTTAATCGTCTTAGTTTTCCTCTCTGTATCCCACCCACGTTTTTGTTTATCTTTTCTTTTTTTTTTTTTTTAATTTATTCTACAATGAAAACAAAGGCAACTAGCAGGGGGAGCAGCAGAAAGCCATGGGGTTTGTGTGGGACACCCTGGGACTCCCTTGCAGAGATACAGGAGGATGGGACTCTTGCTTTCCCCGTTGCTCTCCCCATACCTCCCCCCCTTCCATGCTGAAGCTTTGCAAATCAAAGCCACGTCAGCTCCCTCCAGTCTGTGATGCCCCAAGCAGTGTGCCTGTCTCTCATGCTTACATAGGAGTTATTTTGGCATTAAAAGCAGAATTTTACTAGAAGGGCTGGGAATATGCATCCCATGCACCAGGAGGAAACATCAACAACCCACAAACCCACCAGAACCAGGACACAGGACTAAACACCTGGTGTGCGTGACTGTTCCCTGGCACAGGAGTTGTGTCCGGGTTGTCACCCCTGCTTTTTGGCTGCGCTACAGGACAGCCATGCTGGGGCCTGGCCATGGAGCTGATCCTGTCCCTTGGCTTCCCAACCCCTCTCATCATCATTAGAGCCTTCATCAGAAAACACAAAACAAACAATGCCGTGGCCATGCATAGGGCTAGATCAGGGGTGCCAAACTCGTTCTCATGGGAGGGCCGCATGAGCCTTGCAGTTGCCTTCAAAAGGTCCAATGTAATTTTAGAACTGTATAAATGTGACTACTTCTTCATTTATACAGTCCTAAAATTACATAGGGCCTTTTGAAGGCAACCATAAGGCTGATGCGGCCCCCCCATGAGAATGAGTTTGGCACCCCTGGGCTAGAGGAGTGGAGTAAAGAGCCTATGGTCTGGCCAGCTTTTTTTTCAGCCAGCAGACCCTTAAGAGACAATGTCAGATGCACCAGTGCCGCTGGGAGGGGGACTGGCCCTGTAGGGCAGAAAAGCTGTTAAAGGTGGAGAAGTGAAAGAGTGCTCAGTGCCCTTTAGTCCTCCTCCTCAGATAGGTGTGTCTGACAGCTAAGTGGGTTCATGTTGGTGCTTAGGCCACTCTCCCTGCAGGACATGGCAAAGCTCTGTCCTATCCCATGAGTAAAGGAGATGCACCAACACACAGGTGCCAACACCATGTTTTGTCTCTGCAGCTCTACAGTGCTTGTATCTGGTCTTGCTCGGAGTCTGACCGGTGCAGGAGCCCACCTGGAAAAGGGACCAAGGTGACCTGTGCCTGGGGCACCTCCCAAAAACTGAAGGCAGGCTTGCAGACACCCCACTTATTTGTGCTGTTCCCATCATCTGCCATGCTCTACAGCCTGTTCTCATAAGTGAAACAAGATGCTGGGCTGGTGCTGAGGTGCTGCTGCTCACAGCCCAGCTCTCATCTGTTTAACTGGTTTGAAAGTATGGGAACTGGTGTTAATGGGCTCTCAGCAGACTGCTCTCCTCTGCATTTGAAAGAGGCCTTCTAATTAACAAATTTCAAGATATAATGCAAATCTTACAGTTTTCTTTCTTTTTGTCAGTGGAAGCAGAGAGTTTTAGCTGTAGTAGACCAGAGGGAGAGGGGCAGAGTTTGCATTATTGCTTCTGTTCCTCTTGGTAATTACTCATATGTTATATACAAGAGAGAGTACCTTTATGATATATTAATCTCATCCTAATCCTTTCCTGAAATCAAATGGTCTCATGGATTTTCCTTACTAATTTATTCATAAGTTAACCTATCCCTTGTTTGTAATTCCAGTGAAATAAAGCAGCAGCTCCAGGCCTCTGACAAGCTGCAGGGAAAGCACCAAACATGTCACATCTCTTCCGACACAGTGGCCAGGTCTGAAAACAGTATTGCAGGTATGGATTTGTGTCACAGCGTGGTGTTACAGCATTGTATAGTCTTCTTCAGCTGCTGCCACATCTTGGGCACACGTTTTCATATGCCAGCTCCAGCAAGGACCATTTCTCCACTGGCTTCGCCTGAAAAAGCGGGAAAAGCAACAGAGGGAGAGTGCAGACCCCAAAGCAGTGGCATTGGGTGCTGCCTTTGTGCAAAGCCATGGGGAGAAGGCAGAAGAGCTTCAATCAAAGAGATCCAGACACAGCCCATCTGTAAGAGCATGGATTGTACTTCAGCGCTGAGGCGGCTCCACTGGCTCCCCAAGCAGGCAGTGATCTGTCTCTGGGCAGGGCAGGACACGCTGCTGTGGGCGTGTAGGATGCGGGTTTAGCAGCACCAGCCCACAGAGCTGCATGGTGCTGCCTGAATGCAGCGTTAATTGCTAAGCTGTTCTGAAATACAGCCTTATGCAGAGTTTGTCCTTACTGCCTGCTCTCAAGCAGAGGAGCTCAGTGGCTTCAAAGCTGCGCTCAAACCAAATGTCACAACCGTCACCTCCTTAGAGATGGAAAACTCCTGTCACAGTCATTACTGTGACATGAGTACCTACCAGCAGCCTCAAACTGCACGTCTGAATGCCAAGTGACAGGCAGATGTTTCCCGTAAGAAATACAGCCCTCTCCATAGCCTCTGGTTGCATCACCCACCAGGACAGCATTGCCTCAGCCTTCTCTGGCCAGAGCTTTGACCTGCTGCAGTCATTTGAGCACAGGCAGGCTCTGCATATCACCCTGATGATGGGGCCCAGACAGACATGAAAAGAGCACATGGCACTGCTGTCACTAGAGAGAAGTTTGCCTTTTTCCTGTCATAAATTCCTTTGCTAGTAAGAAGCTGGCAAGGAGAAGAGGATGTAAGACAACTTACACCCTACTTTCTTAGCAGCATTTGTGTAGCAGATTTCTAGAACAACGAAAACCAAAGCTGGGATTTTAAAATAGTACTAGGAAAAATGGTGCATGCTCTGTAATACCTTGATAATTAAGATAGACTACAAACCATGTAACTTGAAGTTTCATCGACTTAGTGCACAGAAAGCTTATAAATCCAGGGACATCCCAGGCTCCTTGATGCAGAAACTTTCTCGTTCTTGCAGATGGCTTCCATATCTCCACATCATCAGGGTACAACAGGCAGAGCAGACATGGAGCAGCAGATGTGGAGCAGGTACAGTGGAGGTCAGTGTGTAATGTGGACACGGATGTAAGCAACCTAGAGCTGACACTCTGTTTGCTTCATTGACAGGTTGGGAAATGCTTCGCTACTGCAAGATAATCAGGGTTATAATGAGTTGGAAGTCCTTTCCAGCCAGCTAGCAACCACCTCAGTCCTGTGAACAATGTTTTGGGGGGGTTAGAGAAGAGTGGGGAGGTTGATCAAGCAGAGAGCTTGAAGGTGGCAACAGTTGACTTCAAATCACAAGGAGCTGATCATTAAACCAACAAAGCTGGAAGCACCAACTTTTAAAATAGTATTTCTGGTCATCTTTAAAACTAAGAGCAATGCCCAACTGTAGGAGAGTGGTAAAACCCATGGTAGTCCCACTGGGAGAATGAAGAATAATGGCTACAACTTGGCATCTCAAGGTTGACCTGTGCATGTCTGTTTCTCTGTGTTTGGGGAGACCAGGCAAAACAGAATGTTTCTGTGATGTCTAGTTAGGCAGAAGGTCAGCAAGGAGTACTGGCTGCTCCCTCCATTTCTACCCACTTGATTATTTTTGCTCTCTCACCAGCTGCAGTTCAACAGTGGATTCAAATGCTACTGCTGGGAAGGAATTGACACACACACAACATACAATTTGGCCTCCTGAGCCTCCTTGCCTTATAAATTCAGCCTAAAAAAAAAAAAAAAAAAAAAAAAAAATCCTTTTTTTTTTTTTGGTAACTACTGCAACCTGGGCAGCTGTTCTGCACTGAAAGGGGAGGTTGAGGAGATGGTGGAGACCAACAGTGCAGGGTCTCTGGATCTCAGTAAGAAAGGTCTGGCAACAAAGATTTTTGATAACTGATTTACTAAGACAAAGAAGAGAAATGCAGACAGCAAGTAAATTGTTAATCCTTTCAGGTGCTGGGTACCCCAGGTCTGTGTAGCATGGACAGAGCCCAGGTGGATTTTCCCATGGCATGCTGCACAGAGCAGCATCTGATCCCATCCGTGGAGAGCAGCTCCCCCTTTTCATCACTTGAACTATTTTATAATTTCCTTACAAGAAAACAACCCTTTTTCTAAAGGATGTTCTTGTGAGAACTTGTTGCTGCACTGGTAGATAAAGGCAAGGCCAAACAGGTGCTACAATTGCCGTACCGAGTGGGAGCTGCCTGTGATCCGATAAGCTGCTGGAGGTGTCCTGTGGGCTGAAAGCCACACTGGGCGTACAACCCAAAGCTGCTCTGTGGATCACTGATGCCTCAGGATGCAACAGTCCTTGATAGCAGCTCAGGAAAAGCCTCCTCCTGCCTGAGCTTTGGAGAATAGTTTGACGGAGAGAACTGAGGCTTTGAAACTGCTGGCTCCACAGTTTGCTTTCAAAACCGACATGGGGCTGGTCATGGGCTGACATATTAGAGATCAGGTGTTGCTCTGGTACCATCAGGCAAACATTCGAAGGCCACCACTTTGCAAACAGGTTCACACTTCCCTCACTAGCATGAACAACACAGCCAAACCCAGATTTTTCAGAGCCAGTATGAGCCTTAGGATTTAATGGCAAAGTCATATCCAGGACTCTCTGTAGCTGTTTTGTTACTGTAACATTGTGAAAAAGACGGCAAGAACTCAAATAAAACAATGTTCAGTGGGTTTGCATTAGATTCCCTTTGAAGTAGGAACCAGGTGGCAACAATGTGTACAACTGTGACATCACAGGTGCGTACCCCTAATGCAGGTCTTTCCCAGCATGCTCGGCTGCCTTTATACAGGGGCACTCCAGGCTGCCCCAGGCTTAGCAGTTCGCTGACGTCTGGCTCCTCTGTTGCACAGTGAGTACTTCACTCCTTCTTCCAGACTTGCTTTCTCTAGTTTCCATAGGATATGCTGGGCTGTTGTTCCCAGCCAGGTTTTTGTTTAAGGGGATGTGGCTTTTCAACTGCAAGAAACTTACCCTGGAGGTGTGGATGTTTTAAATCCAAAGTTATGGCTCTTTCTAGAGCCTGTGAACTGGAAGCATGGAGGGAAGTGGGAGTAGCAGAGTGATTGAAGGGCCTTGGTTTCCTGAAGTGAGTGCAGCTTCAGTCTTTGAAGTTTGAGATTTTCGGTTACTTAATTTTGGGTGCATTCTTCTAAGACAAGTGAGGGACAAGCACTTGTGAGTTGCTCAAGGAATGTTTCATTGTCAGGCCTGACTCAGGTGAGTGTAATCTACAAGTAAAACTGTTTTATACACAGGTGTTGGGGCAAGAACATTAAGATGTGGTAAATGAGGTAACACAAAGGATGTGTGTGAAGATATACTGCATTTGTAAGTGTATTTGTATCTCCCAGTGGGATAAGGATGTTATAAACTAGGCTGAGTCATTTTTAAGCATCAAGAGTTTGTGAAATACACTGTTCTGCTTTGATGTTTATCTATGACTATGATGGGATGGCTCACCTTACACTTTGGGTAGTGATCCATGTGCTGCTCTGACAGCTGTCTGGCCAGTGTCTGATTGACTTGTGAGTGGCATGTTGTCACACAGAATACAGTAAGTCAAAACAAGATGTAAAGACAAGTATATCCATCCAAGTTTGGTGTTTTATCCAACTCAAAACAAGCTACAAACACTAGGCTGCCTGATTTAAGTCAAGCTTAAATGTTCACTCGATTTAATATTTAGGGCTGAAAATTGAATTAAGGAGAAAAGTCCTGTAAAATGTGCATAAAGGTCAGTAATTGTGGGAGTTTAGTCTTGAATTTCTTTAGTTACTTTTGAAATCTGAATTTGGATTACAACAGCTCCTCTTTAATGCAAAATTTCTTATCTATCTTACATTGTAAACAGTGATTTCATGATGTAGAATACATTAAAAAACCTTGCCATTTAAACTACATAGTATTTTCCAAGTTCAGAGTTTAATATGTGATTAGGCCATTTGGTGTAGTAGATCAAAAGTGAAAAATATTCTATAACTAGACTTGCAGGAACAGAACTGCAATTAAAAAGTTAGCAATGCAAATTCTTGAGGGTAAACCAGTCTGTGCAAAATGTGTTGCAGTAGGTGGAGGAGGGGAAGAGGTGGAGAAGAAGAAAAAACTAACTTCATGTTAACATTAAGAAAAACACAATGACCTGTCAGCTGTATATAGATGACAAAAAAATGAAAAACTGCATGCTCCATTTGGAGGTACATATTTCTTTAAAAAAAGTCACAGAAGAGCAACTTGATGATTTGTACTTGCACCCTGGACCCTTTTCAACCCTTGTCAGAAAGCATCAAATTATTGAAGCATAAAGTAGCATCTCAATCTTTGTGTTCTGTAGTGGCTTCTGAAGTGTTTGATGCGGAAAGGTTAACTACTGATTGCAAAATAATTTAGATTTATTTCTTAAGCTTTAAAAAAAAATTGCAACACACATTCTCTTCCTTGGATAACTGAAATGTAACTGTTCCCTGCTTACATTAGGGCTACTGGTACTTGGAAAGAATAGGCCAGTGTTATGTTCACACAATTGTCTTGTGTTCATCCATCCACAACCAGAAGTATTTTTGTTCCTGGAAGCACTATAAACTGCCCAGAGAATAAAGCAAGGCTTCAGAACACTCATTTTAAAAACTGGCTAAATAACTTCACCGTGAGGCACATTACCCTAAGTTAAAACTTTGTCCCAAGGAACAAGAAATCATTCTGAGTATCTAGATGTTAATTGCCATAACACTCAGACTAAGAAATATCTGAACATTTACAGTTTGTTTTTTCTTGGCTGACTGCGTGTAAAAAGAGAAAACATAGTTTATAAATTGGTATAAGTATACATCTAAAATGGAGCTGGATTTACTCAGTGCGCTCCAATTATCTGGGAGCATCGTTACAAAATATAAACAAACAAGTTCTGACTGTTGCCTGCACAGAGGTTCCCCTTCCCTAATGCGCAACCCATACTAAAGCTTAATGTGTTTGTTCTCTTTTCTGACTAGCACATAAAGAAAGAGAACATAAAGATGGTACTACCTGGGGGGGAACCTGGTGGAAGAAAGAGTAAACTGTCTGAATGGGATACACGTGGCATGTTTACAAAAGCATTTGGATTTCTAGTTTGTATTCAGAAGCAGCTTTAGATACTAGTTTAAATTGCTTTTTATTGAAAAAAGTCCTTTGTGTTTGGTAAAGATGCAGGGAAAAAAGGTAACCATAAGCTGAGGTAGGGTTGGAGGCACAAAGGCAGGAGGTAAAGCCACCACCAGCTGTGTTGGCAAACCAATGGAGAGCTTGTCATCTGTGACTGACCTCCTCAGCTGACACAAGGTTTTCTTGTCACCCTTGGGGCTTTTCTTGCATTTGGTGTGAGTCTTTCCCCACCTCCAGCTGTTGAAGAGACACTGTTACGTCCCTTGATTCAATCCACGATTCAAGATTTTTTCAGGCAGCTGAACTTTTTACCTGATGACTTCTACTAGACTGGCATTTAAAGCTGACCCTGTGTTTTCCAAAAGGGACAGGTCACTGCCACCAAAACATTAGGTCTTCCCTTCCCAACAGCAGTTAAACTATTGGTTTGCCATCAATCCAAGACTGTGACTTGCAATTACTCCATGCCTGCTCACCTTCCAACCACTATTTCTGTAACTTTCAGCATAATTAAATGAGCTGTTGCTTTGAATGAGTCTTGCAGCACTATTACATGCTTTATTTTTTTTTCTGTACAGTGAAACAAAGCAATACTTTGAAACAAAAACATTCAGGAAATTTACACTGGTTTACATTTATTTAAAAAAAAATATTTAAACACTTGTGTATTTCACCTGTAGATTAACTACAAATCAAATAGGGCTCATCACTTCGATGAGGTTCACAAGTACAAAACAGACTCCTTCTGTTGTCTTCACATCCTCCTCTTCTGTGTGCTTATGTACAATACTGTGAAAAGGAGAAAGCAGCACACATGGTAAATAACATGCAATTCAAATATTGTTTCTCCTCCCAAAACACTTTCACACTGGTGTCACATTCTATTTGATTTTTTTTTTTTTTTGCAAAGTGGGATTCAGTTTTTATTTCTCTTATTCCCTCCTTCCCAGCCTTCATTTTCTTAAATAACTTGGTCAAACTGCTTCATTTCCCTTCTCTACAGGTCTCTTCATGTCTGACCTGTGAATTTTCTCTGGTTTTGGATATTCTTCTCCCTGGCATGTCCTGCTATTACAGCCCAACACTGATACCAGAGTCATTTTTTGGAACCTGGGGTACTTCTCAACCCATGATTAAGAGCAAATCTGTCGTGCAGTGGGGCAGGATGCTAATTGTCCTTGAAGTGCACTAAAACCCATCTACTGCACTGGGATATTCAAAGGCTCAACAGTAAAGTGCAAATGACTTTCTTGACTGGCAGTAAAATCTTTACCCAAAGATATAAGTAGACTGCAGCACTAATGAACAGCATTCATTCAGGTCTGGACAATCACATCACAAGAAAATATTATAGTGCCATCAGTATCTGTAGTGTACCAGAAATTTATGCAATATTTTGTCTAGCAAAACGCAAACTTCTATAGAGCAGGAGCCATCTAAGCAAGCAGTAAGTGCAAAGGGGTAAACCTGTCAAATAACAGGGAATAAGCTCTAAGGAAGGATAGAAGAGAGCAAGCTTCTGTAAATTAATTTCAAGTTCAGAGGCAAAAATGGCCACAAGAATGAGGAAAAGCACAGATGCTGAAAAGAGGTGCTGTAAAAAGTAAATATATTAAGGTTTCTCAGAAAGCCTGAAGCTAAAGTTCTCACAGGCAGCTTGCTTACACCTCAGCCACTCATCAAATTCAGAACTAAATATCAAACATAATCCTCTCATGGGCAATAACACAGGGAGGAGGAGTTACCATTATTTCCTCGGATAAACGCATCCCCATACTTGTTCTTTAATTGTCCATTTACATATTCTTCAGTCTGTTCCAGAGCTATATTCATATACCCATCCAGGCAAGCCAGGACACCTGGAGACAGTGACAGTTTAAAAATTAATCAGCTTAAACTTCTTTTAAAATAAACAAAAATGCAGTGCATTTGAATAGTACTGAAAAAAACTGTATCTGTGTAACAAACTAAAAGCCCAAGCCTGGCCAGATGAATCAGTAGATCAGAGTATTCTTCAAAGAATGAAGCTGGGAGTGAGGAAGCCCAGGCACTCTAGTAGCAACTTTATCAGCTGACAAGAGTGGGGGTGGAAAAGGAAGTCTTTGAGGCACGACTGTCAAAATATTGACAATTTCCACTTTGAAAGTTTAAGTTGTCCCTTCTCACTTGTATTTTAAGCCACACATCTGAAAAGAACCCATCGCATTAAGTGTAACTAGATAACCTAAGGGCAAGGCTATGTAAACTTGTGAAGGATATATCTGAAAAATAGCCCTTTTAATACAGGACACCATACATACTTTTTCATATTTATGCTTGCAGATCTAGAAGAACATTGGCTGCAAGCCTCTGTTTTGATGTAAACAAAATTCTACATTTTCAACAGGTAAAGGGTTTTCAAAAGACACTGAAATCTTCCTATAAAAATAAAATTACGATGTTTAATTAATGCAACTCAAGAAAAAAATCCCTGCCATTTGTAATATTAGATGTTCTTTTGATCAGGAAAACATGCACTTGAGTAGCAAGGGTTTCAGACAAGTATTTATGTTCTTACTTCTCAGTGTCCTGTGGAAGCTGTACCTTGTTCCTGCAGCACTTCTATGACTTCTATGTGCTGCCAATATGATGGTATTTTTTTCATTCAAAGTCACTCCTTGGTGTCTACATCCACCCTTAAGATCAGAACGAAGGCCATCTACAAATTAATTTACCTAATGAACAAGCAGACTATACATGTAGGAAACCAAATGTGGGAATGAACAGATGTAAAGAATTGCTCAGGGAATGCAACCTGATTTGTTAATTGTGTGCATAAAACAACTTATAACAAGCTGTGTTTATCTCCAGCTTGCCTCTGCATTTTCCTGACTTCATCCTTGCAGACACAGATACCACCAAAATAACTTTTTCCTCTGTTTGAAAAATATCTAATTTATTTGTCTGGCATTAAAACAACAGAAATATAATGTATTGATTGTATCTGGGGAGAAAAATCTAGTCTGTGAATCTTCCTCTAGGACACATTCTCATTTTTCAGAAGTGTTACTGTAATATCTTCCATTAAATAATTAGGAATTCAAGTTCTCCTGCCAACCTGTAATGGTTTGAGGATTATTATTTTCCTATATGTTTTTCTTTTCTCTGTTTCCACAAAAAATGGAAAAACTGACTTACTGCTCACAAAGTCTTATTAAATGCATCAAAAACTCCAGGCAAAAGCCAGAACTCTTTTTCAGTCCAGTAATCATGAGTGCTCTACATAACAACAGAAAACAAAAAAAATGTTTATCCAAAATTAAAATTGAACTCTCTGAGGTTTCTTAAGCTACCATTCAGTAGGCCATAAATGTAGTAATTTTAAACGCTCTTTTCCTAGAGTACATTAATGCTTGCTTCATTCTCTTCCTCCTTTTCTTTGTGTTTACTCTTAGGCCACTAATGGCATTAAATATCGTCACTGCCTATCCTGGCTAGTGTTTTTATCTATCTATATGTAAAGATTTTTTAATGTGCATATCCATCTCTACACATAGGAATAATACATATTATCACTGATTACTTTCCCAGAGCTTCTTCCCTTAGACATGCACAGCACTTGGCAGCATATTGAGACATTTACAGTTACACATCAACACTTGTATTAGGCCACATTTGTGTATATGGTGGTTCAGAGGGTGGAGGTGTGGACATAACATTAGCAACACAGCCTAGAGGCAGAATCCAGACAGATCTGCAATAAAAGCCCAAGATGCTGGCTTTTTTTAATGTCTGGCTTTTACAAATGTTGGTCAAGTTACTGTAGAAAATGAACTGAATGTATATTTTTCAAATGAGAACAGTGTACTGGTTTTTAACTGTAGGATCCCATCAAGTGGGAAGGACGGAAAGCAGAGAGAAATAAGAAAGGGAGAGGAAAAAAATCTACTAACAAATAAGTGTTTTCAAAGGAACTATGGGTCAATTTCCAATAGATCTGATTGTGAGCAGGTCAAACTAGCCTCGTTGAGGGAAAAGTTGAGTAGTTGATGTGCAGCAGTTAAAAATGGATCTTACCAAGCAGAAGGTACCAATGTTCTCAAAAAAAGAAGTGCATCCAAACCCCAGATCTGGTTTGGTCCTGCCTTGTGTGTACCTTTAGGCACATGATGAATTGCTCTAATTGACTTTATTGAGCTGTTGCTACATTTTCCTGCAAGAAAGAACTTACAGAGGCCAAAGATGGATAAGAATTAGTGAGGTTTTTCAGCTACCAACCCCACCTGAATTGTTCAGACAAAGTGGTTCTTGAAAAAATGAAACAGATTGTGAATTTTGTCAGCTGAAAGACACTAAAGAGGAAAAGGAAGGGATAAGAAGGCTTTGCTTGCTCTGTCAGTGAACAGTAACAATTTAAAACTGTCATAATATAAAGATTCCTTGTCACAGCACAAACAAGTTTTCTCTCACAAGTGCTAAGCTGAGCCAATTGAATTAAATCCATCTGAAGCAGTCAGCTGTAGTAGGACTGTAATGTACAAGTCATTTCAGAACAGAACACCTGAATTGTGCTCAACAGGAGACACATTATAGTTTTAATTAAGCCTGGATACTACTAAAAAAATTGGACAGGCTGACAGTCTTATCCTAACAGGAGTAGGACCAGGACATTTCACTGAACAGAGAAGTTTAATTTACTGCTTAAAAACCCCTTATAATCCTACATACAGTGCATGAAGATATACAGACAGGCTGAAGAGTTCTGGAATTAAACTGCTGCACCATGTTAAAATGCACCGGGCATATAGCAGCAAAATCTCGTCAACCTTCCTCTTGTATCTCTGTGAGTCTTCATCTAACACGCGTTTAGGCAGTTGTTTAACCAAGAATGTAAATAACTGTGTCAGCCCTTGTGTAAGAGCAGGCTTGGGGCTGACAGCACAGTTTACAGTTTGAAGCTTTTCTGGACCAAGGTCTACACTAGGAATTGGAGAACAGGAAGGTGAAGAAAAAGGGTAGTTCCAATAAGGGATGCCATCAGAACACTGAAAAGGGGACTGCCTGGCCATTTCAGGAATTGTCATTCCAGCCAATCTTTAAAAATATCACTTCAGAAACTCAGAATCATTCTGAGACTCCTGTTTAACCATCTCTGACTAAGGACATTAACGATTTAGACAAGTAATTTTAATATCTGAATCACTGTTAGTCTCCTTTTCATTGGTTTCTCCAGAGCTGACTTTCTGTTTTTAATGTCATCATTCTGAGATCTGTATCCACATACTCCCAAGACGCTAGATCACACCATTTTGCTTTTCTAAAGCAACGCATCCGCTCCAGCCTCCCTAAATAATGGAGTCATAGACTTTACTTGGTGTGAGAGACAGATAAAGAACTTACCTCGATAATCAACTCCAGAATTTAATTTTACCACAACTGGCCTTCCAATTATTTGCTTTAGGAAGTCACTAGGGGTTTGCTTCCTTAGACTCATCTTGATCTTCTCTGGTAAGCTGGGAAGAGAGAGAAAACATTTCAATAAGCAACACGTTGACATGTGGACTTTAAACACTCAGGACAGACAGGCAGTCCCCTGACCCTTAATACTTTCAGTAGGAGAAAATACCAAATGAGATAAAAGCAAAACCTTAAGGCTGGAGGTGGAACTCCTAGAGCCACAACAGTAAACTTTGGCATTTTTATAAGTTTTGAAATGATTAATAAAAATTCTTGCTTGCTGTGCATCTTGTAAGCTTCCAGCAGAGTCAAAGGCCTCATCTTCTCTGTAACACTTCTGGATAAAATGGTTTTACTAAAATTAGAGAGCAAAGTTCTAATATGTGGTTCATATCTTTAGGAGGTGGAGGCCAGTACATGTTCTGCACACAGAAGCCTGTGCTGGAACAGCAAGAGAAGGACTGTTTGTTTGTTTCAGCTCACAAATACAAGTGAAGAATAAATTTGAAAGGATGTCTTCAAATGAATCAGTAAGCTGGACTAAACTTAGAATCAAGGCCTGTGATTAAATTGCATGGAGACCTGAAAGGATGCTGTGATTCAAAATGCACAGTATGGCACACCTACCCCGTTTGGTCAGTATTGATTTACTACTGCTTTAATATTACTTTGAGTCATTTTGTCCAAGTAAGAGCTGTTCTGCATTTATATCGGTGGTAGAAAACCGTGCTAACGCTGACACGAAGTACGGCGTCAACTTTTTGTTGCTTGTTCTCTGTGGCAAATCGCAGTAAGTTATTCCGGCAGTGCAAGGATTTCCAGATGGGTGGTTTTCCTACCGACACCCCTCTCAGAGCCATGTGCGGTGCTGGCACCGCAGAGCCCGGAGCTGCCCCGGGAAACGCGCTTTTCGGAGCCGCAGGTGCTGCCCCGAACAGCCACAACGGCGCCAAAGCGAAAACAGCCAGAACAACGGCTGCAACGGACACCAGCAACGGCTCCTGCCGCACAGGAGCCCCCCGCACACAGAAACGGGCAGTGACCCCCTCGCTGTCCCCGCGGCGCCGCTGTGGGCCCGTCCCGCCCTGTACTCACCGTTCGCCGCCTCCTGCGCCTCTTCCCCGCGCTCCCGCCCGACCGGTACCGCCCCGCTACGGCGCAGCGTTGGGGACAAACCGCGCCGGGAGCCAGAACGCGTGGGGCGGGGCCTGGGGGCGGCACCGGCAACGGGCGGGCCGAGGCGGCAGCGGCCCGACCTCCGCCGCCTGCCCGCAGCTCGCAGCTCGCAGCCCGCAGCCCGGGCCGTGCTGTCCCGTCCCGGGCCCGCAGCTCCAGGGGCGCGTTTCCCACCCGAGTCCGTGGGTTTGGGTCCCCGTCGCGGGGCGCTCGGTCTGTGGCCACCTAAAATAATTACTGATTTATCACATATCCGTCAGGCTGTGCTGCGAGGGGTTCACCCGTGGCACCCACGGACACTTTAAGTAAACTCCGATTTCTTCGCGCAGATGCATTTTGTTACGGCTTGCTTACACTTACACCCCAAACAGTCACTAGTTTCTTAGGGAAAAATTATGTAATCCTGTATACAATCGTATTCCACAATAATGAGATGCTGTTCATTTCAAAAATATCTTGTCTTCTCTGGGCCTTATTGCAGAAATAAGGGAGAGTCTTGCAGATTGGTGTATGTGTCCTTGCCAGAACTAGACAGGGAAATGTTGCTCCATTCGTTTTACGCATGAATTAGTGAACATAAAAGCCAAGGGATTTTTTTTCAAATGTTACCTGGAAAGAATATGGCTCAACAAGAAGCTGAACTTTTGTCTTCTGTTTCTCCTCATCTCCTCACCCATCTTTTCCCCTTTTCCTCAGCTCTTTCCCTAATGTCTGGAAAACTCGTTGGGTGGGTTTTTTTCAGTGACTTAGTACCGTGACAGGAGTTAATCAGCTGTGAAAGCTTTTGGACTGGATTTTTTTATTCTTCCGTTATTGATTTAGTATCTTGGTGAAACTCATTCTCATGATACAAAGCATATGTGCTTTGGCTTTTCAGAACACAGGTTTGTATTCTGTTTTCCAGAGCTGTTTATCTTCTCTTTTTGAACACAGATCCAGTAACTTTCCCCCCCCTCAAAGTTTAGGCTAAGAGGCCAGGTCTGCAAACCCAACTGGGCTCACCTGAGCATCCCAGAGTTCAAGCACAGGCACGGCCAGCAAAGTTGGGCCATGTTGTCCCCATGTTTCCAGGCAACCGTCATACTAATCAGGAGCATCCAACTGTGCTTGATTATGTCTGGTACTAGAAGCAGAAAAGAAACATAAAATAGTTACTCTGGGGAGCAGGCTTGCGAAGTTTTATTTGGCTGCCTGGCTTCAGTATGTAATATTTTGATAAGGGAGCATTCTGGTTTTCGTCATTATCAATCTCTATGATAAAAACTGAGCAAGCAGATTTTTTCATGCCTGGCCTGGTAAATCGTCATGACAATATTGTAAATACAACTGGTTTGGGAGCCTTTTATTTCTTATGAGTTTGAATTTATGGCTTGTATTTCTTTAGTTTGCTAGTCATCAGAACCTGCTGAGCTATTTTGCCTTCTGCTCAATAGGTCACTTTCTAGCTAGCTTAGGCATATATTGAGTTACAGTTTCTATGTGTGTCAATACTTTCGTTGTTTGATGCCAGTCAGCAAAATCCTTCTACTTTCCTGCTTCATAGCCTATAAACCTCACAAACATGTCTGTTTTAAATCACGGACATTGAGATTGGCAAGTTTTGTATCCTTAATTCATCTCTTTCATGGTTTGAGACCAAGTCAGGAACCCAAATCTGCGGTAATTTTGCTTGGTTTGCCATCAGTCTCAAAGCAATCTCACATGCTGTTCCTAGTGGTAAATTAACCTTCGTGCAGGAAGGCAACGTTGCTGAGCACTTTGGCGTTGCGTGGTTTGCACCTAGGAAGACAATTCCCATCCTGTACATTCAGGAAGATTATGTAATCACATCTGTTCTTAGGCAACCTAAAGAATGTGTTATTTCCTGAGTGACAAAACCCCAGTGACCTCAGGAAGGTGGTCTTTGAAGGATTTAAGTAATCCATATCCATAATAGTGGACCCATTAAAGATTTCAAAGATTCAAGAGTGAAAATAAAATTAAGATACCATTGGCCAATGATTCTCTTTTGTTTGTTTGTCATCTAGATGAAAAAGGATTTTGATCTAAAATGTCACATCCTTTGATACCAGCAAATTATTTTAAATACTGCATTGATTTCTCCTTTCCTAGTGTGCTATGACAGAGCTTTTTCAGCTGTATAACTCATGGATATAGGCGAGATGCTGTCCTTGCGTTTTAATCAAGATGAACTTGAAAGGTGAATGTAGTAAGTGGGAGAAATTATTTATAATTTTCTAATAAAAGTTTATGTCTAACAGTCCAAATTTCATACATCTGGTATGTGCTGGCCTTGAGATATGGAACAATTGCAATTACCTTTACATTTGGCCTTAGATGAAATGTCATAAATTACAATGATAGAGTTGGTACTTGTTCCCAGCTCACAAGATTTCCATATTAACATCTTCACCTCGAACATAAATGGTTACAAAGTTACAAAGAAAAGAGTTGTGTTGGCCTTTGTAAACCAGACTTAATGATGGATGTGGATGGATCATATACTATTGCTAACTCTTAAACATAAAGCATCAGAGAATCCTTGTTCAGAGGACCTAATTAAAACTTTATAGTTAACTTTAAAAATGAAATGGCATTTGACAGCTCTCTTTCTCTCTCTTTGATGCAATAAAAACCACTTCAAAGTTAGAAAGGTTTTTCTCTCCCAGCTACTTGAAATAAAAGCATTTCCATAGCGCGAGATGGTTGTATAACACAATGTGTTAAAAGGACTGTCCAATTTTTCTATTTCTTGTGATGTGCACACCATTTATGTAAGTTAAATGCAAAAGAACAACAATCCACACGACAAAAGAATGTCTGCGTCAGATTTTGAATTCAGCCTAAATAATCCCTGGCTACAACCAGTGGATGAAAAGAAGATGACTTATTAAATGGTCCTCACCTGAAAATCGCGTTGGAGAGGACAAACCCATTCTCGCCAAAATCACGGCATATCCCATGATTTTACCAACCATCTTTGGTGCCTTCTTAGATTAGAAAGAAAAGAAAAAAACGGGGGAAAAAAAAAAGAAAATTATGCAATAAAATAAGGGGCCAAGAACAAGGAGTTCCAAATCCAGGGAAACTTCTATTGTTCAGAGCCTCTGAGAGTATGGGGGCAGAAGGAGGTGTCGTTCTCCCTGACAAAGTATTTAGGTGCAGAAGCTCTGCAATTCAAGATCAGCACTGTTATTGCAGGGTTTCCTGAGGGCCCTGAAGTAAACAGGATGTTAGGTTTCTGGAGTCTGAGAGGGGGAAGGTGAGATTCTGCTCCCACAGAAGCTGGTGGAAGCTTTGCTAATTACTGCTCTGTGCTAAGAATGCCTCTTAAAAAATATTGAAAGTTTACCTGACATCTCCAAACAAATCCATCTCGATGAAGTGGTACCTAGAAGATACCTGTTAGGCTGATAGTTGCCTCAGCTTGCTTGTAGAAACTTCCCAGCAATGGATCCTGGCTGCTGGCCTGATCCAAAATTCTTCCGGTGGATCCAGGATAAGACTCTTAAGTGCTGATCCTTTCCATCCACTTTGGATCAAGGGAGCACCACATGTGCTTTCTCCACAGCTGTCCCATGGGATTCCTAAGGCAGGACTGCACACATTGATGTCTTGTACTGCTCAACCTGATGTCAAGAAAGCTTTTATGACCTGAATGTCTTGTCTGCTCTTCAGTCCTTAAATAACTCCTGTACCAGAAGAGTGGGGATTAGCTTCCCTCTCCTTGCTGGGGACCCCCAGGCTGTTCTCTGACAGCGAGCAGGTGGGTACGATTAGCTGAGGGCTCTCTGTCTCGCCTGACATCATCAGAGGCTGCTGCGAGCTGGGAATATTAGGGAATATATAATAGATCGGTACCAGGTTCACACTTTGGCGCAGGACCCCTGAAGCTGGACCTTGTGACTCTCTTGACGTTGGCATAACCTCCATGCTCTCTGTCCCTTCCTTTTTCCTTCTGGAGCTGTGTTCTTTCACTATCATTTGTGCTTCTTAGAAGACTTCTGCTGCTGTCCTGAGCGTGAGGGACAGGACATGAAGGAATTGAAGGGTGCAGGAAGAAGCAACAAAAAGAAAGTATTAGGTCCTCCCTCCTTCTTCTCCTCCTCACCAAACTTCCTGTGAAACAAGGAGCTGGGGAGAATAACGTGAGAACTCACCCCCAGGCTTTCTCTTCATCCCTTCAACTTTCAGGTCTGCAGAAAAGAAAGGGAAGATCCCCAGAAGCTTTCAGTTTGCTTAACTCTCTCTGAGTTCCTGGGAGTGCTCTCCTTGGCTTCCCCAAGGGACAACTTTTTCCTGAGCCTCAAGAGGGCTGACATCTCCCTTTGCATGCATTTGGATGGGAGAGTTGAAGTCTTTCAGCATTTGAATGATAGTCTGTCTGTTCCTATACAGAAAACGATCAAAGATTTTTATTTCCTTTTAGAATGAGGGATTAGTTATCCAAAATTATTTCCCATGCTATGTTAAAATCATCAGAACTGCTGATTCCCAGCCATGTTCTCAATTAAAAAGTTAATGAATTTTTAAATTGGACTTTAATAAAAAAATATTGGGTTTGTGCTAAAGATTTTAGATAGAAGAACATAATAAAACTCTGTCTTCAACTTTTCACTTTGTGCTCACCACCTTGGGTTGTTCATATCTTCCTATATGGATTAAGTGAATGTGATTACCTTTTGTCACATTTGTCTCTCCTGCTTTCTTTTACATTAAAATATAATTGAACATATCACATGAAAATTGTGGTTTCCGTGATATTAAGTAAAGGCTGAAAGTTCCACTTGATTATTTTCTGCAACACTCAGCTAGACTCTGTCCAAAATACGATGGACTTGGACACAGCCTTTTGTGTTTAGACTTGCTAAAACATTTACATCAAAGAAACACATGTTCTCTATTTTTTCCAGTGTGGAATATCAATTCCAGATGACATTTCAATGTAAACTTTTCCATAGCCAGTTTGATGATGCTAATTCAGTACTTCAGGTTGAAAACTGTACTGTCAGGTTTAAGCACAGACATGGGCTGAAATTGTTGCTTTAAACTGAGCTGCTGGTGTAAAGCATCTGCAAGGTTTGTTCCCAGCTCCCCAGAAATGCTTCCGATGCAGACCTGGGGATATGAAGTAAACATGAAGCCGCTCTAATTTTTGGTATGGTAAAAACAATCCATACCTTGTTCAGAGATTCAGTGAAGAAGGAAGATCAGAAAGTGTTCAGCCACCTTTCTGTCCCTCTCTGACTCTTCCCACTTAAGGATCCAGCTGGTGCATTAGGGGAGAAGTATTCATATTCATCCTATGAGTCAGAGAATAAGTCACCTTTTGGGAACTGACTGGAGCTGCCATCACCTGACTTCTTCCAGCCTCTCAACCCAATTTTTCCATTTATCTGACCCTCCATAGGTATTTCATATATGGGGAAAATTTGTGTTTGCATCTCCTCAGAAAGAGCCCAAGAGCCTTTCCATGGATTTCAGCAAGCAGTGGATTAGGGAGCAAGTCTAACATAAATTGAGTGGGGTTTTTTTCCCATCCACACATTTCAGTCTTCCAGCAATTGTAAGACATAAGCCTGAACCCAGCAGTGCTGCTTCACTGATCCAGCTAGCACAGTTTAAGTAATAGTTGTAATAGTAGCAAATTGAGTTTTATTGACACAGACCACAACATTATATTAAAAAAAGTATAGATAACACTGTGAAATTGAAAGTGTTTGCCCTGATACATACCAAGAAAAAATACTGGAAAATGAAGACATGAAGGAAAGAGATCAATGATTCAATTTCTGGACTTGCAAGCCTTTTGTTTTTGCCGCTATTGTATATTTGCACACTATGCAGAACCTCCTTAAACAGTACTGAAATGCAAATAAAGAAATAATAATCAAATGTTAAGAAAGTAATGTACAAAGATGTTTCCATGAGTCTATGTGAGGAGCACCTTCCTGGATATTAGCCAGACTGGAAGGCACATGTGTAGGCTACCAAGCTGATATTTTGTCTGCTGATACATATTACTGTTGTGAGGATACTGGAAATAGGCAGTAATCATGGTGTTCGTTGTAACTCAGAGTATCTGTGTTCTTATATGCCTCTGCCAGAGGCTTCCAGGATGACCTTGGGTGAATCACATCCTCAGTGGCTCCATTCCCACATTCAATTAACAGAAATTTGATTAGATGGGACAAGCTATTTTTATTAGTGTAAACTATTTTTGAAGTGGAGGGAAAATAGGGAAGAGATATATGTAGAAAGATATCCAATATTCCTAATTTCAGTAATTTTAAACATAAATATTTCATCTACTGTTAATCCAGAGAATTAAACAATTCCATATTTAAAATAATGGAGAATGTGGTACAGTCACCCTATTCTTTCTGTGCTTTTACTAGCTGGAGAGCTCAATTTCTTCAGAAATAAAAAGTGATTTAATGACAATATTAGGTTACTCCTAGAACATTTGTGAACTAGTGTTTGCCAGTAGTCCCAATTCTTGGCCATTGACCACAAAATCATTATCTCTGAGGTTAAGGGAACAAAATGAAATTTTGTAATGTAAGAACAAAAATAGGTGAATTTAAAAGGGAGGACTAGAAACTGTACATATGTAAGACAAAGAGTTTTGTTAGGAATAAAACAAGACCATAAAGATTCATATTGAGTCAAAAGTTAATTTTTAACTGAGTACATTATGCAGCTCTCTTGTCTTTTTAACTGAATCATAATTCATTAGCGAAAATCAGGATACTATCTATAAATATAGATCTGTCAATATGGAGTGACTGCCTATGATTGAGCCCCCAGCGCCTGCAAAAACCTCAAACACGATGTTCAGATTTGATTCCCTGGTGTTCACGCATACAAGAAAACACTCCTATATACTTCAGTCTTCACTGCTTTTACAAGAAAAAATATATTACCGGGAAAATATTATTTTATATATTCCACGTATATGTTCTTAAATTGTATAAAACAATATTGAAGGGCGTGTGCTAACTCTCCCAGATCTGTGCTAACAGGTATGAATGACTATCATCTTCCAGGAGAGAGGAATAGTGCAGGGCAAGCGGCTCGCAGCTCTGGGCTCAGCTTTTTCATCTTCCAGGCAAAACTGCCACCTGTGCTATCGGTGCAGCTCTGCTGCTCCTAGGAATTGTAGGAGCTTTAGGGCAAAAAACAACACCCATGTTTTCTCACTCACCTAATCCTACCTAGAAAATGTAGAGGGCCTGTAGCAATCCAGACCACCTGGCATTAAAAACTGCACCCTGGCTGCTGCTGGTGGACCTGCATGCGTGTTGGAAACAGTGGGGAATGCCAAGAAACCACTTGGCATAGACAGGACTTGTGACTGTGAAACTGAGAAGGCTCGAAATATTCTTCTGAGGAGAAGAAAGGTGATAGAAAAGTCCTTGCAGGCTTTTGTGGCTAGGAAGGTGTTGGCAATGTCACTGCAAAACGGGTTATAAATCCTTATGACTTGACCCATTAAAAGCTACAGTTCTCACCACTTCACTCTGCTCTACATGATCAGAGGAGTAAGTTCTGCTAAGAAGAGGAAGAAAATCCCCTCTGCATTCAAGAGGAACTGTTTGTGCCATGTGCTGCTTTCCTTTGGTTTCTTGTTTCATTCCACTTCCAGCTCCTCCGAGTGACACATGCTGTGGTTTCCTCCGCGCCGTGTGCGGAATCCTCTGGTCTCACCTCTTCAGACCATATCCAACCATGTCATTTCCTCAGCTGCTATTTTTTTTTTCCTATGCATTCACCTTCCTTATCCAAATCATCATTTGTGGGTTTTTTTCTGATGGTTTTCACCTGGGCGCTTGTCTACTCAGAACTGACGCTACCAATTGATTTCACATAAAGCACACAGCACAACCTAAATATATATTTCTGTCTCTGGATGTAGGGTTCAGACATTAAAATCAATGCCTTGGAGGTGAAAGGCCTCATTGTCCATAAATAACTCTTGAGCCACTCATTTCAGCTCCTCAAACAAAGTATCAACAAAGGAGTATGTCATTTGGGAGATGAAATTTGAAAATACACATATTGTGCTCACATGCCAAAGTTTTCTCATTTGGATGGAATTCTAATGGAAATGGGGAATAGCAATCAATTAGTATTTTCACACAAAATGGATAAGGGGTTTTTTATAATAAATAAATATCTGTGATAATTTTAGCTCATTAATTAATAATAAATGAATAATCACATGCTGTATGAACAATTCAGGGTACACCAGCAAACTATGCGAACTTCCAGCTTGAAATAAGCAGGTCGAGTATTGGACAGGCTTGTCTAGAGATGTTGGATCTGTTCTCACTTCTGTTGCTGAGCTGCTCTCAAATTTTAGAACAGGTCATATCACCTCTCTGTCTCAGTTTTCTTTCTGTAAAACAAGAAGCTAAAGTGCTTTCAGGCCAAGGGATGAAAAACTTTACATAATAGCAAGGTGTTATTAATATCCTAATAATACCATGAGAGAAAATGATCAATAATTTTTTATATTTTTCTTTGCTGTTTAGGAGGTGTTTTACTGCTGTCTATATTTTCTAAGTCATATGCAGAACAGCAGAATGTTGTTGGTTTCCTGCAGAACACACAACTCTTTTTGTATCTATATGATATAAAGATGAAAAACAGGTTAAATTCTGGTATGTCATTTCTCTCAAGGCTGGACTGCCAAAGTCAAAGTGAAAATCTAATGATTTACTGCACGAGCAAGTGCAAAATCTATGCATTAATAAATTCTACAGGACTGTATATTCATGCTTTACTCCTACTGGTTTTTAAGCTTGAAATTTTTAAGAAATTGAAAGAAAAAGCATCACTTTCAAAAATTACCCCACATTAAATAACACATGTTTAAGAAATTGTGTATTTATTTTTAAAGTAACCTCATTACTGCCAGACTACTTTTTCCGTTTGAGAGTAAAGCGGAGTGCTTATCTTCCATATTTTCATAATGAAAGCTTCCAAGCACAGACACTGTGGCAGATTTACGGCCTGCGAGTGGCAGAACTGACAGGCATTTTAATATGAAAGGTGATATGATGTCTTTAATGTACAGTGATGTCACTTCTAACAAGGCAAGAAGGCTGCTTTTTGCACTGCAATCACCATAAGAAGTGAAACCTGTCTGCTTCGGGAGCAACCTTTTAACTCAGGAAAAGGTCACAAGTAAGAGGAAAAAAAGAGGGGACGCTGCTTGCTCAGGTGGAAGGGCACGCTGAAGGTGGAGGAGCAGGGCTATTGTGGGTGTGCATTATTATTGTGGGAAGTTGAAGCTAGAAATAGTCGAGCTAGAGCTAACCTTGAGAGAGAGGAAGGAAAGGGTAATGGAAATGCTCAAGGGAGTGTTAAACGGAAAGCTGGATTGCCTGTTGACCACCTTTTTTCCTTTCATCCAGCATTGATTGGACCTAATAACTTGGAAGTGATATTGACAGCAATATGGGCTGCCATTAGCTGGACACACAATTATTTCACTGAAAGGAGAGCAACCCAGTACCAAACCCCAGAACTTTCGTTCTACGTTAGACCAATGAATTTACTACTTTGTCTAGGAAACATTTGCCAGTGATTTTAAAGGCCAATTTAAAACACGCATTTATTAAGTCCCTTCTTAAATGTGTTTACAGCTTCTGACTGAAGCTGCACCGTTTTTAAACCTTGTATATAAGAGCATAAGCTGAAAAGGCCATAAAATGGCAGGAAATCTCGAGGTCCAACGAGTATCTTGTGTTAGCATTAGGCTGGTGACTTTGGTTAAAGACAGGAAATTGAAGTATGTGGGCACATACATTTATTTATATCTTCAAGAGATCCACTTCCTCTAAAATTCAAGAAAATCAACTCTGACTATAATCTTTTGGTATTTTGGCAGTTTGATCTTGAAAAACATACTAAGAGACAAAAAGAACAACATAAGAAGCAAATCTATTGTTTTCTATTATCTTTGCATAAATCCTAATTTTAATAGAAAGTGCTTTTTAGCATGATCTGAACCAGCAGGTTCTCCTAGCTGGGGTGCCAGGACACTGAAACAGTGATATGCAACCAAGGAAAAATGAGGGAGAACTCACAGTATTGGCCAATCTGTATAGTCTGATGCCCAAAAGGTAGCACTGATGTCAATACAGCTGCATATCTGTACATCCTGCAAAATCAGAAATGATGGCTGACCTCATGAAGAAACTTGTAATATTCCACACCTAGTCCTGCATTGTTTTGAATTTAATTTTTATAAATAAGTATGGTCTTACAGGTGACATGTTTGGTTTCACTTTACTTTGAAACAGACGTCTGTCTTCATTCCTCTTCAAAATGGAAGAGAAACTGCAAATTCAAGTTTACATATAGAAATAATCAGCTCACATTTCAGTAGAAAATGTCAGAAATACTGGTAGCATCAGTAAATTCTTTTCCCTATTCTGAGCCTGATCTTCTGACAGCAAAGGGACACTCCAAGTATCAGCCCTGTGTATGGTTGGAGGTATGATAATTGTATTTTCCAAAAAGTAAAAATACTGGGAAATGAGGTATGATGTGATACTGCTGTAGATCCATAGATCTTGCGGTGGGGGGGTTGGTAGGATATCAGATGCCATTAATGTAAGTTAATGCTTTGAAAGTTCCTGTAATATTTTTAAAAGATCCTATGTCTGGAGGCAAAGGAGCTTGACAGACACAAGTTGTGAACTGCTTCACTTTCCAAGCTAACTTGTATCTGTCAATATATTGGTTATGGAGCTCTGCCCAGACCAGTCTCAAAAGATGGCAGAGTGTCACATTTCTCCAAAGATAAAACATCCCTAAGGGTACAAAGAATTCAGGGATACAAGCCTGATAGACAGGAGCAGCACTGCAACTCTAACATTTTACAGCGAAGTTCAATGAGTGAGTCCTTAAACAGATAATTGAATTGATGAAAGGCTTACAGTTGCCCTGATTAAGCTTGTTCTTTTTCCATATGTAAGGCTCAGGATAGTTTAAGCAAGAGTTGAGAAAGAAATTTGGGAGAGAGACATTCATAAGCACTTTGCAAATTGGTCTCACATGAAGAGGTTGCCATTTGTTCAGTCACAGGTGCTATTTGTCCACCCAAAGAATCCTGTTGCCCGAGAAGTGTCACTTGCAACAGCCCCTTTGTTCCTAACTAAGGAATTGTAAATATTTTTAGAAGATGTCTGACTCGTTCATGACTCACTCCCCTTCAGATCTTTTGCAGTTTTCCCATTTGTGATCACATAGCATCTCTGTGGTATATGGTCACCTGGGAAAGTACTACTAGGGAAGAAATGAAGGGATTTTAGCTATTTTTAATGTCACTTACAAGGTAAAAATGTGGAAGAAAAGCCACATCAAATGAATATTTTTCAGTCTGCTGCATTACATTAACCAATCTTATTGTTTGCTGGAGCTTTCCGTGCTGTATCCCTCTATTGTATCTTTGTTTATAATTGAATTGTAAACTCTCTGTGGAATGTGCTTTGCTCCTCTGTGTGCTTATACAGTGCCAAGTGCAAGAGAGTGATGGCCTGTGACTTGTTGCTGTGATGACACAATTTGCAAATAAATGCATATTGGACCAGGAACTCATAAATAACTGTTTTAGAAAACCTTGGGTTTAAACCCATATCTGATTAGCAACTTGCTTTCTTGTCATTAGTGTCTTTTTTTTAGAAAACTGATAAGAAGGTTATGTTCATGTATTTGGCAGGTATATGTTGCCTTTTAGAGAATAAGGACTGTACCCTCAGCTGGGTAACAAATCTCTGTGTTTGATAATATTTAGATAGTGGAGGGAAAGAATGCTTCCTGTAGAGGTGAATTTTATTTGCCTATGAATGTAAGTACTGGTTTATTGATATTTGGTGCATGAAGTCCAACTCATTTGTTTGCTCTGGCCATGATTCCAACCAACGTTTAGTGTCAGTGGGCACATGTTGTATTGAAAGGTGTCAGTGAGAACGCGTGTACCTAGTGCAGGCACTCTGAAATGAACAGACCAGTTTGGACTCTATGCATCCCTGAAATAAAGCTTGTATTTGAGCTGAATTTTTGATATTTGAGTTGTTTAAGACCTGGTTTGCACACTTAGAATTTCTGCCTAAATATTTTTTGTATATTTACACACTGAGTATGCTGATAGATTTTTTTTTTTTGAAAAATAGATTTCCTTCATATTTTTATTTATATGAATGTTTTATGCAGTTACATATTTACACTAGTCTCACAGTATAAGGTTCGTTAAAGAATATACCATGTGCTTGAATATTAATTTTTCTTTTTAAAATGAGGCTGGGTTATGAGGACAACTTTTTTCTTCCACCCAAAGTGCTTTTGGATTCCTTCCACACCTGTAGCATCATTCACCATTCTGTTTAAATAACCAGATTGGTGAGAATCTTTGACTTCTTAAAATACCTTCTCTTTTTGGTGAATTAAAGGTCATAGCTAGAAAACTGGCCATTTCTATGTATTTTGTTAATTTTTCCTGGTTAATGGTCCTTTCAAATTCCGATTGCATGGTTACTTCAGACTCGCATCAAATACTCCCCAGAAATAGCAGTTCACAGTGGGAAAAGTGAACCTATTTCCCTCCAGCACGATAGCTCTATCTGTGAACTATTGGCAGCACATGAAGATTGATTAAAGTTCTGCAGAGACCTAATGAAAAAAGTAAATTCCTCTCCTTTGCCTGTTTCAAGGGATGGCTGTCTCACATTCTACCTGCATGTCTCTGGGGCCTGGAACTGTCTGAGTCTGTTTATCAATTAGGGTGCCAGTGTTTAGAACAAAATTCAGAGGATAATGGTAATGAGGGACCACAGTCATGGCTCCAGGGGAACATACTGGTATTAACCTCAGTGCTAGGTCATGCACTGTCCCTTTTAATGAGAGATGTTAGGCCTTCCCAGACAGGTGCATTTTGAGTAACATAACCTTTTCTACCTTATCATGTCAGGTGGCAAATTTAAACTGCAGTGGATTGAAATAGGCTGGCTCAGCACTGCAGATAATTTAATTCCACAGCCATCTTTCCTCTTTATCTCCTGTTGACATGCTCCATACTATATAACAATAATAGAAACTGTGTTCAGAGGAACAGAAACCTTATGGAAGGTGTACAGTGGGCTTTGTGCCCTTCCCCTCATTCACCTCTGTGAACAGTAGCAGGGGATGCTGCTGAACAGGTGATGGATGAGCCTGGATACTGAGTGAGCTGTGTGTTGGGGTCCACCTGTCTGTGTCTGGCAGACCACCTGCAGAAGCCTCAGCAACCTTACCCTGCCTAATGTGCAAGCCCAAAGGCTTTTTTGAGGGGTGAAAGCTACTGATTGTGAATGGGCATATACAAGTTTGACCTAGTCCTTTTCTGTATGATGTGCTTTTGCCAGTCTGTGCTCCCTTGGAGTTTCTATTTTTAAATATTATATGCATATCTCCAGAAAATTGCCTATTTAAGCTTATAATGAAAAGTTTCCTGGGAACCACCACCTCGTTATCTGTTCCACAATGGGCTTACTCATAAAATAAGCTTGAAATATACCCTATTTCTCTTCAAGTTTTGGAGGATAAAAGCAGTTGATTCCGTCAGGCACAGAATAACTCATAGATCTGAACGTGCTGAATCCAGGTATCATTATTTATGGTTGGGAGGCAGCATGATTCAGTGAGATATGCTGCTTTCCCCAAGAGTTACATAAGAATTACCATTTTCATGCTGCTTTGTAATCTTGGAATAAACCACCTGAACATTTTGTGACACAGCTTCCCTTTTTATAAAAAGGGCATAATGGGACTTACCCTAAGAAAATACGTTGTCATTGTAAAGTGCTCGGAGGCAGCGCCAGGGCCCCTTTGCTACGCCCACACCGGCAGTGATCTTTGCAGCAGGACAGCAGGGAGATGCAGGTAGATCAGCATTGCCTGCTCTGCCAGGAGTGTGGAGACAAGCAAGTCAGAGCAGCAGCCAGAGGTACAGAAGCTTGGTGATGCCAGAGAGCCCTTGTAGCCGCTGGGCCAGTAGCCAGTCCAGGCTACTGGCATGTGCTGCCTCTGCTGTACTGGAAGGCCCAGGAGACGTTGTGACCTGACACTAAGGAAAGGAAAGCCCTTTTGTAAGAGCTACGATCATTAATGGGTATCTAAAGGGGGATACTTGCTGTCACATTGATTTATGCAGATTTTAATTACATTAAAATAGGTGTAGCCAGTTACATGTTTGCAGCAGAGTAAGCTTTCACAAACCAGACTAATGAACAAGCCCCTCTGCACCCTCTGACATCATTTCAGTCCCTCCCTTGTATATAGATTGGAATTATAGCAGCAGCCATAGCACAAGTGTGCTGGTACCTAGAGAACAGTACAGTGCAGGCCCATCAGTCAATGTCCTATTGATCATATTGACGAAAGTGGAGTAGTGTGTCAGTACTAAACTCTTGCCCTGGTTTTACATTTGTGCATTTTTTTCTAGAGCTAATGTAATTTCAGAAATATCCTCTACAATTAAATATTATTAATAACCACACAGTTTATTCAATTAAAGATGTTCTGGAAGCCTCAGTCATCTCTTTGCGTCTGATATGAGGCAAAATTTTGTTTTGAAAGGGCTGCAGCAGCTCCGTGTGGAGCTCAAAAGTCAGCTGAGAGATCTTGAAAGAAGTTTCAATCAGTGGAGCAAGTTCCACAGTGAGAAAAATGTGCTGATGCTCCAACCTTCCTTGTTCTGAGTCTCCCATTCACTGATGCAGTTAGAGACAGGCCTACAGTGGAGTTACTATTCAAATTTAGGAGAATAAGCAATAGCTTTTTAGACATGCTCTATTCCTGGTAGCTGGTTGATTTTAAAGGTTTGAATAACAGGGTGTTTTTTAGAGTGCTGGAATTATGTGTAGTGCATAAAAGTGTTGCGTTACATTGCCACACTTCTAGACTGCAGTGGCAATGACAGCTGTATTTAAGGTGCCCTTTTTAATCGTTCAGATCCGAGGAAAGACCGTGGCTTTGCACTGTTTGAGGGACAGTGGGATTGGCCTCAAGTCTAAGCAGCCCTCCTGGTACAGCTGTGGCATTGCGGTCAGTCAGAAACTAATGCTGATCAATGCCACCCCAACACAGCTATCAATAATAAAAGAAATCCATGGCAGAAAAGGGTTGTTGTCTTGTGCCGCAAAGTGTCCCTTGTTAGCTGTGCTCCTGAACAGACAAATCGTGGGCTAAGGAGTAAGAAGGTGAACCATAAAAGTACTCTTGTGCTATGCAGAATTACACAGAAACACTGTTTCGTTCTTCCCTGTTTATCCAATACTTCATGAAGTGCAGTGTCAGCTGGATGAACAGGATTCAGGGATGACAAATACCTGCTCTTACCTCTGCTGCCCTAATCCTTATCACTTGGGGTTTTTGGAAAGGCTACCATTTATTTCAGTGATTTTTACTTGAAGTCTCAAGAGACGTTCGCTAATATTTTTTTAGAGGAGAATTGTCAAATTGTGGGAGTCCCACTTCGGTCCCTTAGGGACTGATCCTTATAATGGTGATCTCCAAACGTTTTGGATCATGCACTCCTATTAGCAAAAAAAAAATTGAGTATGCGCCCCCTGTATATGTCAAATCATTTATTTATAAATTATATACATACACTACTGTACTAATACATTACATACATTATAAATCATACACAAAATAGAAATGTAAAAAGGATGAGCTTTAAAAATATGACATAGACACCTTTAAAAATTATTTATTAATGGCAAAAAAATATTTTGTCCTGCATCATAATGGGTTGTCTTGTGTGCAGCCCACTACAGAGACCACTGTCTTTGAGAGCCCATTCATTGGTAGTGGGAACTTTACATCGTATACTACCCATAAGGAGTTTATATACAACTGTTTGTATGTGCATCATAGTTTAGGAACCCCTCATTTATGCCAGTGACAAGTTCAAACACTTTACAAGATAGTCAATGGTGTAACCCTTCTCGGTTTTTCCTTCTGTAAAATGTGGGCAAGAAAGTTAACAAGGTTACACACACCGCAAGGGGTTTTTGAGAAGGTAACTCTACTAACTACTACTACTGTAAGTCTTACAGGATGCTAAGCATTGTAACATCTACGCTTCCTGGACAAACAATTTCCCGGACAAACAATATCCTGGGCAAACTGGGGGGATTATTGAATTAGGCCAATATTACCATTTTACATTGTAAGAATGATCTCATAATTTTCATAATTTAAGATATTATGCCAGAGTCGTGCTTCTTCCCCAAATGAAATGATTCAGCAGAGTTGTCATAAAAAGAAGATATCTGTCAGATTTGGCTCAGCTTTAGTTCAAGCATAATTTTGGACTCAGTTGTCAAATACAGCTATAGTCAGCTAGGCCTTGAGAATCTGCTTCAGTTTTTGCTTTGATTTTTTTTTTTCTTAAGTGACTATTAATTAGGGATGTGTACTTTTTTGCTCTGTCTAGATATGTGTAAATACTTCAAAGCTTCTGTTCGCTGATTCCCATCATGTTTGAACGTGACTGACTGATAGTGAAAAACATGGGCCAAGTTACACCAGGTTGTCTCTCCTGTGCTCCCAACTACTTGAGCTGGTTCCACTAGAATGCTGTTGTCCAAGATAACTTTAACGCTGCTTGACCCTGTTTGCCAATACATTTCCCTTCCTTCATTTTCCTCCAAAGAGCATATAATTAAACGTATCAGGACTAAATATGTGAATTTTTCAACAAGCAAACCCCAAATAAAATTAATTTACATTATTAAGATTTCTGAATATTTGAAAAAAAAAATAATAAAGGAGCCATTTCCAAAGGTACAAAAATATTCAACATTCACAAAAGCTGCTCACCTAAATGTCACTCTGAATTTTTGAAATCTCCTTGTTATCTTTCCCTTCTCCATTTTATGACCTCAGGACTGAGAGCATGTCTATTTAATGTCTACATTAAAATGTAGCATGCCTATATTGAAATATTCAGCTACTATCATCCACTGTAAAAATCAAATGATCACTAACTTGATCATTAATAGATCTTGCCATCATATTAAAATTATTATAATCCCATTTCTCCAAATAAACATTGTTCTAGCTGAACATCCTAATGCAATATTTAGAAGTGGATTTCTTTATTTTTAACATATACCATTTGCTGCATGCAAACTAAGACATATAGGGAAAAGGAAGCACAGCCCTCTGGTGTTGCCATCTTGTTAACGTTGCTTGCTCAAAAGGGAAGAAAAATATAGCACACCACAGAATATAAAGTCCCAACACCACACAATAAGACTAGTTTGTCAGTCACTGATTTAATATGGAAGTTTTCAAAATGAAACCTTGGTGTAAGAAGCCCATGGCAACAAACAGTTGGAAACATTCTCTCTTGCCATTTGGAATACGTTTACAAGAGAAGAGCTGGAGTCTGTCCCACCAGCAGCTCAAACATTAGTTCACCACTCTGCACAGAGAAGTGCAGTAGCAATTAACTCAGTAATGCTTTGTCTTTGCTGTCACAGGAACTTAGTCACTATACTAGACTTCATCCACTGAGATCAATGCAGTAAGTAATCTACACAATTGCAGCTCATAGAAAGGTATAATATTAAACTGCCATTGTTTTATCAATGGTTAGAACAAAGCTTACCTAGATTATCAGCTCAAAAAATCGCACAAGTTAAAGGAAAGCTCTGCTTGGGTGAAATTAATGAAAGCAGTGAACTCAGAGCTGTGCATTTTCCAGGAAGGCAAGAAGGGGTCTGCAAATTCTACAAGGCCAAGGAATACTCATCTAGAATATTTCGTGTCATATGTGTTGTGTGTGTATTATACATGTGAAATATATATATATAGTCATGTATGTATTTCTATAAAATACACAGCTTTTACATATTCAGCAGTAATACCCTTTTGGTGCTGCCTTATAGGTAACCAGAAGTACACAGGTGACTTGCTGCCAGCTGTATCATATTTGTCCCTCTGTCTGCCTGGACTATAGCAGCAGCAGTTTACTGTCACTGCTGTCAGGATCAGCAGAGCTTATGGGCAACTTGTTCCTTACATACATATTTGGAACCATCGCTATGCAATACTAATTTTCATTTTAAAAGCTTCCTGTAACTTTAGTAATGTATGTAACATTTACACATAAATAACCTTTGCATCTGAATCTAGGTCAGCTCATTGCCTCTGTCATGAAAATAATACCTAATACTTGATTATGTCAGATTGAGGAAAGGGATCTTAGCTACCTGGAATTGTTGCTTTTGAAGGCACAGGTTGTCAAATCATTTTGTGTGCAACAATCTGACACAAGAAGAGCACCTCTGGCAAGTTGATTATATTTATCCATCTCGCAAGCACTTGTCCAGCCTGTGGATTTCATCTCTTACTCTGTGCAGAAGCGTTTTGCAGCCACTATAGACCTGCAAGATGCATTGGCAAAGAGCTGCTCAAGACTTGCCTCGTTCCTGAACCTGAAACCACACATCTAAGTATGTCAGTAGACCTAGTGAAGTAATTATGACTATTTTCACAGTTTAAGTCAAGGGGTTTCAGATTTGGGACTGTGCTGGTAAGCATCAAATTTAATATAACAAAAGCAATAAAAAAAAATTGTGGGCTAGATAAAACTCTATTGCTGTACCTTTTTCAGTATCAAAAATACGCCCTTGATCAGATAGCCTCTGTCACAGTTACATACATTTCTCTGCTACTTGCTAGTACAAACAGTGCTGTTTGTGTTGGAACCTAATTGAACAGGAATTAATTTATTTGTATAGACAAATGCAATAATAGTGGAAATGAAAGATTTTCTAATTATTTTTTCTTTTTATCAAGCAAGCAAGAACTTACCAAAATTCTTCATTGAATTACATCCAGTACTCTTCCACCAAAAATTTTAGTAGTGATCCTGCTTCTGTGACTCTTCTCAGTCAAAGTGGTTTGAAGCCGTCCTGGCTTCTCCAGAAGCTTTCATAAGTCATACTAAACAAAACCTATATATTTGTTGTTTAAAACTTGCTTAAGATGAGGCTGTTAGTTCCAGCTATACAGTTTGAATTTGTCATTTATATTTTCTGTTGATGCTGCAACAGAAGTGGGGGGAAATCCCCAAGTTTCTGACAATTTACAGGCAATTTCTAAATTCCATCGCTATTTAGAGAACACTCAGAATAAAAGGAATCATCCTGGACTTTCAAAGGCATTTGGAGCATACCGTGAAGTACAAATGAAGAAATGGAAATCATTTCATAAGGAATTACTGTTTCTGAAATAGGAATGCTTTGCATACATTTATTAGAATTTGGTGGATTTTTTCTTGTGGCTGTCTTTGATTGTGCTTGGGAATTTTCCACTATTACCAGTCTACATCTAGCACTAGCAGAGCCTCAGCTGTAGATGAGCCATTTGTGTCCTTACCAGCAAGTAACTTTTTTCAGAGCAGGTTTGGATGGCACAGTAATATGAATAATAGCATCTGCCAGTACATCAGAAGTACCATAGTCTGAGCTATGCTGGCAGGTAAGTTGTAAGAAACTTTCCCTCAGGCGTTGCTTGCTTCCTTTTGTGACAATAGCCACATTGTCACATGGGAAGACAGGGTTAATGGACCCTGAAACTATAGGCACTTCATGTGAATAGAAGCACTTGTACAGGAGCCGCATGAAAATCTAAGAACTCTTGGCCAGCTGGTGAAGGGAGAACAGGAGAGCTGGTAGACCACGGCTGGGTGTGTGGCTGTCCTGCTGCTCACTTCCAGCTTTCTGTCTTCTCCTGCCCTCCTTCTCTGGTGGCCCAGAGCCTGTGTATACCCAAAATACCCCTGAGACAATGCTTGGACAGCAGAGTCATGCAAGATGGGTGTTCTTGGCTATCTGGGTTTCCTCTCTGGTTGTGTTTTCTAATGAGGAAAATAATTTTGTATATCTGTCTGGCCAAACAGGAAGGGTGTTTGCCACAGCACTGAGTTACATGCAAATTGAGTGATGTACTTAAGAGAGAACCCGTCCAGACTTCCCATACAAAATGATTGTTTCTGAGCCACCTATTGTCACTTAGGAGCAGGATCTTTGCATTATGGTGTGTCATTAATTAAAATATCAGCTCAATGCTGAGCAGGAAATAGAAAAACAAAAAAAAAAAAGAAGGCAAATTACACATAAGGCATTATTAGAAAAAGAAATGTTAGGGGTGAAGCTGATGTGATGCAAGTGGGGAATGCAAAATAATTTCAGAATGTAAACTTGATACCACGCTACGGTCCTTGTCATCCTTACTAGTACATTATGGGCAAGTGCTTAATGACTTCCAGTGCCCCAAAGAAATTAGTCATGTGTCGCCAGTGTTGGCTGCTCACAGCATGCTGGTTTTCTCCCCCACCTAATGCTGGTTTTCTCCCGCACCTAACATTCACGCTGCTGTCCTGGCCATGGCTCCTTCCCTGGCACTGCCAGACGCCAGCGCCCAGCATGGGGCAGCCATCCTGCCACCCCCGGGGCCAGGCACAGCCCCGTTCATTACACCACTTCCCATTGCCTGGGCCAGCTGCCTCCTGCAGCGGGATTGGTCCCTGTCTCCAGCACAGCCATCTGATTGGCTGCTGGGAGGGCCACCCGCCCTGTGGCGGCCCAGGCAGCTGGGGTGGGTTGGTTCCGGCTCCAACCGGTTGGGGCTGGTTCCTGACCACTGGTGTGGCAGCTCCACGAGGGTCCTGATGCCAGAGCCCGTGACAGCATCTGGGGACAAGCTGGCGAACACCAACTGGTCACCGCGTCTGCCAGTGGTGTGCCAGCACCTCAAGTGGCGCCTCCTGCCAGAGGAGGTATCCCAGAGCCAGCAGTGACAGTCAAGGGTATAAACAGCAGTTGTTACTACAGTTTGATCTGGAAAAGGGCTGGCAGAGAGAGGTATATGAGTGGTCTGTGAAATCATGACTGCCATGAGGAGGGTGCACATGCCAGTGGTGGGTGATGGAAACTCAGAGGGGAGAGTACGTGATTGCTAAACAAGCAGAAGCCATCCTTGGCTCACAGGGAGGCTGAACCATAAATTGTCAGAGGCCAGAGCAGTCTGTGGACATGTACCATAACAAGGACCAGGTAGCTCTGGTATTACTCTGGGCATCTGCCTTTGGTCACTGTCAGGGACAGGAAAGTGGGTGAGTTGGCCCTTGGTCTGATGTAGTAGAACTGTCTGGTGTTCTTACATAGCTATGATTTACCTCATACGTAGCTGCTTCTGGATGGGAGCTTTGCAGATGTATGGACACCTAGAGCTCAGCCTGGTGTCTGTACCTGGGTGAATGGAGGCATTGGCCATTGATAACAGAGGATACAGCTAAAAAAATGTCTTCGATAGTATTGTTGGCTATCAGCTTTAACACTTTATATGATATTTGATGTTTCCGAAGTCCGCAGTTCTTGGACTTACGAGAGAAGGCAGAAATATCTATTTCCTTGCAGAGGTTTAGGTTACATGAGCTCTTGTGTTTGTAAGCTGTTTGAGAGGTCAAATCCAGCCAAATACTTGTGTGGCTTATCTTGTATTAAATATTGCAGCAGTCATCTTATCTATCTGAGGAAGGTGAAGAGTTCAGTGACCCTGAGACTTGAATCTGTGATGCCAGGGAGTCAGGGAATTTTTCAAACTTGCTGGATTATGCTTATCTTTTTAGAGTCAGAGTGTTGTTTGGTTTTTTGTTTTGTTTTGTTTTTTCGGGGGTGGTATTGTTTGAGTTTTTTGTTGTTGTTGTTTTTGTTTTTAAGGTGGTGTTAAAGATTCCTATACAGTTAAAAAGATAGAGTTAAAAAATATGACTCCGTATTAATTTGTAAGCCCTGCTTCTGCTCTGATCCTCCAAAGCACCAAATACCTCAAGTAAAAGGGGTTTTAGCTTCTGTTGGCTTCAGTGGCAATTCTTGTACTATATGCTCAGTTGGAAATCAGAAGAGAGGAAGTTTGTACAGGATTCAGAAATGTCTTTGTGGTTCACTCATGGCAACACTCACAACCTTATCATAAGGTCATTATTTTTAAGGGCTTCCACAACTCTGAGCACCCGTAGCTGTGGTAATATGAGGATATTTGCTATCATTGTACAAACAAAATTGTCTAACCTTTGTGACTGAGAAAAATTTTAAAACATTGAATGCATTTATCTTAACACCAGCAGATATGCCAGGCAACTGAAGTATGGCAGGGATCTGAAGTACAGCAATTCTTAAAACAAGCTCATGGTATTTTTAATGCGTTTAGAGCTAGCAATCCTGGGATTTTCAGGCCTATTTCCTGTTCCCCCATTGTGCCTATTGTAAGTTTGGGACAACAAAATTCCTACATCTGTTTGCAGGTAGGACTAAGATAATTCTCTAAGAAGTTCTGAGACTGAGAGTGCTTGTCTTGATGCAGTTAGCTTCTAGTGGGTAGGCTGCTGGTTCACTACTGACTCTCTTAGAGGTGATACTAATGCCTGCTGTGAGAGGGCTTTTGTTGATTGAACAAGCCTTGCTGTGTGTTACAATATGCTGGTATGTTCTCTGCCTCTTCTAATATATTCAAAATAATTTCACAAGCTGTTCCTGTAAACAGTGGAATCACATTAATACAAGAAGCAGCACCTTCCCTGCGAGCCCTGAGCTGCTATCTCATCCAGGCTCTTCATACACTTAAATGATTAGCACTATTTTTGTTCAAAGTTCTTGGCCATTATTTTTGGACAGAAGCACTCCAGTTCCTTAAAACTCTTTCTGAGCAGCTCTTCTAAATAGCACTGATACACACAAAATGCTTTTCTGATTGCCTGCTTGGATTATGTAATCTCTTATCTGAAAAATGTAATTTATTATCAATATCTGAAGTAGACTGCTGCAGCTTCCCCAGTATATTAATAGCAGGATCCATTATTTTCTAAAGAAGAATCTCCTGGGCCTTTCTTGTGATATAAGCATTACTTCTAACTGGGTAGCTGGCTGGAAAGGATGATAGTGTCCCCTGCTATTATAAATCTAGTGAGCTCACCTTTAAATGTCTGTCTTTATTCTCCCCTTTGGGCATTGTTCCAGTCACTTCTTGGCCTTTTTATTTTAAAGAAAAATCCTGTCTGTATGGTTGAAGGAGGAAGTATACTTGCCCTCAGATTCAATTAATGTGTGCTTGTTCTATATATTTTGGAACCAGACTGCCATTGCGCAGGAGAGAGAAAAAAAAAACAATCTTCAATGAAAAACTAAATTAGTAGCCCGCATGCATCAAACATGAATAAAAGCCTGTGCTAGAGGCTACAGTAGATCTAAATATGCGTGCTCCGATTCACATAGATGGCCAAACTCTTTCAAATAGAAACATAATATGACCTTTGAAGTAATTAATGCCATGATTATGGGGAGGGAAGACACCACAGTTCAGGCTGCAGCCCGACTGCTTTCCATTAATAGAAAACTCTATTGTCTCCTCCTCCAACACACTTACTTATCTCAGTTTTAAAAATTATGTTGGCTACAAAATTTCTCTTGTCTGCACTGAAGGCATAGCAGATTGTTTCTGCAAAATTTAGTAAAGTTAGTGTTTTTCAAGTTATCTGATTCTATGTTTTTTTTTTTTCTCTGTTACTTGAAATGGGTAGTTCACTTCTTCAGTCTTGCCATATAAATCTCTTCACAGAATCACAGAATGTTGGGGATTGGAAGGGACCTTGAAAGATCATCCAGTCCAAACCCCCTGCCGGAGCAGGAACACCTAGATGAGGATACACAGGAATGTGTCCAGGCGGGTTTTGAATGTCTTCAGAGTAGGAGACTCCACAACGCCCCTGGGCAGCCTGTTCCAGTGCTCTGTTACCCTTACTGAGAAGAAGATTCTTCTCATATTTAAGTGGAATCTCCTGTGTTCCAGTTTGTACCCATTACCTTTTGTCCTGTTGTTGGTTGTCACCGAGAAGAGCCTGGCTCCATCCTCATGACACTCACCCTTTATATATTTATAAACATTAATGAGATTACCCCTCAGTCTCCTCCAAGCTAAAGAGCCCCAGCTCCCTCAGCCTTTCCTTATAAGGGAGATGCTCCACTCCCTTAATCATCTTCGTTGCCCTACGCTGGACTCTCTCCAACAGTTCCCAGTCCTTCTTGAGCTGAGGGGCCCAGAACTGGACACAATATTCCAGGTGTGGTCTCACCAGGGCAGAGTAGAGGAGAAGGAGAACCCCTCTCGATCTACTAACCACCCCCCTTCTAATACACCCTGGGATGCCATTGGCCTTCCTGGCCACAAGGGCACAGTGCTGGCTCATGGTCATCCTGCTGTCCACCAGGACCCCCAGGTCCCTTTCCCCTATACTGCTCTCTAATAGGTCATTCCCCAACTTATACTGGAAGCTGCGGTTGTTCCTACCCAGACGCAATACCCTACACTTTTCCTTGTTATATTTCATTAAAATTTTCCCTGCCCAACTCTCCAACCTGTCCAGGTCTCGCTGGATGGCAGCACAGCCTTCTGGCATGTCAGCCACTCTTCCCAGCTTAGTGTCATCAGCAAACTTGCTGATAGTATACTCTATTCCCTTATCCAAGTCATTGATGAATATATTGAATAGTACTGGTCCCAGCACCGACCCTTGAGGCACTCCACTAGATACAGGCCTCCAACCGGACTCTGCCCCATTGACCACGACTCTCTGGCTTCTTTCCTTCAGCCAGTTCACAGTCCACCTCACTACCTGATCATCCAGACCACACTTGCTCAGTTTAGCTGTAAAGATGCTGTGGGAGATTGTGTCAAATGCTTTACTGAAGTCAAGGTAGACTACATCCACCGCTCTGCCATCATCTGTCCACCGTTATGTCTTCATAAAAGGGTATGAGGTTGGTCAAGCACGACTTCCCCTTGGTGAAACCATGTTGACTGCTCCTAATGGCCCTCTTATCCTTGATATGCCTTGAGATGGCACCAAGGATAAGTTGTTCCATCACCTTTCCAGGGATGGAGGTGAGGCTGACCAGTCTATAGTTACCTGGGTCCTTCTTACCCTTTTTGAAGACTGGAGTGACATCTGCTTTCTTCCAGCCCTCAGGGACCTCTCCTGTTTCCCAAGACTTAGCAAAGATGATGGAGAGTGGCCTAGCAATGACTTCAGCCAGCTCCCTCAGCACCTGCTGGTGCTCATCTTCTATGAGATTTTTGAGGAAGACTGGCTTCAGTTAAAGCATATTTACTGTTGTTATTCTAGCTAGTTCCGAGACCGTCTCCCACACTCCAATAACAATAAGTTTTTTTCTGCTGGATATAGCAGGAAGAATACCAGCACATGTTGTTTAGCTGAAATCTAGAAAGATCGTGAGAAGTTTTTGTCACATGATCTGTGGTTAAACTGTGCTACTCATTGCTACAGGATTTGGTGAATCTCACTTTTTAAATATATTATATGTTGAAAATGTAATCAAACATCTAAATGAGAGGAAATCCTATGAGGGACTTTCCAGTATGCAGATAGTAACTCTACTTAAAAAAAATAAATAAAATCCCTGAATCATAGATCACAAGAAATTATAGGACTACACTGAGGATGTGTCACTGCACCTTCTTGTTTACATCCTTAAGCATTGGTTATTGGCTTCTGCAGGAGGAAAGGTACTCGGTGGTATGGACCTTTGATCTGTTCAATATGGCCAGTCCTAGTTATGTTAACAAAAAACTCAATTTGACTTAAAGGAAAAAGCATTCATTTAAGAACTATAGCAACAGCTTTTTAATCAATCACACTAGAAATTCAGTCTTTCTTTTTAGTTTGTTACACAAAGCAGTTCTTTTATGTTCTTCAAATTCTGTGATCCCCTTTGATAATTATAAGGAAAAGGAATAAGGTCGTATTTTCAGCTTCTGGGGTAAAATATATTGTCACTGTTTAATTGCAGGGCGACAATAAACCGTGGCAGATGCTTTGTTAACCCCCTCCCTGTTCCCTCTTCTCAACCCCACCTCACCATTAAGGAAAGGCAATAGGAGGGCAAAGAGAGGCAAAGAGAGAGAGGACTTGCAAGTTGGGAAAAGTTAAAAATGTTTTACTAATGCTACTAATAAAATAGAGAAAATAATACAAAATATACAAAACCGATCTTGAAAATCCCGGCAGCTCAGCACCGGCAGCTCTGGCAGCAGCAGAGTAGGCACCTGGAAGTCCTGGCTTGGGTTTTGCAGCAAACCAAAACTGGATTAGGTCTGTTACTAGGCCTCAGATCACAGGGATGGCAGGCAGGGTCCTCCCCAAATGCTGGCCATAGTTGAAGAGAGCGAGACCCTCGTGATCTACCACCTTTATATGATGTATGACGTGGATGGAGTGGAATACTTAGCTGGTCAGTTTTAGTCACTTGGTCAGTTTGCTCCTCCTTGCAAATACGCGATGTGCATCCTTATCAGCAACCTTGCATTCCCTTGCTATGTCTACCAAAACATGTATCCAACTTCAGAAAAGTGCAGTTACTAAGAAGAACTTAGCTGAAAGGAAAAATTCTCTAAAAGAGAAACTGGTCTTGTTTTTAACAAAACCAGGACATATATAAAAAATTTGATCTGGAACTTTTGCATTATTTCAGGGAATACTTCGTCAGATTAAGAGCCTGAAGATTGCTGGTTTACTTTTTTCCCTAAGTACTTCCTATTTCTTTGTATTCCTCAAAGTTATACCACTACAGATTGAAATGTAAGACATCCATAAGGACAAGGGTAGTGATTTTTTTTTTTAATATTTATTTTTTCTAGTAAGTGTTTCTTCATTTATGTGAAACCAGTGAAAAAAGGTAGGTTTTATTACTGAGGGTTTGAGTTCCGTTGATCCCTTAAAACAAAACACCCCCCCTGTTCCCCCATCCCAAAAACCACCCATAACTTTGAAAACTGAAGGAGACTTCTGGGATATGATCAATGGCTGTTTTCTTCCAAAATGTCCCTGAGGTACAGGGCCAGGCCCAGGACTCATGTCTCAGCTCTTCCACTGAAATTCTCCATCCTCTGTAGACCTTATGAGAACTTTGTTCTTACGATTTCCAAGAGGTCAAACCCATTCCATTATCCCCATTTTCCAGTGAGGTAACTGAACATCTTGCCAAAGGTTGCTGGAGAAGCCTACTGCAATGCCAGGAATAGAAAACTAGTATCATAGATTATGCCTACATCCTCTATAGTACCTCATTTGTAAACAGTCCCTACCTCCCCACTTAGGACAGCTATAAAATCAAGCTAATAATGTTTATACTTAGTTTTGGAAGCAGCTTTGAGATTTAGAAATAAATGCTTACTCTGCGAATGTGAAGATTTATTTTTCACATGGAGTAACTGCAACTGAGTAAAAATGGGAAGACAATCAAAAACATTTAGAGCACTTAAGGTCACAAATGACTGTCAGTGACACTTGTTTTCCTAATTTTTTAGATACTTTCGTATATCCTCTAGAGAGGCTAATCTACATGCGAGAAAAAGCTTTGGCATTAAGTTACCTAACTTTTTGATGCCTGGCCTCTGATGTGTAGTTCAAAACCTTGAGTTAGGCAAAGCATTTCTGGCTGTGTGACTACTGGATGCCTTCTGCCAATGAGCGAGCAATGAAGCTGCATCAGAACACTGAGCTGGGAGGCAAGGGCCTTCTGCTAGATGGAAACGATTTTTTCAAAGGAGCAAAGTCTCTACTCTTACATAGATTTCAATGGGATTTAACGATGCTTCTTGTTTCAGGCAGCTGCTTCTTCATTTAGGGGAGATTTATCCCAAATTCCTCAGATACAAGAAAGTTGAGATCCTTGAAAAACCCCATTTTATAATAAACCCTGTATAATAGATACTGACTCTGTCCTTTAAAAAAAAAAAAAAAAGAGAGAGAGAAAAGAATTTATTACCTGAGTTTAAGACTACTTTCCTTCACTTTTCTTGAAAGTGTGCAAAGCATAACCTGCACATCTTCAAGCCCTGATAGGGCAGAGATGGATGAGAAGGATGTTCCTCAGCCAGCGAACTGACCACAGAAAGAGAGAAGTATTATATGATGCCCTATGACTTGGGCAGCCTGTGCTGTCCTGACTTCAGGCTGTTCTACAAAAGAGGTGTAGGGAGAGAGAGTCAGGATTCAGAAGAAGCCAAGGGACTGGAACTCAGCAGCCTGGGACCACACCTGCTTTAAAAGGCAGCCTCTGAGTAGGAACAGACTCAGCTGGACACAAAATCAAACTGTAGTTAAAATCCATGATCTTACAGAAGTTTTTTAAGCCCAATATAATAGTGAGGTCCAATAGCTGGCTCTGAGACTGTGATGCTTCATTACAGGGATCCAGTCTCTGAACGCTGGGAGCAAAGCACTGGCTTACAGAATGGTTAATCCATCTTCCCTCTCTATCTCTGTTGCCTGTAGTTCTGCTCATTTGAACTGTCATGTCCTTTCTCCATTATGTAATAGCCTAGAGGTCACACATGTTCCTCTGCTTTGAATAATACATCTATATGAAGGCTTAGTATCTCTGTTTGAAAATTTATTTCGTTCATTTTAATATTTTATCAATTTTGTCCTAAATGGATGACCTTAACTGGTTGCAGTTCATTTCATTTCTTCTCTGCTTAAATATTTTAAAGGTTCCAAAGTACAAACATCATTCATGCAGTGTGTAACAAAAATTCTCAGTTTGAGCTTTGGATTATTTAATTGTAATTGCCAAGCTATTATTAAAACTGATTTTTTTTTTCTTTTTGCTGTTTCATCCCCTTCCCCATTTCTAACTTTGTTTGTCACCTCCTTTACTGTGCTTTTGCCAAGAAAGGCTGGACTAGATGATCCTTGTGGTCAGACAGTCAAGAACCAAAACCACCACACAATGGGAATAGGTATTGCATTCGGAAAATACCTTGGTAAAATAATTGATCCAGTACTGAATACAGTAATGGTGTTACATACAAGTAGAGCCTTTTACCGTGTATTTAGAAAAGAAAAAAAAAAAAAAAGGAAAAAAGAAAAAGAACCAAGGTTATATCCTATAAACTGGTACCATCTTGGTGCTGTGGCCAATCTGGTTTTCATTAAGCTGGAAAAGAGTTTTATTTGAATAGTGAATCATCACAACATATACAGGAGTTAACCAATATCTGGCAGCCTTAGCTGTCAAGTGGGTTGTGCTGTTAGAGGTGTCATTTTGGGCAGATAAAGTTCTTTGTAAGACTAGCAATCCTACCCCTTCTCAAGCCTTTTTAGGTCATTAAATTCTGTCTTCATAAATTTCAATATCAGTTCGCTATGGCATTCGCGCTTCCTGTCCTGAGCAGCTTAGTGTCACTACACATGCAGCTTCACACTGACAGTTGCTGAGTTCCTGGTCTTACTGACCCTTCTGATGTATAAAGTGCTTTGGGTTATTCAGAAATGAAAGGCAATAAAAGCTAGTAAGCGCAATTTAATTTCATGATTGTTATTCTGCACTTATACTATGAGAAAGCAAAACTAAAATATGTGCACTTCACACTGTGGCATTTTTATTAAAAATAGGAATAACAACACTGAAGAAATGTGACTCATTTCCTTAAGTGCCTTTAAAATAACTGTAGTTCTGTGTTTGCAAAATATAAAAATCAGTATACAACCCATTTTTTATATTGAAAGGATTTGATTATTTGGGATAGGTCTGTGTTTATGCTGATTTTACCTTTCACATTTTCTGCTATCTTTTGTTCGTCAGTAGTCTTTCACAATTGTGGCTAAACCAGCAGTGTTAGGAAGCTGTGGATCCATGTGTCATTTCTGACATCTCTATGTCATGTTATAGTGTCATAATGGGTGTTCTTGTTTGGTTATGCAGTATACCACATCAGAAAGATATATTAAGTCATTTTCTTTCCCACTAAGCCCTAAATACCATATTGTGGAAAGCACGAGAGAAATGGCACCACCTGTCTTGCACTGGCTGAAGGGTTTTGCTTTACTTTGTGTCATGTCACTGCAAGAGATGTCATTCAGGTCCCTAAAAGCAGGTGTCTCTATGGCTCTCTGTGAGCAAACGGAGACATCTTGTTGTCAAGTGTGGGTCTTGGGATGTGCACAGAGGTGCAAATGAGTTGAAATGAGAGAATGTATAAGCGGGATTTCTCTTGTTTGCTCCCGATCTGGAGATCTCGATTCTTGGACAACAGCCATTTAGTCCCATGAAGTGTTTTTATGGTAATCTTGTTTTCCTCAAAACCATAGAATAGGTCTCCTAAAACCAAAGAAAATGCTTTGAATAGTTCTTTAAAGGACACTTGAAACACTTCCTACATATTTTTTTGCCCTGTAGAAATAGCTCTCCTGGTTTCTGAAAAAGTTACAAGTGTTGCTGCTTGTATCCACAGGGGTTTTCTTATTCAGATGATGTGGCAGGTGAGGCTGTATTGCCTTAACAGGGAGTATGGTTAATGTAATCCTTCAGAAAGTTTTTGCAAACACATCTTCCACATCCCTAATTATATAATTTAAAAGGATAAGCATTGAAAATCCTTCTAAATACATATTTACATCCTAAAGGATCTCCTTACACTGCAGTATTACACTAGATAGAAAGCTTAGAAATTAATTGTTATTAAGACCTGAGACATTACAACAATTATGAACATGTTCTCTTTATTGACTAAATGTCAGTAGTGGTACTTGGAGTTCTGCACCTCATACTTAAATTTGGACAGTTTTAATATACTCATAAACTGTATTTCTGGCTAGTAGACAAGCCAGACAAAACACGGGGAGGGGGAAAATAGAGTAGGATGTACAGGAGACCAGGAACTGAGACATGGGGACAGAAATACTGAGACAGTTCAGTTTGACTCCATTATCTGCTGTTGAGTAGTAGCCAGGTACAGATACCCAAAAAAACCATGAAGGAACTGTGGCATTTCCCCAGAAGTAGATTTCCCTAGGAAATATGTCACTTTGGCCAAAGTGAAAATGCACTGCTGCTCTTTACCTCAACAGGGTAAACAGGCTCATGAATAGCTGTGTTTTTATGTGACTACACCTGCACTTTCAACTCTCTGGATAAAGTCCTGAATTTTGGCAGCTAAAGGTTGTGAATTCAAATCCCAGTTTCCACTTGCCTGTATACATTTGGCTGAAAACAATGCTGTCTGTATGTATACAGCCATGGATCATTGCAGCAGCACAAGTCCATTAGCCTTTGTGACACACTGTTGTCCTGTGAAATAATGTTATGAATACTTCAGGGGCTGTTGTCAGGAGGACAGCGCTAAGAACTACAGGACACAAAGGGTAAGGCTAGCAAAATAACCACCTTTGCCACTTTGTTTCCAGACACTTCTGTGTTTACAGACACCTGAACTCTGTTTCGTTGGTCCCTCTTGGGAAGTACAAAGGATAACAATTAACCTTTACTTATTACAAACCACAGAAAGCAATAGGAAAGTCTCCAAGGTGGCATGCCTCATTTGAGATTTCCACTGGTGTCTGCGACGGTAGATGTGTCCTGGAAGTCAAGAGAGGTGGAACTGAGCCTGCTAATTACAATGTGTTTTTATAGGCTGCATTTTGCTTTTAAACGAAATGATACACAATAGTCTTCAGCTTTGACCTGCAATGTAGGAATCAGACCAGTACAAGATAAAACTCCAGCCGTTCATCAGTAGTTCCATTTCGCTGGAAGCTCTTCTATGAAATAACACAAGACTGCAGGTGCTTGTTCTCTTTTACCACCAAAATGTTGCTTGTTTTAGTTTTCTATTTACAGACCTTCCAGAAAGGCTGAATTAATCTCTCTTAAGAAATACTAAAATTTTGTAACTTTTTTTTTCTTTTTCTTGAATGGCCAGCTGCACATTAAACAGACCTGTTTGTTTTCTGTTTATTTGTGGGGTTTTTTGCCTTGCCCTTTTTAGAAAGGAAAAGGGGTGCATGAGGAAATTTTTTTTTTCTTTTTAATACAACTTGAAAAAAATAACAGGTTGTTAGCTTCTTGTTTTAAGTTTCCCTCTAATGAAAGCATGAGGTTTTTGGTTTTGTTTTGTTTTGTTTTTACTTCATTGCTCTGTGGTGTGGTGGGTTTTTGTTTGTTTGGGGCTTTTTTTGTTTGTTTGTGCATTTTTTGGGTGGTGTTTGGTTGGGTTTTTGTTTTGTTTTAGCTTTTTCCCCCACTGGAGAAGTATGAAAAGGCTGCTTCTCTGAATAAAAACAAGTGTAAGTGAAAGAAAGTATGACTTTTTCTTCAGTTATCCCTCCTACCCAGTTTTGAAATCCAAAAGAAAGTTTTCATTTTACAGAAATTTTACAGGAAATTATAGTGATTTTTCTTCCACTCTATCCACTGTGCTTTCCTTCCCTTTTCACTGTTTTTCACTGAGGACTCTATGTGACATTGCACATTGTTCGGAGGTAAAATTAATGGAGAGATGAAGTGTTAGACATGTGGGAGGCTTAACAGGGGGCAAGACATGAGAGCAGAGAGAGGAAAAAAAATCATTGAGAGAGAAGAGCTAAAGATATAATTGTTTTGTTACTGTTTGACATGTCTTGGAAAGAAATTGAGACAAAAAATATAGGACAAACTTAAATAAAAATTTATGGTAAATAATAATAATAAAAAAGATATTTTTGACAAGTAGACACTCAGTAGTGTAAAAACTATGCATTTTCCTTCCAGGAAGCTACGAAATGGCCATCAGGTACTGGCCAGTCCCATGCCAGCTGTACCCAGTTCCTTGAGCATCTAATGCAAGTCAAATATGAGACTGGGTTGGAACTGGGGAGCCCAACATTTGAATTAATTCACTGGCTGTTTGTATAGGGACCCTGTCAACGATCCCCTGCAGGGTCAGGGCCTTTCAGACCACTTGTGAGTGCCAAGCTCTCGGCTACAGCTCTTGCTGTCTCCCTCTGCAGCGGTAGTTCTGGTCCTGCCAGGTCTCACTGCAGGTCTGTTTGCTTCTCTCTCCTCCCCAGGATTTAGGCACCTCCAGCTTCACAGCTTTGGCCTGGCTATAGCTTACTGCCTTAACTTGCGTATTCCTTGACCAGCTTCCTTTCTTGACATTGCCCAAGCAGATGGCGATGTCTCATCCTGGCCCACAATTCCCAACACCTTGAGATTCACTTATTTTCAAAGGGAAGTATTACTTCTACCTCCTCAGCTTTTAATGTTTTACTTCAACCATAAGTCTTGTATGCTGCACACATGCCACAGTCTATAAATTAAAAACAAGGTATTGTCATTAAAAGCCTGGTATTGTACAAGTTTTGATAATGAATTATATACAGAGACAAGAAAAGTAATTATTCTATTTGACAGAGTCCTGTGCAAGCCTCATTTGCAAGGTTTAGTTCACTTGTGGGCACCAGGTTTGAAAATTACCTCAGTATGTTGGAAAGAGTTCAGTTGACAGCAAGAAAAATACAGAAAGTTGAAAAATGAAGCCTGTGAAGAAAGGCTAAGAAATTTTTGCATGGTCTGGCTAGGAAAAACAAAGCTGAAGGGAAACATAGTGATTTTTAAAATAACTAAAAAGGGTTGTTATAAGGAAAAGAGGGCTCAGTCTCACCAGTGAAGAAGAACAAGACAAGTTCAGTCTAAACTGTGGATTTAGATGAAATGTAGCTGATGTGTTAAGGCTATCTCTGTCTGAGGTTTGTGCCAGAGAAAACTGGGTAGGAAGCTGGATGTTGGGTGAGGACTTTGTGGTGGCAGACAGTCACCTTCTGTCTTTCAAATCAAGTTGATGGAGGGCACCAGGTAGGAGAAAAGGAACACTCATGCCTTGCAGTTTTTGGGCTGGTACCCTGGAGTTGTCCCTAGCCAGCAAAATCTAATTACCTAGTTTTCCTTCTTCTGAACCCACAGGAGAGGGAGGCAGTTTTCACCAGAGCTAGCAGGTACAGTTTGACTCTGGCCCTACTTCATTTGTGTAGAACTAGAAGAGGTTGTCAAGGGAGTATAGAAATGGCTGTCTTAAGTATAGCTTGTCTCTAGTAAGAGGAGTTTAGAAGTAATGAAAGCAACTGTGCTCCCTGCAGAAGAATGAAAGTAACCTGCTAACAATCCTGTGTCACATTATTGATTCTGTTCTTATTTTTTCAGTGCTTTGGAGCTGCTATGGTCTGTTGCTTCATTAAGTTACATTTACAGATTGTCCCTAAACACTGGCTTTTACATAGTCTGCATTTTAACACTCTTTAAGTGCATATCGATAAGTTCTGTCCTCTGTGCAAACCACAATCAAAGAAATCCCATTTCTGCAGTGGCTAATGAGGTAGCAGAGTGGTAAAATAAACAGAAGAAGGAATAGCACAGTGTCAGGAAGCTCAACCAAAGAAATGTCACCTTCAGAGAAGCAGCAACTGAGAAATGACCTTTCACTTTATTACAGTGTGCCAAATTTGGCTGGATTTAGACAAGAACCTACAATTACTGAATATTTAAAAGTGTATACTCTTATTCATGAGGAAGCTGAATAGAGTTGGGGGGCCTTATTTCATAGAAGCATATTTTATGAAAGATGTGTTTGACATACTGACAAGTGCCATGACTGAAATTACAGCTGAATTATGCAATTAGATTTTATTAACTATACATATTATTAAGGATTTTTCATTATAGAGGAAAGGATGTCAGGGTCTTGGTGATTGTACTGACCTCTTGTGCCACTGGGAAAGATGTAGAGAGGCTTCCAAAAGAGCAATATAGTTCCTATTTAATCTTTAAATAAGAAAAAAACATCAAGAAACCATTGTTGCTTTTTTATTTCTCTCGAGTCTTCACCAAAGAGGCATGTTATTTTAATATGTATTGCCTTAAATGTATACATGTTAGTAAAATAGAAATCACTGAAACATTACATACTTTAGAATGAACTATGCACTGTATTTATAGCAGAACTCATGAAGTGTAGTAGTATGTGCATGTATATGAATCCTCCAAATTATGTAACTAATCTCTGGAGGTTTCTCACTTCAATTCACTTCATTTCTGATGCAAAAATAAAAAAGAGAAAATAAAACCTTCCAACATATTACTTAAGATCTCTGTAAAGGTGTCGTATCCACACAGATGTTCACTTGTCATGCCAAATAAAGCGGGGGGGGGTGGTGTGTGTGTGAAAGTAGAAGGAAAAAAAAGGTGGCAATTCATATTTATAATGTAGTTTTAGTTTTAAATTAAATTAATAATTAAAGACAAGTAAATGAAAGTGAGTATGCAGAAAACAGTTGGCTCAAGACAGATAAAAACAACCCAAACAAACAAGATGGTATAATTACAGGATTTTCCTCTTTTCCTTTCTCCTTCTTGAAGGCCACTAGTTATGTTGCAACTTTGGCAAAAAGCCTAATTGTTCCTTAACATTTTTACTTCCCTTCCAAAATGGGAGTGACCCTTTCATGGCAGGTGCAGCCCAGTCCTTCAGAAGGCAGAGTACTCAACAGCAACCATAGCAGAACTGGTCCTTTATCACCAGCATGGCCTGGCTTGTTTCAGTACATGGAGCAGCACAACCTCACCCTTCTTCAGCTTCCACTTCTGTAACGTGACGAAAGCTGTGTTAAAAGCATGTTCAATTAGATTCTGGAATTAAGCCTTCAGGATTTAGAAAGTGCCAGTACCAGTGCTGAAATACAACCTTATCTCAGTCCCTTGAGCCTTATGATAATCTTCAATTATATGATTGTTATTTTTTGCAGTGGGATGCAGCAAAGGAATATCGATATTTCAGCAGACACTGGTGTAAACTAAAGTTCAACTCTGGGTGGTGGTCAGCAGCACACCAAAGTGCACACAGGTACTCTTGCCTACCTTTGACAAACTTCAGCCCCTGTTTGTCTCACCCTCTGTGAGTTGTCCCTGTCTCAATCCTGTCGCTTTTCCATTCATGGCCTTTTGTCCTGTGTTCTAATTAGGCACATTTCTCTCCTTTACTGCATGGATTCCTATAAATCACCAATGTGACCAGGAGTTTGTTTCCACTCCAGGTGTCCAGGCAAGCTGAGAATGGCCATTATAAAGAATGTCCTTTTGAGCTGCTATTGGTGTTGGGGCTGCACTGCGATCATGTGCTCTGTAGTGAGTTGTCTGGTCAGTCCTCTAAGTTCAAGCATGCAATGAGGTTGGAATTTTCTGAGGTTTTATGCATTTAACAGTTCTCTTCTGCAAATAGTGATTTTCTGTTCCAGAGCTTGGGTATACAGAACATTTCCAAACAAAATTCTCAAACATACACTATAATACATGTTTTGCAAGTCTTACTCTGAGAAAGAGCCAAACAAGGCAGTCATCTGACAAGGAAAATTTCAGCTCAGTCAGTCACTTATCATTTGGTCAAGTTGTAAGAAGCTGAATATAAAATAATAGAACAGAAAGCAATGAAAAGATGCCATTCTGGATTTGGTCTTAAAAACACACAACACTTCATTCAAGAAATAATAGTGGGATTGCTGCTCTGTAGTAGCATCCACAATATGATAAAATTATAGCAAGAGAGAGCAAGCTAAATAAGTTCAGTACGCAGGCTTTCAGTTTAAGGACAGAGAACTACATAAAAATGAGGCACATTCTCAAAAGAAACAAAACCAAACCAAACAAAAAAACCAAACAAAACCAAAAAACCAAAACAAACAAACCAACCCCCAAAACAACAAACAAACCAACAAACAAAACCCCCAAAACAGAACAACACCGCCTTATAAGCAGCAGTCTGAAAAGCAAGGAACCCTAAAGGCTGTTAAAAGCTACCGTGTCAGAAGCCTAGGTAAAAATTATGTCATAATTCAAAAGCAAACAAAGCAGTCCAAAAATCCTCTGCATAGCTTAGTGTGAAAATTACATAGTCCACCAAAAGAAAAAGGAAGGCTTTTAAGAAATAGAAGTCTTGGTCAAATGAGAACAAGAAAGCCCATAAAAATTGCAGGTCAATTTCAAACAAGAGACTAAGAAAGCTAAAAAGAACTTGAAGAGAACCTTGCAAAGAATGCTGAAGCTGATAGTAGAGAATTCTGTAAAACCAGAAACAGGAAGCCAGCTGAGGATTAGTGGCACCACACAATGGCCAAGGTGTAGAAGGAGCTGCAGCAGATGAAAGAAGCTCAATGAACTCTTGCAGTTGTTTTTTTTATGGCAGAAGCCAATTCCCAACTTTGTAGCAAACTAAGTCAGAAAAAATAGATCAAATTTAAGTAAATATGCATTGGTCCACACAGATAAGTCAGTTGTCTGTAAGTCACCAGGACAGGATGACATCCACTTCAGGATGGAACTCAAATATGGAATTGCAGAACTGCTGGCCATGATGTGTAATATAATAACAAGGAGCCACTGTGCTGGAAGTTGGGTGAATAGCCGTCTACAAAATTGCCAACTTCCATCTACCAAAAGGGCTCCAAGTTGGATCTTGAAAATGACTGACCGGTGAGCCTGTATTTTTAGATTCTTTCTGCAAAGTAAGAGCAAATCTGCATGGAGACTGACCAGGTTATAGCAATGATCATGCTGTAGCAATATTTCTTTTGTAGAGCTGAGTAACTGTACAGTGCACAGCTGACTTTGGGGCTTAAGTTTTAAGGCAATGCTCATCTGTTTAGAAATGCAGAGGGAAGGCTCCAGACATTACATATGATCTCCCCACATGATGCAGCTGTTCAGCTCAGACTTGCAAGGTACTGGGTTGTCATTGTTTGTGAAACTGGGTCACAAACAAAACCAAAATCTTAGACAGTAAGGCTTACATATTGGGAAGTAGTTTTGTAATTTCTGTTTCTCCACAGCCTAATAAGGTTAACTGTGGTTATCCTTCTTTGTGATTCCTAGGTGCTGCTGCACTGAAATAATGAATTCATCTGTTTCCATTCTCTGATAACAATCAAATGCCATATTGTGAAACAGATCTTCAGCTACAATAAACCACCGGAGTTCCATTAAAGACAATTTCATTTACAGGCAGTGAGAGTTTGGTGCTGCATTTTGTACATGAGATATAAATGAACTTGATTTATTAAAAGAAAGAAAGAAGGAAGGAAAGAAGGAAGGAAAGAAGGAAGGAAAGAAGGAAGGAAAGAAAGAAGGAAAGAAAGAAGGAAAGAAGGAAAGAAGGAAAGAAGGAAAGAAGGAAAGAAGGAAAGAAGGAAAGAAGGAAAGAAGGAAAGAAGGAAAGAAGGAAAGAAAGAAAGAAAGAGAAAAGAACTGTATCTTTTGCTATCTAATAGTTATGCAAGTATTTCTGATAAAATAATAGAAGATTGCTGGAGAGCATTTAATGAAGAGAAGAATTAGATAATAATTTGACACTAAAGCTGAATTATATGAGGATATGCCACACATTATTTTATATAACCCATTTTCCCCTGACTAAAGCATGTAGGCCTACTTGTGACACTACTGACATATAGTCCCGTCACATATCAGTCCTATTCGGAGAGAAAGGAAGAGTTAGGCTCTTTTTTCATCTTCATACCATTGTCTTATCACTTTATAATTTTGTAATTAGAACTTTTTAAGAGAAACAATACCACATGGTTAGAATAAACCTTTCTAAAATTTCATGATCCTGATTCTCATCTGCTTCAGCCCTTCTGTAGTCATTACTGACCTTGCAAAATTTTATGATGTTAATCTGGTAAAACATACCTTATTTGTTTAAGTGTTAGTGATTGTAAAATCAGGTCCAGTGAACACAGTTGCTTCTGTTATTCATTGGAAAGTGTGTGTGTGTGCATGTGCATGTGCATGCCTATGACTGACACAGTAAAACTTTTGAATACTGAAGTCAACATTGTAAATTGCTTTTTCCTCCTATCCTTGCCACTCCAACTCTTATCTGTTTCCTTTCTTTCCACTACTTTTATTTTCATTCTCTATGCTTATTTTTCTCTTCTTTTTTTTTTACTCCATAGCTATACTGTTCTTACCCCTTAACGTTCCAGTTGTTCAGAGGAATTTTGAAAATGACCAACATACTCACGGTTACATCTCAAATCAATTTTATTTAGGACTCGACTATGATCACCATTGAATCTGAACACTCCCTTGTGTCATGAGGTCTAAGGAACACAGCACAACTCTGCATGACTAAAGGTATTGTAATCTGGACTTTTGTGTTTAAACAATCCTGTTAAAGATTTTTTTCAGATTAATTAATTTATCATTTGAATTGTAATTTGTATGAGAAAATTTATGGACTGAAAATAGGTGAAACATGAAGGATGATTGCTTCAGAGGACTAATTATTCACAGCCCTTACCTTTGTTTTATACATCAGCACGCACATTTTGTAATTAAGTATGTGAAATTCCTTTGAAATAACGTGGGCCAGAGAGTATATCCCTGAGCTGCCTGCCCAGATACACATCCTGGTAAGTGAGATAACCTGGGAGTTCTGGAATCCACAGAGTTTTTTTGGACGTGCTACTGATCGGACTGCTATTATATAGCTTTCTGAACCATTTTTCAGAGTACGTATTCTTTTATTGGACTCTACCTCAGAAAGCACCTTGGTTTACACAAGCTTGAATACATTTCATTGGCCATGGGAAGCCTTGAGGCAGGCTCATACACAGAGGTTAGAATGTGGCTCTCTAGCATTTTAAGTAGAGTCCCTGTGCTTGCTGGCACAATTCCTGCTCTCAGAAGCAGTGAGTCAGCAACAGCCTCAAAGGCCAAAAAATAGCAAAGGCCAATATTCGTGGATTTCCCTGGCCTCGGCCTGTTTGTCTAGCTGAGTGCTATTCCTTGGGCAAACTCTTCAAGGCCATGTCATCACCAGCCTCTGTGAACTGTTCGCATAGCCTCATTGCTCCAGAGCAGGATAGGCATCTTGAGGCTTTCAACACAGTGAGGTTTTTGATGTGGCATTTGGAGGGCTGAGGAGATCAAACATTCTGAGAAAAGACCATGAGACAGTCTGATAGGCTGTGTTTTTGAATTATATCTTTTCCTCAACCACAGTGATTTTTTTCTAAGCCATATGATCCTCAAATTATGAATACAAATGGGAATACAATTAATCGTGGTGCCATATCTTTATAGGGAGCATCACATTTTTTGTGCCAGGAAGGCATACCTTTTATTCTATTAAGCTGAGAAAAAGTCTTCTCCTGGGCCTCGTCTTCTCTGTATGGTGCCGTCTTTTCAGGAATACATCATCATCAGAGTGCTTTGTCCCAGTGATATATTACACTAATACATCTGTTGCTTTAATGATATATTAGCGTAATACCTTATCAGAGTGATGCATACCAATGATCTATTACTCTAAAGGTGGTGCCATTCAGGAATGAAAGAATTCATGGACATATTCAGTATAATTACACAGATAAAAGCTAACATACATTACACTGAAAGCTGCTTTCATGGAACCAAGAACACCAGTATTATGCTAGCCTGCTCATTGCCATTTTCTAGTGCCATTGCTCTAGATTTGTAATGCTGAGGTTGTTATATCTCTTTTAAACCTTTTAAATATACTAAGAGCAACTACCATTAACCTTGGGTCACTGTGAAGCAGACTATATCCAGTTACATTATTTTTACTATATAGTAGTACAGTACTTACTTACCCGTAACCATATGAAACCAAGTAACATTAACCTCCAGATAGTCTGAAGAACATATCATATCTCATTATAATAATCTGGGCTTCATCCTTTGCTTGACTTTAATTATTGTCCATTCTCAAACATTTTCGATTACATGACAGTTGAACTTCAGCCTGTCATTAACTGTAGGCCTCTTTAATCTCAACCTTCATTTTCTTTACCATTACATTTCTTTTTCATTACATTAACCAGTGAAAAACAAATAAAATCAGTCTGACTTACATTGTTTTGTGTAGTATGGTAATTAAACATTCCAAAACACCATCCAGAGATTGTGGCAAAACTCAAAATCTACTTTCTATTTTTTAAACTTTTACTGTAAAGAAGACTAAAAAATGTAAACCAGTGATATAAAATCTCAAAGGTTTTTCCCCTCTGCCTTACCTTCCTCACCAATCGGGTGCAACTAAAGAGAAAGAGAATCAGAACCACATTTTGGCTTGTGGTAACTTAACTGAGGTATGAAGTATTATTTAGCTCATTTACATTTCCTCTAAATATGCTTTACACCGAAGTGCGAAGAGTGTTACTTAGTAGAACACTAAGGCCACCAACTTGTTTCAGTTCATCAAAGCACGGAAGTTGTGTAGATACCTCTAGAAGTTTTGCTAAATAATCCAGCATAAAACAATTATTAGCTTACATACTGACACAAATGAGGAAAAAACAGAAAGGCAAATTATTTATAGTATGTAAATACTCTGGGGATTTTTTCCTCTCTACTTTCTCTTCTGTTATCTTCAGTTTCATTGCTAGTGACAGGTATAATTTTAATTTGCAGAGAAGGTTGAAAATGCAGCTTTCAGGAATGTATTTAATCAAGTGGCAAACTCAATTCACAGAAGCTGTAAATGGGGATACAGTACGATGAATGCAGAACTATCCTACTCTTTACGTTCCTAGTCCTCCAAGGTCACTCAGCTGACCTGTGACCTTCCAGTTTGGGAATTGCTCAGCCAGGTTTTTCTCCTGCCCCACAGGGGGATGAAGGAGCAGAAGCTGTGTTTGTAAGAGTCTGATGCAAGAAGTAAACCACTCTCATCAGTACAGCAAGTCTGAGCAGAATAGCTTGTGTGTTATGGAACTGCTAAAGCAGAAGGTGGCGTAACAGGTTGCAGCAGAGAGTGAGGTCTGTGGATGTGCAAATGAGGCAGCAAGAGACAGATCAGTGCAGAACTTCTTGTGGGGTGGCCTTCCAGTCAGAAGGCTCATCACAGCCAAACTAAGGCTTGGCTTGTGAAGTGTCAGGGTCTGGGAAGAGGTTGCTATAGGTAGAGTGTCCCAGTCATCACTCTATGAAACATTTTTCTTGTTGTTTTGTTTTGTGGGTTTGTTTGTTCGTTTTGGTTGTGGTGTTGGTTTTTGGTGTGTGTTTGTTTTTGTTGTTTTTTTGTTTTTCCTTTTATACTACAATCTCATTTATCATCAAGGAATTAATGGATGGGGCTATATTACTGATCTCTTTCAGAGGTGGAAGGAGCATGTAAGTACAACAATGCAGGAAATATGGCTGCAGTGAGAAGGTCCTTCAACAAGAAATAGTGATGGATTTATTCTGATCAAGGAATCTGCAAGTTACCTATTTGCATCTTTGAGGAGGGTAGGGTGAGGGGAAAGGCATTTCTTTATCTGGCCTGAGAAACCCTAAGCCTTAGTGGGACTGACCTCCAGGGCCAGGCTAGTAATCAATATTTTACCTGGAAATATAATTGCTCAAGTCACTCTGCTAGGATATTTGCAACCTTTCCTGCTCTTCTTATCTGAGGAAACTGGTTATTTCACTGAGTATTTGCTAGGATTCATCACCCCTGAAAATCTACTGGATCTGGCAGCTGACATTTCTGTAGTGTTGGTCTCCTGGTTTGCGGTGGGTCTAATATTTTCCTTGTAGAAGTCTGATCTATGACGGAAGCCTTCAAAATCTTTATTAGCAAACACAGTAACTGTTAATTCTGGTAAACTGCAAGTGAGCAAATAGACCTTTGTGTAACTTGCCCGGTATGTTAAGCAATTGGAAAGGACAGATTTAGTATGGGAAGAGAGACTAGTAGGTGGGCTTCTGATACTGTTCCTCTTCATGTGTATGTACTTACTTATGATATGTAATATATGTAATTAGGGTCATAACAGTCTAGCAACATAGCAGGTGTGTTAGTCTTTGCTTAAGAAATAGAGATCTGCATGGAGAAAGTGAATAGAATGAAATGCCTAATAGTCTACAACAGCCTAGGGGACCACAAGCAAAGTGTGTGGTCTTGCCCAGCATGGCTTTAATTCAGTCGCAGGCAGCCCTTGTTTTCTGCTGTAGGAGTGCAGTTTGTGGGGTCTCTGGAAACCCATATGAATGATGAGTGACTTTGGTTTTTTGTTTTTCTGAGTTAATTTTAGCAACATCTGTTGTCCAACCTTGTTCACTGTGTGCTACACAAATGCTTTTGCTAGTGTACTGCAGAAATGGAAGAATGATGGACAAGGTGGGTGGCAATTGCTTACATTTGCTCAAACTGTACTGGCACTGAATGTAAAACAATGCCATGTTACTAGGCTGTGTGAGATTATATGTGATGGTTTAGGACACAGCACTCCTTTTAGTAAAATAGCATTTGTTTTAGTTAAATGAATGATACTGATTTTTAAGAATTTGAGTTTGCCTTTAAACTAGGTTTAGCTACCTACAAATTTGGTGTTTTGGGCTGAACTGGCTTTCAGTTCCCTCCGCAGTCCATGGAAAGAGCAAGGCTTCTCCAGGGAAATTCATCCTGCCTTCCGCAGGATGGGGAACAATTGCCAACCAGTAGTGTTATCTCTCTCTTTGGACAACAGGTAGCATAGAAATCTAGGTTATGTTAAATGACTACATCTCTCTATAGCAGTGAAGACTAACAGAATTTGCATTTACTGTCTAAAACTTGCCAAGGCTGGTATCTTCCATTAATTTCAGAAACAAAACCTGACATTACTGTATGACTGAAACTCTGTGAACAACAAAGTGGTTAGATTACCCGGAATTGGTTTGAGAGAGAACTGTGAGGTGACATGCAGCTTCTGCTAGGTTACCTGTGTTCCTCTGGTACAGGCTGCTATCTGCACAGCATAGGCACCACCAAAAGCTTAGTATATCACCCTGTTTTGCGTTTCTTAAAGCGGGGGGGGTTGGGGAAATAAAATTAAATTAAAAAAAAAAAGCTCCTAAAACAATAAGATTACAAATCTGAACTGGGAAATAGTAAGGCAGAAAGTGAAATCAACAGGAGTTGGAGGAAGGGGTACCAGGGCATCAGAAATAGGTCAGCAACCACTTACTCTGGATCACAAGCAGCTAGCTGAGGTTGCCTGTGTCTTAACACCTGGACTGCAAAATGCAGTGGCTAGGGTGAAGGTATATGATTAATTCTGCTGACTCTGTTATGGGAAAATTGACTTCTGGCAAAAGGATGAAAAGAGCATTTGGGGGCAGTAAAGTGGCTCAGGCATTGGAACAACTTGCTCTGGTGAATGAGAGCTGGAATTATTAGCCTCTACAAGTAAAACCCTGGCTAGGAGCAGATGGGTGAGGATTTTGTCATTGATTGAAGTGGTGATTTCACTATAATTACTAATTATGGCAAATGTGCAACAGTTGTGCTGCTACTTAGAGCTGGACTGTTTGCTTCTGGGAGGTTTTTTGCCATTGATAGAAGCTGGTTCCTTCACTCTCCAAGCTTTTCATGCATGGGAAGTGTGGCTCATAAATCCCTGTGCTCCTTGCTTTTAAAATGTGTGACTTGAAAAGTAGGATTTGGCTGATGAGGATGGATGCACGGAAGACACATTCAAGCAAATGAATGGTGAGTTCTGCGTTACTTTCTTCTTCAGCCCCTCAGGCATTGCTTGCTGACCTAAGTACATTAAATAGCAGCATAAAATATTTGTGGATTACCTCTCAGGTACAGTAGAAAAACCTGATTTTAAATAAATAAATAGGGACTTGTAGCAGAAAAGGCTGTTTCTGTAAAATGCTGGTAAGATGTTGGTACTAATACAGGCTTTCTCATCTCATGTTGACATGTGAGCCATTTCTGTTTATAGATCTTGTGGAGATTTTTTTACAGAATAGCACTCTTCTGTTTCCAGTCTAGCCAGTCTCCAGAGAGCTGTGATAGTCAATGAAAGATACATGAGCCTAGAAAACAAGTTCACAGAACTGGTGGCTTCATCAGGACCATTGAAAAGAAACTTAAAATTTGGGGTCATGCCTATTAAGTCTGAGGAAAAGCTGATTTTCATTTGAAATAAACACTGGGGAGAGTTTGCAGAGGGGTGTTGATATTATCAGAAATCTGTTTTCTCTAGCAGTGTTGACTTAGCTGACCAGCTGAATACCCCAAACCGAGTTATATACTAGTGGCCTCATCCTCTGAAGCAGAACAGGAACATACTTGGTAGGACTTCAACATCAGGATTTGATTCACACTTTTTTTTTTTTTTTTTCCCATAACTCCTGCTTCTGAAAGAAAAAAAAAAATGCTGAGGTATTCCACAAAAGGAGAGGAAAAATAATACTTTGATCAGCTGTACCTGTAAGTCTTGGTCAGTGGATAAGCAGTCTCATTGCCCCCTAAGTGAATATTGGAATGACAGCTGGCATGCATTGTCTTCTAGTCTGACTGGTTTCCTTCTGAAGGGAACTCTGACACATGGAGAGGCAGAGAGACTGGTGACCAGAACTTCTGTAGAGCGAAGATGCAGTCTGAGACAGACTGACAGGAAGGTAGCTGAAGACTAACACCACAATTCTGTTATTTTAGCTCCTCAGCATTTGTCCTAAATCTTTACAGGATGTTTCCATCTAACATCCAGGACAGGTTATTACACTTTCTCTTCTACAGAAACAAACTGAACTATTGAAAATGGTAGTGGGAAAGATACAATTAATTGCCCCACGCTTCTGTCTGCCCAGACCATGCTCAGGGGCTAGTGTTCAATCGTTGTTTAAAAAAAACTGAAGCTCCCCAGCCTTCCTTCCCCTTGCCTACATCTAAAACTGCAATTGGGAAAAAAGCCTCAGTCTGGAAGCACCTAAGCTTAGCTTTCACTGTTAACTTTTCCAGATCAAACTGAGGCCAAACTGTAGTATACAGTTTGACCAGCGATTGTAGTTTACTTGATCTAAATCAAGAATGTGTTCACCATCTTCCATGGATAAAGGCAGTGGTAAGTGATTGGACTGCTCAGAAAATATGTTGGCTACTGTTTTCTTCCAGATCAAAGGAGCTGCAGGAGAAAGAAAGAAGCTAAAAGACAAGTTGATGACACGCAGTCTTTTATCCTGCAGACCACTGACTAGTGAACTCCAAGATAAAGGTGAGCTAAATTCAGTTTTCTTTTAAGAACTGGTTCCAACCTGTAACTTGAACTTACTTTATAATGTATGCCTACATTACCTTATATTTGACTATGTAGAATGGGGAAACTTGTTGAGGAAAATGCATAAACAACTAGTAAGAGCAAAATCTATTTTATACTAGCCCTAGGCAGCTTCTCAGTGTGAGGACTGGTCACAGATCCAGTTCTGAGGCACCTACAGTTATGAGCTATCTAGGGACCTCAGTAGCATAACACAATTCTGGATTCTGTCCCAGAGGTGAGGCTACAAAAAGACCCATTTTTTAAAGCAATTTTTCTGTATTTGTGCGTTGTGTGATGCTTTTTCTCACATTCAAACATGACTGCATCAGCAATGCTATTGCTATAACCAACTTAATAAAATCAAATGAACAAGTAGAAGGTGCAGACCCAAGGAAATCACTCCCTGTTTTCAGTGGTAAAAGTACCAATTTTTTAGATGCTCAGTAAATGATCATCAGAAAGATAATAAAAATGGTAGAACTAAGAAAGGTTAGTGATGGCAACTGAGAATTTGGCTCTTGAATCCCGGATGAGTTGTCACATTCAGACTGACCCCTTTATTTCCGGTATGTGTCCTCCCATTCAGAACTTTAAAAGCTCCCTGCTTTAGGATTGTACGGACTATGGCACACCATCGGGTTACAATGGCATAATGAGGTAGCTGACTGTGTGCTCCTCTCATCTCTGGCACATTTGAAGTAAAACAAAGGTATTTTAGCCTAACACACTGTACTTGCTGTTATAATAGTCTAAGAGGTTGTGCAAGAGCAGTTAGAGAAGCTCAGCTGATGAGCAGCAATTTATTAAACCACAGCAGGATTATCCATAGCCCAGTTTTTGTGTCTAATTCTTTCTCTGATGCTGCTATGGAGTGTGTGCATTTTAGCAGCAGTTGCTGTCTTGGTGGGCAGTAATATTTATAAACACCTTGCGAAGAAAGCTCTGGGATGATAGGAATTGCAGTACCAGAAAAAAATTTGGCAGTTGAATGGTTGACAGCATTAGCATTTACACATTTGACTGGTTTGAGATTAATGGGCAAGATTCATACCCCCTCTGGAGTCTCATTTGCATCTTCTGTGTTAATTCACATATTCCGTGCTAATAATGAGCAGTTCCACAGCTGAACCTGGGTGAAAATGGCCCAAGTGAAAGTAACTGCTTGAGCCCAGTGGCAGATCTTAGATGGCATTGGATTGGGGAAGCTTGGGAGGTGGGAGGGTGTTAAGGGATAGACAACACCTTCGGTTCACAGAGAACCCAGTAGACTATGTGGGGAAACTTCAAAAGTGCACGTGAACATGCTGTGCTACTGTGATGTTTTCTTTAAAACATTGCTACTCATGTTGTTTTAATTAAGCAAAAGGAAAGAGCTGGCTGCTAAACAGAGCATCTTTGAATACATGGTGAGGCACAAATTGAGCCACACAAACAAACTACCAACTGGCTTGGGTTATTTTTAAGATGGCATTGATGAATTCTTCTGTTCCCGCCCTAATTTTTGTGTTAATTTACTCAAAAGCTGACATAACTACCGTTTCCACAAGACAGTAGCTAAAGACCTGCCTGCAATGTTGTAAATATCTAATTTGTAGTGATTCAGCATATTTAAGGGGCAGAAATATTAATGTGATTGTCCAGGAGACTTGGTTTTAATTATGTTTTTTTTGTTTGTTTGTTTTGTGGGTTTGTTTGGTTTTTTGTTTGATGTGTGTAGAGGGGCTTTGTTTGCTTGTGTTCGGTTGGTTTGGTTGGAGGTGGGGGGGTGGTAGGTGTTTGTTTTCAAAAAAAAGGAAATTAGATGTCTCTTTCCTGTGAGTGGAGTGTGGTTCTATCAAAACCACGTTAAGAATCTCTCTGTAAGAGTCAGAGATAAAAACAGAAGCAAGGAGAGCTAAAGTCAGAGCCTGGAATGGCCCCAATAGCTTCTAATATCGCAATATAATGGGCCGTATCCTTAACTCACTTCTATAAATGCTGTCTATTGTGCGTTCTCATGAGATGCTTTATCGCCCCGTTAGACGTCCCCGTTCACACGCGGCTCTGGTGCAGCTCTGCACCGTCAGCAGGGAACACACGGCGCCCGCTTCACGGCAGCTTGTACTCCTGCGGCCGGGCAGCGCCGGCAGTGATGCCCCCGGGCGGCCCGCAGTGATGCCCCCGGGCGGCCCGCAGTGATGCCCCCGGGCGGCCCGCAGTGATGCCCCCGGGCGGCCCGCAGTGATGCCCCCGGGCGGCCCGCAGTGATGCCCCCGGGCGGCCCGCAGGTCCCAGCGGGACCGGCCACTCTCCCTCCGCGGGGCCCCGGGACGAGGGCAGGGGAACGGAGGCCACCAGCGCCCCGCTGCGGCCCGGCGGCCGGCCCGGCCCCGCCGAGCATGCCCAGAGCGCGGCCCGCCGGCCCCCCGCCCCGGGAGGGCGGCGGAGCGGAGAGAAGCGCCCGCCACCGCCCCGCTCTAAAAGGCAGGGGCCCCTCCCCGGGCCGGGCCGCTGCCAGGGGTGCTGTGCCAGAAGGGCTCCCCTAGAATCTCGGGAAAGAGATCCCAAGAGCCAAAGGCGCGCTTTGGAAGAGTCCATGCTGCTATAGGTGCGCTGCCTCTTCTCGCCTAATGCCGGTTTCCTTCTGTTCAAATGCATAGCAAAGGTGTGGTGCGTTTGGAAAGGCAGCTGTGTCTTGGGTTGATTGAATAATGAGTTTGTCCGTGTTTCGTAAGATCTAAAAATCACTTAAATTCGTGCAGGGTTTTTATTCGTGCACCCATAAATAAGTCACCATCTTATCTTCAGTATTCTTAACCTTAGGAAATAAGTACTGGCCTGTAACCTGATCTTTTCTGCATTTCTGACTTTGTCATCCCCTGTATACTGACACAGCCTTTTCCCTCAGCAGACTTTCTCCCTTTTGCAATCAGGATTTTGAATACAGGAGTTAGGATGTTGCCTGTCTTGAAGGACAGGTGAGTAAGGTCTGAAGAGTTGCCTGAGTCTTGGATGTGGTCCAAGAAAGAACCACCTTCACTCTAGCTAGCATAGCTGCCCCACTCTGGAGTCTGAGGAGGTACAGTCCCTTAGAAAAAAAACTCTGAAGGCTAATGCCCTTAAGATTTCTTACACACAGACACCCCACACTGGGTGGCAAAATCACATTACCACCTCTTGTATAAGATGGCTTCAGTATGCCTATAAAAACCCAAGGTTTAGTTGTACAAGGAGCAGCTAAAAAGAATAAGACACTTGATGATGCTGTCTTCAGTGAGGCTTCCCTACTACTGAGATAACAGGGGTCGTTAATGGGACCTGGAGTTGAGCAATTTTTCAAAGAAGCTGAGTTTGAGGAGTATAGGGAGCCCATTTTGAAAGACACTGGACAGGGAAGTCTTGATACTACAGAAAGTTGTTTAAGGCACAGCAATTTGGAGATGGGAAGGAGTTTGGTAAGGGCAGTTGATTTTTAGCAACAATTAATCTAGAAGCTTTGGATTAGACAGGCTGGTAGATCAGAAGAAGAATGTAAAGTTCACCTGTTCATGTAAGTTAGAAGAATGTTCTGGGGCAGGATGAAGGGGAGGGTTGTGTTTCAGTCATAAAGATAAAATGGGAGAAATAAGGGGGAGTAAAGAACTGCATGAGGCAATGGTTCAGAGGTAACCTGGGGAAGATAGAGTGCCCCTAAGTGTAAAAGGTTTATGAGTTAAATATTTTCTGTGTTACATGATGGGGTGACAGTTGCAGTCAGCTGAAGTGTTTGAGCTGTCAGGTGTTAAGACTTTCCTTGCAACCTAAAATGTCATCTTCTTTTCAGCATCTTCAGGGGTTTCTTTTGGGTGCTTTGTGGCTGATGTTTTAATTTGGGTGGTTTTGTGTGTTTTGGAACCTGGAGTATCTTGCTCCAGGTAAATTGTTGGACTTTGTTCTTTTTAATAATGTGTAGGCACTGAGAGCATCAAGCAGGACCTTTGGTAAAAGAGCATGTTTTGTGAAGATCTCCAACATTGTCAGGAATGGAGGATGGCTGTCTTCATATTTTTATATTCTACACTGAAGAGTGTGATGAGCTCTTAACGTTTTTAATAAGTTGATGAAGGCTATGGAAGGGAGGGAAGTAGGTGGAGGTCAAACCTGACCAAACTTCCTTGATTAGCATACCCAGTTAGGCAGCAGAAGTAATTATGTCTGATGCAGTATCACAGCTGTTGAAACTAGAGGGCTGTATGAATCATATAAACCTGATAAGCCCTGAACTCTTCTCCACTGAGCAGATATCCTTTCTTTTTTACATTAGAAGATCAGAAAGATGTTCCACACAGTTTCTTCCTAATCTCAGCTTTGATGCGGTACTTTCTCCAATGCTGTTTTCTCTTGGAAAGCTGCATTTGAGTACATTCTCAGCCCTTTTCCCAATTGTTTTGCTACTCAGCTGATGATTTAAAAGACACTGATATTGCTTTTTTTTCCCCTCCATTTAAATGAAAGCATTCCAGTATTTTTCTCCTGAGTTGACTTGATACAGCTCTTGTAGGGTTTATGAGGCATCCAAAGTGTTTTGTTTCCTGATGACCACTGTTCTTGGCACTTTGGGATAGAGGCCACTTAAGGTAATGGTTATTGAGACTGAGAAGGCTTATTTATTTTCTCATTAGTTGCCATTCAATACATTGGAATGAATAAAACTTCCCAAGGATTTCCAAGAAAGCCCAGCAAAAACATCTTAAATCTCATAGGCCTTACACAAGTCAACTGCCTTGATGGACCTTTTCTCTAATAGTAATGTACTTTTGATATTTTTTTTTTTCCTTTTATCCTCTGCTTGATGACCTTCACAGACTAAGTGGGAGATCTGTGCCTTTTCTGACCAGCCAGGGAATACTTCCTTTCCAGGCTCCTGCCAGCTTCTGCTGATTTGACTCATGCAAAATCCTCCCTATGTAGGAAATACAGAAAAATTACTCTTTCATTTACCTTAAGAACACTTCTGTTTCTCTCTTCCTCACTTTCTTCTTTAATACAGAAATGTAGAGGGTTTTGTGGCACATATACAAAGGGATAAACAGATTCATTCAAATGTTTTCTAGTATATTCTTCCATTTTCAAACCCTCAAGCAACTCATACAGTTGCTTTTTGAGGGGGGGAAGCAGACAGAGGGCCAGCACTCCTGCCCTGCCACTCTTTCATTTGTTTGTTGCTCCAGGTAGGGCGAAAGGTGTAGGAGAGCGTGTTGCATGGGACTGACACTCCCTCAGCAGGCAAGAGCATGCTGCTCTGCCAAGAGCCACCATGACCTCTGTGTGAACACCTTAGGTCTTGGATAATGCTACTGGAATCAATGGGTGTTTTTCGCTGTACAGCAGTATCTGTATGTGTCCCAAAGTCTAAATGAGAATACGAGTAACAAGAAGTCATTATATAGGTACCTCATTAATTTTACTTCCATTAAATAGGAGTCTTTAGGGCAAGCTGTCCACACATATGATGGAATATATGAGTAGACTGTCTGCTTATTGATAAAAGACAATAACTGCACAAAGGAAAATGGGTGCAGGTTAGCAAGAAAAGCAATTAAATCTTGTGGCCACATCACCTACACATCAGGTATGTGTTGATAATAATGGTTTGCTGGGAGTAGCAGCCTTAAGATTCTACATCTAGCTTTGTTATTGAACTACTGTGTGCTGCTGTTGGAGGCAGAGTCTGTGTCTCCAACTGAAAGATGGAGGTAGTGATGCTTTGCAAATGTCTAAGAAACATCTAAGAAAAAAGACAACAAACTTCCAGTGCGTGCATTTTATAGGGCAGTCACTCATCTACCTGCTCCACAGTTATCTTATAGCTTCATTTAATTTGTAAAATCTTCAGGGTAGGAACCATATTGATGGAAGAAGAGTGAGGGGGTAAAACGCTAACCATGATTTTGGAATGATTAGTGAATATTTTCTGCTAGGAAGTAGCTCATAAGTCAGTAAGAATTTTAAAAATAAGTATTTGGATATTAAAGAATTCCAGATATCATAAGGATGTTTTCAGTGAAAAGTCCTAGTAGCTAAAAAAGCAGAGTGGAATTTTAGTATTCTGCAAACTACTCCTGTAAGACCAGACATGGAGACCACAGTTAGTAAATGGTACATGGTCCTGTGAAAATACTGTATCATGGACATTTAAGTTGGGAGGATCATCTAGTCCAACCTCACTGCTCAGAGTCAGTTTGAGTGGATTGTACAGGCAACCTCTCTGGGCAACCTGTGCTAATGTTTGACCATCTTCACAATAAAATAAAATTTAAAAAAAAAAGTTTTCTTATGTTCAGATTGAGTTCTTCAGCTCCAGTCCCTTAATCATCTTTGTGGCCCCGTACTGGACTCACTCCAGTAAGTCTACACCTTTCTTGTACCAGGGAGTCCTGAATGAGAAACAGCACTCCAGATGCAGCCTCACCGGCACTGAATAGAGGTGCAGGATCAAGGGTCACCTTCCTAGGCCTGCTGGCTACGATCTTCATACTGTTGGCCTTCTTGGCTGTGAGGGTGCGTTGCTGACTTGTAGTCAGCTTGTTGTCTACTGGGATCCCAAAGTCCTTCTTGACAAAGCTACTTTCCAGCTGGTAGGCCCCTAGGATGTGCTGGTGTTTGTGGTTATTGTTCCCTAGATGCAGGACTTTGCATTTCCCCTTTTGAACTTCCTGAGATTACTCTCTGCCCACTTCTCCAGCCTGTCAAAGTAGTGCTTCTGAAAGGTAGCACAACTATTTGGTGTATCAGCCACTCTTTCCAGTTTTATATCATCTGCAAACTTGTTGAGGATTCACTCAGCTTTCTCATTGGGGGTGCCTCCCTCAGCTCTTTTGGGTGGAAATGTAAGCATTACCTCTTCCTTCTTTCTGCTCATGAAATCATGTGCTACTTTATGTGTGATTTCTACCCCCATCGCCCCCATTATTAGTCTACTTCTTATGGACAAATAATTTGCATCTTACTGTAAACTACAAACTTGGAAACACTGAGTGTCCTTAGCATTGCTGAAAGTAGGGACTAGAAACAGTATTTCCATCAAACTGGGTCAGCAGGGGTTGAGAAGATTATACTTTATTCCTAGTGTCTCAAAAGACAACCTCTTCCTCTGTGCTGTTTTGTACAATGGGGAAGTGCCAATGCAAGGATATATTCTCTACAGGAGGGTCTGGCCACATGACTTTGTGCTCAGCAGGTAGCAGTGACAGCCCAAACCCTTCTGCCTGCCTGTAGGTGAGGGCTGATTACTGGGGACATGCAGCATGGTGAAGCATAGCTGAATGCCATATGAAATTCATTACACCAGATAAATGAAGTCTGCTAGAAGCTTGATCTCCACATGCTGCTCCTCTTCCTTTCCTTAATGTGAGCTTAACATTAGCACCACCATGTTTTCTTGTCTCCCAGATGCCCTTCTGTTCGATCTTGCCCTTCTCTAAGCTATTAAGATATTGCAAAGAAGGCATAGTTGGCATCAGTACCGCTACAGTCCACTTCTGTGCTTGCCTTCCTCCTGCTGTATTTCTAGTAAGGGGCTGTGTGTAAATGCACAGTCCTAGATGGTAGATGAGCTCCTTGGGATCTTGCCACTTCTCAGAGTCCAGAGCAGTCTCAGTATTACTCTAGTGTTTTAACAGAAAACTAGCAAGTGAGTTGAGAAACCAGAACTGATTTCCCTGAGGAAATTGCCACCTTGCTGGTGCAGCACAGACTCTGCTTTTCAACATATATGTAACAAGGTGTTTAGGAACTTAGACACACTTTCATTTAGCAAACAGCTGTGGCTTGAAATGCTATTGCCTTGCTGCATAACTAAGCTGCAAGGCTTCACACTGAAGCAGATGAGGATGCCAAATACATTCTGTTTTGCCAGTTTGGGGGTGGAATCAGTAAAGCTTCTCCAAGAGGGCAGTAATGTCTTAAACCATGGCAGGTGTTGGCAAATAAGCGTGTGCCTAAACCTTTGATTAACCAGTGGCCAACAAAATGTTGAGTGGAAGCAAAATGACAGAGGGAGTACTCTGGGTCTCACTCTGATTTAACTGAAACTGTTCTTGGGATGGGATAAAGCTATTGATTTGAATGCATGTAATGGAGAATGGAAAGCTGTGCAAAACGATCACGATTAGAGCTGGTATTTATCTTTTTTTGTTTCTACATTTGTAACCCTAATAGCCCAGAGCTAAGTGTTCCAGTCTCTAGTTGACTAAACCCATTCTTTTCATCAGTTCAGAAGTTGTGTAGTATTTTATGTTGTAAAATATTAATTTGTTTTTTCTATATTTAATCTGTACTGGGTGAGATGTTGCTGGTTCAGATTTGGGGGAGAAATTCTGCATTTCAAGCATCTGCAGTCTTAAACCTAATAGTCATAGTCAACTGAATTTTGCAAAATATCCTTACAGAAAAAGGGTGTGAAGAGGTGTTACTAGTGAATTATGAAAGTGAAAATCCAGCTGCATTTATGGTAAAATAAGAATCATGAGAGCTCCTTGGTAAATCTGAAGAAACATTGTGTAGTATTTGAGCAGCAAAAGAAAGATGTGGACACTAATGTTATCACTCCCCAGGCCTACAGACAAAGCATTTCTGGCCTCCAAAGTGTAGGTTTGTTTATCAGCATGGGTTTAAGGCTAGCAGCTTAAAGTATTGTTGGTGGTGTGATGTTTTTGTTTGTTTGGGGCTTTTTCTTTTTTTGTGTTGTGTGGGTTTTTTTTGTTTGTTAATTATGAGCTACATCACCTTTCCTGGGTAGTATGCTATACTAATAGCTGAAAAACATAAACACTGTGGTTCTGAAGAAGTATTAACATGTTGAATTTGCATTGCAGCTAGAAGCATCTTGTGTTTGACAGTACTCTGAGGAAACCAGCTGTAGTTTAGCTGAGAGATGCAGGATATATTGCACTCTGTTTTCTTGATGCCTCTCTGCTCTGAGGCTGCAAGATTGTAGTGGAGTTAATGAGAATCTTGGTCTTGAAGAATGTTCCTGATTCAGTCTACTTGCTGTTCACAAGTGTGGCGTGAGCTGCTGAAGAGCTGGGAGAGCACTGTCAGTGATCGAGAGTTGCAAAAAGAATTCTTGTGTAGGTTGCTGTGATAGTTCACTGTACCACTTTCATTTTCTTTTCATTTTAAGCAGGGGTTAAAAACTTTGGGGAAGGAGAACTTGGTTGTCTTTTACAAAAGCAAAAAACTGACTGTTTAGGATCCGCTGGTTATGCAGCTCCACCTCCCACTTTATCTGTCCCAAGGTAATAATCATCAGATAGTAATGACTTCTGATCTTTGTTTACTGACCTTTGTGAAACTGGTTGGTGGCCTTGCCAGTTGGTAACTTGTCATTATTATTATTACAAATCTGTTACTTAATGTTATTTGTTTATGGAGAACTTGCAACACGGATGGTGGCATCCATGAGCTGTTATCCTGTGGATGTATTCATCCCCTGTGTTTGCCTTTTAAATGCTTTAGACCAAAGAAGTTTGTAATCAGATCTTGTTTGCCAGATTAATTCATAATTATTGCTAAGTGTAGAAACATTGACAGCAATTAAAATAGAAAAGAGGAAGAGTTTAGGCCATGGAGGGTATCCCTCAAAGTGGAGTGGGAGAGAGCATAATTTCAATGAAAAACAGTGTGCCTCATATTGGACATTGAAGATAGAGAAACTATAGACAAATATCTTCTGTGTTCAATATGAAATTAATCTAAAGATAGGAGTACCATTGAAGAGCTCATGGAGCCTGAATAGCTCTCCTCTGATTGCTTGGGGACACACAGCTGACCTGGCTGTCATCTTATTAGGCTGTACTTTAAGCAGAGGTGGCCTAATACCATAGCTTGGTTCGAGGCCCAAGAACTGGTTAAAATGGTTCAATTTTTCCACTCAGTACACTTTTTTAAAGAAATCTGAGCCTGGGAACAGAACTCTTAACAGTTTTGAAGAATAAAGCAAGGATGTCAGCTAATTGTTAGGTTTCTATCTAGTAACATTTTTGAATATTTGTTACATTACATAAAGATAGTTTGGAAGCTAGACATCTGCAAAGGTTTTTAAAATGTTACATCATTTATTACTGTGTAAAACCTTATTTGCTCTATTTGTTTCATTTTTCTTGTGTGTAAGTGAAGAAAATATTTACTTTGTTCAAAAGTAGTTTCTGAGGCTGAACTTAATTCATATGTGTAACTAGGTTTGGTGTTTGGAAGGTGCCATACAATCATTACTTATTAATAGCAGGACCTGCAGAAGCAATGCATTATTTATATTATGTTATCTGTGGAGGACTTGCAACTATTTTCTTATGTTTGGACTAGAAATGTTCAAAAGTATGGTCAGCTTACTTCATTCTTTTTCCTACTATACCACCAAACATATAATGGAAGATTATTTTTTAAATGGCATTATGCCCTTAGTAATCTTCCTTAAACCAATGTATAAAGGAATGCAAAGTTAGGACTGATGTGTCTTTGATTTCAGTGTGATGGCTGGATACTTTGTCTTGACCAGGGCAACATGTGGAGTAATGCAATTAGCCAGGATAGATACGAAGAACAAAGTTGTTCCCATATGGAGTATTTCCAGCCATGGAATTAGAAATTCTTTAAAGCTAGAGTATGTAAAGTTTCTCCCTGATAATTTATTCAACCACTGGGATTTCTTACACTGCAGAACCGGCTTAAGGGTTGGCCCACTAAACTCTTAGGCAAACTGTTGGGATGTCTGTTGAAGCCAAGGTCACCCTCAGAGAGATTTGGTGCAGCTCCATTGCTTGCCAGTCCCCATGGCCCTTTCAAAGAGCTGTGTTCCTGTGATGTGTCTGCTGCAGCCACCTCAGCTCTCCTAAAGGAGGTTTCAAATGATGAAGGGGAAAAAACAAACACAAAAAACTTACCAACACAACAGCATATTGTAAATTAGTGCTGACAATGTCAACATTAATTAATGCCAGAAATGCATGAGGAATAGAGGGTGGAAAGAGTGATGACATGGAATACGGTATTTCCTATATCCCATTCTCCTAGAGCACCTGAAGAAGGGCTGGCACGGCAGTGGTAGATCAGAGCACAGAGCCAGTACATTTGCCCTCTCTGAAATGGCTACCTTGTGGCCTCCTACACAGATGGAGCATTCAGACAGGCAGAAAGCTGCTGCTAGCAAAGCTGGCTGAGTTCAATATAATTGCCATTAGAATGTATTTTAAAAAGGAATTAAGAAGGGTGCATGTCAAAATTGAGGTTTGTGAGCAATAGCAAGGAATGCCTCTGATATTTTTGGTCATTATTACTAATGCTGTACAGACTTCCAAAGCCAGGATAATCTGGAGACCTGAGAGCAAAGACAAGACCTAAATATTCTGAGAGATTTCTGACTTTGGTACTCTTGATCATGAATAAGTGTAAGGTTTGGATTCATCTCCAGCCCTGTCTCTGTCAGTTATACACTTTATTTTTTACTTTTGGATTAAAAACAAGTACATCTCTCCATGAAAATGAAGTATTTTAGCTGTATTGTGAGATGATAAACCAGCTGAAGTCAGAAGAGGTCTGTTTTGTCTCAGTAAAAGTGTACTCTGTACATGTGTGTTTAAACCTCAGAATTGCACATACATGCTAGTGATCCTGAGAATCTCAGTCTTCTAAATTTTGGTTAGTTTTTTGTTTGTTTGTTAGGTTTGTTTTTTTTTTCCCTGTAGAAAAGGTAATTGTGACTGTAAAATCATTGTAATATTATTTGAAACCATCGTAACGTGAGGTCATTAAGAGTATAAGTTAGCTGTTTAAAGGTTTAGGTTGCAAATATTTTTTGTGGTGTTTTTTTTGTTTTCCTAGACAGTTTTTTCTAATAAAGTATTTTGAAGTTAGGATAAAAAAATTGACGTTATAAAATGATGAGTCAGGTTGTCAAAAGTGGAAAAAAATTTCTAACAGGTACCCATGCTACAATACATTTTTAAAAAATTGCAACATCTGACTCATGATTTTGATTATGTATTCTGATAAGTTCAAAGTTTCCTTACACTGAGAGCTATATGAAACAACCATGCTTCAAACAATTTCACTTCAATTGCAGTAACAGGTTTTAGAGTTTAAATCATTAACAACCTCTGTATGAACTTTTATCCAAATGACTGCAAGTCACAAAGAAAGCACTTCTCTTTCATGAAATACCTTTTGTGTTTTAGTGAGACCCAATCCCTTGTTTTATTTTTTCCCCCACCTTCATGTCTGTCTTTGGAGAGAGATGTATGATTTGTGAAGTAATGAATGTATGTATCAGTTAATGAAAACTGCTATCCTGATTTCATAATGCATGCTGGAATTGCTTCAGGATAAAGCTTCATATACCTGCATTATAGCAGGAAAAAGTAAATTTCAGAAACTCAGATTGCTCTGTGCACTGTAGGAGTATCATGTAGCAGTTAAATGAACCATTAGGGGGGACCTAATCTTGATGTCCTTCCCCCTCCCCATATACACAAACTTCTCAAGGAGTTGTGATTTTTCATGCTGCTTGCATTCTTCCCACTTTTTGAAACCTGTACTAGAGATTGTCAGAACCTGGTACAAGAACAGTGTAGCCACATGCTAACTTGCCCACCTCCCTTTCATGTTTATTTTGTACCTTTGACTGGGCATGAAGGGAGCTGTATCTAGTCACCCTCTCCCCCCCATACTGAAGTTGAGTTCAAACAAGCCCCTCCAGCGCCTGTGCAGCAATAGCTGAACACACCTTTGAGGTTAGCTTTGCGCTCGTATGCTTTTTCTTTACTAACACAGGAAGACAAAACGTCTTGATTTTTTTTTTTAAGGTTGTTATTTTCTTTCCCCCCAGAAATGAGGGAATTACAGTGCGAATGGTCGAGACCCACAAATTCACACACACACACCCCCTTCGCTTTTTTTTTTTTTTTTTTTCTTTTTTAAGAACGAATTGGGAGCGGATACGGGTCTGGGGCAGCGCATCCTCTGCCTGAGCCCCGCCGGCGCGCAGCGCCGCGCCGCGCCCGGAGCGCAGCGGGGGCACCTTCCCCTTTGCTCTGCCCGGGCGTGTGTGTGTGTGTGTGCGTGTGCCCGCCCGCCGGGGTGTGTGTGTATGTGTGTGTGTGTGTGTGTCCCTGCCTGCCTCTCGCTGCCTGCCCGCCCGCGGGCGAGCCGTGAGCGCCGCCGCCGCCGCTGCCCTTTGATCCCGGCGTTAGTGTTAGTTAGGGGCCGGGAGACGCGCAAGGCGCAGCCCTCGGCACCGCCGCGCCAGCCCTCGCCCCGCCACGGCACCCGGCGCCCGCTTGCCCGCCGGGAGCACATCCCCGGCCGCTGAGGGATACTGCGACCGGGGACAAGCCAGGTGCACGACCGGGTTGGAGGGGGGGAGAGGAAAAAGAAAGAGAGAGGGGGAGAGGGAGCCCTTCGCGGTGGCTCTGGGAAAACCGGCTTCAGCCCCCTTTCCCCCGGCGAAGAGGGAAAACCCGCCCCGGTTAGCGGCTCCCCCGGGGGGCCCGGCTTTGTGCCTGTCTGTGCCCCCCCCTTCCCGGTCTTATTTGATCTCCCGTTAAACCAAGGAGGAGAATGTGAAAAAAGGGGGAAAATGCCCAGGAGGAAGCAGGAGCAGCCCAAGCGCCTCTCTTCACGTAAGTGCCCCCTCTTTTTGCCATTTTTTCCTTCCTTCTCTCCCCGTCTCCTTCCCCTCTGCAGCCGCCTCCGTCGTTTCGTGCATTAGTTTAGGGTTACAGAGGTGAAACTGACAAAGACACAGCCTGGGTTATTCCTCTTTTAGGTCTGAGCTAAGGCAGCCATGTTGGTGATGAACAGCCTTGTGCCCTTTTAATTTTTCCTCTCTCTCTCCTTTCCCCCCTTCTTTCTTCGTGTCTCTCGCCCTTTCCTCCCTCTCCCTCCCCTCGCCCGTGATTGTGCATTTGTGCTGCGGGGGGGGGGGGGGGGGGGCGGTGTGGGTTTCTCTTTGGGGCCGGAGGGAGGGGGGGGTCTGTTTTATTGGGGTGGGGAGGGGGGCTAGCACCGGAGGGGAGGGCGGCGAGAGGGGAAGCGGCTGCTGGCGTCTTGTGCGGAACCAGCCGAGAGGTCCGTCCCCGGCTAAAGGTTGCGGCGGGGCTGGGCGGCCCGGGAGCGGGGGGAGGCGGGCAGTGGAGGGGGCAGGCGGCGGCGAGGGCACCCCGCACCGACCCCACGGCCACCCTGTAGGGGGCCGGGGCTGCTGCCGGCGGGGGCGGCGGGGAGGCAGACCGTGGCAGGCGAGGTCCCTGCAGAGCAGGGAGAGGCGGCGGCGGCAGGCTCGGGGCTCCTCCTGGCCGCAGTGAAATGAAGGGTCAGGCGAAGCCAGGCGAGACTCGGGCTTCGGCGGCGCTGCCCCAGACGAGAGCAGCAGAGCACAGGGCTAAAGTGCATCCCGATCCTCCCGCCTGCGGGCACCCCGTGCGCACACACACGCACACACACACACACATCCCCTGACACAGCTCACCCTGCTCTGCTCCTTCTGACTCCCTCCCCCCCTCCCTGCCTATTTTTTCCTCTCTTTGCAAAATAGTTAACTTTTCTCCCGCTCTTTCGCCCCCCTCCCGTTGTATTTAAGCGCTCTACAGCTATTGAGAGCGAGACGAAGGGGAAGGGACCTAAAAATACCCTGCCCCTACTTGGCCCCAGGGTTGGTTTAAGGAGAGCGGGGGGTGAATGGAGGGGTCATTTGTCTGTCTCCGGCACATCTGCTCCGAGCGTGCCTGCAGCCCTTCCGCACGGGGCGAGAACTGAACCGCCGGTGCCATAGCCGGGCTCGGTCATCGGGAGTTCACCGGGGCGACCCCGGCCCCTGCCCGGGGGGCGCCGCTGCAGGCGGAGCGCGGTCCGTCCCCCTCTGCTGTACGGGCGAAGGGGCTGGGGCAGCGTTCCTCCCGCACCCTTCCGTACCGGCATACGGGCCGAGGCAGCGAGTGTCGGTGCGGGGGTGGCGGGATGGGGGAAAGGGGGGGCGGAACTTGCAGCCCCGCAAATATTTCTCTGTCCTTTTCCTTTCTGCTGGAGTCAAGGGCTTGACCAGTGGTGTTTTTTTTTTTTTCGGGGGATTTTTTTTTTTTTCTTCCTCCTCCTTTTCTCCTTCCCCTCCTCCCGCCGTTTGCCCCCGCGTAGCCCTTTCGCGGTCCGCCCGCTAGAGGAACCGAGCCGCCAAGCCCCGGCGCTCATTCCCGGCGCAGAGCGCCGGCCGGGGTGGCGGGCACGGCGAAGGCGGCGGGAGCGCGGCGCCCGCCTCTGCAGCGCCCCGGCCCCGGCGCGGCAGGCGGGGGCAGGGGCCAAGCCCGGGCGCGCAGGGCCTTGCGTGGCCGTGGAGGGGCGTTTCGGTGGAGGGGGGCGGCGAGCGCCGCCTCCCTGCTTTGGCAGAAGCCCTGCGGGAGCGGGGAAGCGAAAAGGGGCTCTCGGGGCCGTAGGAGGCGGCAGGGCGGGCGCTGCGGCCGGCCCGGCGGCTGACCTTGCCCTCGCCCCCGCCTCAGTGCGGCTGCCCTCGGCCTGCCGCTCGGGCTGACATCAAACCTGGGCTCCATTTTAGCTCACTCGGGCGTGCCGCTCCCGTGAGCGGAGCGGGGGCTCGGCTTCGGCGCCGGGCTCTCGTCTGCCCCTGCCTCCGGGTTGCGGCGGAGGCTCCCCCCGGGCCCGACCTCCTGACCGCCCGCGCCGGGGGAAGTCACGGCTTTTTCTGGGCCAAGGAACAATTGCCTTCATTGTGCAAATCGAGTTGTGCGTGTGGTGTTTATTTTTTCTTAAATGCACGGCCTAATTTGCAGTTTTTTCGGGTTAATTTTCTAGTTTAATTCACGGGAGTTTTTTTCCTCATGTGTGACACGCACATGCTGTATGTCACACACGAATGCTACTGGTTTTATTTTTTTAATGGGGCTTACATATTTTCTTTTACAACTAGATTACATTAGATTAAAAGCTATTGTTTGGCAGTAATAATAATAATATATTGGATAATTCAGGAAGACTTATGGGAATACTGTTGTAGTTTGCAGTTCTGCAAATTCAGAAAATACCTTGGAATCTGTTGCGTTCGGTGTGCAAATGCCATAAATACTGATTTTTTTTTTTTTTTTGGCAACACGTTGCTTTAGTGGGTACTCAGTGTAAAATAGTTTTATTCTAGAATTCCTACTGGTTTCAGCAATACATTTCATAGAGGAACACTGTGTGTATTTCACTTTAAAGTATTATTGATAGCAGAAGAATGTGAAGTGCACTGTGGGCATCTGGAAAGAAGATGGCTAATACTTTATTCAACCTTAACTCTGCCCCATTGTGGGCATTATGCTCTGATTCACTCCGAAGTTTTGTTACAGGTCCCTGCTGGTGCATGAATGCTCTCCAGTGCACTTAAATGATGTAACATTTTACTGAACCTCTCTGTGATGATTTGGATTCTGTTTCAGTTGTTTGGGAAATAAATAGTAGGATGTTGGTATACAGGATAATTTACTAATGTTATAATGTAACTGAGCAAATGTAACTCAGCCTGGGAAGTCTTGTGGAGTCTAGTATAACTTAGGTAGGAACTTATTCTCTGAGGATCTCAGGGCCATAATTAATTTGTTATAGATTCTTATGTACCCCAAAATGCAACTGAAGAATGCTGTCACTCTGCTTGAAGTGACAGTGTACAACTGCTGACCAGGACCTTGACTTTTATACTTCTGTCCACTGACTTAGGTGGATGGCCCTCATAAGTTTAGAGGTAATTTGACAAGAGAAGGCTGTGCAGGCAAAACACATGCTATGCTGAAGTTCTCTGTAAAAGAGTTTGCTAGAGATGTATCAGGCTGTTGCAATAATTTAATTTAGAGTCAAGGAAGTTGCTAGACACTCACACTTCAGTGGTTGAAGGGAAAAGAAGAATTAATGTCACTGGATGTGGTAATACTTTGTTTTGGTGGCACCTGTTTAAAAGGGCAGAGTTAAGGTTGAGCTTTCAGTCACTGGTGGTGTTTACAACATAATTTAGCTTGGAAGGCTCCTTTGGAGGTTGTCTGGCCTAGTCCCCTGTTCAGAGTAGGGCAAATCTCAGGGTTCAGTCAGGTGGATGGGCCCTTTGACACTGATATTAGCATGTAAGTGGAATTTCCATGTATAAAGAAGTCCGTTTTTGGACACTATTTAGTTGTGGATGCCAGGAGAATATTTTCACTGACTCTGTGAAATACAAGAGAAAGTACATCCTTTTTCATTTAAGACATAAGTGAATGAGGAAAGGAATTCAGGAATTCCTGTGTTGACGACGGCTCATTCATACCCAAATGAAATACTACAGCAGTGTGGACTCAGTTCACAATGACAGAGTTAGGTCCATAAGTAAAAAATTTGCCTGGTGCATGTGTGTCTTTCTTACTTACTTTTGCGTACAACTGATTTTGACAGGTCAATTCATTTTCACTGGGAACTTTAAAGGAATTCTGCTCATTCCTTAGAGAGTGTGTATGTATATTACTCTTTTTTTTTTTTCCACTTCAGTGCTTAGATTCAATTAGCATCAGAATCTTTAAAAATGTAGTTATAAATACAATTTCGCTGTTTTGCTTCTCGTTGTTGCCTTACTTTCCATTCTACCTCACACCTTTATTTTCTTTTCTGAAAATTCCTGAAAGTCTGTTTCCTGTGAACTGCACAAATGTGACTTGGAAGAGTTCAGCCTAAAAAGTAAAAGTTTTGGGACGTTTTGAGGCACCCAAGTAGGTGTTTAGGATCTATACCACTATATTGCCATAAGTGTAGCAATCAGTACTCCTTGGGGTTTGATTCTTCCTTGAAGGCTTGTAAGCAATGCAGTTTGTGAATGAATGCTACACCACCATTTATACAAAGTTTGCATTTGTTGTACAGTATCAGGTAGAATTAGATGCTATGTTTAGAAGTTCAAGCTACTGCTGCTTTCTGAAGAATGTGTTTAATGTAGGACAAACTGCAATGGTATCTTGCATTGAATTTATTTTGTTAAAGAAGGAGAGGCAGAATTGATATAATATTGGTTTAAATATCAAAAGCTAGGTATGCGATAATGATGGGGAATAATTCTTCTTGCTTTCATGGTCAAGTGTGGTGTTAGATATTCCAGATACTGTGGTGAAGTGTTCAGCTGTTTCTGTAGAGTAAAAATCCCCCTCCACTTTGTGAAGCTTTTTATTATATTGTTTTTTATTGCTGGTTATATCATAAGAGTGTAAAGAAAATACTGTCAAACAAGTAAATTATCAGTGATTTAGAGCTTCCTTCTTTTTTATTTCTGTAGCTTGCTTCATTTGATACTTTCTGATAGCAAGAGAAAATGTGTTGAATGGGTTTTTCAAAAGACGTCCCAATGTCAGAAAAGCCTTTACCATCATTTGGCATTTGAGAGTTGCCTCTAAGACAAAAGGCTTTTACCAGGACAGAAATCTTTTTCTTTTAATAGAGTTTATTACCTTACTAGCAGACATTCTATGTGCAAGGGGAAGCTTTTAACAAATTTTCTATTTACTATTTTTAACCTCTTAATGCTGCAGGGATCATGATATAGTCCATTGTCGACAAGAGGATCCATGTAGGGAAAATTATTATTTTTAGGATGATTAGGTTAATAATTTCATTGCTATCATCGTGATTGGCCTGATGGAGCTACAATACAGCTCTCAAATGAACAGCTGCCTTTTGATGGATAGATAAGCATCCACATTGCTCCATCTGAAAACACTGTTGTTTTGCCCCTCTCGTGATAGTGAAGTTGTCATAGACTTTTCAGAAATACCTGCTTCCTTTATGGGGATTCTTTCTGACCTGTGAAGTATTTGTCTCTTAAAATTTTTGATCTTTTGTTTATTTGTTTTAATTAGACAAACTAAGTCACCTGGATGGGGCTGTGAGCAACCTGACAGGGGGGTTGGACTAGATCACCTTTGGAGGTCCCTTCCAACACAAACTATTCTATGAGTCAATGATCAATTTCTAAAGCCATACAATGGTAGACTATGTTTTAGTGTTGTCTGGTAGTCCAAAATAGGAATAAATTACACTGGGGTATAAATTGTACTACCAAAGAGTCAGTGTTGTGCTCGTTAAGCTATTTAAGTCTTTAGGATCGTATGAATTAGATTTTACAGAGGGAAGAGGTGCAAAAGGTTGTAAAACAAAACCACTAACTTTTTAGTTGGCCAAAGAGGGAAACCTGCAGGTAGAGCAGTGGAATGGGAAATACAAGAACGTGCGGACAGAATGCGTTTTTAAATTTTAAAACAGATGAGTATGACAATCTTTGTAACAGAGTGATTGTTGTCTTTTTCATATGTAAGAAGGCAGGAATAGGAAGAATTAAGAGTTAAAAATAAATAAATAAAGAAGAGCCAGGAGGAGCTGGCTGTTCAAAGTGAAGTATTAGTAATTTCCTATAATTTAATCAGAGCAGATCCCAGAGCAAGATAATGAGAGCATGACCTACAAAAGAGGACTTTTTGGAAGTTAAAAGGGTTTCAAACATGAAGCTTCACAAGGCACGTGATTTGTCTTGAAGAATTGTATAGAGGACTTTTTTTCTTCCCCATTGCAAAGAAACCATAATACAGACGTTAGTTCAGATGGAGCTCAGATGACTTATGTCTGGAATCCTTTACTGTTAACAGCTGGTAACCTACTCCAGAGTCATCCTTGGAGAGCACATCTTCTAAATAATGTTTTCTCCTGGTTTCTGCTATGCCATTTTTTTGTTGCCTAGTTTGCCATTATGGTACATTATTCATGTAATTTAGGTTTACATAGACAAAACTCTTCAGGATGCGTGGAGGCTAAAGTATCATGTGTTTCACAGAAACAATAATACGCAAAGAATCTGGCCTACAAAGTAGCTAGCAATACGTAGTAGAGCCCAGTTTTCAAGGGGGTGAGGCAATTCTTTCTTCTCTCTGCCCCCCAACGTAAACTTTTTCTTTTTATTCCACTTTGAAAAACTGGGTTTTTAATGAAGAATAATAACTGGTATGGGCATGAAGAATAACAAATTACGTTGGGCTAAAGAAAAAACAAACAAACAAAAGGTAAACAAACCAAAAGAAACACCAACAACCACTCAAAAAAGTGGATAATATCCCTTTCTCCAAAGGTACGGTTTGCTTGGGGTTTTTTTTTTGAGGGTGCTTCTGCTACTGTGGAAGATATTTTATTTAAAAAACATATTTAAATAACAAAACTCAGACTTGACCCATAGTTCAATTGAAAGGACACATACTGCAGGGTACAGTCCCCATTAGTTCTGCACACATACACTGCTTTGTGGCTGTTTTACTGAAGAATTCAGCAATATGTATCCGTAAGCTCACATAAGAGCTTGTCTTTTGTTTTTTTTTTTTTTTTTAATAGACTGACTCAGGGTCACAATTAGGGAAGTGTTATTCTCCCAAAGACAATTTCTCTTTTCCTCATTTACCTTCAGTAGCATTTACAGGCTGGTATCCTATTTGATCTAGACTCCAAACCTGTCTGAATCTGTGGGTTTAGTAGTTAGCTCTTTTCCTTAAAGTTTCTCCTGCCTTTCAAGGGATTTCCTTCTTGTGGTGTAATTACACTGAGTAGTAGAATCCCAAGTTAAGCCCAACACTAAGACAAGCTTGTTCCAATTTGCAGGTTAAGTGAAATTTTAAGAATTCACAAGTTTGATTAATTTGATTCCAAGTTTGATTAATTGAAAATCGCGGAAGTGTCATGACTGGGTGTTGGTGTGGGTTCTTTTTTGCTTGGTTGGCTTTTTTGGTGTGTTTTTTGTTTGGTTGGTTTTTTGAGAAGCATGCAGTAAGGAGAGAAAAACTGTGCTGCATAAATAGTCCTTTCCCTCGTTCTTTTCAGTACTTTGGCAGTAGGAATGGAAGCTGTGGGGGAAGAATAACTAGTGCTGGTAATATAGTAAGACCAAGAGAGAGTTGTTTTTATGCAAAACTGATGATTTAGCTACTGTTTAGAATAAATTGTTTTAAAAGTGAAAGGGTTACCAAGTGATAGAGGTCTTGTAATGAATTATTTAATCAGCAGTCTCAGAAAGCAGAATTAGGTTCCAAATATCTGCACTATTACATTTATTTGGGATGCTCTCTCACTAGGGTAGAAATAAAATTTTTGAAGCAACTTAAAGCAAGCTACTGTCATCATCACTTTGAATTCTGCATAGTCCTACCTCTAGGGATTCCCTTCCTCAAGAAGGTTTTATAGCTCTGCTGGCCCTTGTCTGGGGTTTGCTGCTTGGATATGTTTTTCCTCTTTTGCAGGGCTTTCTGTATAGGTACAAAGAATTCTTCCCTACATGGTCTTAAATTAGGAGGATGGAAGTTTTATCTCAAGGTTTCTGTAAGGGAGAAAAATGGCTCAAGCTCACTTTAAAATTACAGCTTCCTATTTTAAGTGGATGTTTTGGACATGCCCTGGGTCTTGGTGCCTGTTAGAGTTTGTAAGATGCTGTATCAGGGCAAAAGTGAGAGTTGCAGTGAATTCTTTAGAATGAATGGTAAGTAGCTTTTAGAAAAATGCATTAAAAGAACTGATGGCTTTACAAGTGTGTATTTAGCCTTATGAGTGATCCCTAGCTGTGACTTTATTAACGAACAGGAATACTTTGCAAGTCACTTCTGCACTTCATTTTGACTTGTGTAGCAGTACAGGTAGTTTTTTATCTCAAAAAAGTTATTTTCTCAAAAAATAAAATAAAACCAGATCTGCCACATGCTAAGTGGTCATGCAGTGCAAAGTAGGTAAGGAGCAGAGAGAGTGGCAGGCAAGTGCGTTTGGTGGCAGCTGATGGTGTAGCTGTTTGTGTTTGCTTGCTTTCCTGAGGCACAGGGCGAGTCTCTCCCCTTACAGACCACTGTGCCAAGTCTAGACTGGCAACTAGTGATCGAGGAGCCATTCGTTTCTCTGTGTGTGGAGCAGAACTTCCCCTTATCTACCTCTGTATTTCTAGCACTTTGAAGCCATGAAGAGCCCTTCTCAGGCACCAGTGTAAGCGTAACAGCCTAGAGCTGCTCTAATTTCTGCTGCCCACAGGCTCTCGCCCTGCTCCGTGCTCTGGAAAGGAAGGGCTGACACAATCCTTTTGTCAATTCTGCATTGCTAAAGGGAGTTCTTTGCACAGCAAATAACTCTGAAGGGGGCTCTTCTGCCCACCTTGCGGTACTTTTACATTGCCCATAAGGTCTAAATAGACTTTACCATAATTGTTTATATTGTCTTCCTGCACAGTGCTGTGCCACATTGAGATAACAAAGCAAGCTCTAAATAAGCTAACTTGTGTACGGGAGGCAGTTATCACAGCAGTCTACCCAGGTTAATTCAGCTATAATACTTGTGGATATACTCAAGCTGGCTCAGATATCACTACATAGCACCACGTTATTTAGTATAGACATACTCTCATGAGAACTGGAGTTGTTGTCTTTGAAGGCATTTACTGGCCTGCATAAAAAGTGTTGGTAAAGCCCACAGAGTTTTCAGCCAAGAAATGCACTTTGAAAAAATAAAATTGAATCCCACTGCCATTGGCACACTTGTTTGTTTGTTCGGCAGGAAAGCCAGCGATGGAATGGACATGAACATGAAACTTCCGCTTTGCTTCTAGCTGTTCCTCGGCATCTGAATTTTAGATGGATTTTTAGGCAGAATGTAGAAATGGGTTTCTGCCATTTACACTTTATCTGTGCCCTAAATAGCCATAGCATTAGTTCCTTGTACCCGGATCTTATCACAAAATCCTGAATCTCTTTGAAATAAGGTCTGGGGAATGTCCACTTTCTATTCAGTGCTTGGACATTCATTACGTGACCTCTGATTTTTCTTAAGGTTGAAAGCTGAGGCGGTGACTTTAACAATGTGTCTAGGAGTCAGGAGTGCCTATTGCACATGGAAAGGTCTGCTTCTCTGTGTTAGCCTAACACTATGAGTAGCTTCCTAATCCTCTCTTGTTTGGCTTTGCTTGTTAACTCCAAGCAATCCTCTCAGGGACAGAGAAAGCAGCTGTCTTTGGGAACAAACACAGCACGACAAAACAAAAACTTCTTGAAGCTTCCAATAGATACGTTACCATAATATCATCCTTGTGGGAGGAATTAGAAACACTGAGAATATAATTTGCCATGTTTTAATCTGACTTCGGGAGAGAGGAAAAATTAAATTATAGGGAACTAGATTCCTGTGACATTTATAGGGAGGAATAATTTCAGTATCTGAAACCTAAACCTTTGTTTCTGAACTAGTCAGAAAGCTAATGTGCATAAAGCACCTCAGGTGAGTAATGGGGCAGAATAGAATGGTAAAACAGGAGCACATTATTTACCAAAAATAGAGTAAGTGAAGCTGCATATAGCAACAACAAACAGAGACTAGTCAAAACAAAGGAGACCTTTGTTAGAGCAGGTATTCTGGCCTGATGTCACCTGCTCTGCTTGAATACTGTTATACATACAGTTTGTGAGCTCTTCCCTTCACTTTGTGACCCCTTGATAGAGGTTGTAAACACAACAGGGATAATTAAAGGCACTGTAGCAGCTTGATCTGAGGCTTCCCATGTTTTGTTTATTGCAGCCTACATATTAAGGTGACATAGGGATTTCTATTTGATTTTGTTGTTTCTTTTACCTTGTTGATCATGAAACAACCTTCATAAATGTGTTCTAAAGAAACAATTCCATATATTTTAAAATTTATTTCTAAGGGTCAGTGTTGCGAGTAGCTAGCATGGGGTTTTCTCTTTCTGTATTTTAATAAAAGGGAAAGTTCACAGTATTTGCTATCATTACCTTTCCACTTCAATATTTAGAATGATGTGACATTACTTCACTGAGTTCTACTTAACATTATTTTTAGTCTAGGATTTACTGTTTCTTATCAGCAATGGGCCAACTTTGCAGCCTTCCTCTGATCTCCCTTGTGCTGCTGGGGTGATGCAAACAGTATGGAAGTTGCCTTGGCCTTTCCAGACAGGGGTTCTCATTGCATGGGGATGTTCCTAAGGGGGAGGTAGTGCTGCTGTTCTGTACATCTTTCTATCACTGCAACTTAGAGTAGACTGTGAATCAGAGATTGAAAGGGTCAGAGATGGAGCCACAGCTGGAATGCACTCAGATCTATGTACTACTAGTTAACAGCCATTTCCAGCTGCTGTTGATGAGCCAGTCTCTACGCTGAGCCTAGGTTAAAAAACACAAGGGAGTATCAGCTGTAAAGGCTTATGCTGTGTTCCTCCTTTGCCAGACTCACCTGTCACACAGGAGTGAAACTGGCCCTATGGGTAAACTGAACAAAAGTGTCTGGATTATTGAATATGTAGAGGTAGCAATTCTTTCGAAGTGAGTGGAATGAATTGCTTTTGCCAGAATGCCACTGGGGCTGTTATAAAGTTGACTTGTTCATGATCAGAGAAGGAAATAACGAGCTGACCAAAAGAGTCAAAGTAGGCCTAGGTCAGAATGTACAACAGTACATGGTATCATCAAGGCAGGCAAATGCAACCGCTACTTTGACAGTTTTTCAGACTCCAATACAATGCAGGCCAGCCTCCTGCAACAATAAAGAGACCGAGAGATAGAGGCTGTGTTCTTCTTCCTTACTTAGAAGCTAGCTCAGTTAACTTTGTGCTCAGGAGATGAAAACCTCCCTTTAGCAAGCAAATTTTTTTTCTCTTGCTGTTTTACTGGTGCTATAAGTTATAACTGTGGTTTGGGGTCCAAGAGTTTTAGACTGCAGCGACAGAGATGTTGGGATTGTATGGTGTTTGTGGGGATGTCAGCAGGACAGTTCACAGACATGAAACCTCCAGCTTTTTTGAGTTCTTGCTTTTCCTTCTTTCCTGTGGCTCAACAGGAAGCTCTCTTCAGATACTCTTCACACATATTGGGAGTTTCACAGAGAGCTTTTTTTCTTTTTCCCGCTACTACATTGATGAGGACTGGTTTTCTTCTTTTTCTTTCTCCAAAACCACTTCTGATATAATCACTGCTTTTATCACTTGATAATTCTTCTATTTTTTCACTCTCTGCCAGTCCATATTTATGATAAATTTTCTAGACCAGCTCCAGAAGACCGATCAGGAAAGGCAGGAAACTAGTAAGTGTCCCATCAACTTTGGTTTTCTACAGTAGTGATAAACATCAGAAAGTGCTCTCAAGGATTACCCTGTGCGTGAGAATGACAAGGAAATATTGTTTCCTTCTCCTTTGTTGTATCTGTATAGTGCATAGGAGTATAAGCTAGAAAATCAGCCTGCTGTCTTAGGCACGTGTAACTCAACAAAAAGATTGTTTCAGCCTCAGAGAGAGCCTGTGTTCTTATTAGATGTCCTCTAGCAAAGATGCATTTGGCAGTTTCTCAGGGAAACCAAGGTAATAACGGTTGAGGTTGTATATCTGTAGCAGTTGTCCATTGGAGGAAGGGAGGTAAGCAGGAAAAAGATGGGAAACGTGCTCCTTGAAATGACTGGATGTTGCTGTATGTTTTTACAGTGCTGCTGAAACCTCCTAAAGAGCTTTCCTCAAGTATTGAAGCTATGCTGGGCTTACATTAGTCTATCCCTGCACAAACCCTGCTGGGAATTCACCCCTTCTCAATTCTAAAATTTGACTGTGCCTTTGAAGAGACACAGGAAACCAGGTCTACTGCACAGTCCCTTGTTTTTAATAACTTCTGTGTACAGAGGAAGAAGGATGGTATATCATTATCATTTTGGTTTGCGCTTCTGTTCTCATTTTCTGGAAATCTCTTGCTATTGCCAGTGAAAGGAAGTATGGAAAGAGGAAGTTTACCTGAGAGCATGTGCATCTACCTTGCCGTGGATTTGATATTCCATGTTGAGCCTAAACCAGCTCGCTGGCAAGGACAGTGTCCTTCTGTGGTTTTCCCATACTCTCCTTGCACCTATGAGGATTGGACTGTTCTTTGGATTCCTACCAGGAGCACTGAAGCATCTTTATCTTGAAGATGAAGTCAGTGCTTCAGTAGAATTTTGCCTGTCTTTCCCTTTCTCTGTATATTAATGATTTGTGCCTGTTTTATAGAGGGGCATGTGTGGCCTGGGGATGAAGGTGATTTAGACTTAATAGGAGGAGCTGGGGGAAGACTGGGAACTTCATGGCCTGTTTGTATGCTCAGCTGTGCAGGGGGTATTGATGGAGAGACAGCATGTGCTCTTGCTGTGCTGTTCAGGCGGGCTGTGAGAGCACTGGAAGTCATGCACAAAGCAGGAGTAAACATGGAGACAGCAGCCTCAAATAATGACAGCAAGGGAGCTTTGTTTTCTGGAGCTATCTCTGTGGTGTTTAGAAATCTTTTTAAATCTGTTGTAATCTTGTTTACAGTAATTAAGGATTTCCTAGTAATTTAAATAGTTTGCTTTAGCAATGTACAGATCATCTTCGCATGGGTACTGGTAATGTAAGGATTAAAACATTTACACAAGAATAAAAGTCAAGGAAACAGGTAATTGACTGATTTATCAACCTTAGCAGACAATTTTTCCTTATACATCGTGGTAGCCATGGTAAATTTACTCTGGATTGCTTAAGGCACAATCCTATGTAGTGCGTATAACACATGAGGGCAACTCCTTGAAATGTGTGGGTGAAGGAGCAGGTAATCAGCTGGTGTGGTTTTGGTGCCTCAGTTAGCCTTTCGGTCAATGGTTTGTCCCCTAGGAAAATTTGGAATTGCCCTGCACAGCATAGCTTAGAACGTAGGTGAATGATGGCTTTTTCCTGGAGGTTTTAGATCAATTTTAGTGTTTCAGGTAATGTGAGAACTTTTTGTGAACTCAGGCCATAACACTAAATTGCAGTTGTGATCAGGGAGTTATTTATTTTCATTGCAAATTGTTTGTATGCAACAAAGTAACACGTTTGCACACTTTTCTCACTTCAGTCAGCCCCTTTTGCCAGCCGAAATGACACTTGCAACTTCTCATCCGCTTCCTCTCCAACTGTAAGGGGGACTAAAATCAGGTTGCTGTTGTGACCGTGTCAGTTTTAAATGACTAGCCACACTAAACTGAGTTACATGGATTGAGGGTAAACCAGTGTTGTAATATTATATAGCATAAGCGATAACCTTATTCTTGGCTGCTATAAACAGTGAGGAACATGTGAGGATTCTTGTAACTGCTTTTTACTGCTGGGGCTGTGACCACGCTGCAGCTTGCAGTGCATTTCAGGCAGTGAAGATGTATTTTGTTGCAGTAAACAGTTGAGACAGCTGCCACTGCAGCCAGTTGTGGGGAGGTGACAGGTCAGGTGCGGGCCTTAATAAAGATGAATTGTTAGCTGGTGAAGGCACTGAATTAAGAGCAGGCAGTTACAGATGTACCTCAAAAGGTACCAGAGAACATAGGTATGCAAAATAGAATGGACCACCAATTTTATTTGTTACCAAGTTAAATGAAGATTAGAAAGTAAAGCTTTCCTGTCTTTTTTGGCACCTAGATCATACAAAATGTGATATAAGAAACTACTGTTCATAGCTAGAGTTACATTAATGCCCTACTTCAGTTTTGCTATGGAGGTTTCTTTTGTTGTGAAGTGTTCACTACATAAAAGTGACAATGGTAAGGGTGCTTCACCCAGTTTTCTTCTGGTGTTTGCCAGAGCCTTGTGGATACCACTGACAGCCAAAAAGAATATAGTCACTTTAAGATACCTTGAACCATCTAGTCAGCAGATAGATCCTCTGAACTATGTTTTATGCTTAATCTTTGTCTTGGAGACTGATCACTGCAGTGCCAAAAAACATTGCGGAATACGCAGAAAGAAATTCTGCTGGTCTTACTTGATCTGTTAAAGGCAGAGGCTTTCCTCTCAGAAAATGGATGAATTTCCTATATTTCTGAGCCTTTTATTCCAGGTCACAGATCAAGTTTTTGTCTAGTTCCGTGGTAATTCATATGTGCCCACCCCCTTTCTTGAAATCCACTTTCTTTTAAGGGATGAAATGCATGAAGAACTGAGGTTGTTATTCTGCTTTTTTTCTTTCAGATATCTTAGTAACATAGTATGATCTTTCAGTTTTCTCAAGCTGAATTGTTTAAGTGAATGGATCTTGTCTACCGTAACACAGAAACAGGACTGTGTGATGATAGATTGAAAGTGCTGAGTTAGTTCATTTTTTGAGCTCATAGTGATTGCCTAGTCTGACCACACATTTCCTTCCTTCCAGCTCTTTTTTTTTTTCCTTTTCTTTTTGTAATTTAGGAATAGGTGTAGCCTGGGATTTTGTCAGGGGAAGATAATAATAATAATTTTTTTTTTAAAATCTGTATTTTGGTGTTTTCTACATTAAAAATACAACAGAAGACTATGACCTAGAACTGAACTACTACAAAGCAAGTAACCATTTGAAAATGAGTAACTGAGCCTCTGGTTTGCAGGTAGACCGTGTTTAAGATAAGGTAGTTTTGTGTTTCTGCTTAGAATTTCCTAATCAAGACACTAGTTCTGTGTTCCATGAGCAACTTTGCAAAGAAGATTTCATTAATGACCTGCCAAAGGAATAAAAATACTTTCTCATTCATGGAGTTAATTGTGATTCAAGGATGGCTTTAAAATATTACCGATTTATATATTGACCATTTGGCATTCATGTGATTATCTCCTGAAATAATTAGATGTAGAGTGGAAACTAAGTTCACTCACTTAGAGATCTTCTTGCTGTAGCCAGCTTTTTTTGCTGGATTTTTTTTTGCTAGAGTTTGGGGTTTCATTGCTAATGAAGGCTCATGGTGGGAAATCATAAAATATTTCCCCTCCTTTATGAAGTAGGCTGAGATGATAGGTCTTGACTATATGGTAAGGATGATAGAAGTCTTGAGAATAATCTTTAACTCTCCTTATTTTGGGGGTGCCAGCATCCCTATTACCTTTTGGTATTTGATACTTTCTCGCTACAACAGCCCATTGCCATACACATCTATCTAGAGCAGGGCTGTCAGATTTGTTTTCACTGTAGGAGTAGTTACATTTACACAGTCCTAAAATGACATTCAGCCCTTTCAAGGCAACCACGAGGCTGATGTGACCCCCAGTGAAAATGAGTTTGACACTCCTGATCTAGAGTAAAACAGATGAACAAGCAAAGTAGACTAACTGGAAATAATTTAAAGGAGATTTTAGATTCTCTTATAACTACGAGAAGGCAGAATTTCTGATCACTATAGTGAACTTGACGTGTGAGCCCACAATTGTAAATGTGCACTGATGTGAGACACTACTGTTCTAAGTGCAGGGAATCTCTCTAGGTAGGCTTGCACATGGACCACTTAAACCATCAGAGATTGTTAAAGCTGATTCCTAGTTCAAATAGAGCTATGGGAATAGCAGTTGATCTCCTGCATGTTTAGTTTGTCCTCAAATTTAAATAATACTTTATCAGATTCTTAATCTGATCTCACAGCTGGTTTTAAATAGACCCCAGGGAAGCCTGAAATTCTTGATAAGGGTCTTGAATCTGGCTCAGAAGTTACTGCCTAAAAAAGTTTTTGGTTTCATAGCAAATGGTTTATCATATTGCTTGTTTTCATCAGGCAGAAGATATGTTCCTTTGACATGTTAATATACAGACTTCGGGTTTTCAGTTGGCCATATTCCTTTGGTGTAAAAATCAGTGTGGTCATTATCTCGTGCTTTATGAAAGGTGTGCCCAAACTCAACTGTAGTTTGTTGTAGGATGTTCATGAGGGCTTGTGGAAAAAACTTTCAGTAAGGCTGGCTGTGGTATTTTGTTCAGTCCCCATAAAAGTGTTACAAGAAGGATATCAGTACCATAAAATATGTTCTGTAAGAAACATGATTTTCTGTTGTTATACTGACACTTTACGTGCGTTATTAATTTGTCTTTGGGCTACTAGCCAGCCTTTGCAGCGTAAGCAGTCCTCAGAAATATTTGTTTAATCTGAAAACCTTAATCATAAAAATCCACAGTATTTGTCTGCAGGAGTTCTAGGTATTGGTCAAGTCAGCTGATGAAAACTTTGTGTGTGGGATGTTCTTTTGTGGGGCACCGCTTAAGAAATGGTCTTCAAAAATATTCCCCTCCTCTAAGGCCATGTGTGTTCTGTTCTGTTTTGTGCATGCATCTTAAGTACTTCAGCTCACTGGGGCTCAAATAGTGGCAAAATCCAGCTAGGACCAAGTAACTCTAAATTGTAGTAAGACAAATATTGTACATATGTCATCATACATATATCATCATACATGTATGCTATTATATATATGTGTATATATATGTAACATTGTTATACATTTGCATTACATTAAAAGGTATACTGCTCTGCCCACCTACTTTTCAGGATTGCTGATTACGAGGCTTCACTCTTAAGATATTATTTCTTGGTCTTTAGGACTTTTCTCAGGAAGATGGTGGCAACCAATTCTAGAGAATTTTTTATTAGTGTCAAAAAAGTCTATGCTGGCCAACCCAGCTATAGATGTCCCAGATAATGGTTCTCAAGCAACCTGCATGATATTGAAGGTTGTGGCCATCCTGACTGAGAGAGCCAGCTCTTCCCCAGGAGGTGTAGTGTGTTGTTGAGGTTTGGGGGGCAGGGAGAATTCTCTGGTGTTTTTCATTAAGATGTGATATGCTTTGCACTCCAAAAGACCTCAGGGGATAGGTGACTCCAGTTGTTGACTCCTTCTCCTGTTTCCTCTTTCACATGAGTTTTGTTCTGGTTTCTTGGCAGATTGTTTTCTGCCAGATTAGTGAGTTGACATTGGCTCCTCAAGCAGTCAAGCAAACAGCAGAGAAAATGTAAGGGAGGGCACAAGATCAGCACTTCTGTTGGTCATGAGCTTTTGTCAACTTAACCACATCTCCTAACTGCACTCTAAGGCAGTGCCTCTTCATTTGGTGCCTAAGTCTCTGAATCCTGGTGAAAGCGACACTCCTCGGACACTGATCCACAGCTACTAACTGCTTGCCTAAAACAGAAACATAGTTAATCTTTCTTGGAGGCAAGGTGTCAAACATCCGTCGTACTAGGAGTTATCTTTTGAAGAACTTGTTTTATGGGAGATCAGAATTGTTGTCACTATCAGGTCCCATCTTGTCATCTGTCAGCAACCTTGAGAACTTTCATCAAGTAGTGATGGCTCACCTCAGGAGAAACCATGTGTTTCTGTCCTCTTCCATGAATACTTAGCTAATAAAAGAAGGATCTTTTTGGCAGGTAATGACATCCATTTGACACATTTATTCTGGGGCTTGTGGCTGAAAATAAAAGGTCACTGTCTCTGTTTCCAGTCTACCACAGAACTCTTATGCTTTCAGGGAAAGGAAATAAAGACAGTTTTATGTTGTCCATGACAAGCTTTTTCAGTAATCCATCCTACTTCCCTTCTTCATTGGAAGAGTCCATCACACCTGGATTCTGTCTTTAGGAGGAAACTGAGGTGCTGTACCTGTATTTTGACCTTCTATGGTTGGATAGCAGTTGGCAAACCTGAATCCATGTTTTTTCTGCACATTCATAGTTGTTCGTGCATATAGGCAAAGCATCTTCGAGACTTCCAGTTACTGCAAAGTGATTAACATGTTTTTCTTCAATTTTGTTCATCTTGAAGCCCTTTTTTTTGAAAAAAAGCACTACTAGAGAAATTGGTAGGTGAATATTCTGGGGTTTTCTTGTAAGTGGATTTTTTCAAAGTCACTTCAAGTTAGGAATAAAAGTAGAGGATCTATGCCTTGTATTTAAAAGCTGTGCCTTTCTTTTCCCCTCTCTTCCTTCCCTCCAGTTAGGAAAATCATTATTTTAGAAGATGTGGAGATGAAATATAGAGTCCTACCTAGGGTTTCTTTTCCTGTCTAATTGTGTGAGTATTTTCACACATCTTAAACACAGGGGAGAAGTACAGACCAGAAGAGCTATGGCCTTTTGGCAGTTCCTTCTTGCAGCTGTGCTGCTCTCTTTAGGTCATACTGCAGTAGAGAAATTTGGTTCACCAGCAACACTGCTAGAACCATTTTGTGATGAGGTCAAGAGCTGAATAATCATCCCATTGATACGTGAGTGAGCCAGAAATTCCACTGAAAGAGGACAGTGACTTTCTGTGCTGCTTACCTATTACAGGTCACAGAACTCATGAAGGGAAAATGGGGGACCGAGGGCACTCTAGCACATGACTGTTTATGTAACTCTGACTTTTAGGTTTTCTTTGTTGCTGTTGATATAATAAAAGGAGTTAAGGCAGACCTTTGTGTCGTTATTAAAATCATGATTTTCTTGCAAGCATCCCTGTGGGAAAGTCAACATAGCTACTGCTCTGGGTGTTTAGTCCAATCAGATGGAGCTGTAAGTGCTTTTTAGAGGTGGAGCCCCTGGGATGCTGGTGCACAGTCTGCCCAGTTTCTCCAGAGCAGTCCTACAGCACTCACATCCACATGGTCTGGTGGGTGTGGGAACGCACAAAGGTTGTACAGCCCAAAGAAATGACATTCACTTGTTTTTTAAACATTTCCAACAAAAAGAACCTGAATAGAAAAAACATAGTTTGTAAGCAGCTAGGCTGAGCAATTTATATAGGATACCACAGAAGAGACTTCCCATATGTGACTGCCATTTTTAGGCCTATATGTGCCACTTTCTGTAGGATCCGATTGTGAAGCCAACAAGGGTTTATGTGAAGCTGACATTCAGAGGTGATGTGAATTAGAAGGTGATGTGATATTAGGAAGTGATCTGTTCTATCTATTCCTTCCCGTTGCTGAAATGATGCACTTAGACAGCGTACATAGTTTACCTAAAGGTATCTACTGTATTCAGTTCTTAGCTCCTTCATTCTTTTCTCCTTTGTATTATCTGGTCTGCACTAAATTCTAATGTGACACCTTTGTGGATGATAGTTCTCTCTCAATGTGCTGTTTGCAGTTAGGACTTCAAGTTCATCTCCTCTAATTTCATCCTGGAGCTTCTCCAGTATGGCTTCTTTTTTCCATGTTCCACTAAATGTGTTCTACCCAGGATGGCAGTTTCTGGCAAATTTCAAGGCTTCTGTGCCAGTGGTACTTAGTGTGTTTGACTGAAGGAAGTGAGCATCCTTCTGCATTCCAGTTCTAAAGGGCGTAAATTGGCTGGCTGTCACAGAACTAAGATGGAGACATCATTGGCCTTGTGTTCTCTTCTGGAATGTGCAGCCATCATGTGATGGGAAACTCTTCTTACTTGACTATTATGCTGATGATAACAATTATAATGGAACCTGTAAAGAGCGGGTGTTCTGACGTGGACTGTGAGAAGAGTGAACGTTGGTCTGATCCCTAATCCTTATTTGAGGGATCTAAGAAAGCAGACAGAAGGGAGTAGGACATGGGAAGCCATCAGGAGGCCAAATATGAGCACACTAGTTTACTATTTGCTTCGCTTCTTCCTTGTCCATGACTAGTTAAATGCCTTTATAGATGTCCGTGCCTTCTCGGTTGTCAGCTGCTGCTTCTCATTCATTTCCATTTTCTTGCTATTCTTGATAAAAGTCATATGAGGCTAAGTTCTAGGTTGCTCAGTTGTTGTCTCTGCCTTATTTTTGATGCATCTGACTATTTTCTTGGCCATAAACTGATCGCTCATCTGAATCTGTGTTTTCTCAGAACTCCTTCATTTAAGTTTAATGTGTCCTTTCAAATTCTTTAGGTATCTTTGCAGAGCTCCTCAGTTCCCCAGTGTAAACCTATCACTTAATCCTAGCTCTTTCAGTAGTGTTTAGTGTAGAAAATGCAGAGGATGGTTTATGATAGACGTTAGAGATGGAATAAGCTGTTGGGGCAACAAATTAGGAAGATGATCTCGGCGCCAAAGAGCCAACAAATGCAATTCATTTAGGTTGACACAAACTTGAATGAACATATTTGAAATCCTTATATAGATTAAGATATTTGATATCAAGATAATAAAGATGAGGTTTGGCTTTCCTGTCCCTTTAAATACTGGTCCTATATATTCCCAGATTTTTCTTGAAATGTAACTGCTGAAGTTAGGGCAATCTTATCTGATTTATCTCATCAGCGATTTTCCTGTGCACATTTTTTTAAAAATGATTTGACTTCTACCTACTTCTACATTTAATTTTCATTCTGTAATCCCATAATTACAATTTCCATATGTTTCATATCACTGTAGTATATGGATTTGCAATGTTAATTCTGTATTGAAGTTCTTTAATTTACTCATTGCACTGAATGATTAAAGTGGAACTTTGTCCCTATTACCATGAAAATTCAGTCTCTTTGGAGTGGGTTCTTTAACTGTAGCCTCTTATCAGATAATCTCTGGTGATCCGAATGGTGTTCTTTCAATTATGTTTTCACAGCCCATGTCTGTCGCTCAGTGCCATAACCTGGAGACTGTTCCCGTTTCCTTTTGCTACACAGGCTGTTTCTAGATCTAGCCTACTGCATTCATATTTCTCCACTCCAAGTCCTGCAAAGTAGAACTGTGGATCATCTCAGACTTGCCAGTTTTGTGAATGGCATGTGTATATTATGTTTCGTACAGTTCAAATTTCCCACATTTGAATTGGGTGACTCAGATATAAATCAACAAACATGTTTGTCTTTTTCAGTTTTCAGATAAAAGTAGTTTGGGCAAGTTAATATTTACATTTTAAGTCATACCAGGGTCAAATTCTAATCACTACTGTAAGTAAAAGGGCAGATGCTCACAAAGTGAAATAACATACTTTGGGATCAACAAGATTTGTCTCTTAAACTGATCTCTTGAAGAAGAAACAGAACTTCTCTGTGTTCGAAAACAAGCAGATGAGTGGGCGAGTGAGGGAAACTGGTGCTTCTTCAAACAGCGCTTCAGCACACATGTGTGGCTTTGCCAGAGATTGTTTGATATTGGGCTACAGTACTGGCAGCAGTTGCCCAACAGTATTTTGGTGCCTTTTGCTTTCTCTGACCAGAGCGAGAAGTACTTGTGTGAGGCTCCGGAGTGCTGTGTGATGGGCTGTCCTGAAGCGTGCAGGACCTCTGCCAGTGATAAATGGTTTGGGAGGCAGTTCTCCCTCCAGAACTGCCATGGAAGCCAGGAAAGAGAAGTGTTGACAGGTCTTGACTCTTGAATCATGTTGAGAAGAGGCAATCTCATGAACAGTTACTCGGTAAAAGTTGGTGAGATTGCCAGCCAGGTCTTGTTCCAAATGAAGTTGGTGCAGATTTGCCCCTAACTCTGAAGTTACTTTTTCCTGCTTTGCAACTTCTGTGTGGTTTCTTACCCATGCTTAGCATTTCAGGTTGCAATAGAAATGAAACGCCAGTAGCTTAATGTCCGTAAGTAATTCTGTAATAAAAACTACAGTATATTTATGGTGGAGAGAAGAAATTTAAATGTGGTATTACATTTCTATTCCTGGCTTTCAAGGACTTTTCACTAGAGCTCCTTAGCTGTGTTACAAGAGAAGGGAAAAATGTCTCATGCAGATCTTCTGCCACAGACCTGAAAAACAGCTGAAGTTTCTTGACAAGACACATAGAAGTTGGCTCCTGTTTCAGGCAAAGCTGGTCTGGGTATCCTATGAAGTCTCTGAGTTCTGCGGGAGGGTTTTCTTTAATTTGAAATTGTAGGGAAGTTGGTGGATTGGGCTGATTTCTCCTGGAGTTCACAAGCTTGTTCAAACTCACAGACTGACAAGTTGGTGTGAATTGAAAACCTTCCCTGAAGGCCATGAATGGCAACTTTACTTAGAAATGAAATTGCCACTCTTCTAAATCAGTTCACCAATGTTTAAAAGGGGCTTGGCTGAGCTGATGATGAGACACTGATGCTGGCCTTTTCAGCATTAACCTTACAGCCTTAAAGTACAATGGACTTGATACTTCAGCAACTGAAGGAAATTACTGAGAAGAGGACAATCAGAACTGTGTCAGCAGTTAGACATCTGGTTTCTGGGTACAGAAGAAACTGCACTGGTGGAAAAAAAAAAATCCAGCTGGCTTTTGGGATAGAGATGCTGCAGAGGAAATTTGCCCTTTGTTATGGAGACTGCTTGAAGATTTGGAAGTGCTTGAGTGGTTACAGGTAGATTAGCAACAGGAGGGGGAGCTCTCACTCAAAGAGGAGGGAAATTCTGGACTTGGTAGCAAACCTTTAAGTGAAGAGTACTGCACTCCTGCTGCTCCCTGTCAATAAAATGTTGCTGTCTGCCTTTCATATAGGCAAGACCAACGGAGAACATGTGTGTCTGGAGAAGGAAAGGCAATCCATGTCCTGTTCCTGTCTCTTCTGCTATTGCTACTTTGTTGTTGTTGTTCTAGGCATAATGTAGTTGTGTTACTGTCAAGGAAAGCTGTGTTGCATCCCTGCTGTAGCAGATATATTTCCTTTCCCCCGCCTTACCATCAGCTTCAAATACCAGCGTCCTGTTCCTGAGATACTGTGAGTGTTCCCTGAGATGTCAGCTTTGGAGAAGAGGGACTGATAATGAAAATACATGCAGGACATTACTTTTATGGTTAGAGCAAAAATAGGTGCAGGAGAGAAGGAATAATTAATTTCTGGTGCAAGTCGGATGAACAACATTGGGAGTTTTCTAAAACAGTGGTATTTAGTTGGTATTTTAAAGGCTGGTTGCAACTAGGAAACCTATCAACGTTAAGAAATTGACGTACTTGGCAAGGAACAGAGAAGTTCAGGGATTTGGTAAACCAGAAACCCGCTTCCTCTTTTAACCATTTATGCTTAAATATCTCTCAAACTGTAATTTTTGGATCTAGAACTTGTTTGCATCTGGGATGAGTGGATGGATATCTCATCTGACTACACCTAACTATACAGACATGCCTCAAGTTACTTTTTAGTGTTCACGGGGTGGAAAGGGAATACATTCAGTTCTCCTCCAAGCAGCAAAGTGCTGGCTCAACTGATTATGATCTATCTTTATTTGAATGTACATGGTATTGGCCTTTATGCGTGTGTTATTGTTAACCTTGCCATGCCTGTGATGTTAAGTTGGATAACGTAAACATAATTTTAAGTAAGTACTTTGGGTTTTGCTTGGCTTTTGTTTGTTTTGAATAGGAAAGATGGTAGCCCTCCTCTGCTTAAATGGCTAATCAAAGGTAACTGAGTGCTTTTATTGTGGGCTCTTAAAACACTGGTGAATTTTTTTACAGAGAGTTTTGAGAAAAAGGAATTTATTGTGAGACTATTCCTCATATTCTGTATGACATTAAAAAAACCCTTTGCTTTCAGAGTATATGTTGGTATCTATACACTTCTGACACAGCTGACTGCGTTTTCCCCCCCTAAATTAATTGGATCAAAGCAATAATATAAATCTAAGTTTTTCTTCATCAGCTTCTCTCCAAGTTTTGTAGTTTACCAGAATTAAATAGGGAATCTGGGAATAATACATGATCGTAGATACAGTACATATCATGCAGTATTATTTCCCGCATGTCAGTGGAGGGTTATATTAAATCCCTTTGTTTTGCTGTAGTATGATTACAAAGATTCTTTTGTAGCTTGGGACATTGAGTCTAAAAGCAAGAAATGCAAGAGGTATCTGGCAAGAGAAGATAACATTAATTTAATTCTAGCAGTGCTGTTGTTCTTGACTATGTTCTGATTGGCCAGCAAGATCTGCAAAAGAAGTCTTGATCATATATGTGTGACTTTGAATACCTATCACGAAGAAGAGCAATCCAGGGTCACAGTGCTTTGAACGCTGCCAGCTAAGTCTCGGGAGGGACTAGATGTGTTGCAGTTAACAGAGAGGAGAAAATGTAACTAACTGCATTGAGACCAGCAGGGTTTTTTCTTCCCCCCCAAGTTTAGGATGATCTTTAAAACTTTTACATGAATGAAGAGTAACAAGCAGGTAGTGTCTATATAAGAAGAAAAAAACCCAAAGTTTAGTTTTGTGTGTGTGATATTCTTATCCCAAATAGTTGGAGAGATGAGAGCTGTAGCTTGCCTTGATGTGTTAGTCATTTCAGCTATTCAGGAATGAATTGTGTATTATCAGCACAAATTTATTTTAGATAGGGGTCACTGCAGGATTGGGCTGAGATTTAAAGTCGCTGGAAGAAACTACTTTGAGTAGCTACACACCTGATCTGCCTTTGAAGGCTTGCCTATGCCAGCTGTACAGAGACACAAGTATCCAGTAATTTCTAGGCCTATTAAATCCCTGCTTTATACCACAGAGTTCATAATATTTTGCAGGATGTACAAACTATACTGATAATGAAGAATTTGCAATACATGAATATATTATGTATATTTGTATTGTTGCAGTTTTAGCTGTTCTAGTTATGCTGACTGAAGGATGACAGGCTTGTCATGATTTTGTCTTCAAAGAAACACTCATTTTCAAAAAAAGTTTTCCTGGTCAGTCAGTCCAGGCTGATGCCGAGTCCATGCACTTTAGGGCGATGTTAGGAGACTATTCAGGAGGGTCATGCAGAGGCCAGGCGTACTTCATGCTACAAAGCTATTTTATGCAGATTTGGGAATAATACTGTTGTTCTTGGTTCCACACAGATGGTACCAGACAGGAAGAAGTGGAAGGTGAACTCAGTGAAGAAGAACGCTGGTTTGGAAATTCTTCAGAAACTCCTTCAGAAGCATCATATGGAGAAGTCCAGGAGAACTTTAAGTTGTCTCTTGAGGACAGAATCCAAGAACAGTCCACTTCCCCAGATACTTCTTTGGGAAGTGCAACTCCTAGCAGCAACACAGCAGAGTTGGGAACCATTGAAAATGAGGCACTAAGAGACACATTACAGAGCAAAGAGCACCTTTCTCCTGATGTGTCATCTCTGTGTGAAGAAGAACCTTCTGGTCCAAATAAACCACTGAGCAGTAATTTGAGGCGGCTGCTGGAGGCTGGCTCCCTCAAGCTGGATGCTGCTGTTACAGTCAATGGCAGAGTTGAGTCCCCTGTAAATCTCGGCTCAAATCTCTCCTTCTCTCCACCTGCTCATCATGCCCAGCAGCTGAGTGTTCTTGCCAGAAAGCTTGCTGAGAAACAGGAACAAAGTGACCAATACAATGCAAGTAGTCACTTTATTTGGAATCAAGGTAAGTGGTTGCCAAACTCAACCACCACCTGTGGTTTGTCCCCTGATTCAGCTATCCTGAAACTGAAAGCTGCAGCCAACGCTGTTCTGCAGGACAAATCACTTTCAAGGACTGAAGACACTGTTAGATTTGAATCCTTTTCCTCACCGTTTAGTTCTCAGTCAGCCAGCTCCACATTAGCAGCTTTATCTAAGAAAGTAAGTGAAAGAAGCATGACTCCTGGGCAGGAGCACCCGCCTCCGGCTAGTTCTTTCCTTTCTCTGGCTTCTATGACCTCTTCAGCTGCCCTTCTGAAGGAGGTTGCTGCAAGGGCTGCAGGCACTTTGTTGGCTGAGAAGAAGAAATCACTGGTTGCTGAGGATCCCCTGCAGCTTTCAGAGATGAAGCAAGAGAAAGCAACTCCACCACAGTCTTTGGAATTATTGTTACTGCCAGTCCCTAAGGGAAGAGCATCCAAACCCACTAATACAGGTATGGATACAGTTTGAGCCACTAAGGGGAATGTATTTGTTTTGCTATAGGCATATATAACACTTCTTCGGGGGGTCTGGACTTGCTTTGGTTCCCTGTATTATGAGAATAAGAAATAGGTACTTTAGGTAAATGACAGAAGAGCTTTTTAAAATGCCACTTGAAGACCAAACTGTCACAAAGTTTTCCATATTTGAAAGCTACGAGTGTACAGTTCAGTACTCTTTTTTTTTTTTTTAATTCCTTACAATGGTATTTCCCCCTCTCAACAAATTCAGAATAAGTCCATGAAAATATTTAATGGAGAAGATCAAATAATTTCTGTTAGGGAGCTCACGGTATCAGTGAGCATGTACAAAACTAGTGCTTTTGAAATATTGGACAAGGGAGAATTCTCCCTCCTGCTGTCTCTTGTCACAAATGGACTTTTGTATAATCCTTACTACCCTGTCCTAATTTACCAGAGTATATTATTATGTTGCCACTTTTCATTAAATTTTTTTGCAGCAGCATGAACAAATTTCGTGTTTGGTCTTTTACAATCCTTTGTCATGTTAAAAAAAAAGCAAACTGCATTTCTCTAATTTGCTCAACAAGAACCATTTTACACTTCTGACTTCCCTCTACTAGTTCTAGCTGTCAGCAGTCAGGGAATCAGACTTACAGGGAATGAGAAGAAACAGTCTTGTTAACAAAAGCTTTCAAGAACTGGTAAGCCATGCAGGGAAATTTAAATGATCCATCTTCAAGATAAGGAAAAATAAGATTTCTTTTGTCTCTTTCTATAAGAAGTTCACATCACAGGTTCATATTTCTGGTAGAACATACAGGCTTCAGGTGGTGTTGGTGGTGTCCCTGCAGTGATGGTCTGCTACAGAAGGGAAGGAAGCATGTCAGGTATCTTCACGAGATGTACAATTGCTCAAGTGGTTCAGAATATTGGAGATTTATCAGTCCGAGTTTCATCATGTTTACTCGCTTGACTGTACAGGTGGAGCAAGCCAGTGGACAGACGTGAAGCCTGACATGGACACTGTATAATTGCACTGCCATCTTTCCAACCTAGCCTTTTTGTTTAGGGATATGATGAGGTCTGATCTGTCCCTGCGTGACTCTTAAAAACTCACAGCATAGAAGCTATTGGATGGATGGCAGTGCTCATTCCTCCCTTGGAGGAAGAGCGAGCGGGATGCGATGAGGTGCAGTCAGTACCAGTTTTTTTCCTCTGAGTTAACATGTGTTCTACAAATGCTTTGCTGGTGTGTTTTGCCAAGGCAATTAAAGTGGCAAACTATTTTTGGCATGGGTCTGGCCTAAGGTTTTCATTAGCTTAGATTAAGTTCTTTTTGGAGTAACATAAGCTAAACCAAAAAAGGTCCTTTTGTGTGGTAATAGGAATACCCACACCGGCTACACCAGTGTGACTGTGGGCGTGAATTTAACATGACTTTCCCCATGAAGACTGGCCTTCATAAAAGGCAGTCAGCTATGCGTAGAAAAGGAGGAAGGTTAAAATGTATTTGAAGTTATTATTTTATTCCCTGCTGAAGAAAAAGCTGTTCACGTCATAAATTTCTACTGGGGAAAAGTAAATGGTTGTAGTAAAATCCAGATTCTGTGTTTGACCAACAAACTACAGGATTTGTCTGTGCAGCTTATACTAGAGGAGGGCTCTGTGCAAGTGTGCTGGTAGGACCAGCACTTAATAAACTAGCTGGGATGCAGCAAATTCCTAGTAATGATTCTCTTTGTGGAAGGCCAAAGCATACTGCTGCTAAAAGATGACAAATGGGGGCTGACTGCCTCAGGTCCTTGGTAACCGAGGAATAACTATTCACTTTTTATAATATATGGGACTAGTATCCCAAGAGGAAGGGTGTTCCCTTTCAGTTCATATGCACTGGGCCAATGCCAGTTGGCATCCAAGCAAAATTTATAGTGTAATGTTCATTACAAAAGTTCTCTTAAGTCCATTTTCTGATATGCTATTAAGGTTTTCTTTTCTAAATAATTAACTGACTGAAAATAAAAAGCAAGCTGTTGGTTAGCATGTATGGATGTTGATTATGGAAAGCCAGACTCCTGGATTCCTTCAGACATGGAGAAATGCAGCTTGCAAAAAGAGAGGTCACTGTTTAATGACTTTTGATTGAAGACTTCACTTCTGTAGAAGTGGAGTAGGGCAGCTGAGCATGTGTTTTTGCCATGATAATAAATATCACGCATTCCTGATTCTTTTTGCACCTACAATCTTATGGCACTAAAAGCAGAAAATAGTATTTCATTTTATAATTTTGTGTGTGTCTGATTACTCCTTGAGCCATGGGGTTTTTGTCTTGTTCCCAGAGAGGGACCTCTTTTCCCAGTAGGCCTAGCTTGAGAGGTGTTTTTGTCCCCTCATGCTTGAACATTTATGGCACTGGTGAGTTTGCTTTGTTATTATGAATCTTACTCACCCACTTACCTTCAACTAGCTTTGGTTATGAGAGCAATACTCAGTGAGATTAATTAGGTGTCTACAGGTAAGGAACAGTAAAGATGGAGGCTCTTTAAAGAGAAATATGCTAATAACAAGAGTATGCCAGCTGCTCTTTTGTCCACCATGTTGAGCCATTTGCTTGGGATTATCTCAGGCAAGAAGCTGGAGCCATAGCTTATCAGAGCATAGTCACCTCTGAAATGGCATGTCAGGTTTTCATTACTTGCATATTGTTTATCATGAAGTGGTACAGAGAAGACTAACTTTTCTATCCATTTGTTAATATTGCCAATTTTATAAAATGCTCTTGTGTTTGGGATGAAATTTAAAAGGAAGCCTGGAATCTCTGTTAAAGTTTTGATGTTGTTATTGAAAGAGTGTGGGTGGCACACCCTTCTTTTACTGGATAAATGCATGGTTCGTGTCACTTTTTGCCTGCAGTGCTTGCAGTTTTGTTCCTGAAGTTTTTTTGGGAAGCACTGACTGATTCTCCCCGTACTGGAGTCACTCTTTCCAATTAATTGACACTGTGTGACATAAAATGCACATCAATATAGATGAAGGAAAGCTGAAGCCCACTTTTTTTTTTTTTTTTTTTAATGCTGGGGTTTATATAGTAAAGACCTAACATGTTTCAGCTTTGGAGAGCACTGTAATTCCTGTGTACCATTAATTGCCATTGTTATTGGTGAAGTCACGTGCATTCAGCCCAGTTCTTTGCGTATTTTGTAACATGCTAAATTACAATTGATCCATCTTGTTTGCAGATTTATTTTTAATTGGGTGGAAAACTGGTAATAGCTTGTAACACGTTTATTTTCTGGATCCTTTGTGATGATAACCAGAGACGGGAGAAAAGATGTGACTGAAGGAAAAGAAGTGATAGGTAAAAATGCTGCCAACATGTTTTTATTGTGGGTTGTCTTTCTTCTGCCTTTTGTAAAGAAGTAAGTAAAGGTGTTTGAAAACTGAAGTGTATGCAATTATAGGATTGGTTTTGGCTTACTCTTTAGAGATGCAGAGCAGGCAACAATTTGATAGTATGTTGAGCATGACAGAATATTTCACAAGGAGAATTTCTGAACTTGCAGAAGTTCATGCTTTGATAGTGTGTCCTTTTTTGTACTTACATAATGACAGTCTAATCAGTTGAATTACAGTGGTTTTGTTTCATACCTAATAGCAGGAATTATATTTTAGGACATAACAAATCTTTCTGGAGGTTTTTATCACCTAGTTCTGATGTTTACTATATCCTTATCAGAAGGAAATAACTGATAATAATGAGATTAAATATTCTGAGAGAAACTCCAAACAGCAGGATGCACATTGCTGAGCTCTGGGTATTTGAAAATAGTCTGTCTTTTACAGTGAGGAAAAAACCTTCCAATTCCATGGTAGTAGTAGGCCTTTCTTTATACTGAGCGGATGAAATCATGGTGAGAAGATGAATTTGTGATTAGTCGTGTAAAGTCAGCAGCAAGGAATTTCTCTTTCCTTCAACCTTGAGACGGCTCCACACCTGATAGACTAACCATATTTGCTTGATAAATGCCACCAAAGCCTTATCTTATCTTAGGTGAATTGGCCACTAAAACACAGTGCAAACATTTAGTAAGCGAGTAGATTTGAAGCACTGGCAACTAGAGAAGCAGAAGGAAACCCACAACCTGAATATCTCTGATGGCTGAAGTTATGGCAGCTTCTGCTCGAGCCGTAACTAAACACTTTCAACAGCAGGGATTCCGAAGTCATTCACTTCTGGAGTTAAATATGTATATCTGATATGCAATACCATCATGCTTTTCAGTTAAGTTGTGGATTGTTCTTTGCTTTATATCCTGCTCCCCTGCTGGCTAACCATCAGATACAGGATACTGGATCAGTTAAGTTAAGCGTATTTTCCATACCCTACTACAACCAACCTTTGATAGGAAATGAAACTGCAAAGTGACGATTGTGAGAGACATCATCTCAGTTGAGTTAAATTATAAGGAACATTAGGACTAGGTGAGATAGAGTAGCATCCTCTGCTGCTTAGCCAAAGGATTTTTGGGACATTAACCTTTATAAATTATGACCTTTCTTAGAGGGAGAATAACTAGATTAGGAGGAAATGGGATTGCAGGGGGAGGAGCTGAAATTTCTGGTACATGCTGTTGTTTAACTGATGTGTCTCTTTGCAGATGAAATTCTAGCATTGAAAAATGGTATCTTGAGTATGTTTACAAGGGGAAGGTATTCGACAAGTGGCTGTAAAGGATCCTCTCTTTTTCTTCCCCCTTCTGCTAAGCCTCAGAAGAAGAAGGAGGAAAGCCTTTCCAATGTCCCATCTGTGGCTTGGTTATCAAGAGGAAGAGTTACTGGAAACGGCACATGGTGATTCATACAGGTTTGAAAAGTCATCAGTGTCCTCTCTGTCCATTTCGCTGTGCACGCAAGGACAATCTCAAATCACACATGAAGGTAAGGGGAATGTTTACTGACAGTCAAAACACTTGAATCATCAATTGAAAAATTATACTATAACAAATATATTTCATTTGCATTTGCAAGAACAAAATTTCCCTAGTTGTACTACTAACGATGCCTTTATTTAAATAAAAAGAGGAAGGAGGAACTTTTTTCATTTGATTGCCTTTCCATTTTATGGAATGTGGAAACTGTGTTGGGTTATGTCAACCGGGTGCAGCTCAAGCTGTCTGTGATGGACTTAGTTCTGGACCTGGAACCACCAAAAGCAGGGATGTTAGCTGAGATGTGACACCATGCAAACACAGCAGTGCTACTTTTCTGGGTGCCAGCCAGTATCTCTGTGTGCCATTGCATCACACGAAACCGACATACCACCTTGGCCAGCATTAGCAGGGAATCTGCCTGTTACTTTTATTTTGAGAGGCCTGCAGTTTTACATTCTTTTTTCGCTGTAATATTTAACTGTGGGCACTTCAGGAGTGAAGCATCCAAAACAAAATGAATGACAGATTATACTGTAATGTTTTGTTTTCAAGTGTTTTAATTAAGTTTCAACAGTGCTTTTAACTCAGCCTAAATTTAGGCTCAAACTGAAGATAAGCTTTTGAAGGAAGCAACATCTGCGTTGATATGGAAAAAATATAAACATGTAAAGAAGCTCTCTGTCCATTTAGCTGAAGTACTACATGGTTGCAACATATACACCGTGCCTGGTCTTACAAGCTGTAGAACATGCTTAGTGAAGTAAAAATGGTACCTGTCCCGTTACGCCATGGATGAAGAAGCTAAAGTGCTAGAGGTTTTCTTTGTTAATGCAGTTGAATTATTATAATAACAGTGAAATGTTTTATTATTGTTAGCTCTTTGTCTGTTTTGGACAAATGTGTGTGTAAAAGAGTATTAGACTGGTGTGGAGGGGGACAGAAATGCTATTTAGCTTTTTATATGGTACTGGGATCACTAGACAGGAATCTAACCTTGCTTATAACTGAGTAAGTATTCACTGCAGTGTAAATGATTCAGATGATGCCAATGATTGAAACAGCAGATCTTGCTTGTTTCAGGTCCTTGCTAGGTATGAAATCATCCCCCTAAAGTCTGAAGGCTCATCCCTTAACTCTCCTGCTGTGGATCAATGCACTATTCCCAGACATCCTTGGTGTATCATGCTAAGCCTTATCATTTACAAGTAGGTTTGGTGTTTGTGGCTCTTTGGTTTAGGACTTGGTGTTCCATGTTGACAAGATCACTCGGGTGGCCATCCCAAGTAGAAGACGGGTACTAAAAGTGGGAACACAGTATGATAAAAAAGGGTTTTTGTTTTCAGTTGCTGACAGCCTGCGCAAAACATACATCACCTAAAAGCTTTCTATTCCCTGGCAGGGGCCTGTTGTCATCCCCTGCTTTGTAAAGGGCATTCCTGTTATTCCCTGCAGAAATTCTTGTTCTCTGCTTTTTTTGCAGGTTGAGGGCCTATCCTTTCCTTTTTGGCATGGTGATTTCCATAGGTGGTCACAGGTAGATGTTGGAGAAAATTAGGGACTCTTTCACCATTTCTGTGTGCTACACAGGGGCAATCTGACGCCCTCATGCTCTTTTCTGCTCCCCACCTAACATAAACCCCTTTTTTAAATGAATCCATGTCATCTTAAAAGATCCCTTGTACAGCCATGTAATATATACCATTAATTATTTGGTAATATAGTAATTATTACTAAATAATGCTCAGTTAGAGATCATTGAGGTCAGAGTCAGGCCCCGAGCTGCTTGACACAATGAAAGCGATTACAGCCTCCTTTAGCTGTACTACGGAGATAAGATCTGAAGTCTCCTCAGTCAGCGCAGGCCAATCATGCAAGTCATGATGGACTCAACAGTCTTTGCTGGTAAAACTGCTCCCTGTTTAAGATGAAGGCAATTGTCCTATAAAACTAGATGGCCTGTGTTTGGTCGTCTGTCCTTCTTTTAGTCTTATGGATAGATATAAAGAATAACAAGTACAAGAATCTGAAAGATTATATTTTAACTTAATTTCAGTGGGTTTCATACACTTTTCTCAGCTGAGTAGGCCATTTGTAAAAATAGTTTCTACCGCATGAAAATTGAGGCAGGTGAATAAGGTAGGGGCATGTTAGTCATGTTCAACAGTGTCAGACATAATTTGAGTTCTCTTTGGTGAAAGTAGAGATTGATCACAAGTTTAAAAATAAAAAATATCAGATTTCTTTCCTCATTATAAAAAAATGCTGCTTTTAAATTTGTACATAAATAGGTATGAGTTTATAGTAACTGACACATATATAAGCCAACAGATTTTAAAGTTGAATGAATATGCATCAGAAATGGTACAGCACATCTGGCAGCTACTTAAGATGCAGCATTCTGGTTATGCTGGACGGATGTTTCAGTTCTCTTCATTGTCCTAGGATCCTTTGGGAGGTACCTGGCCTTATCTCCTTCCTGGCAGGCAACCACCAAGGTAGAGCCTTGAGCTCTCCACCTGAATCTCTCTCCCCATGAATCAATTGTGGCTATAGGCGAAGATACATTTTTCAAAATCAAAAATCTGCGCAAAATCAGGGTATTAAGCTTGTGTTTGTTGTTCATTATAAGCAAATTTTTATTCTAGGTTGCTATCACAAGTGAAGTTTTTTTTTCCTTTATGCTGCTTTTTGGTTTTCAGGTTTTACGTTCTATTGATTAGGATGACAGGCAAAATCTGTTGAGGTGTTTTCTCCAGCTGCAGTCGTCAAAATCTAATAGTGGTGTCTTTTATTCCCCCTAGGCAGCATAACCCTGAGCTGAAGCACTTTCTCTTTTTCTAGGCCCTTGTAGGCATTTTCCATTGAAACTGGTCATTTAGAGGCTTAATTTCCATGAGTGGTTTGTGTGCGTGTCCATATAGGCCTTCCTTATTATGTGTACCTTTAGGTTAACAAATAGTAACTATATAATATAAATACTGTATAATCTTATGGTAATTATAACATGTCAGACTGATTAGCCCAGAATACAACATTGCCAACATTTTTGGTGTCTTGTCGCTTGCTATAGAATGTCCTAATAGAGAGCTGGATTGATTCCAGCTCTGACCATATTCGGATCTACGTGTGCTACCTACGGTGTTGATGAAACATTCCTCCAGTAAGGGCACTTTGCCAGGACCAACACACAACTGGAGGCAAGGAAGTGAAAAGCAGGAAGGGAACCAGAAGGAAAGTTTCCACGCAGGCATAGAATGAACAAGAGAGGCTGAAGAGACTGCCTTTTAAGGCACACAGCATTATCTTTAATTGTTATATGGTATTTAGATTCCACAGTAATAGGCACCTTAGTAATAGGCAATCCTAAAAGAGATACAGTACTGAATTTTATTAGTCTGTTTTGGAGACAAATTGTAGGACATGCATAACCATAAGTTTTGGCCCATATTCCCAGGAATCCAGAGGTAGTGTCTTAGGACTTGACTCTGGTATCATGGTGTGGTTTCCAGGGGTGCTGAGAACACTGAAAATGAAACTGGACCAAATTAATGGGTAACCGAGAGAGGTGTCTCGTCCAAGCAGGCAGAAAGGGCTGTGCTTGAGTCCTTTTTTCTGCTTATCTGAACATACATTCAGTTGGAATATGTTGTTTTCTTCTTGAGAAGAAAGAGTATCTTGCAGAAAGCAACAGAAAGGGGTGGCATAATTCAGCAAGATGTTTTCAGGCTTTTTTGTTTTTCCTGGTAGGGAAGTAGAGATTAAGTTCGCCTCAGAGCAATGCCACAAGCATCAGTCAGATTTTGGCCAATGATCTTTGGATCATGCACATATCTTCCTAAGCAATTGGTGGATGGACAGGCTGTGAGATCATACAAATATGTTCCAAGAAAGCAACAGGATATTAGCCTGATCACTGGGAAGGGGGAATGAGGAAGAGGAGCATATGGCCAAAAATAATATCTATAAATGTTCCTTGTGCTGCTATATAGACATAAGGCAGAAATGAGTAAGCCAGGTCTTCTAGCAGTGGAAAAGAAGTTTAGCATTGTGGACACGTGCTGAGGCGTGATGGATGGCAGAAAATGAGGGAAGATTAAGCTTAACAGAAAAGAGATGCAGTGGCAGGCAGGTCACGTGATGCTCAACCATGGGATCTTCATGTTTCTGTTCCTTGTGCAGAGGGACCATGTAGTGAGAGCTCAGATTAATATTCCTATGTAATAAGAAGAGAGTTATAATCAGCCTTCTGATTAGCGTGAAGCTATTCATTACATGATAGCAGGAATAAGGAAGGGCTGTGAAGAATGTAGCCAGGTGCTCACTGCCCCTCAGTGATTTGCTTTTCCCTCTTTTTTCCTTAGCTAAGGTCAGAAAACAGAATAAACATTCCTAGTACATTTTGTTGAAGTACAGGACAGGTTATTTTAAACCATCTTCAGCTTATTGGGAGAAGGAGGCTGGCTGTGTTTTATGGGAGGGTTTTTTGTTTGGTTTGGTTTAAGCTAACCTTAAAGAGCCCTGGGAGGCACATATGGTTCCATTACCTCACCTCAGCCAAGGGAAGGGAATGCAAACTTGCAAAGCTTTTCAACAAGTGAAATCTGTGCCTTGAGTCTCAGATACATACCACAAGTGACTTCAAATATCTGTCTTTTAATCTTGTCACTTTTCATGTATGAGACAGGGAATACATTGAAATCTTAAATCTTAAAAGAAAAAAAAAGGAGAAGAAGAAATTTTTCTTGGAAGACCTAGTCCAGTCGAGCCCTGCAGAGCAGCTTTTTTTTTGTTTACTTTCAAGCAAAGCAAGGAAATAGTTGCAAAAAGAAAATACTATATAAATAATGTATGTGTCCTGAGGGGAAGCATCATATCAGATCTAGTGCCATAGCACTAAACTTTTGCAAGTGCAATATTTTTAAAAATGAGGTAACTTATCAGAAAAGAGCATGAAATGAAAAGGCAGAGGGCACATGATAGATGCAAAATGGAGACCTCTCAAGTGTATGCAAATGCAGCCACAGAAAAAGGCGTTTTACTAAAAGATGTTTTTTTTAAAAAAACAACCAAACAACAAAGAAAACCAAACACACACAAAGCTCCCCAACCAACCAACAAAACCCAGAAAAAATGAGTGATTAAGCAGGTATGGCTAAATGACTGGGTCGTAGTTTTTGTTGATTGTAGTAGCTGCTTAAAAAGATGCCCCTCATTAAAATGTTAATCCACTTGAAAGTTGGTGAGAAAAATAAAACTTACAGTAGGCAAAGCAAAAGTGATAATCAGGTCCCAGAAAGTAAGTAAAGACTGAGTAGGCAGAAGCAAATAAAACAATGAATGGATTCAGCACCCCAGTCCCCTTATGTTCTGAGTTTGTTTAGGGATGAAAGTTCTCAAAAGAAACATTTCCTTTTACTCTGCGTGTTTACAAAATAATAACCAAAAATATCCTGAGTCCCTCAAAAGAAAGTTGAATACCAGTCCTTCTCATCCTGTGCCTCATGACTAGAAGAGGAAAGTCTGTGTGAAACAGTACTCCAACTTACAGGAAGGGTAAAAGATCTACCTCACCAGTACTACAAAATTGCAGGATGTGCCTGTGCCAGTGTCCCTCGCCCCTACTCCCCATTGTACCCTCTTAGGTGGGATCATGTGTATTTCTAACTGTGATACATCTATATGGACCAGTTGTACTTCCAAACTGGTTGGTAAATCAACAGGGATGTTGCTTTGAAGTATTAAAAGATTATTAAAGAAACTGTTTATGATAGAAGAAATGTTAGTATGTCAACAAAAAATGTTAACAGAAAAAAATACAATTATATGAATGATGTGATATGACAGGGACACGTGGTTTCTGTAAAAGAAAATCGTGTGTTCTTCTACTAAGATGTTTTGAGCATGCCAGGAAAATCATGGACTTCACAATCAGTTGAAATTTATTTGGTCTTTAAAAAAGCCTTTGGCAAAGTTTCTCACTGAGAAGCTGCCAAATAAATTAAGCAATGTGATGTACTGTGGCAAATTAGAAATTCACCAAGAGACAGTAAAACAAAGGGTAGGAAGGAATTAACAATTTTAAGCATGACAAAAGGCTATAACAGAGGGGTGTTCCGTTACAAAGAGTGCAATTGTGCATATTCTAGCAATTGTGATCTGCACAAAATGATGAGCGTGGGTAAGAGAATTGTAGGCAATACAACCTCTTCTATGTGTGAATCAAGATTAGAAAAGGCAAAGTTTGAAAGGGAATAAAAAGAGGCTGGCTGACAGATAACTTCATTTACCCCCTTGTTTATTGTTGACAAATACAAGGTACTGCACCTTGGAAATGAGTCTGATCATGCACCTCGCTGTCTGATATAGGGAACTATAACTACTGAGGGAAAATATCTGGGTGTCGTCATAGATGGTTCAGTGAAAACCTTTTCTTGGCATGTGCAGCAGTGGTTAAAAAGTACATTAGCTATTTGAATGTCTGTAGAATAAAATGGAAATAACACTAAAAATATTACAACGCTGTTGTTAACATACGGTATGCTGCCACTTACAATATTCACTTCTGGTCACTGTGCATCAAAAAGATGTATCAGAAATAGGAGGGATTTTAAAAGCTGGCAATGAAAGTGATCAGTGGGATGGCAAGAACTCCCTTTGAAGTAAGAAACTGAAAAGAATGAGACTGCCAGGTATAAAAGAGGTGTAATCAAAATAATCCATGTGATAGAGAAGATAAATTGAGTGGCCTTTTTTTTTTTTTTACTTTCTTGTAATGTGAGAATGAGAAGGCAGCAAGACACACTAAAAGAAATAAATGGGGGGGGGAAGGTAATTTGTACCGAAGTCCTCAAACTAGGCCTAGAGTTTGTAAGGAGTTTATACTCCTGTTGAAAATTATTGCATACCTGATATCAAGCACACACTGAAAAAAATGTAGAACCACAAAATGTCATCTGCAACTGGGAAGACTGGGGAGTTAAAATAAAGATGATACAAGTACTTTGCACAGTCAGGGAGAATATCCACAGTTAAATGAAATAAACTCATAAAGTAGAAGTCCTTAAATATTTCTGACGTAAGTCAAGCAGTAGTTCTATGGGATTCTGAAAGAACCATTCTCTGTGAGCAGGTTGTGTACTATGGTTGCAGTGTAATTCAGAGAGATCCAAATCTGGCAGCAGTTGAGCTCAGGGACTTTGGAGCAAACCTGTCCGCTGCCCTCTCATCTCCTCCTGCCTGTGGTTGGTGTAGCAACAGCCTGGTTGGGTCTGAAGAGGACATCTGATGGTTTAGGGAGCGTTAGCACAGAGTAAGAGCTGTTCCCTGTCTCCAGGAGGGAGCAGGCCGCTTTTTGGACTGTAACGCTGTGTGACCTGGATCTCCCCTGTGGCTCTGTGTGTAGCTCTACAGGGTTTCTTGTTTCTTATTCTGCAGCAAGTAGTTGCTTCCTTGTCTTTTCCCTCTGAATAACTCAGAATAGCAATTCTTTGCTCTTTTAGCTGTTGTCAAATGAAAAAATAAAGGATAGTTTTTCCTTTAAAGGGATTTTAATGCTCAGCTTCTGTTTCTAAGAGTGTTCAAATTTTTAAATAAATATTGTTATTTGGTTTTGAGAATTAAACAGAATTTAAAATCTTATGTTTGGACTGGACCCAGAACATTGGGGGCTAAATATTGGGCTTGATGTTGTTTCATATGGGGTTTTTTGTAGATCTAAAATTCTTCCTTTCAAAACTCTAAATATTTGGGTTTGAATTCTGTCATTCTTTAGCTGCCAGATAGAAACATAGTTTGTTTTATGAGAAGATGCTCTGTTGCCTTTGGGCAGGAGAAAAATCCAAATTGGATTAATCGGTCCTCCCTATTCTCATCCATTCTCAAAAGATATTGCAGGGGTGGCATGCCATCCTCCTGGGAAGAGAAGGTGGGCTCCCACACAGACTGCACCACCTGACTGTAGCAGTGACAGCCTTTCTAAGACATCGTATTGATGGCTGTGATAAGGGACTTCTAGAAGAAGTGGTTAAATATGTAGGCATGGAAATGTTGATTGAACGGGATCCTGGAGAGAAACCCCAGCGCACAGAATCTCAGTGGGTGTAAGAGATAAAGTTGCCATGGTGAGAGTTCTTGCTACTGTTGGTACATCCCAGCGCTCTTCACAAAGAGCTCACATACTGGTTTGCTCACAGGCCATCCCGTTTCCAGTAGTGTAGACAGGCAGTCTGGTTGGCATTTCTCTTATAACCTGTTAATGTTTAGAATCTATTGTGCTGCTATTCTTCAGCAAGTTTGTTGCTTTAAAACTGTCTTAGGTTAGCATGAGTTTCTAATTTTTTTGTAGTTGTTGTTGTCAGGTGCAATTTTAAGATTCCAGAATTACTTTGTCTGTAAATGTTATGTTTATACAATACTGAGAAGGTCATTCTGTAAAGTGGCTGGTCAAGAGAAATTCTCTCTCGCTATATGTTTGTTTAGTCCAGATCCCTTGAAGAATTACTGAAAGAAAAGTTATACAGCCCTAATGAAAAGTGTCTTCACCAAGTGCAAAAGGACTAAAAGAGCTTCACATTTATGTGAATTCGAGTCCTGTGTACGTAGAACTAGGAATGCTGGATATGAGCTTGTGACTGAATTTCTCTTGCTATGTAGAAAATTAATCAGGCCAAATCTACAACCATGAGAAACACCAGCCTGAGTTTTGACGAAGCTGTGTTTGCACCAGAGCTGTGTTGTTACCTCAGAGCTCTGCAGCATCTGTACCAGGACTTTTGGGATCTAGAATTAGCTCTGCAGAAAACTGGTAAGTGCTGAAAGCCTTAGCTAGAGCTGGGTCTTTCGGACTCCCTGGTGTAGAGCCAAGGTTTGATTAGAACTGGAGCTTTTGGACTCCCAGGCTATAGCAGTGAACCTTGGGTCCCTGGCACAACTGGCTGCTATATGACATATATATATAACAGCCAAGCCCAGGGAGCAGGAGGTAAGTGTGTCACTCAGTAAGGTAGGGGAATCGCTCCTCGTTTGCCAGGAGTTCATCAAACCTCCCTGTGTTTCAGGTGAAATATTTTGCATTGAACAAATTGCCATTTTCCAACAATGATCTGTCTCACTAAAATGTTTCCAGCCAACTCAAGTCATAAGTGAAAATGAATGCATGGAGCTCAGTTTGGTGGCAGTTTGTCCTGATCTCATGTTCATCAGTTAGTACGGAACAAATGTATGTGTTTGCCAGTATTTCTGCAGGGAGTAGTTCAGAGTGCTGTTGTCAGGGTTTAAAATTAATTTGTGAAGCTATAGGGAAAAAACTTTTCAGTATACCTGCTACTATTATGCTGGACTCAATTATTCATTCCCTTTCATGAGTACTGTGTTAAACAATACATTGTATGATTGTATGTATGTAGTTTATATTAATGAGTCTGTCTGTTCAAACAATATGTAGACCATTACATATGGATGGATGGAGTTCTCTTTAAAAGGTAATCAGGATTGGGCCTGAGGATACTAGGCATTGTAGTCATACTGGAGCATGCAGTCTCTATGAGAAAAAGCCTGCAGTAAAAATATGAAGACAGACGAACTGTGGTCATTAATGACCAATAAAATAGAATAAATGGCAAACACCATCTCTTCTGTTTGTATTTTCTCGTAACAGAGCTGTTTATTTTCTAGTAGAATTAATTTGCAGCAAACTGTTTCAATAGCACCTTGGTATTGCCAGGTGCTGTTTTTTCACTCTAATGATACATGAATTGCTGATGGACGTTGCTATGCAGGTTGATGTTTTGCTGGGTTGCCCTGAACAGTTGTTATTTATGAGTTTGCACAGAATGATTATGCTTAGCAGATCATGTAATAGATAGGGCTTTGTTTGGTTGGTTTTTAATCAAGAAAGCTACTAGTTGTAGCTTGGAAGTCTTTTTATTCACTGACAGGTCATCGGGAATCCTTCTGGTTGCAAGGACTGTGTGATCCAAAGCAGACTTCAAGAACATCTGTTTCTGCAGCATGGAAATGTTTTGGGTTTTTTTCAGTTGAGTCTGATATTTATGTTCTCTGACTTATGTGTGAACGAATCCTACTGTTCTTAGTGCCTGACCTCTTTCAAGTGCTCAGAATGAAGACTTCACTCATTAGTTAAATTTTCCTTTTTTTGTTTTTTAAATGATATGGGAAGTGTAGAGACGAGATTTCTATAATGCTAGTAAACTGGTTTGCTTAATACATGCTTTTATCTTTCACCTCCTGAACCAGGTTCATCAGCACCAAGACAGGGGCGAGACCTTTCAATGCCAGCTATGCCCTTTTACCTCCTCCCGCCACTTCAGCCTGAAACTCCATATGCGTTGCCACCAACATTTCCTCAGGACAGAATCCAAAGTGAAGGAGGAAATACCAGAAACTGAGGTGAAGGGATCACCACAGTTAAATAGTGACTCCTGCTCGGGACCACAGAGGGAAGGAGGTGGACCTGACCTTACGGGATCAGCATCTGTATCTAAAACACCCGATGTGGCTGGGCAGCCTAGTGGAGGTATTCCACCTTTATTGGTGAAAGAAGAGCCCAAAGATGACAATGGCATCTCAGCTGCACCTTTTGCTCTTAACACTGTTGACAGAGCCCCCAACAACACAAAGCTGAAAGACTCTTCTGACTTTGTGGTCAATACAGCATCAGCATTATTCAGCCAGGACATCTCTGTCAAGATGGCATCAGATTTTCTTATGAAGCTGTCAGGTAATTGAGCAGCAGGCGGCAGCTTCAGCTGCTCCTTTGTGGGCTAAGAAACAATTTGCCTCAGGTTTGCTAAGTCATGGAATTGCGGGGAGAAAAACATTGCAACTTCTTAACTTCTAATTTCTTGGGTTTTTTTGATAAGGAGAGGTGCACGATGGAGAGCAGAGGGAAAATGGGGAGAGAAGAGAAGGATTTTGCGGTTTAATTGCTGGGATTGGGAGTGAGAACTTTTTATCCAGGCTTTCATTACCTTGCCAAATCTCATGTGGTGTGATTTTCAGGCATGCTGAATACCTGTAGTTCTAGTTTGAAATCGCTGAGGGTCACAAGTGCTCAACATGTTAGAAAAATCAGCTCTTAAATTCTCTACCTTAGCCGCTCTGTTAAATAGGACCAATACAGAAAGTATTGGTCACCTTCCCTTTAGACTAGCATATGAGGTCTAACCAGTCAATATGTGTGAAGTATGAATGTTACTGTATTTCTGGATTATTAGCACTTAAAAAAGGTAGTCCTAGAGATTCATGAGCAGCTCGTAATTTTTATTTTCCAATTTTAATTTAAATCGGTATCTAATGCAAAGCATGTGTTTATTGTGTTTTCGTTCGCTGGCAGATTATTACTGTAAGAATGATATGCATATGTGAGACCGAAATAGAGGATGTATTTAGAGTGAATCTATTCTATGTGTGCTCATATTGATTTGACTGAACAGTTCAGAATTGTGGACATGCTCGGGGGATGCTTTATACTAAATGTTTTCAAAACTCACCTTTAATTCTTAAAGAAAAAGAAATTGGGGAAAATGTCACCGGAGAAACTTCTGTTTCACAAGGAGACGACAGTCTCTATGGCAAGTTTTAGACTTTGGAGATAACCTTTTCTATAGAGAATAATTGATCACCTTCTTCCTTTAAATGGAATATAAGTTGCATTTTAGTAAATGTTATTGTCAGCTGAACTAGAAAATTAGCTCTGTCCTAATGCCATTGCCTTGGTGAAACTACAGGCATTTTTTTGGAAATGCTTGATGCCTCCATCTGCTCAGACCTTTATACCTCTGGGACTGCAGTTCTGTGGGGAATTGAGGAGACTGGATAAATGCAAGAAATGAAGCCTGAGGCTTCATGGAGCCAACCAGGAAAAAGGAATAGAGCTGAGGACAAGCAGGAGGTGAAATGGGCTAGCACAAATGGTTTGTTGTGTGGGTTGGAAGAAGCCACAGAAACCTCCCCTTAAAAACAAACAAACAAACAAACAAAATGGAAAAACCCACCACCAAAACCCAAACAAACAAACAAAACCAACAAACAACAACAAACAAAAAAACCCCAAACCGGTGGGATATTTTATTATGATGACCAACAAAAAATGAGTGAGGATGAGTCTGTTTTGCTTATACATATTTTTAATTGAGTTTTGAATTTGGACGCTATATGAAATCTATTTTGTATGTTGTCTGACAGCTGTCCTGTATCTATGTTGTTGTTCTGATGTCTATCTCAAATTTGGATTGCTGTGTGCTAAGAGGTTCCACACACCAACTGCCCTGACCTGTAGATGGCAGTGCTCGTGATGGCTGCCTGTAGCAAGAATGGGAGCAGAAAGCAGGAGATGGGGGGGAAGCCGGAAAGTTTTAGAAACATGCAACATTTATATGTCTTGTTTTTCATGTAGCAGTTGATGGGGAGCTGTTTACAGTTTGGCAGACGGTCGTGTTTTCGGTGTCTGATCTATTGGCATCAGAAAGGATACAAATGTACATTATTCATGCAAAAGGCCTATGCAGTTATTTTATGGTGACTTACTAAAGGTCTTGAAACCTGACTTGTGTGCACTGTTACCTAGCAACATGTTATAAAGTCACTGGGGGAGTGAGATGTATCTGTAATTTTGTATGTGTGCATATTGGGATGAAAATGTACTGCCAGTCACCAAGTTTACTACACAAGGAGAGCAATGTTAAAAGGAAAGAAATTTCTTTTCTCCTGGGATTTATATTGTGCTATATACATTTAGTTCATGCTTTCTTCCGTACAGGGTGCATAAATTTAGAGTAGAAGTAGTTCTCTTCTACCAAGTTGACTAAGTAATAGCTGCATTTTTTAACTGCTTACTGTGCGGAACCAAGTTCCTTTGAGTGATATATTAGGACAGTCTCTTGTTTGGCCTGTCAGAACTTCAATTATTGACCTTACCTTTTCAATGATGTAAATCTTTTGACATCTCAAATTATATATGCCAATTGTAACAGCCAACACAGATTTGTCGAGACCAAATTATGTCAAAACAATCTAATTTTCTCCTCTGACAGGCCTTGTGGCTAAGAAAGAAGCAGCAGATAGATATCTAGACTTTTAGAGTTTGGCATTTATTCTTATTGCGTATTGATGGTTTAAATGAATGTTTATTTTTGCTTGCCAGTGTTTACTGCCCCTCCTCTTCTCGGTTGGTGTCCATTTGTATGCCTCAGTCTCAAGGGAGACCTTGGAGCCTGTTGGTTTTCATTTCTGGGCAGTTTTGGCTTCTTCTTTTTCCAAGCGTCTGACTCGGAGGAGTTCTTCTTTCCCTTAAGACCTAAGAGTTACGGTTTCCAGTACCACCTCAGAGCAGAAGTTCAACTGCTGCATCTAGGGTGGAAGACGGTACAAAATTGGTGTTTATCAACTATTATGGATTTTTAAATTGAATCTTAATAAGCACATATATGGTCTTGACTCTCAGTATTATTTCTGATAGTGCAATGCAGTACCTTTCTAGCCTAGATGGAGCGGATATCAGATTGTTGGAAAACAGTACACTAAAAGCAGTTCACAGTCAAAAGAGATGTGTAAAAAATGTGCAACTATTCAACAAACCATTGCACAAATACAAAACTAGGGAACAACTAGCTAGGTAACAGTTCTGTGGGAACAGAACAACCTCATACTGGTGCTTAAAAGACAATTATTGTACTGGGATGTATACAGAGAAACAGCTCCAAAGGAGGAGGAAACAGTCCTGCTCTTCACAGTGTCACTGAAGTCCAAGGTTTTGGCACCACAATTTATGAAGAGTGTGGACAGTTGGAAAGACTTGAGAGGAGGGCAGCAGAAATGACTGGAGGTTTAGAAAACATGTCTAGTGAGGATGGATGAAAGGGAGTGAGGTCGTGAAGCCTATAGAGAAGACTAAGGAAAGTCATTAATAAGCCTTTAATGCATTAATAAGTTAGTTTTTGGGGAAATAAATAATCTGTTGGTGATTCATCATAATTAGGACAAAAAAATAACGGGTTTATCTTGCTGAAGGGTTTAAGCTGGCGTTAGGAAAATCTTTCCAAAAGTTGAGGTAGTTAAACCTCTGAGATAGTTTGGCTGGAGAGATTGTGGCATCTCTGCCACTGGAGAGTTTTAAAAACAGGTTAGAGAACTACCTGCCAGATATGGTTGATCACATATTAGGCAGTAGGGTGGACTAGATTTGTCTGTCCCAGTCAGTGAACCATAGGACATCAGAAGCAGTTGCAAGAAATTTAAGGTGAACAGCATAAAGCCGTGAGCTGTAGAGAAACAAAGTGGGAAAAATATGTGCAGATGTTAAAAGTTAGACCTGATTTTGAGTGGGCCAGAAATCAATTGTGATGACACCGCTCATTGCTTGCCAGAAAGATTTTTAGTTCCATGTTTTCTGAAATAAGGCATAGCACAAACCACCAAGTGTAAATCTAAAAATAAACCCTGGAATTTTTTTTCCAGATTCCACTCTCTAGGTCCTAGCTTAAGGCAGGAGATGCTTTTAAATTCACAAGAGATTTAAAAGAATTATCTGAGATTTTATTTAAATTCAGAAAGGCTTATTGTTTGTAAAGACAATTAGCAGATGACTCTTATATAAACTTGAAAAATACTTGAGCATGGGCCTCTTTTTACCTTCCAACCTTCCCACTCTTTTTTTGGTGGGATGGCTTGTATGCCTAAACTTGCCTGAGTACTTTGCTGGATCAGTGAGTGCTTTGCCAGGTCGTTTTCTTTCCTGAGTCCATTAATTCCACATTGAAACTTTATAACTGCATTGATATCTTTATCTACAGAATATTTGCTTTTCTTATTTCAGAAGTTTCAGTGGTGGACATTATGTAACACATCTCGTTAAATACTGATGTCCTTCCACCCACTTCCCAGGCTTGCTTTCTTTTGTAATAAAAACCAGCTTTCACACTGATCCAAATTACAATGGCCAGCATACTCTAGTGAAGTTATTACTGTTGCCTATGTTATGTGCTGATGTTGCTTTTTATAACATTCGAAAATAGATGAATCCCATCAAAATGAATGGGATTCTTGCGCTATTGATCTCAAAGGAATTCTGTGTGGAAACAGTAATTGTAAAACATACTTCATTCCTGGCTTTGTTCCCCCCCAGTCTGCATTCACCAAGTGCATTACTCTAGAAAGCTTGTCCCTTCAATCTTGTGATGGTGTATATTATCAAGTATGTCCAGCTTCTGCAGTTCTTTTATGTTCCCCAGGTTACTCACATGGCAAATCTTTACTATAGAAAGGGGGAAGGAGTGATAACGTGGAGAGTTTGGGGCTGGCTATGTTAAACAAATGAGAAACGATGGTTTCTCACAGTTTAAGTCACATCTGATGTCACTACCACGTGAGGAGTCAAATCTTTATTTTGGAAAATAATACCACCATGGAATTTTGACTGTCCTAATCGCTTGGACTTTGCAATCATGTATTTTGTAGCTGGTTCCATTAATGGAATAATGAAACAGTGAATCATCAGACAGCTACATACAAATATTAGTGGATAAGCTAAGTAGTCACTTAGCTTATTTGTTCTGTTTGGCTCTTGAAAATTACTGCAGTCCTTAAAGGTAACACAAGTAATTTGAAATGTTACAGCATTTGCCACTGACAGTACCGAAGTGGCTAGCTTGAACTGTTCAGACAGCTATTTTTAATATAATAAAAGCATGTCCAGTTAAATTGTCATAATTGATGTATTTGTGTAGCAAGTTCCAAAGCAAAGACCCTGCTGCCTATATTTAGGATTCATAGGTTATGCCAAAATGTAAAATTTCAATTAGAATATGTAAGTGCGCAGGACTGGCAATTATTGATCCATATCCTTAATTTAAAAATACTGTGAATTCCATAATGCTGCTGTCAGTATAAATACTCCTGATGTCATCAAGTTCTCTCTTTGAAGTGTCTCTCCAGAGTCACATTTTCATAATTTCCTTATAGATGTCTAATTTCAAATAAAACTGGAAAAGGGCAAAAGCATGGCTAATTAAAACTTGGGCAAATAAAAAGCGTATACTAATCTTTGCCACTGATACATCACTCACCCTTATGATCTCTTTCCAGCAATTGCTAGTATTACATGCAAGAATATCCCACCGTTCTTAAAATCATACCCATCATATTTCATATCTTGAAAGAATATGTAGAGTTTAGCGAGATAAAGCAATGTAGACTCTGTTCTAATCCAGTCATTTAAAATGCAGGATAACAAACTGTTTTTTTGTGTACTCAGCCCAATACAACTTAAAAGAAGACATGAATATGATTCTGGACCAGCTCTGTGCTTACAATTTAGTTTTAGTATCTACACAAACTGTAATACTTGGAGTGTGAGACTAGCCTAGCCTGATGGCTCTTTTGCTTCCCTGATTACAGCACTACTCTGGGCAGAAGTCCTAGCTCTTGAGCCTTCTGTCACTTTTATCCAAAATGGGAATTGAAGGCATTGTTAGTTCAATCATCTCTGAGTGTTTGTTTTGGTTTTTGTTTTCTTAAACAAATATAAAGGTCAGCCTGGGGGTGTTTCTGTCCTCCTCTGTTTCTGTTCCTTTGTAGAGAGAATCAATTTCCATACTGCAAACAATACTTTCCTATCAGCAACAAGATTTCCCTTTGCTCCTTTCGCTCTCTTCTCCCTCTTTTCTCCAGCTTCCCCAGAAGTTTAGCTATTCTGCTGTTACTTGAATTTTTACCCAGATAGGAGAAGATGATCTTGGCAGATGTTACAGACTTGTTTAGCAGGTGGGACTTTGGCTGTGTAACGCACATCTTGGAGCGTGGGGGGATGTGTTGTCCTCCCGGTGCCTTAGCAATTTGGCTAGCTCTTTCATTCCACTTGGACCTAGAACATTGTAAAATTTAGAGGGGACCATAACAGGACTGGTCATTCTCCAGTGCTGTCTCATTTTGCTTAACTATAGCTCCTTAAATGCAAAGCAGATATAGAGAAGATCAGGGTAATTAGCTGACCTTTTCTTAACCTCTGTTTGCACATTTTTAACATACTTAAGCAAGATGGTTTGGAAGACCTCGTATTTTAAGAGGTCCCTGGAAGCTGAGAGATGGAAGGTCTTGGCATCATCATACTTCTCATGATTGTCTGTTCTACCCTTCCACTGCCTTGATAAAAAAAATGAAAATATGTTTTGATGCAGAGCACCTTTGAGTCGTAAGGAGTTTTTTCGTTGATAGTTCCCATCCTCTTCCTTGGAGCCTTGTAGGTTAGTTTATTTCTCTGAGAACAGAGTAGAAGGCCTTGAAAGCGAGATGTCATTGAGTTTGCACTCCAGGGAGGGTTAGGTGACATGAGGTGCCCTGTGTCAGGTTAGTGCTCTATGGCAGAAGGCACTAAAAAGAAATGAGAGACCAGCTAGGCTGTCCTGCCAGAAGAACAGTATTTTCCTTTTGGGCCACTTACTAGTAGACAGCCTCTGTGTTTAATAAATTGAACACATTATAATTTATCAGCCCAATTGGATTTTAGTCTGGAGATTGTCCAACAGGTTGCAACTGCACAGATTTTTCTTGCAAAGCAGTTAGCTCAACCAGTGGCCTCTTCTGCAGTGTTTGTACCCCTTACTCAGTTCTTGAGTGTCATCAAATATAAGCCACGGTCTCCATGCAGAATGCCAACACCTACCTGCACATTTCAATTACTAGAGCAAAAATAGCGGAAATCTCACGTCATGCCCTTTATTGGCCACAGGTGCCTTCAGGACGATGGTGCCTAGTGTCAGGGAAATGCATCTTGACAAATCAGTTCTGCAGTATTTGGAAAGGTCCTTGGTTTCTTTTAACTGCCAGAGCTCACAACTCAACACCTGGAAGGGAAGGCTCCCCATGTCATTCAGATGGTCTAGCTCCAGCAGGACCTGGATAAAACACTGTCCTTTCTTCCTCTGGTGGAAGTCATACCATGGTTCTCTTGCTGTGGTTGTTCTGAGGAGAATCACAAATAAAGGTTTTCCAGCAAAGTATCGAGGATACCAGTTCAATTTGCAATGCCTTTTGCAATGTGTCCTCACTTTCCCCTCTCCTTCAGCCATGACCAGCCTACTCTTTCTCCTCTTTCTACCTCTAGTTGGGCATCACTTGTAAAATATAATAATACGATGGTGCAGCAGTGTCCTGTGGTGTTAGAGATTTTCATTACAACTCCTTTTGACCCAGACTCTGTAGGTTCTTTTTCTCATGGCCTCCTCTTTTGTGGCAACATTTTTTTTGTTGTGGGTTCTCTTTTCTTTCTCATGTTCTTTGCTCAGACGGAACGATGACCAACTCCTTGCTGATTGTGGCTTAATGACATTGAACTTGGCTTGAAGTAATCAACTCATTTTACCTCTTTCAATTATAAATATTCTGAGCATTTAGAAATCCTCCAAAGTGGACTGATGCAGTTAGCAGCTTCTGTGAGAGTGTTTCACATTAGAAGCAGGTGCCCAAAGCTTTTCTTGTGGCATTTGGCAGTTTAAGGAAAGTGTTATAACTTTCATCATCTACTTTTGCCAGATGGATCAAATAATCCCATTTTCCAGGAAGATAAAAATAAGCCCTTTGGAATCTTCTGTGATCTATTTTTTTCTGGATGTGGAATGGATGGAGAATTATCAACACTGCTTGAGAGTCTACTGCCAGTTGGTTGCATTTGCTGGGTGTGGTTTGGTTTGTTTGTTTGTTTGTTTGTTTGTTTTTGTTGTTGTTGCTTTTGTGGGATTTTTGTGGGTCTTTTTGTTTTGGTTTGGTTTTGGATGGGTTGGTTGGTTTTGTTTGCTTGTTTTTTATTTTCTTTTTCCTCTCCTTGCTATGTACTTAAAAATTAAATTGCTGGGGGTTTTGCATGTAGTCTGCAGGCAACACATCCTTCAATCTGTTCTCACTGCAGTGCAGGATGAATCTAAGTTAAATACAAATTAAGTATATGTATGTGTATCTAGTTTTGTATGTAGATAGAAGATGTTATTCCTTCTGGGGAGTAATAATTTTGTAGTTCAAATATGCTTTGATAGACTTCAATATAATCTTTTTAATCCTTGTCTAGTTCTGATTTTTAAAATATTCCTCAATCAGAAGGTTTTTTAGGAACTGGTCTCAGTCAACTTTTATTTCCCTTACTTGCAATGATTTTTCTTACATCTGTTTATTGTTCTCCCTAATATGAGCAGTGAATGCATCATAGTTACTATTTCCCATGTGTTAGCAATTCTGCCCATAATTGTAGATCCAAGATGGGACAGAAGCAAGGGTGATGAGGATTTTAGTTGGTTTGGGGGGGATTTTTATGTGGGTGTTTTGTTTGTTTGTTTTTCCTCCCCTCTAGTTTTAGTGTATGGATCTGATAGACTGGCTAACCTCCTCCTTTTTTTTTTTTTATTTGTCATTCTATTTAGGCTTCCTTTGCATAGGAATCTGCTTTAGTATATTTCAAGACAGAGTAAAAGCCCCATTAATTGAAACATTTTCATTGAAACCAACCCACTAGTTATCTGATTTTATCTGGTTTTGGTATGAAGAAAAATCAGTACCCATAGCATAGAGATACCACTTGACACCTACCCTTGGTTTGGGTCACATTGTATACTGAGTTTTGGCTTGGCAATAAGAGGGTTTAAGAACTTCTAATGACTTCAAAAAGCGCCCCCTTTAATCCCCCTTCTTGTGATAGGGGAATCCATAAGGCACCTGCCACTATAGTGCTTGTCTTTGAAAAAAGCTCCTAGTTTAATGCTGTGATAGTATATTAATTCTGTTACAGTTTTTCTACTTGTGTATAGATGTTTTTACTTGATCTTAACCTGGCTTATAACCATGGTGTATGGTTGCAAACTTACAGTAATCTATGTAAATGAGTTTAGTATCACCTCTGTATTTTAAATGGTAGAAGTGTAAGCTGACCTGGTCTGTAGGGCTTCCCCTACCTGTTCATTTTCTGCCCTGGATCATGGGTGCAAACACAGCTGGCTTCACAGGTTAATGATTGTTCTCAGTGGGTCTCCCTCTTCACTCAGACTCAAGTTTCCTTTATTTTCTGGGAAAATTTGAATTAATACCTTATTGAAATGAAAAAAATCAAAAGATTTAGTTCTCCAGATTCTTTCCCTATCAGTTGCACTCAGCTCCTGGTGGAGGTATTTTTCATATCAGTAACAGCTAGAGCAGCATGTTTTAAAAGAGAAGGAATGCAGAACATAGTGCAGCATAGTAGGCTTGGGTCTTTTGTTTTTTGGGTGACCGTTCTTTGCCCCATCTCCAACCCCAGAATAGCCTGAGCTAGAAGGATGTAGGCCTGGATAAAGAAGATAGATGGATTTTTTTTTTTTTTGTAAGTACCTTGGTAAAGTTAAGATTTATTTGAGAGTCTTAACCTGTATTTTGATGAGTTAAAGCATACTTTATTGGTTCGTATTTTTTCTTTTGCTCTTTTTTAAAAAGGAAAAAGCAATTTCTAATACTCATAAAAGTGCTTATGGATCGTATTAAAAACTACACATATAAGCAAATTTAATTTCTGAATAGTGAATAGCACCAGTGTGTATGTAGCTCCTTATGTGTATGCAGTTTATACCAGTTCCTTTAATCTTGTTCTTTGGTAATGGCTTGCCCACCAGTAAGAAAGGAGGAAAATACAGATAATCTGAAGCTGAATCAGACAACCCTGGAATATAAACTGAAAAGATATGTGTTGTATTACAGGGTAACGTAGTATAATAGCTTTAAAAAACAAACAGACAAACATAAAGAAAACTGCAAAACAGTTGACTGTGTGAAAATGAATGAAGCTCAAAGTAGCAAATGGAAATACCTATTTGAGATATAGGTGGCAATTGTGCCCATATTTTAGGGTTGAGGACTCTGGGAGGTGGTGAGCACTTCACAGTGGGATGCAGGGGTTCAGATGTTCTAGGAGTCAGATTTTGGGGGAACTGCTGAGAAGGAGAGTATTTGAGGAAATAAGGAATGAGGAGGTGGAGAGTAGATAAGAAGCAGTGAAGTGTAGAAAAAAGTAGATGAAAGGCTTCAGCACGTGAATATCACCAGAGTTTGTTGGGTTGATTTGACCTGTTGGTACCCTGCCCCTTCAGCTGCATGTCACCATCCCTGTGATATGCCAGTTCCTCAGCTGCTTCTGCTTATGTAGCGGGTTTGTAAAACAAACAGCTCTCTGCAGCAGGCAATGTGTGTTGACTTCTAATGCCCTGCTGCAGCTTGTGAAAGGGGTGGTGGGGTTCATCTTTCTTATGTGGTCCCAGTGAGATTTGACAGAGCTCATCTGCAAGAGTCCTGAGGATCAGCGTGGGATTGTCATGTGAAACGAGGAAAAGAAGTGTCAGAGAAAAGAAAGGTAGCGAGGTAAATGGTGAGAAAGCTCGGAAGGATAACAAAATGGAGATGGTGCTCTTTCTTCAATATTTGCAGAGACAGAGGTTTAGAGAGGTGAGAAGGATGTAAACTCATCAAAGTTTGGGGCACTGAACAAGTTATCTGCTCTGTGTTACTGGGAATTTGAAGTGAAAATTTGAACAAGAAGAAGCCACTAACAGAGACAGGAAAGGAAGTATCTCTTCATGGTCAAAAATAAAGAATTATAAGAAAAACTGTTGACAAACACTGCAAAATCTTTAGCCTCCTATTTGTTGTGCAGTCTGCCAGTGAATTTATATTGCCTGGGTTTAGAGGTGTTGCTTAAGAGGAGTTGTAGGTTTCGTCCCTTCAACTAAATGCAATGCAAAGAATCTGTCACTGTCCAGTGGTATTGGAAAGACTGTTCAAGAACGGCATTGTTCAGTGTGTAGATTATAAGCAGCCCCAAGGTCTCTGTACTCTTCTCTGATGCTGTGCAGCTGCTTACATATGGAGTATTTGAAAATATTATTTTAAACCTGTTCTCTTTCTTTTTTTTTATGGATTTAGAACTTGGAACAGTACTGTGATAGCATCTCCTAGTGCAGAGCTGTCTTGAAAATCCCTCTGTTGTCCTTCTTAACCAATAACAACTTCTAGGACCCAAGAATTTGCAGTTCTTTTCCTTTTATGCCGCTCTTAGGTTTCCTGTCTTTCTACTCTTCATCTCTTGCCTCTTTTCCATGCTCTAAGAACTCAATATGTAGTACCTGTGAGCTTTGCCAAATTTGCCCTTATGTGAAATGATATTTTAAACTTCCATCAAGCCTATAAAAACCATACAAGCCAATGACCAGGGGAATGCTTGTAGGAGGAGTAGGGTCAAAAAAGAGGAAGAGGATGTTTTCTAGAGCTCGGGTACATGCAGGTTTTGTGTTTCAAAACTGTCCCTTTGTATAAAAGATGCAGATGTTTATTTCCTGAAGCATCTTTGGATACCATTTGACTTGCTTGCTTCCAGTACCTACTCTAGCATTTCTTAGGTTATGGCTTCTTCCTGCTACTAGCTGCTCTATGATTATATATTACATATGTCAGTAAGTCTTGGTTCTTTCCTTCTCTTGGCAGCTGCAAATCAAAAAGAGCCTTTGACTCCTAAATTTAAAGTGAAAGATGAACCGAAGGATGAGGAAGCTGCAGGTTCAGCCTTGTCTCAGTCCAGCTACATGTTCAGCCAGGAATCCGAAGCCTCAGCTCCAAACGTCCATGAGGAGAAACTCAAGCCACAGGAAGCACAGGCAAATGTGATGAGGCAGGACATGTCAGTGAAGGCAGCATCTGAACTCCTCATGAAACTCTCAGGTAGATATTTAATTTAATAATATTCAACTTCTTTTTTTTTTTTTTTCATGTATACTAACAGGGTTACCTTGCAGAAGGAATGTTTAGCTTTAGTAGCAAGTGAAGAAACAATTGAAAATGTCTGTCCACACAGGTTCATATATATAAGACCTCTAAGCTTGGTCTGTCGCTATATTATTTAATTACCTGTACTCTGATCGTCAATTTAATGAGTATGGGATAAGTGAAAGGACATGATGCCTTAAAGCTTTTAGGTAGTGGCATTTTGAAAATCTAACAAAACATGTTAATACAAATTTATTCCCATGTGTCACTTCATTAACATCACAAGAAAGTGTGTTTGCACTAAACTATACTTGACATAGCTTAATAAATAATGACTTTTAAAGCCTTTTATTTTTCCTGACAATATATTTTACTCAAAATCATATGATATGCTGTTAGAAAGATAATGTAAACTGAGCCAGCTTTCTGCTGTTAGGAAGACCACTTGAAGTTGCCTACGTTGCCTTAGTGATACGTCCTTCTGCCGGACAATTGGACAATATGCATGCATATACACATACATACTGTTACAGCTGGAGGGAGTAAAACAAAAATGTATGTTCTGCTAATTATGGTTTCTCAGACTGTCAGAATCAAGGTTTAACTTTGGGGAAGAGGGTCGAATTCTCCCTGCTGGGAACTGGTTTTTAAGTGAATGATGAAAAGGACTTGAACGTCTAATAGACTTCAGTTTCTAGAACGGAGACATGAAAGTCGGTCCAGGAGGCTGGGCCTCATACTTCCAAACATAAACTGGATCAGTTAGCTTTTAAGTCTTCTCCAAAACTGGACAAGACTTACATTTTAAGGATGCCAAAGTCACACAAGAGGTGCCAGTGGAAATGCTTACTTCTGAGATCCCTGGCAAACCTATCTGAAATTATTTGGCTTGATTCGATACTGTCAACATTGAATTTGAGCTCAAATTTATACCTGAAAAACTCTAACTCACTAGGATCTCTCCCATAAATTCTAGCATGTGATTAATTCACTCCTGTTCATACCTGCATGCTTTGATTTGCAGCAGAATTTGAACAATTGATTTGCAAACCTCTGTGTTGATGGTGCATGAAGTGCTTCCCAGGTGCAAAAGCTAATCAGAGCAGAAGTTTCCAGTTTTTCATGGACTCCCAAATACCAAGCATTTGGTTATTGGAGTATGGTGTTCTAGTAAAAGAACTTTACAGCCTAATGAAGGTTAACCTGTGACTTTATTTTTCTTGGTCTGTATAAACATATATAACTATTTTCATAAAGAAAGAGCTCTGTAACTTAATGATTTCTCAAGTATTTCACAGATGCTAGGGTTCTTGATTGTCAGTCTTGAATTCAGCAGCAGCAGGCTGTGTTTAAATAGTTTTATTACAGAATATTATATTTGTGCCTTCAATGCCTGTTTATATGGGTGAAATGTGCCACGTACAAGATCTTGGTCAAGTCTTCAGTCACTTCTGCTGGGAACTCCCTGCCTTTAAAGGTTGTAGTAAGAAATATGCTAATTCAACGTTTTTCTTATTATCTCTTTGGGACTGAGTGGTTTGTGTTGATAGGAGTCTTTTTGGTTAATCCGTAGATTGGAAGGTAAAGAATTCCTCTGGGATTTACTCAGTCGGGATTGCTGCAGTTGGTATTCCTGATTCAGCCAGTGGGTGGGGTGATATCGAGTTTATCACATACTCTGTTTTCAACTGGTACTTTTTTGAATTGCCATCTAAGGCAGAAACTATAAAGGAGGAAAGCACTAAGATACAGTTTCATGTAGGACAAATAGAAGAGGAATATCTAAGATCAACAGCCTCTTTAGTTTTTTGGTGAGTTTTTTGGTTGTTGTTTTGTTTTGTTCTAATATTTGCTTTGTCTGGTAGAATACTCTGAGATCAATATTGACTTCCTAGCTTATTTTAAGCAATTCTGTACTTTTTGTTTTGTTTTGTTGTTGCAGTTATTTAGAACTTAAACAATGAAGTCGCTTCTTGATACTGGAAGGAGAGGGAGGAAAAAAAAAAAGGAAAGGAATGAATATGTCTGGATGTTCTGCTGTCTTTGAGAAATCTTCAGTCAAGTGCCCTTATTATGTTTTATATAATTGAGTTTACGTCAGGTCCTTCTGGACTCTGTGTATTCTTGGTAAAGTCTGAATGGATTACATCCTTGCCTTGTTATTTTCACTTTCTTGTGTGTACTACTGATTACCAAAAACTGCACTACATACACATTCAGCAAGGGATTTCCAACATGATAGTACTTTGCTTTCTGCATTCCTGACATATATGCTTCTGTTACCCCTGAGCAATAATATTGGCAGTTGTCGCAGTGTCATGGGAGCCTCTTGGGATTTAGGCACATACCTTGCTGTGTACCTTTCATGTGAAGGATATGCTGGTTTATATTTTTCAGTGGGAAATCTCTTTTCCCAGCCGGAGATGCTGTGTTGCTAGGTCTTAGCTGAGCTTGTACAGTGTGGTGGGAGGCCTTTCCAGCTCAGGAGCCTAGTTTGGGCTGGCTCAGACTGTAAGAGAGACCTACTGCAAATCACCAGCCCCTATAATGGAGAGACTTGTCAGCCACTCAGGAACTACTCTAAGCTGCTCTAAAATTAGGAAGAGTTAGAAGAATAAACATATCTTACTGTAGTAGTACATTAACAGAACATTTAGTAGTTGTCATTGTAGAGATAGATGTAAAGAAACAAGAGAAAATCACACATGCAGCTTTCTATTTTAGTTCTGCTACACAAGGTTCTCTCTTTTCTCATGAAGCTAAAAAGCTGTTGGGACACTTCCCTGCTTCTGGCAGCACACAACCTGTGTTTGAGGTCAGGCCCTTACCCTGCATATTGTAATACTTTGGTGGAGCTGGACCTTATCTGGATATGATGTGCCATTTTATACCATTTTTTTCTCCACTGTGTTTCACTTGGATTCAGATCTTCTACCTCATAGTTCACAAACTTGATACCTAGTCACTTGATACTTAGTTATATTTCTTCCAAAAGATTATTCAAGCTAAGAAGGCTAAAGTCTCTTGGGCATGTCTGGGCAGAACTCATTTCTATCTAGATAGTCAAAGCAAAAGTTCGTAACAACTGCTCTGCTATTAGAAATAAATGGAACCCCCATTTGGAAGAAATGGTCTTTGGGGCTTAACAACTAAAGTTTGAGACTCAATGTAGACTTTCAAACTACATTTTACAGAAAAACATAAAATTACTACTGTGGTTTATACAGATGCTAAAAAGGGTGAGCTGTGGATTCTGTCCGTTACTAAGTCTTGACTGAGTCTAGATCCAAGGGTAAGCAAATCAATTTGAGGAGATAGTGGAGTGGCAAATCACTCTCATCTCTTTTTGGAAGGGTGCCATTGCTGCAAGAATTTAAATTCCTATGAAATGTTGCACAAAATCACTTACTAAAAATGGAAGCAATGTATTTCAAATGCACCTGAATAAGTTTTCTACATTATTACCAGTTCTCCTTCATGGAAAAGCTAATTTAATTCTCAGAATGTTTATCTAAGTGGTGTAGCCAGTGATCCTTGGTCAGTTTTATACACTCAGTCTTGTAAATTCTAAGGTAGGTTTCAGAGAAGACTGAAATTTAAAATAAACGTTTGCATTTACATGCTGATGTTTGAGTCTAAAAATTCGTTTTCTGTTGAAATAGTCATGCTGCTAATATGTTTTGAGCATGTATTATCTGTCAGAAGCACATAGTGTTTTGCCTTCTTGTCCAAAAATGAATGCATAGCTGGAAGTGTACAAAATTTATTCCAGGTACTAGCATTTTATAAGTAATATTTTACCCTGATGCCTTGAACTATGACATTAGTATGTTCCCATCTTTCCTAGAAATCTTGTCTGAATCACATTTGTCTTTATTCCAGCTATATTTATGAAATGTAGTCATTTTGCATTTCAATAGTAACTGAGGTTGCTTTCCTCCTCTTTTTTTTTTTTTTCCAGTGGATCAATTCCACATGTTTTGCAGATATCCTTGTTATCACTAGCAAATCCGTGACCTTTGTACTACTCAGTTCTTTTTGGATTTCTTGTACTTTAGTCCTTGGGTTACAAAGTGCTTCTTGTGATACACTAATTCCGCAGTACCAACAATGTGTCACAATTTAGGGTTATCAGCAGATGCAGTTCTTGCATACTTACTTTTTATGCCAAGGTTGTGAAGTAAAACGTTGCACACAATTGATTCCAAAAGCATTCTTAATCAATTCTGTTTATTATTGCCTAATTATATGACAATTCCTCTTCCAGCACAACTGGTTATTGTGGAGGTTTGGGTTTGGTGTTTGTTGTTGTTTTTGTTTGTTTGTTTTTGTTTTGTTGTTGTTGTTTGGTTTGGGTTTTTTTAAATCTTTATCGACTTGAAAACATTTACACTGATTTCCTATTTTGTGCCTTGTGGCTGATTTTTTTTAATGCTGTATCTTATATTTAACTGAAACGACATGCATTGGAACTTCTATTTAAAAAGAGAAAGAGAGAGAAAAAAAAGAATTGTAGTATAATTATAACATAAGATTAAGTCCGGAATGCCTTGATGCTACTCCCATTCCAGAAATGGCACATTGTGCATTAGGGCACAGTGAGGTGAAGGACCATCTGAGAAGGCTTTAAATTAACTCGTACCAAAACCAATCCAGTCGCAAGAGTATAGACTTTGAGAGGAACTAAATAAAAATATGAAAGTTTGCTGACTGGGAGTGCTATCTATGTGTGTGTGGCCAGACAGCTGGTGTCAGTTACCTCATTTTAAGGCTCGGGTGACTTTATGCTTGGGTGTCATCAACAGCATGACTGGACAACAAAAACGAGTCCATGGCTGATAAGCTATTCTATTTAGCAGTGACAGTCTTTCAAGGTTTAGTGGGTTGCATTGGCAGTCTTTTGGTTTATGGCTACTATGGTGAAGTAAAAGTCCATTAGTACATCTTTGGGTGAGGTGGGGGGCAGACAAACTAGCCTTTCCGTATATTTCATTTTCATAACTTCATGGCACGTTCTGGGAAGCTCAGGAATGGAGCAAGGCTGCTGTCTCTGCTGCTGTCAGGCCCTGGGAAGAGTCTTTGCACCCAGATTGCAGGGGAGCTATCAAGTGCTTTCATCCCTGTGCAGCCAGCCTTGGTAATGGGCAGAGGAGTGAAAACACTGGCGAGTCTTTTGTTCCTTGGTCTCTAAATAGCTCATTAGAAAGCTCTGGGCAGCAGCAGGTGCTTCTGTAAAAGCTCAGAAAAGTTAGCGGGGAAGTACCTGACTCAAAAATAAGACTTTGTTTTGATGGGAGCTGGAGAGATGGCAAGTCGCATCACCAGATTAAAGTCCGCTACTAGCCAAGTGATTTTGTTTGTTTGTGGTTTTGTTGTTATTGGTATTGTTTGGTTGTGTTGTGGGGCTTTCTTTGGTTTTAACCAACAGAAATGTGAAAATGATTGTGAATGGTTAGAGTGCAGCTGTATTTTAATTACAATATACATGGTGTTTCAAAAGGATGGACTCAAACTATAATTGCAGTTCCACAGCAATTGATTCTGTCTTTCAGAAACCCTGTAGAAAAAGGTAGAAGCTTTATAGATAGTTAGATCTATTATCGCAACATGTAGGCTCCAGATTTTTTTCAAGATTTTTAGACACTCTTGCCAGTGCTGTACTACATGAAGTTCATATGAGGCCATGGTACATGCATTCAGTTCAATAAGCTTTTCTGTGACATCTGCAGAATAACATAATCCCAAAAGAACTCAACTAGGGATGGATTCTTACCTATTGGTGAGGGTTGCTGTCTTTCATGACAACATTAATGTCTAAACCCAAAAGCAGGAAAAACATGGAAAAAATACTACAAATTCACAGAAGTACAGGGTGGGGAATATGGAAGTCTGAAAAGTCTTAAGGTTTTTTTTTTTCCTATAGATCTTAAAAAAAAAAAAAATCACAGAAAAACAAGTACCTTATAACAGAATCTAGCTTTTAGTTCAGTAGATTCTATCTTATACCTTTAAGTTATTGCAATTAATCTTCCTTTTTTCCATGACAGAGTACTCTTGACATTTAATGAAAACTATGTTAATTTAAAAGCTTACATAATTTGAATAATAAATCATAATGTCTGTAGTTCAGGTGTGCTTCTTTTGGTGTTCTGGATTATTTTATTGTATTTTGGATTTGTTACTAAAGAGTTTAAACAAACCCCTTGATCCTTTGGTTTGCTGCTATTCCGTGGTGATATTCAGCCAGGTGGGTGTGGCCACAAAGTTATGGAATGTGGGTATGTTGATTTTTTTTCAAAGTGTCAGGAGTTTGTGGGTGCACTGTATTTGCAGAAGAGCCTGTTGCAGCGACCCTTGCCTTCAGAGAGTCAACTTGTTAAGGCAGGAGAACTGGAGCCAGGCTCTAGGCAAAGGTCCAGCTTGCTGCAGAGATGCTAGACTAGAATTTTCTTGAACTAGGAGACTTGCTTAGATTGGAATATGTTATAAAATAGCAATTCACTGCAGTTGTAGACTTTTTATCAAGTTCTTTTTGATTCATGTTCTGAGGGGTTGGCTGTGTTCTCCAAGTAGGGTCTTTCATGTGCTCACAGTAAGCCTACCATTTAAATGGAAGGAGAAGCAGATGTGTATCACTGCTCAGATTAGTATATTGCTTTAATTTGCTCCTTTTTTTTGTTAGTATGCATTTTTGTGAAACTAAGCCTGTAGTTGCAAAATTCTATAACATAGGAGTTCAGTTTCCACTTTAACAAAAAAGAGCCATTTTATTTTTTATTGTTGTTGTTTTAATGTGGGATCCTGTTAGGTTGGTTCAAGGCCCATTGACATTGTCTTATCTAAAACAGCAGTTTGAAAAAAATACTAGCAAAATAAAGCATCGAGCACAGTGCCCCAGGGAACGTCAGATGTTACTTGTATCTCTGTAGCAGAACCTTCAGTGCTTGCCAACTGTTCCCTACCTCTGAGGTTTTATTTAAGCTGTTTAGGGCATGTTTACTTCTAGCAAATCAGAACAATTAGCATAACAAAACGCCCGATTCTCCATACTGAAAGCTTCTGAAGTTGGTACAAGTTGACCCACTAGTTACCCCTGTCTGCTTGATTGTGAAAACTAGTACATGGGTCCAATTTATGAGACATATGGGAAAGGCTTTCTTTTCTAAGTTGATTCATAGAGTTGATTTGTAAAGCCGATGGGCACTTCAGCAAATATGAGTAACTTACAATTTTAGTTGCAAGATGAAGTTTAAAATGGTGGGAAGACACATGAATAATTTAACAATGATTCATTTGGTTTCAGCAATGAAAAGTCATTGGACAGCTATTCTACCAGTAAAAGCAATATTTACTGTATGACTTGTGGTTTTTATTAAATCTGTGCACTTGACTTTGACTTTCAGATAAAGTGAAAAGCAGACTATGCTGCATTAGAAGAGCATGCTCAGTATGTCCGCTCTAGAATAGGTGAGTGCTGGATGTAGAATACTCTACCAGTACTCCTCAGTTCAAAAGGACTGTTGAGAATTAGTAGAGGGTCTAGAGAATGCAGCAGACCTGATGAAGGGTCTAGGGCTCGCGACCTACAGGAAGGTATTGAGGGAACCAGGCCTGTTCAGTCCAGCAAATGGGAGACTAAAGCCAGATCTAATCGCAGCCTGCAACTACTAGAAGGAGACGTAGAAAAGCAGTGGAGTCGAACTCTTCTCTGTAGTGGCAGATGGCAAAACAAGGGGCAACAGCTACCAGCTACCGCTCAGATGGTTCAGAGTGAACATTAAGAAAAATTTCTAGTGCAGCAGTAGGACAAGTGTTACCCAAGGATGCTGTAGCATTCCCTTGCATGGAGGTTTTGAAAATTCTGCTAGATAAACCTGCAGCTGATGTGTTGTAGTGCTGATGATTCATGGAATAATTTAGTTTGGAGGGGACCTCCAGGGTTCATCTAATCCGAATTCTTGCTCAGAGCAGATGCAACAAGACCAGGCTGCTGAGGGTCTTGTTAAGTTTTGAATGTGTCCAAGGATGGAGAGCTCAGTCTCCCTCAGCAGTGTGTGCCAATATTTCACCACTCTGACAGTGAAATTTTCTTCTGTATATATAAACAGAATTTCCCATGTTCCAACTTGTCTGTTGACTCTTATACTATCACTGTGCATTTCTGAGGGAAGTCTGACTTCAGCTTCTCTATACCTTCCCTTTATACCTGAGAGAGTTGTTGACAGCAATAAAATGTCCCCTTAGTGTTCTTTTCTTAAGGCTCAACAAACGCAGTCCTCTTGGCCATTCTTATGTCTTGCAGCAGCCCCCTAACAACCTTGGGAGCCTTCTGCTGACCATGCTCTGGGATGTCAGTGTCCGTCTTGTACTGGGGAGCCCCAAAAAGGGCACAGTACTCTAAAGGCAATCTCATAAGCGCAGCATAAAAAGAATCTTCTCCCTCTACCTGATGGCTACAGGTTTACTAATACAGCTCAGAATATGGTTGACCTTTGGTTGCCATGAGGGCAAGTTGCTGACTGTGCACAAGTTATGCTGGATCGTGGTAGTCTTAACTTTGTGAGAGAAGCAGCTTGAAGAAGTTCCTTCTAAAACTTGACGATCTCTGTCTAGGTTGTGGAGAGGCATTGTCTAGGAGTTAATTTGAGAGGCAGTCTTACTGCTGCACCTTCTTGAGGTGACACTGTCAGGCCTTCAGGGATGAATGTTGTACCTTGAGCTTTTAGATAGCATCAGTACTGTTCCATGTGTGTTTTGTTTGGTTGGGTTTTGTTTGTTCGTTTTTTGTAAGTGCCACTATTTTGCAATGGCCTGCATTTGTGAATGCCAGAGAACCCGAAGGCTATGGAAGAAATGACCTCCTCCTGGAACAAGCCTGTCCACTACTGCATTTTTCATATCTGATGTGGAAAACTGTCTCACTCGATGTGAATAGGATGAAGTTCGTTGAGGATTTATAGAGCAGCTGATTAAAAGTTACATGGCTCTGTGAAGAAACAGCATCTCTGTGGCTTGGTGATAGTACATCCATGCAATAATTTTCTCATGTTTTGTTAAGTTGTTTCTGTATCACAAATTTAACAGCACAAAAAGCTGTATTAGGTGATTTAGTTCATCTTCTGCCAGATGAGCAATGTTCACTGCTGTGCTGTTGTTCTGAGCTTCGTCCAGGTTAGTTTTGAATATCATGGTTTAGGATATGATAGTCTGGATGTTTTAAAGGTACTTGAGTCTTCATCTCCTGATGATTTTTTTTCCAGGAATTAGATGCCTGTACCTTTGTAGAAATCTGGCATGAAGAAAATGACTCTCATATACTAACTTTGTATTCTGATACACTGCGGTTTATTTAATGTAGCCCATCTACTCGAGGAGAAATGCAATAGTGGAAAAAAGCTAAAGCTGTCATCATTTTAATTATTTGAACCCAGAGACCTTTTGGTGTCCCAGTCCACTTGTGTACCAGTGTAGTTGGAAGACTTTAGCCGCGGTGTGACCACATGTGATACCTGTGTATGGAAGTAAGGGGTACCTCCTTACTCCACAAATGAACTATCTGTAGCACAGAAGGGAAAATAATCTTCAAGAAGGTACAGTTTGACTGCCCGTATGGTGAGATGGGTATGGGCGTAACCTTAGTTACAGTCTTTCGGCAGCACAAGACGTAGCACGGCTGGGTTGTATGCCTGTGATTGTTGCTCATGGGACAGACTGACTGTGTTTCCCTTTTATTAGTTCTTGTAAAATGATCATAGGGACCCTCCTTCAGTTTTCGGTGTGTTTGCTTTTGGGAATCAGAGTATGACAGGATTCACATTTGACAGGGACATTCTGTTAGATCAAAAGGGTGCAGCCGGGAAGATAAAGGTCAAAGGAAATTATCAAATATGTAAACTTAGTTAGGGCAATTTGAGTGCTAGCTGATTATGAGGGAGAGAAGGTCACTGGTATTGCTCGACTCTTGCCTTAGTTGGAGTTCTATCAGTTTGATTCAAAAGCATTTTCAGGACAGGGAATTAAACTGTGTGGAGCAGGAACAGAAATAGAAAGAATATTTTAAAAGCAGAGAGAGCAGCAAAGGTCAGCTTGACTCTGCACCTAAATTTGGCAGCTGGGTGCAGAGCTCAGTCTGTCAGACATCTGAAGACCTCATTTGTTTGCGAGTTACCTGAGATTTTGATTGACAGGCTTACTTGATGCATTCATTTGCTGTTCTGTGTTCACTTTCAATGCACAGCATGCTATTTTTGCACTTTTCAACACAGATGCAATGTTCTGTGGCTTTATAATAGGCTAATGGAAGCTTTAAATTGAAAAAAAAAAATTTAAAAGAAGAAAAATCTGCTTAACAGGACAAAAAAAAGAGGCATTATATGATATTTCTAACTTGTCTTCAGTTGAGAATTCACTACAAAAATTTCCAAAGTCTGAAATGTATCTGGTGGATCATAGATGGTAAAGATTTTTATCAATGTTTATGCATTTCCTTTAAAGGTCAAGAAATGTCATAAGAAAAGGCTGAAAGCACTCATGTAAATCATTCCTGGAACATATCCAGGTGGCTTTATCTCTTGGCTTTGATTTTTTTTTTTCTTTCCCCAAGACCTGTAAGCAGCAGAGACACTTTTTCTCCACTTAAGAACAACAGAAATGTTGGGAGAGGAAGAAACTAGGGGAATGAAAAGGGACTTGATGACACACATCAGTTTAATTTTATGTAGAATGAGTATGTCTTCATGCTAAAGGGATTCTGTTCATCTTTGGCTAGAGACTACAAGATGCCACCAATCAGTTGCCTGGCTTGAGGATATTGTCAGGGATGACCAAACCATGTTTCAGTGTCTCTGAGATTTATTGTTTGGACAGCTGAAAACTGGTGGTGAAAACTGGCCTGGTGGTGTTCGAAACATTCGTACTTGGAATAAAATCTGTGAGCCTGACACATTCATGTGTGAGTTAGAAAGGAGAGGAAGAACAGAGAGCAGCAAGAGATTAATTTATCAAGTGAAGTTAGTGGACTTCCCCTGCCCTTTCTTCCCTCTGACCTAAAGTTAATAGAAAATACTGTTTGTGTTTGGGCTTTTTCATATGAACCGGTATTCATTTATTTCTTTTTAATACCAGAGTCTTCTAAGTAGTAGAATTTGACAGATGACAAAGAACTTCCATGTGAATAAACTTTTTGTGCAGGATCTCTCCATCAGTGACCTGATGTTACCAGGATGGCCGGCCCCTCTCTGTACCAGTTAATGTGCTGGTCCACAGTCACAGAACTGGTTACTCCCCCAGCCTGGACAAGGGCCAGGTTGATCTCTCAGGTCCTAATCCACTCAGTATTTAAGCTCTCATTGTTCTGCAGTGTGCCTGTCCCTACCCTCTACCACAACCTCTTTCCCTGGGTGCTGGGTTTGCTTTTTCCTCCCTTGGCTCATGAAACCTGAGCAATTCGAACTCGCTTTCCCTTGACTCCAGCTGTGGAGCAATAATTTAGGGCGTGTGTTAATAATGAGTCAACATAAGCAGATTTTCCTTAAGGTTTTCAGTATCTTGGCTAGTTGCAGAAGTACGTGTACAGGTTTAGGCGAAAATAATAAACCCCATGTACATTTTTTTGTTGGCATGATTCCTTACCTGGGTGGCCTTCTGATATTTAACTGTGTTCATGCATTAATTTATTTGCTTGATTCTCCCAGACGTATTGTCTGCCTTAAGCTGCCTGTTTCCTGCATGTCTGGTCAGCGTTCAGCCAGCAGAGCCAACACCTGGCTGGGCAGTTCAGCTGTGATACCAGTGTCCCTTCAGGAGAAATCTGAATGAAGATCATGTAAAAATCTCATCATCTGTCTCTGAAACTAAATTGAGAATAAATTCTACAGGTTTTCAACTTCTCTTTTCACAGCAAAAAGTCTGAATCAAAAGGGCTGTATAGGTATTTGGTGTGTGGTAGGCAAATTAACTTAGAGCCTTGATTTTGAGATTTCAAAGCTTTTATTCTGAAGAAAAAATGATCACTTACCTTGCAGCCAAACTAGAGCATTCAGCAGCACCTGAGGAATCTCAAGAGTAGAAAGTGAACTACAAATTGGCTTCTAAACTATGGTTTTGTTTGCTTAGACCTCAGAAACCAGATAGGAAAGCAAGGAGGGAAGGGTATGGGCTTATGGAAACTGGTCATTAAGGTTATTGGATCTTGTAATGTATGAGGGAATATCTACGCTTGTCATCAAATCAAGCTTTAGAAAAGCACGGGCCCAAGAATACTCCTCTCATCTTGAAAGCATGGGCAGGTTAAACAAACTGGTTCTTCACATAGTTGTCTGGAATTCTCCGTAAAAGTGAGAGAGAGCAGAAGAGGAGCAGATCAGGTTTCCTCCTCCACCCCTACCCCCATACCAATACTTCTGACTGTGCTTCTGCTGATTAGGAGTAATTTAGAGTTTGCAATTGGTCTTCAGTGTCCACTTTTGGAGAGTTGCTGTGTACTTGTAACTTTGTTTAATAAATAAAAGCAAAGCTTCACTAACTGGAGTGTGATCACACAGTGTTCATAGAAAGTGCTATAACTCTCTTATTTATAAGTATGCAACTGTTTTCTGCTCTCTATTTTGAAAAATTATTTTCAAGAGATTGCTTCTATTTGTAATCCCCAGAAGAATACTGTAGCAGTCAGCTGTTTGCTTCCCTTACGGCTTGCAATGATTCAGTTTACAAATTATAACTTTGGAACTGTGATTCCTGCTTTGAGTACTCTGAAAAATTGTTACCTAATTAAATAATTGTGGCGGTTGTTTATTTTTTTAAATCCATATTTGCAGCTGAGAGTTACAAGGAAACCCAGATGGTGAAGATAAAAGAAGAACCGATGGAAGTTGACATTCATGATTCGCAGGCTTCAGTGTTACCCAGCCAACCCAGCCAAAATGTTGGCTACAGCACTTTACTAGGGCGAGACATTAGTGAACACATACAGAAGGCACCAGAAGGTCGTGTGATCCCAGACAGAAATCTCTTCAGCCAAGATATATCAGTGAAGATGGCATCCGAGCTGCTCTTCCAGTTATCAGGTAAAAGCAGTGGAAATACTCAGTAGTAGAATTTAAAGAACAAAAAGAGATTGTGTATAACCATTGAGGTGCCATGAAAGTGTGAGATTGCTAAGGCTGAAAAATAATAGGAGTTAGTGCCCTTCTACCCTCACATTTGAAACTCAAAAGCCTTGCCAAATGTCCCCCATAGTTAGCATACGCTTTAGTGCACCGTGACAGTCAGGTCAAGTTCACAATATTTGAACTGAATTGGAAAAGCCAGGGTTCAACTCCTGTATTTTGGAAAGCTAATTAAATAATTTGTGACAGCTGGTTGATCCAGGCCTTGGAGTACAGGGAACTTATAGATGGCAGTTACTGGCAGAAGTGGCCGGTGGCTGCGGCATGCAGTGCTCCTGGGGCTCTACTGTGCAGTGCTCTTGACAAAGAAGGTAAATCTCAGCTATTCCATAAAAGCAATGATTTCAGCACAGTGTTTAGTGAATGCTTGCATTGCACACTCTGCGTGGAGCACTAACACTGAAATATGAAGCTGAAAAAATTTGTTGGGAGTTAGTTTAAGTAAGATCGTGCCCCTGTTCTCTAATCATGCTGTAACAATTTTAGGGTAAATTATTCTGGATTATGCTGTTATCAGAAAGCATTAAAATAGTTCTACTGTACAAAAGCTGATAGGGAAAATATGATATATGCTAACCAGAAAAATCATGTATGTTCCCCTGCAGAAAAGGTGAGCAAAGAGCACAACCACAATAAAGATAACACCATCAGAACTACAGCCAGGTAAGCGCAGTCCATTGTTATCTGCAGAGTTGTAGTGTACATGGCATTCCTTCGTTTTGCCTTGTGAACTCAGATGTGTTTGTGTCAAAATGGGCCAAAGTGACTTTCTCCTCTGATCAAGTATTCACACATCATTGTAAGAAATATTTTTTCTGTTATTTTTCTGTAAAAACTGAAAATTAAAATAAGCTGCATAGTACATGAGGTGCTTGAGGGAAGAACAGGCTGAGAACTGGATTTTAAGACATAGGTCGATGTAAGAAGAGGCGATTTTGATTCAGTCTTCTGTCAAACTTGGATTTCTTGAATAAATTTCAGTTGAGTATTTTATCATCTCAGTGTCTTCCACAGATGAATCTTTAAAAGTCAGAGACTGTAAAACAATGCTAATGAAATATTTGTTAAATATTACAGTCACATTAATACAACCAATGAAACTATACAGGAATTAAAAACATGAATCAATGGTAGCATGCGCTGTTAAAGAAATATGCACTTCACAGTATTTTGACTGCTAACAAATCCATGAGTTGTTTAAATACACATGAGCAATGAAGTGAGGTGTCTATATGGGAAATTCAAAGCTCTTGGGTAATAAGTGGTAGCTAGAACTGGTAAAAACTAGGGAGCTCATGGTGAGGAGTAGGCAGGAATTGGCTGCCAAGTCCAAAACTTAAATCTTTGATACCTGCTTGAGCTCTCAACTAGTCTTGGGGGCAAGGCTACATTTATTTCCTACCTGAAAGTTCCCTAATCAGTGTGGATGGATTGAAGACTGAGCATGCTGAAGTAGCAAAGAGTTCCTTCAAAGGTGGAGTAAGACCTTCTGTGCCCCTGCAACCCCTTTTATAGAAGTTCCCAGAATGTTCAGTGCCTGCTAAGACAACTTTGTCTGAACTGAAATTGAAAAGCATTTCAGTTGCAGAAGAAAAGATCTCTAAAATATACTGTTCTTAAATTCCTAGGTCTATCTCATTCCTTCATGGGAAGTGTAATAAATAAATAAATAATTTAATAAACTGACCAGCTCACTAAAGGTACATTAGGGACTTTCTGATGTTACAGGTTGAAAGATAATTAAATTGAGCATTTAACTTCTGGCTACTGTGAATGCTTTCTATATTTGCTAGTTTGGGAATTTGTGGGATGTGCAGCCTGCATAACTTTCCTGTGACTCTTTAAAAGTATAAACCTGAGAGATACATATAGACATAAATGCACATATTGTCCAACTACACTTTAACTATCCAGAGTGCATTGCAGGGAGGAGGTGACAAATAGTCAGTTGAAAATAGATTTGAGTGTCTCATGAGGTTACTGGCAGGACTGGTGTGAGAATCCAGAGCTACTTTTGGATCTATCAAAGATAATTCAAAGTAGAAAGGTTGAGGACAGTTCAAAGATAACTTGCCCTTCTTTTGACTGCCAGCTTGTAAGAGGGCAGCACAGTTGGCTGTTGTCAAATATGCACTGAGTTTTACTGAGAAATCCCAATAATGGCTGCTACCCATCAGGGCATGAAATGCTGCATGCCTGGTTCAATTCTACCAGGTGCTTTTCTTGTCTTATCTATCTATCAACAGAAGAAGACATGAATGAGAAGAGCTTCTTAAGGGCAAGTGAGTCAGTCTGCTAAATCCTACGAGTTCAAACAGGTTGACTTGGAAGACCTTGCCAAAAAACCCCCACCCAAAACCAAACAAACAGCTGGAAGTCTTCACTGATAAGGGTATGACGCCTTCTCAAAAATAGAGTGTGATGGAGCAGCCAGTGGAAGATAGAGGCGCTCAGGCTGCATTAAGAAAACACGCAATGCTGCAGTTTGGCTCACTAGCCTTCATCTGGATTAATGACAGGAAGGAATTTGAATCATAATTGTTATGATTGCTGACATAATTGTTAAGTTTGCTGACAGCTGCAGAGTTCCAAGGTGAGATCCGTGTTGTCCACCTGTGAGTGGCTGGGGAGCATAGAGAATAAGTTGTGTCATTGGTGAGAGTCTTAAATCAGCAAAGCCCCAGCAAGGTAGGGTACAGAAGCACTTTTTGCTGCCTGATTCCATATTAACATTTCCAACTGTTGCCTGTCTGTTGCTGTTCCTCCTGTGAGTATTCCTGGACTTTGTGAGCATATACTTCCATATGACTTTGCTTAAGCAGCCAAAACTGGCAAGGATTCCTCACAGTTCAATGGCTAAGTGAGACGGTAGAGCCTGCCATCTGTGATATGAAGACAGCAAGTGGAGAAGCAAATGATCTGGAAGTGAGTACGTGAGCATAAGATGCCAAGATAAGTTTCTTTCATCTAGAGAACCGTGTAGCCATAAAACTGGAAAAGTTCAGCCTAAAAAAAACCCAAACAAAACAAAACAACAAACAAATCAACCAGAACCAAAAAACCCCAAACAAGGAGCTCTTCCCTCTGTACATTGCACTGGGAACTGGAGGACATATCAGGTGAAATTAAAACTAATAATAGGGCCAACACTGAAGAGATTCAGCTGCCATTCTAGAGGAAGGCAGAAAAGAGGTATCTAAGGAAGGTTCTGTAATTCACTGGAGGCCAATGCTGGAGAGGGAAATCCTTGGGACATAACACAGTGCAATCTTCAGCAACCACCTGCTCATGACATATGGCCTAGCCTGAAATAGATGAGCTCTGCATCATCCCTTTTGCTTAGAACCAGCAGTGAACAGTGTCTCAGTGACTCAATCTAAGACACAAGCAGGCAGGCTGACATGGAAACCAGACTGGATTACAAGATTTTGAAGAGTTACAACAGTAATAAAACTTTTTTACTGGTGTTTTTCTTTCAAATCATTAAACCAGTAAGAGGAATGTTGCAATAAATGATGCCGTATTTTTATACAGCGTCAGTCTGTTTTATATTGTGTCACGCCTGAGTGGGTGTGTGAGTCTTGGAAAAAGTTAAGTTTTGCACATGTGGGCTGGAGCTGTTTTGCTTTATCCTGATCATTTGTTTTCTTGATTATTATGCATTGCTCAGCTATCTGCCTACACTGAACTGTTCAGGTTTGGGGCATCTTCATGCCTTACCCGCCAGCACAACCTAATGTTGACTGTGTTTATGTTAAAACTTGTGTAGAAACACCAAAATATCCCATTAACTGTCACACATGGTGCAGCACAAAGTCAATAATGGCCGAAAAACTTAACAAGAAAGTAAATAATGTGATTGCCAAATGTGTTACATGATCAAGTTAACTAATTATCAACAAGTTTCCCAAAAGCAGAAGAAACCTGACTAAGAATAGAAGTGACTCAGTGGAGAACACCTTGTTCACTCTCTACAGAAAGACTGTATGAGGGGAAAAAAATACGCAAATGCCGCTGTTTAGAGTGACACCTCGTGTATCTGGACTGGTAGGGTCAACTTGGTTGGTGCTGCTGGCACGTGCCTTCTGGGTCTGAACTACTCACTGTACAATGCTTTGTAGGACCTTATACTACATTCCTTACCCTGAAAGGATTCTTGGATTTTATTACTGAATGAGAACAGGCTGCAGAAACAAGCTAGTCTCCTGTCCTGCACCGTGAAAACAGCTAGTGTAAATCAGCCTGTTAAGGAGTCTCAGTATGAGAGAGATAAAACTTCATGTGTTTCTCATTTTGCCTAGAAGAAATTGAAAGTTAGCATGCAGATGGAATACACTAGCATAGAAAGCAGTTTTTGAAGACAGACAAACCATCCTTTTTCATTTTGAATTTCCTGATGCACCTGTTAACTGATGTCTGTCTGTACTGTAGACAATGAATTCTTGTTTCTGTTATGATCTTTAATTGAGCAGAAAACAAAATACTTTGACAGAAATGTCAATTCACTATTGAAATTGACTTTTTACTGCCTGTTAATTAAAACAAAAGCATGCTATGCATTTTGGAGTCAAGTACCTGATAATTTTTGTCCTTAATACTCTTTGGGAAGTAACCATTCAGTTAGCTTATATTAATTGGTTTTTGCTTTAAAAATCAAACTCATGGAGTTATCTTCATTCATGGAATGTCATATCAAAAATGAACTATTCAGTATCTTAACCTAAAATTTCAAAAGTTTAAGTTTAAAAATAATTACTATATACCTCAGATTATTAAATAATACTATTCACCACATTTCCTGATTGCCCTCTCCACATATGACAGTAGAACACAAATTTTTGAAACATTGATTTTATAAATATAAGAATGATATATGATTGTATTGTGCTATAGAAAATCTCAGATGTAGAAATGTAGTTTAAAAGCCTTTTGGGGGGACTTCAGATTTCACTCTGATTTGCAATTTTACCAAAGCCTGCCTCTACTCCATACCTTGCCTCACAATCTGCATATCTTTCAGCATGAATTCTGTAAATGAAATGGGGTTCTTTAACAAGATGGTATTTGTTATAATATTAAGATCAAAATAATATTAAGGTCAAAAATAATATTTACCTCTTCCATTAAGTGCTCTTTTGTTTACAAAAAGACATCTTATTTTTCCTATAGCCCTTTCTTTTCTGAAGACACATTTAGACAATCACCATTCACTTCCAACTCAAAAGATCTCTTGCCTAATGAAACTACTCTTCATGGAAGAACACCTGCACCAGGTCAGATACCTTTTTCTTTCATTACTGCCAGTTAATATATATTTTAAAAATTTTCTTACTGTCAACTCTACCACCTGACCAATGCTCTTAAGATGTATTTTGCTTTGTCAAAAGGCAACTCTCTCTCATCACCATAAGTACTTATTATTAAGCAGAAAAAGAAAAAAGTTAAATATTGCAGAAGCATTTGTATTAATAGTCTTTAGACTACTACTTCCTTGAGTTGTACAAGAGTCTACAAGAGATTAAACTCAGCGGTATTAACAGAGGTGAGGGGGGTTTGCGTGTGTCCCACATATGTATAGGAGTTTTACCGATGTATTACTGTCTGGGATTCTCCTGTTACTGGCCATCTCCATCTCTCCGAGAATAGACGAAATATTTGCAGTACGTGTGTCAGAGTGGCTGAGCTTGGCAATACAATTTTCCTGCCTTTAACAATAATTTAGAAACCTTTTTGGAAAGATGTAGAGTTCTTAAAAACATGTTAAAAGGCCTCAGTATCTGTGGGTACATTCCCAGGGATCTTCTGAGCTAGTTGACAGGCATTTTATGTCCAGATATAGTTTGGGTTATATTCTGTATTAAACTGGAGAATATAGACATGTAACAATACTATTCAAGGTGGCACAGAACACATGAAAAAACTCGAGACATGCCTTTACTGTCCTGTTGCAAAATAACTCATTTGCTAGTTCATTGCTATCTGGTCTTAAATTAATAGCTCTTGGCTTCTAAAGGTCAGTAATTACACAGCCATGCGTAGTGGGGGTTATTCACCTTTTCTTAGCAATCAATAAAGTTTTGGGCACGTTACTGCTGATTTTCAGCTATAGACTGTCATTTAATTTACAGCTTAACAGACCCTTCATTTTTTTAAATGCTTGAATAGTCACTTGACAACTTGTGAAGTGACAGAGGAGGTTGAGCTAGATGTTGTCTAGGGGTATGCATGGTAGGAAGAAGAAAAACTTTTGCAGCATAAGGACAAGGGTCTTCAGACTACTCTCAGCCACACTTTTACCAGGAAGCAGTGGATTTTGTAACTCGGGGTGAGGAGAACCAGATCAGATGTGCTGCTTTTAAGTATTAAAATGTAAACCAGGTTAGCACTTCAGTCCTGGCTTTTTGACCTTGGCATAACATGGAATATTCATGTGCCCAGATGAAAGACGAGAACTCTTGGACTCCTCAGGCAGTGCTCGGTACCTCAGAGGACACGGCCTCTAGCAGCAATACTCTTACATCATACCGAGATGAATGCATAAGAATCTTGATTCTCTGTAAGACTTCATTTTAAGTGAGACCACTAAAACTGCTCATGGGTTTTGGTGACACGGTTAATCTTCTGCTTAAAAGGTGTAAAGGATCTAGTTGGTGAGGACATCCTGGAGTGTTAGAATGGCTTCTGAGGAACGGAATTTTGTATGTTTATGCTGCTCCATATTCCACCCTATGGAATATAAGCATTACTTTGATAGGTCTGTTTAGTATAATACATATTGCTCTGTGATTATAAGACTGATATGTAATAGCAGCATGTATACTGAAAAACAAAAATGCCAGTTTTTGCTTCATTTTTATTTTTGGAACAACCCTATCATTCCAAATATGTTGATTTTTCTCAATTTCACAATACATTCTTGGACCTAAAGTGCAACTTCACAGTAGCACCAGGAATGTGATTTAAATTTTTAATCAGTTACAAATGTGATATTCATGTAAAAGAACAGCAGAATACCCACAGGTAGATTTCCTACTAGTTTTGGCCTTGCAAGAAGAAATAGTCTATGTAGTGCTATGGATAGCTCGGAAGAAACTTTATCCCTGTAGGGCGTAGCATAAAGGAACAGTAACAAACCGTTGTAAAGGCCAACAGGATGTAAGAGAAAATACTGTGGAAATGTGTATGTGGTGTCCCACGGATAAATGGTACGTGTGCCTTCACTTGAGACTTGTTGTGGATTACTTCATCCCTGAAGCAGGATAGTAAGAATTAGAAAAGAACAGCATAAGAAAATGACAGGAAATTCCCAGTCTGGTGTTGAATCTTCAAGTCATCAACTAAAATCCAAGCGGATTAACTACTAATGGCCAAGAGTCTTCATTAAGCAGTACCCCTGTCCAAAAATGTGGCTCCGTGCCCCTGTCCCCATGGCTAGCAGAGGCTGATGGACATGCGTGGAGTCTGAGCTGCCGCTGTGTGCTGGCTCTGTGCGACCAGGCTTGGCTCAGGCAGGCAGGGTGGCCCAAGGAAGCCTTTGCTGCCAGTTGGTCTGGGTGGCCGTGGTGGAACCCAATGTACGTAGTGCTTCTTTCCAGGAGAGCACCAGTGTGGGTGGTTGTATCCCCAGACTCCTGCCAAATTTCTGTCTGCAGACTTTTTGGCACACTAGCTGCAGAGGAATTGGGAAAAGTGACAGGAACACAGGACAGTAATATATCCTGTGTGTCAAGTTTGATTCTTTTCTATAATAAGTAACAATATGATGTAATATCATTCATTAATTTATCAAGATCCACCTTAAATCTGTTGTACTTATTATGTGTATGAAGACACGGTTTCAGAAGCTCACCTCTTGGAAGGGCTGGGACTACTCTCTTTTCAGCCTGAATTTATTCACAGCAAGTTCTACTTTTGTTGTTTCACCAATGGTGTTCTTCAACTTTGATAATTCATCTCCCTTGTGATGTTCACCATCTGTCAGAACTATATATGCTATTTTACAGGAAGTCTTACCAATGACATTTTCAGTGGCATGCTGTCTTCTGTATGTATATTGGAAATGCCTCTCCTGATTAATCCCAGTCTTTGTAACTACAACATGCTAATGACTCTCTCTTCATTTGGTAATCAAATAGTAGCATTTTTTTCTTTCCATTTACAATTTCAGCTGATCATTTCAGCATGGAACAGAAATTCTTGTTCCCACTTTCTAAGCATGTTACCTTGTAATTTGAATGGTTTCATTTGTTACTCTAGCTCTGAAGATTATTTCTTTGATACTCTGAAATTTCTGCATATTGATGATATTGCTTTCATTAATGCAGTGTTGAGGTTTGTTTTTTTTTTTTCTGCTGAAGCTAGTAAAGAGGATTTTTAAGTCTGGTTGGTCCAAAGTTCAGGCCATGAGACTTCAGCTTAGTGGCCTCCTCAGCACAAACCATTTCAGTTCTTTTCATAGCCAGTTTATATGAAAATTGCAAGATCAGGTATTTAAGATGAAGAGCACTTTTTGTAGGGCATTGAGTATATAAGATCCCCAAGGAGTATGAAGTAATTAGGAAAGACCTATTAAAAGATGTGTGAGAGCAATGGACTGATCAGGGCATTTACTAGAAAAAAAAAAATATAGTGATGGATTTGGCCTGAAAAAAGGTGAAGTAATCCTGATCAGCAGCAGGATCACAATAGAAGTGATTCTCATGCAGCAGCTTTTAAATCTTTTAAAGGAAATGGCAATAAAATCTCCAATAACTGTCAGAAAGGGGGTTCAACAGCGCCACAGAAGTCGTGGTAACTCTGTGATGAATTCTTGATATTCTGAGGAGGGAAGCAAGTAGTTTCCTATACTAGAGTACATCCTGTAGTATATCCAAATGTTGGATAGATTTGGGGAACTACTTCCCTTCCTTTTTAAGGTATTTTGTATGTTAATAACTATACGAAGTTAATTGTCATTACATTAGACTTTTCTGTTCTACTATCACTGTCCAAATAAGCTCATTTTTTGCTCAAAAATTGAAATAAGTGTTGATGTCCACATCAATCGAACACACTTTACTCAAAAATTACCGTAGTATCAAAGTCATATTTAATACAAAATCATATTAAAAAAAATTCAATAATTTAAGCTTTCCCCTATAAGAATAGGAAAATGACCTTTTTTGGCCTCCCAAAAGGTAGGGAGAAGACATGAAAATTTCTATTGTGGTCACTTTAAAAGGCCATTTATATCTCCTGTTTATAAGACTCCTTTTTTGACAGAATAGAGTTTAGTTGTATTTTGGAATATTTAGTTCAGTCCAGATTTCTAGATGAATTAAAAACTGGTGTTCCTGACCCTTAGCCAATCTTTAATGTGTTTTAATAGTTCTCCACTACCTCACTGACTCATTCTGCTTTCATGATATCCAGATGAGTAATATTCACTATTCCTTTTCTGCTCAGTTCATTACAATTGACGAAGACCCCAGCCATGGATTTTTGGGAGTATTTTTTCTTCATGTATATCTGTGTGTAGTATAATAATATTTC